>NC_140579.1:957956582-959156582 GCF_964204655.1 Triturus cristatus
ACGGAGGTCTGACCCAGCAAACCCAGAGAAAAAAGGACCATCGGGAAGGGGCTGAGAGGCAGGTGCGTACCCGGGCCCCTGGGGGCCCCGGCGGACGGGCCCGGGCGCTGCCTTTCCCGTCTCACAATCGCTGGACCTCACGGAGGTCTGACCCAGCAAACCCGGCGAAAAAAAGGACCATCGGGAAGGGGCTGAGAGGCAGGAGCATACCCGGGCCCGTGGGGACCCGGCGGGCGGGCCCCGGGTCTGCCTTCCCCCGTCTCGGGATCGCCGGACCTCCCGGAGGTCTGACCCAGCAAACCTGGCGAAGATAGGCCCATCAGGAAGGGGCTGAGAGGCAGGAGCGTACCCGGGCCCCTGGGGGCCCCGGCGGGCGGGCCCCGGGTCTGCCTTCCCCGTCTCGGGATCGCCTGACCTCACGGAGCTCTGACCCAGCAAACTCGGAGAAAAAGGACCATCAGGAAGGGGGCTGAGAGGCAGGTGTGCGTACCCAGGCCCCTGGGGGCCCCACTTCGGGCGGGCCCGGGTGCTGCCTTCCCCTGTCTCGGGATCCACGGACCTCATGGGGCTCTGACCCAGAAAACTCGGAGAGAAAGGACCATCCGGAAGGGGCTGAGAGGCAGGAGCATACCCGGGCCCCTGGGGGCCCTGGCGGGCGGGCCCCGGGTCTGCCTTCCCCCGATTCATAATCGCCAAACCTCACGGAGGTCCGACTGACCCTCTCCCTATTAATCCGGAGGAAAATGACCCCCCTTTCTTGTAATCCGTGCGCACGAGGTGACAGAGGGGACCCAAGGCGCGAATGTACACGACCTCCTGGAGCCCTCGCTGGGATCCGGGAGGCAAATGGACCCTCATCGAGACTTCCAGGCATGCTCGGCCATCTGGTCACTCCATTGGAAAACATTGTGCGTGACCAGATGGCCGAAGAGACGTGCGCGACCAGATGGCCGAAGGGACTTGCGCGACCAGATGGCCGTCTGAACCCAGACGAGCGAGGAGAGGCTCCCCGGACAAAATGGAAGCCCGTCCCGGGCCTTTGGGAGTGCCGCAGACCGGGGGACAGGGCCCGGGGCTGGAGACCCCGACCCGGGGCCCGGCCGGGCCCCTGGACCCAGCCGGGGCCCCCAGGCCCGCAGGCGAAGCCTCCCCGGGCCCTCCGGACTCCGCCCCGGGCAACCTGCCATGCGGCAGGACCCAGGACGGAGCCCGGGGCGGGGAGGCTGCCCTCCCCGGGGCCCCCAGGGGCCCGGCCGGAACTCCTGAACCCAGACGAGCGAAGGGAGGCTCCCTGGACACAAGGGAACCCCGTCCCAGGCCTTTGGCAGTGCCGCAGGCCGGGGGAGGGTTCCCGGGGCCGGAGACCCCGACCCGGGGCCCGGCCGGGCCCCTGGACCCAGCCGGGGTCCGCAGGCGCAGGGGAAGCCTCCCCGGGCCCTCCGGATCCCGTCCCGGGCACCCTGCCACGCAGCAGGACCCAGGACGGAGCCCAGGGTGGTGAGGCTGCCCTCCCCGGGGCCCTCAGGGGCCCGGCCGGAGCTCCTGAACCCAGCCGAGAGAGGGGAGGCTCCCCGGCCACAACGGAACCCTGTCCCGGGCCTTAGGGAGTGGCGCAGGCCGGGGGACAGGGCCCGGCCGGGCCCCTGGACCCAGCCAGGGCTCCCAGGACCACAGGCGCAGGGGAAGCCTCCCTGGACCCTCCGGACCCCTTGTCCCTGGCACCCTACCACGCGGCAGGTCCCGGGACAGAACCAGGGCAGCATCTGGGCCCGTCCAGCTGCCGGCTGAGGACCGAGAGGGGTCCCAGAGTACCCTGTCCCTAGTAATCCGGAGGAAGGCTACCCCCCCCTTTCCTGAAACCCGCGCGCTCCAAGTGATGGAGGGGACCCTCGGGGCGAACGCGCCCGGCCTCCTGGAGCCCTGGTTGGGATACGGGAGGCGAATGGACCCTCATCGGGATTTCCAGGCCAGCCCAGCCATCTGGCCCTCCTTATAGGAAAGCATTGCGCGCGACCACATGGCCGAGGGGAAAGGAGCGACCAGATGGCCAGCAACTGAAAGGACTCCCGTCTGCCCGCCCAGAGCCGGGCCATAGCGGTAGGGCTCCCGCCTGATCCAAGGGCACGGTGGGCTCTGCTTCCCGGGGGGGCTCGGGGACAGCGGCTGGGCCTCAGCCACGGGGAGGACCGACGGAGCTCTCGGGCCCGGGCGCCCTGGGGAAGGACTGCCCGGGACCCGTGGAGCCCGTCCCTGGGCACTTTGCCACGCCGTGGGCCGGAGGAGGGAGCCTTGGGGCTGCAGGCCTCGGGGGGGGGGAGGGGGGGAAGCTCATAGACCCCATGCTGGGCCTCAGGCATGGGAGGCCCAGCGGAGCTCCCGGGGCCCGGACGCCCGGGGGACCCATGGAGCCTGTCCCGGGCACTTTGCCTCGCCGCGGGCTGGAGGAGGGAGCACCGGACGCCCCGGGGAAGTGTCGTCCGGGCTTCGCCCATCTGGTCCCCACCTGAGAACCGCCATCCCCAGGAGGAGTGTCCCGGCATACCCTGCCCCTACTAATCCGGAGGAAGGCTACCCACCTTTCTTGTAACCCTCGCGCTCCGAGTGACGGAGGGGATCCTAGGCGCGGATGCGCCCGACCTCCTGGAGCCCTGACTGGGATCCGGGAGTCAAATGAGCCCTCATCGGGACTTCCAGGCTGGCCCGGCCATTTGGTCGCCCCATTGGAAAGCTTTGCGTGCGACCAGATGGCCGAGGGAAAGGTGCGACCAGATGCCGGGACCGAAAGGACTCCCAGCTGCCCACACCGAGCCATAGCGGTAGGGCTCCCGCCTGCCCTTGCAGGGCTCCGGGGCTCTGCACCAGGGTCTCTTGTCCCCGGCAGATGGATACTTGGCAGGACGTGGGATCCCAGGCTCTGACCAAAAATCAGGAGGCCTGGGGCCGGTCCCTGCTTCTCAACGCAGCCAGGCCAGGGAGCTAGGGGAGCCTGCCCAAGCACGACGGACCCCAGTCCCGGGCACACGGTCCCTCAGGTTGTGCGCTCGTTTTCCACAATTTTTTTCAAAATTCCGCGAAGAGGCATTCCGCAAATTCCGCCCAGCCCTAGTGGTGTCCACAGGTGAAGGGAAGAGTTTCCCATTGGTTGTCTTAGTGGGCTCTGAGAGTGTGGACAGAGGGATCCACCAGGGTTCAGATTGGCGTAGAACTGGAATATGCCCCTGCAGTCGCGGACCAGTTCCGTGTTCTATCGCCCAAAGCCGGGAATCCCATCGAGGTGGTGATTGGTCTCCCCTGCGTTTTGGCTGGAAGGGGGTCGTGTTGGAAATGGCCCTTTTTGCAGGGTTATCCCTTAGCTTTTTGCCTACCTCCTGGATTTTTCCTAACCTGTTTTTGTTGGCTTTATGACTCTGGGCACTTTACCACTGCTGATCAGTGCTAAAGTGCATATGCACACCCTGTGTAAATATGACATGTGAATTGGTACATCCATGATTGGCTTATTTGGTTTACCTGTTAGTCCCTAGTAGCGTGGCCTGTGTGTGCCCAGGGCTGGTAAACCAAAAGCTGATGGTGGGCCTGCAGCGCTGGTTTGTGCCACCCACAGAAGCAGCTTGTAAAGTGTGTCTCAGACCTGCCACTGCAGTTTCTGTGTGCAGTCTAGAACTGCCATCTTGGCTGTGAAGTGCACCCACTTCCCAGCCCCCTGAACCTTCCCTTGGCATCATGTAAGCCACCCCTATGGTAGGGTGCATTGTATGTGTAAGGTAGGACATGCTCTGATGTGTGTAGCATGTCCTGGTAGTGAATTACACCCAATTTCGTTTTTCACTACTGTAAGGCTATCTGTTCTCCATAGGCCAGAATGGGAGGTTTGACTATTACATTCTATAGTCCTAACTGACCAAAAGAACATGGTAGAAAAACGAATTTAGAATGCCTGAGCTCAGAATATTAAAATACATCTTTTAGTGAAGTTTATTTTTATATTCTGTGTTTGAAAATACCACTTTTAGAAAGTAGGTATTTTCTTGCCTAAGCCTTCCAGTGTGCTCTGCTGTTATGTGTATTGGCTGTCTGGTTTTGGAGTGACAGGGCTGGGGAATTCCAGGAGACAGGGTGAGGTGTCCCAGTGGTGAATAGAGAGATCTGCATCTAGATGGGTGGGAGGAGTTGCACCTGGGACCTGAATAGGGCTGTGCCTTCCCTCCACAAAGCTGGCTCCACCTCCTGTGGTGCGTCTGATGTCTCTACCCTGCACTCTGAAAGGAAAGAAGCAGCCTGGTAAACAAAGTGCTCCAGGACTGAGCAGAACTGGTTCTGGCTGGGTTCAGTGACTCTTTAGAACAAAGACTTTTGGTGTTCAAATATCTGTGCTGAAACCCCTACAATTTGTATTGCTACTGGACAACAAGAAGAACCTCTGTCCGTGTAACTGAAGGAATCTGCAGGAGAGGACTGTCCTTGTGTGCTGTTTCTTGGACTGGCCTGCAGTGGTTACTACTGGACTTGGAAGAAGAGGAAAAGGACTTTGAAGGAACTTTTATTTTATCTTGCTACAGCAATCACCCAAGGGCTAGAAGAGAGCTAGCCTCCTGCTGGAGTCTCAGGCACATCAGACTCCACCACCAGCCTCCTGTTTCCTCCTAGCGAGGATTTCTATCTGCAGGTGAGGCTCCTGTGAGTTCCAGGGCCTCTAGTTTTACTGTGGAGAAGAGAGTGCTGAAAATCGTCGCTAACGCCCGTTAGCGAGCCGCCGCAGCTGAAGGGCGTAAGGAAAATCATCGCGCTGCTGCCGCCGAGTGCTCGCTACCGGAGATCATCGCATCACATGTTTGCGGGCTGCCAAATGCCCGCTAACCCGAAGATTATCACATCGCATGTTTGCGGGCCTCCAAGTGCTCGATAACCAAAGATGATCGCATCGAGTTAATCGTTTCACGACATCGCAGCGTGGACGCCGAGCATTCGCCATTTTCATCGCATCAGGATCATCGCTCCCTCGCGGAGCGCCATTTCTTTTCATCGCAACAAGATCGCACATGCAACAGGCTCGGCGCATCATTCTCCCTTCGCGGCAAGGATTTCAACGCATCGCCGGCTTAGCGTGGAGAAGTTTGTCGCTTTGTCCTGCACACAGATCAGCGCATCATCCTCCCTTGCAGCAAGAATTCAACGCATCGCTGGTCACGCGTGAGGAAAATCATCGCTACAACTCCTTAGCGACATTTTGGTTGCTTTGCTACAGAATCCAGGTAGTTTGTGAGTAAAAGGGTCGCAGAGACCACTGCCTTGAACTGAACTCCCCTTTGCACACTTTGAACTATTTTTGCAGCATTTTAAGAGTAACCCTATTTTCTAGTACTGTGGCTTTTTACTGTTATTGGTCTTGTGTTAAGTCTATATATAAAGATACTTATTTTTTATAACTACTTGTGTGGTGTCCCTTTGTAGTGTTCTTCACTGTGTTACTGTGTATGGTCATAAATGCTTCACACACTGCCTAACTGCTCGTGCTACGTTACCACAGGGTTGAGCAAGGGTTATCAAAGGGTGTGGCCCGCTTACCCTGACTTACGAAGAAGGGTCCCTACTTGGACAGCGGACAGCCATTGCCAACTAGAGACCCCCATTTCTAACACTGCCCTAAACCCTAAAACACTACACAACACAAACACTACAACACTACCCTAAACCGTAAAACACTACACAAACACTACTACACTACCCTAAACCCTACAACACTACACTACACAAACACTACTACTTTACCCTAAACCCTAAAAAAACTACACTAGCCTAAACCCTAAAACACTAGACTACACACACTACTACACTACCCTAAAACCAAAAACACTAAATCACTACACTACACAAACTCTACAACACTACCCTAAATCACTACAACACTACCCTAAACCCTAATACACTACACTACAAAAAGAACACACTAAAACAGTAAACAAAACCCACACAGAACACTAATTTTACACTACCCTAAACCCAAAAATGTAACACCCACCCCACGCGCAAATCCCCTTACCTTTCTCCAGCGTCGCCGTAGGATCCTGCTTCCTCCTTCCTGCTTGCTTCACGTCGTTGTGAGGAAACAGCCTGAGTTTCCTCACAACGACTTGGATAACCACCACATTACATCGCATGCATTTTAAAAGCGCATGCGATGTAATGGTATGCGTGGTTTTACCATGCATTGTAACATCGCTAATAGCAAAATGTGGTAAAATGGCTGTTCCCCTATTGGGGTGGTATTGGTGGTGGTGGTATTGGCAGTTGTATTGGTGGTGGTACTGGAATGGTGGTATTGGTGGTGGTGGTGGTATTGGTGGTACTTGTGATGGTATCGCAGGTGGTGGTATTGGTTCTGGTGGTGGTATTGGTGGTGGTATTGGATTGGAAGTGGTGGTTTTGCTGGTGGTGGTGGTATTGGTTGTGGTGGTATAGCTTCTGTTGGTATTGGTGGTGGTATTGGATTGGAGGTGGTGGTATTGGTGGTGGTGGTATTGGTGGTATTTGTAGTTGTGGCATTGGTTGTGGTGGTATTGGTATTGGTGGTGGTGGTATTGGTGGTGGTATTGGTGGTGGTATTGGTGGTAGTAGTGGTATTGGAGGTGGTATTGATGGTGGTATTGGTGGTGGTGGTGGTATTGGTGGTAGTGGTATTGGTGGTGGTGGTATTGGTGGTGGTGGTATTGGTGGTGGTGGAGGTATTGGTTGTTTTGGTGGTATTGGTATTGGTGGTGGTGGTGGTGGTGGTGGTATTGGAGGTGGTGGTATTGGTGGAGGTGGTGGTATTGGTGGTGGTGATATTGGTGGTAGTGGTGGTAGTTTTGGTGGTTTTGGTGACTGTAGTAGAGTAGGGTCTGCTTTCTATGTTCACCCCACTTTTTGCTTTTGCTTCACTGGTTTTCGACTTAGATGTGGCTGTGGGCCTGCCAATCAGACCCACAGCCCAGCTGTTCTCTCTCTAAATTAATACTATGTACTGTAGGTGCATAACCCAATTGGTAAGGATCACCTTATTGGCCCCTGTATAGTGTACCTTAGGTACCCAGGGCATAGGTGTACCCTAGGCATACCAGGGGCTGCAGCACGTATTATGCCACCCCTGGCTGGCCTTCCATTATGACAACTGGCTGATCACTCAGCTGGGGCAAGGTCGTGTAATCACCCCTTGCTTAGGTGTAGTATTCCTATACCTACCTTGTATATAGACACATGTGTACCTATAAGCCACTCCTATGCCAGGCCTTAACAATCCTGGAGGCAGAGTGCTTGGTAACATGTGAGATAGTGCTCTAGCATGAGCTGAGCCTGTCTGCAGCTTTCGGAACCATGTCCTTATAGCTGTTCTATGATATAGCCTACCATATACTCTTAAAGTACCTTATAATCTTAAACGGTTATGGTAACTATGGTTTGGCTTTATCAGAACATGTCGTGTAAGGTGTCTAACACTTTGGAATAATACCCCCATACCGTTTCTGGCAATGAGGATATTATTCCTCCCTTCTAGAGGGAGAAGACATGTTGAAACCTACTTACCCGGTTAAAGTTAACCAGAGCCCCAGCACCACAAAATGGATGCTGCTGCCACAGACACAAGTCTGACCTCCTGCTGCTGGGAGTCCTTCCAGCGAGGGAAGCTTGGACAATAGGTTTCCTGCCTTGGGAGGTGCGAGCACCACCCCAGACAGGACTTAGTGTATTGGGGCAGGGAGGGATGAAAGAAACTAGACACTGCCTGGGGCACACAAGGTGTCCCTTGCATAGTCCAGTTCAAACTGACGCTGGGGCACTCCAGCCCCAGCTCTGGCGCGAAACTGGACAAAGGAAAGGGGTGTAACCACTCCCCTTCCTGGTCCCACCCATAGGAGGGACCTTGTAGGTAGCCCAGCCCACTAGCCCAGTATATCAGTAGGTAGCTGAGCCCTGCAGAAATTGGATTATCCTGAATCTGCAACTTGAACATAAACTCTGGACCTTCGACATTCGACCTCAGGAAGAAGATGAAGAATCTCCCTTGTGGCCAAGGAGTGACCACCCTGGGCAACCAGGCACCATCCAGCGACCGCTGCTTGCTTTGTGACTGATCCTACGAGGAACGACTGCAGAGACTGACCAGCGCCGAGACTTCCGACACCTCTGAACCAGATCCACCTCTACAGCAAAGCTGAGACCCCTGGAGGCGACGAGGGATATGGGACCGGCGACTTGGGAAAAGTGGCTAGTAACTGACTAGCGCGACTTCTGAGGCTTCCTCGAGGCTGTGCTTGGGGAATTGAGAAGCCCCCATCCCGAGCACCATCTGCAAAGAAGATCAGCTCCCCACACTTCACGTGTTCAGCGTGGGGCCCTTCTGCACCTGAGTTGCTCGACGTGTTGTCCGGTTGCTGGCCCGTTGGCTAGTGACCTCTGTGACGAAGAACCTTTGATTTCACCTTGCTGGTCCGGCTCCTCCAGACTGGCACTAGCTCCTCTGTGAAAGAGAAGCACCCTAGACCTTCCTGGTCTGCACCAGAAGCAAGTCCTCCATTCTGCGTGGGTTCCGCTTGCCAAGGCTTGTTGGGTCCTAACTAGACATCGACGCCGCCGACAGCAAGAGCCTTAGTGGTACAGCTCGCCTCCTGGTCGTCCTTGACATCTCCTGGTACCCGTGGCTGCTGCGACAAGCTTCACCTCTTCACCTGCATCTGCACGACATCGCCTGGTTCCTTCCTGGTTCCTTCCCGGCTCCTGGCTGGTGACCCAGACTCTGTCCCTTCTGCTTGCAGGTATCCTTCCTTCTTGATTCCATCCTTGGGATCCACCGGACACTCTTCACTGACTGCCTGTCAGCAACTTTCCTTCAGGCATCCATAGAAGTCAACGACGAAACCCGACGCAAGTTCACACCTATGCACCCGCAGCCCGTGGCCTAGGTAACTTGAGTACTCCGGTGCTCACAAGGGTATTGACTATCCTAGGGTCTAGTTTCCAAGTCTCGAACTCCTAGCTATTCCAGAAGTGTCCTAAAACTGTTAATTTCTAATAACTACTATTTCTATCGACTTTTACGCATTACGCGTGAGTGTTTCCACTCTGCACCTGAATCCCGTGGGCCTCCCACTTCCTAACCTTTGGTAGTATAGTGTAGACCCAGCGATTCCCTAGGCCTATCCTGTGTTCGTGACAGTGGTTCTTATACCACTTACTTAGTATATGGTTTGCGTGGCCCCTAGGGCCTAACGGTATTACTTACCTGTGTGACTTAATGTATGCTTAAATAAGACTGTGTTGTGCTTACCTCGAATCTCATAAAGAGTGCTGAGGGTTTGACTAGAATAAATACATTCTATTTTTTATATATATCTGTTGTGGTGTCCTTTCTTTTGGTTTTCAAGGGATTACATATGGTATAACAGCTGGCTTCACATGCCATACAGAGTTTAGCCTAAGACTGCTCTTGTCCATGCTACCACTAGGATAGCTGGTCTATAAGGTTGACTTTACAACCAATCACCATAAGGGTTGTTTGGACTGATACAAGGTGTACACTAGAATTAGTGACATCATATATCAGGACAACTTCTCACAGTGATGGTATTGGTGGATGTGGTATTGGTGGTGGTGGTAGTGATATTCGTGGTGGTATTGGTAGTGGTGGCATTGGTGGTGGTATTGGGGGTGGTATTGGTATTGGTGGTGATGGAATGGCTGGTGGTGGTATTGGTGATAGTGGTATTGGTGATAGTGGTATTGGTGGTGGTACTGGCATTGGTTGTGGTATCGGTGGTGGTGGTATTGGTATTGGTGGTGGTGGTATTGGTGGTGGTAGTGGTATTGGAGGTGGTATTGATGGTGGTATTGGTGGTGGTGGTATTGGTGGTGGTGGTGGTATTGGTGGTTTTGGTGGTATTGGTATTGGTGGTGGTATTGGAGGTGGTGGTATTGGTGGTGGTGGTATTGGTATTGGTGGTATTGGTGGTGATGGAATGGCTGGTGGTGGTATTGGTGATAGTGGTATTGGTGGTGGTACTGGCATTGGTTGTGGTATCGGTGGTGGTATTGGTTGTAGTATTGGCAGTGGTGGTTGTATTGGTGGTGGTGGTATTGGTGGTTGTATTGGTATTAGTGGGGGTATTGGATTGGTGGTGGTATTGGATTGGTGGTGGTATTGGATTGGTGGTATTGGTGGCACTTGTGATGGTATTGGAGGTGATGGTATTGGTGGTATTGGTTGTGGTGGTGGTGTTGGTGGTGGTGGTGGTACTGGTGGTGGTATTGGATTAGAGGTGGTGGTATTGCTGGTGGTATTGGTTGTGGTGGTATTGGTGCTGTTGGTATTGGATTGGAGGTGGTGGTATTGGTAGTATTTGTGGTTGTGGCATTGGTTGTGGTGGTGATATTGGTGGTGGTGGTATTAATATTGGTGGTGGTATTGGTGGTAGTAGTGGTATTGGAGGTGGTATTGGTGGTGGTGATATTGGTGGTGGTGGTATTGGTGGTGGTGGTATTGGTATTGATGGTGGTGGTATTGGTGGTGATGGTGGTATTGGTGGTGGTGATATTGGTGGTAGTTTTGGTGGTATTGGTGATGGTATTGGTGGTTGTGGTATTGGCGGTGGTAGTGGTATCCGTGGTGGTATTGGTAGTGGTGGCATTGGTGGTGGTATTGGGGGTGTTACTGGTTGTATTGGTGGTGGTGGAATGGGTGGTGGTGGTATTCGTGGTGGTATTGGTATTAGTAGTATCGGTGGTGGTGGTATTGGTTGTAGTATTGGCGGTGGTGGTTGTATTGGTGGTGGTGGTATTGGTTGTATTGGTATTAGTGGTGGTATTGGATTGGTGGTGGTATTGGATTGGTGGTGGTATTGGTGGTACTGGTGATGGTATTGGAGGTGGTGGTGGTATTGGTTGTGGTGGTGGTATTGGAGGTGGTATTGATGGTGGTGGTATTGGAGGTGGTGGTAGTATTGGTGGTGGGGATATTGGTCGTAGTGGTGGTAGTTTTGGTGGTATTGGTGATGGTATTATTGGCAGTTGTATTGGTATTGGTGGTGGTAAAGGATTGGAGGCGGTGGTATTGCTGTGGTGGTATTGGTGGTGGTATTGGTTGTGGTATTGGATTGGAGGTGGTGGTATTGCTGGTGGAGGTATTTCTGGTGGTGGTGGTATTTGTGGTTGTGGTATTGGTATTAGTAGGGGTGGTACTGGTGGTGTTGGTACTGGTGGTGTTGGTATTGGTGGTGGTGGTGGTGGTGGTATTGGTAGTGGTATTGATGGTGGTGGTATTGGTGGTGGTGGTATTGGTTGTATTGGCAGTATTTGGTATTTGTGGTGGTATTGGAGGTGGTGGTATTGGAGGTGATGGTTTTATTGGTGATGGTATTGGTGGTGGTGATATTGGTTGTAGTGGGATTGGTGGTGGTAGTTTTGGTGGTATTGGTGGTGGTGGTATTGGTGGTGGTGGTATTGGTGGTGGTGGTATTGGTGGTGATAGTATTGGTGGTGGTGGTATTGGTGGTGGTGGTATTGGAGGTGGTGGTATTGGTGGTGGTGGCATTGGTGGTGGTGGCATTGGTGGTGGTGGCATTGGTGGTGGTATTGGTAGTAGTGGTATTGGTGGTGGTGGTATTGGCGGTGGTATTGGTGGAATGGGTGATGGTTGTATGGGTGGTGGTGGTATTGGTGGTGATAGCATTGGTGGTGGTGGAGGTGTAATGGGTGATGGTAGTATGGGTGGTGATTGTGGTGTTATTGGTGGTGATATTGGTGGTGATGGTATTGGTGGTGATGGTATTTGCGGTATTGGTATTGGCGGTGGTGGTAGTGTATAGATGGTGGTATTTGTGGTGGTGGTGTTAATAAAGCAGGCTTTTGAAAACAACCGGTCAGTTGGCCTTAGTGCAGATGACAAATAACACAGATGTGCTGTCAGCTTTAACCCATTAGCACATGATTATGTGCTACCAGGAATTCACATGACTTAATTCTCTAATCATTTCTAAATCCATTTTACTTGGGGTTTGAAAAAGAAACAAGATGATGCCAGGTTAAAGTGGCTGAAAGCGGGCGCCCGTTTTACGGGGCGGCCGTGCTGCTTAAAAAAACACAAGCCGTTTCAGCTAAAGCAGCGCATGTCTGGCCTGCAGTAAGAGAAACTCAATAAAGTAAATAGTGCTTACAGACTAAATAACAGGTCCCGTGTGACAGCTAAAGTAAAGGGGCCAGTAACCATGGGAGGTTACAAATGAAGACAAGGCTGTACCAAGGAGGGACTAAGAAGCCTATTAACAAATCCGAAGGCAGCATTTACGAAAGACTGACAAGCCAATGAAAAATGTGGGCGTGGCTTCTCTCCCATATTCTACTACTGCAGTCTCGCGGAGCGAGCAGTGCATACGCGCTACCGTTAGACTCGACCTAAAAAGTCCCACGGGAAGGACTACAAAACAAGCATTTGCAAAGCATTAGTTCTTGTATTTGCGAGAGTTTGAGCTATTGGCATTTTAACTCCTTCCGTGCTCATGACGGAACCACGCCGTCATGAGCCACGGTTGCCGTGTGCTCATGACGGAGTGGTTCCGTCATGCTGCGGCCGTTGGCGGCCGCGCCGCCCACGCGGCGCTAATTCCCCGCCTGTGCGGGCGATTAGCGCTGTGGGCGGAGTCATGACGGAACCACTCCGTCATGAGCACAGCCCAACCGTGGCTCATGACGGCGTGGCTCCGTCATGAACATCGGGCCACCGCGCTGCCCCCCCGCACCCCCCAGCGCTGCGGCGGAATTTCCGCCGCAGCAAAGGGGTTAAATGACAATGCCTTTTATTTATGTGTTGGTTTTTAAAACGGATAAATAAAAGGTATGGCCATTACAATGCAAATAGCATAAACTCTCGCAAATACGAGACCTATTATATTGCAAATACTTGTTTGTAAAAGCGCCCCATGATGCGCTTCCACTTTAAAGACGGCCATGCCCCTTTCTTTACACACAGCTCATCTAAAGAAAGGTGCACGTCCGCCACTAAAGTGGACACACGGTATGGAGTGACTTTACTAATGTTGACCCTATTAGTAATAAAAATGTGAAAGCGGGCACCGTACTGAAAGGGTAGCGCGGCGGCCGGAGGCAAAGCAGGCACCCTTTAAGGAAACCACTTCGTGCCTCCAATAGGGGAAAATCATTAAGGAAAATCGTGTAACACAAGTAAAAAGACTAGTCCTCATGGGAGGCTACAACTGCAGACAAGGCGCTACTAAGCCTATTCAATAATCAAAAGCAACCATTTAGAAACTACAGTAACAGGAGCCAATTGAAAAGCTGGGCAGAAAATGGGTGGAGCTTCAAGTCCATACCTGAATACAGCATGCCTCGCAAAGCAGCGCATGTGCTGCCCAGGCTCGACCTAAAAATACACCAACCTGATTCAACTATCTCGCCCAGTGCAACCCGCCTCTTCACAATTCGAGTAGACACAGGCTACCATAAATTCTGGAGAGACTTTAGCACTCACTCCTCTCTGGGCCGGACTACCGTCAAGAAAGGCTGTAAAAGTCCAGTAATCCCTGGCCACATACTCCAGGCATGCCATTGTCCCACTGGCCGCCAATGTTCCGGCATCCAAGACAGGCCATCGGACCTGCCTATATCATGGAAAAATACAGTATAATATTTATCTTAAGGGTAAGGTTTTCATACAAATCGACTGTACACCAGGACTAAGCTCTAGTCAACAGAAGCAGAACCAAAACACATAGAAGACGACAATTCACTGTCTAGCATCAGCACAATTAGAAATTCACTGCCTCTGCCTGGCATCTTCTCAACCAATTACATACTCATTGCCCCTGCCTGGTACATTCTCAACCAGTTGCATACCCACCGATTCTTCCTAACACATGCTTAACCAATTACATTCTCAATGCTTCTGCTTAGCATCTTTTCAACCAATTACATACTCACGGACTGCCTAACATAAGAGCAATCAATTACTAACTCTGGCTCAACCTGGCATCTTATCGACCAATTACATTTTCACTGCCTCTACCTAGCATCTTCTCAACCAATTACATACACACTGCCTCTGCCTATCACCCGCTCAACCAATTACATACTCGCTGCCTCTGCTTAGCATCAGCGCAACCAATTAGAAACTCGCTGGCATCTTCTCAATCAATTACATACTCAATGCCTATGCCTGGCATCCACTTGACCAATTACAAATGTACAGCTAGCACTTGACTTTCGCTCAACAAATTACAAATCCACTGCCTAGTCCAGGCATCCAGTCTGCCAAGTACAAACTCAGTGCGTTTAACAACACCCGCTCGATCAGCTACACACTCAACTTCAGCTTTCCTTACAATGCGAGTTTGGATCTTCACCCTGTGATCTATACAGTGACAGAAGTTAACGAGTGTTATGGCACCTTATTTAAAAGAAGCATTTCTGTGTTGTTATAAGTCACTAATCATTTTTAAAAACCAAACTTAAAAAAATGCTAATTTTAGTCTTAGATGTCTTCAAGGTCGTAGAACTAGTAATGTATTATCAATTTTTGCTTCATTGATCTACAGCCAACGTATTTCTAGTAATGTATTATCAATTTTTCCTTCATTGATCTACAGCCAACGTATTTCATATATTGTATACAGCAAGACAGGGTTGGATGGTCATTATTAAGTCATATAATTTGAAGGCTGGGAGCACACACATTACATTACCTGTTTAACTTGTCTAGGGTCCAACACATTTTCAGCCGTTTGGGTCGACAGCATGTCTCTTCCACTTCGCAGTTTAATCACGACACCTAGAAGAGGAAACACTATGCTTAGCCATGGTTCTAAACTTGCAACATTAATGGTTCAAGCAAATTGTTGTATCCGACTCCACACGCTGTATATATTTTCCATAGGAGTATTTATACATTGAAGAAGAAACAACTATCGACGTGGTACTCCCTCCGTCAGGCAGTAAGCAACTGTCGGTGAAAAGAACATCACACCGACAACATCACAAATAGTATTCGAACCCTCGAGACAACCATGAGACGAATGTCCCTCAAGCCCCACAAATACATTACAATACACCCCCTTCCGTTAATGCATACAGAAGCGATATTGTAGCTCGTTGTCGGTACCACAAGAATGGCAAGTAATGCTCCATGTGGCAAGCAATGCACTACACAACATAACTAGAAAATACATTCTTTGACAACAGGAAACTGTACCCTGCTGAGAACAGAAAAACTAAAACAGTTGTGAAGACATTGTTGAGAAGAAAACAAAACTACACTGGTCTGGTACACATGCGTAAGTCACTGAACGTAGTCCAGCAGGTAAGCAGGTTGCCTTCTTGACTTAGGACTTCTACTAGTCCCACTCCACGCCTACCATCAGCGCCAGCCTCGCTACGCACACTGACACCCTCACCACTATTCTCAGAAAAACAACCATGCTCCAAACCACTACCAACCGTCTGTACCACCTCCTATCCTTCATGAGAATAAAGCCATTGCATCCTTCACCCTCAACACTATACTCATCACACTCTTGACCACTTTACATGGCCACTCTTCTCAAGTTCCAATGTTCACCATTAGACAGCACAACATGCCACCTGTGAACCTCCTTAACCTTAAAAGGGCCTCGGAAACTATTAAACGTCTTTTTGCCTCTGCCACATTTGATTTTTACCCAATCACCAGAAACAATCCTCGGGTTTCCAAATCTATCCCGAAGGACACTGCTTGATCCTGAACCACCAGAGACCATTGTAGGACCTGCACGGCTATCTTGACAGACACCACTAGATCCTGCGCCCTTCCCCTCAATCAAATCTCACATTCATGAAAGGCGAAGCTTGGAGCCAGGTTTCCTCCCTCTCATTACACAAAAGGGAACCTCACCAGTGGCAGAATTTTGCATTGTACGATAAGACCAAATCAGAATTCAATCTCCACATCCAATCGATTTGCCTCTGCCATCTGCAAAGCCTCTTATCATGTGGTTCACTCTCTCTACAATTCCATTCGCATGGGGATTGAATAAAGCGGTACGTGAATGTCTCACACCACACAACACCAAAAAGTCTTTCATCTCACTAGAGGTCAGTTGAGTCCCATTGTTAGTGACGAGTACGACCGGAAAACCTCCCCTCTAAACACCTCAAATAATGCTTCTATGGCTGTGCGTGTGGTAATGTCTTGTAAAAGTTAACCACCAGCCACCTGGAATGGACGTCAACCATGACACTAGCAAATCTTCTGATACGTCCAATACTAGACATAGTGCCGATGAAGTTCAAGCACACACTGCAATGCACTACCAGGATCCATGATACTGCCACCCTCAGAATGGGCACCCAGCTTCAAGTTTTTCTCACTCTCCTTGCATTCGGTGCACCTTTCCACCCAATCCACAATGTCACTATCCATAGCCGGCCACCAAACCTCCTTCGTAACACGTTTCTTGGTGACAGTCTGCCCCAAATGCCCATCATGAGCCAAGTCAAACAATCTTTTACGCACATCAGAAGGGGGAACCGTCCTGTCTACTCTGGTCACCATTTCCTCCACCCCCCCCCCCCCCCCCCCCCCACAACATGAGAAGTTCAACAAGAACTTGGCCGAAAGGTCGCAAGGCCAAAGAGAGTACTTTCACTCCTCCCACCATTCCTTATCATAAGCATTACTTGCGCTAGTACAGCGTAGTTTTTCATTGCATCAGTCCACTCATGTTCACTCACAAAGCCACTACACCAACTGAATACATCTTCCACACTTGCAACAGCCACTTCTCGCTCTCTACAAACGACCGCCTCCACATCAACCAACTTCCAGTCTAGTGACAAACGTGAAAGGCAATCCGCCAGGACATTATGTCCAACCAGGGATGTGCTCAATGCAGTAATCATATTCTTGAAGGCGTGAGGCTAGCCTAGCCAGCCTACCTGACCCTTTTCCCATACTCCCTGGAAGTAAAACTTTCAATAGCAATTTGAGATCAGACCACCCCAGACAAAGTTATGGAAATATTCTAGGCCCCATGCTGCTGCTAGATCCTCCTTTTCGATAACAGCATAATGTTGCTCAGTATCGGTCAAGGTGCGCGATGCAAATGCAACAGTTTGCTCTGTGGCACCATGCATTTGAGAAAACACTGCATCGATACCTGTTGCGCTCGCATTCACAGCGACTATTGTTTTGTTCCCTATATCAAAAGAGACCAAAATATGGGCATTGCACACCTTATTTTTGATTTGCTGGAAAAACTCTTATTGTAACATACCCCACTCAAAACACACTCCTTTCCGCATTAATGCTTTTAAACACTCCGTCTTGCTGGCAAAATTTCTGATGATTTTTTAATAATACTCTATCAATCCTAGGTACATATGCAACTGCTCTTATACCTGGGTGATGGTATAGACCTGATAGAGGAAAATAGGTCGTTTTAGGGTCTTACACCATCAGTCAACAGAGTGTGTCCAAGGTACTCAAATTTTCCTCTAAAAATTCACGTTTTTCTTGCCTGAACATCATCCCGGACTCAGCCAGACGATCCAATGCCAACTTTAATGTTACATTGTGGCTCCCCACAATATCACTGAACACCAATATATCATCCTGAAAATAGATGACATTGTCTAAAACCTTAAATATCTCATTCATTATCCTCTGGAAGACACTTGCTTCAGAAGATAATCTAAAAGGCATCCTAGTAAACTGGAGTCTTCCATGGTCATGAATGCTGTTAGGGATTTGGACCGTTTGTGGTGACTTTTTGGTGGTATGCATGCTTGAGATCAAGTTTGGAAAAATATTTTCCTCCTTTAAGCAGTAAAATCAGCTTGGTAATGTTAGGCAGTGGGAAATTATCAGTTACAATGTTCTGGTTGAACCCTTGCAAGTCCACGCAAAACCTTAACTTCCCCGTCCTCCTTCTTAGTGATAACCACGGGAAAAATCCAATTTGAAGCTTCAATGGGTTCAATCAGCCCACTCTCCAGCATCTTCCCCAACATTTTCTTGAATTCTTCCTTCATCCTTATGACCCTCCTGACCTTGGGCTGCACTGGGACAGCACCCGGCTTCAACTTGATCTCATGCTTGTATACCTCTAACTCACCCAGCTCTTTCATGAAAACCTTTCCGCTACCTTACAGAATATCATCCAGAGTGGTGGCCTCAACAACCAGGACTTGGTTTGGTGCCCGCGGATTTATGATAATGTGAAGACCATACTGATGGTACCATCCCAGAATGGGTGGTCCAGACTGGGCCACATACCCTTTTCCACTAACACACCCATCCATTAACGTAATATCAGTCTTCATGTATCTAATTGTGTAAATTTTTTCACCCTAGTCCCCTTCCGGGTTGATATCTTTGGCAATAAGCACACTATTGACCACTCCTCGAGTAACATACTTTTAGGAATAATTGTGTACAAGAAACTGGAATCCATTGCCAACTCCACCACTTTGTTTTTAATGGTGAACTCTGATTTGAGCCTTTTAAACTTGGCTGACCCAACATCTGTGCTCTGTTCTTCGTTAACACACTCTAACACAACACGATTCACATATTCCAGCTGTATTATCCATCACAATAGCCAGTATCCAGGGGAAAGTGTACCTTGCACATTCTGGCAAAATGCAGTTTCCGTCTGCACCTCCTTCACTGAGGCATAGCAATTCTTAGCCTTAGACGAATGATAACTAATACTACACCTGCTACGTTCTTGCTAAATGCTTTAGCTTTACTACTACTGGTGGGCCTGCCACCCGTTCTGGCTGACCACCTGGATGTTGCTGCAATATCACCCTCAACCACTGACACGACCCCAGATGCTTTGGAATCCTTTCGCTCCATCTCTTTCATGCAATATATTGTAGTTCATAACAAGAAGCACAATACGAGCAGGTAAGGTGCAGGACCGTTTATTCCGATCACATGTCAACATTCTATCATGAGCTCTATCAGGGAAGTACCAAGGGAGCAGGAAAAGGAGGGGGAAAAGAGGAACGTACCATAAGGGGAAATAAAACTTAAATTAGGAGATTACAACACATCTCCCTATATAGGGGAAAACAAAAAGACAGGCAGTGCAGTAAATTTAAGATAAGGCCACCAGTCTGTCATTACTCCAAGTCTGTCCATTTTGTAGGCGAACCACATTCTTTCCATTTCTTACCACGCGTTGGGGAGCGCGATACTTGCTCAAACCTGGTTGCACATGTATGGGTTTCTTGACAACCACCGTGGTACCAACTTTGTACTCGTGGTCCTTGACACCATGTTTTTGGTCATACCAACTTTTATTTTTTTGTTGGTGTTGATAGATCTTCGCCTTACTCCGCTCTAGATCAGGCACTACTCTTTTTCCATCACCCAACCAATGTGGATTCATTTTGGTGCAGGGTTCCCTACCTCTCAAGCAAACAAAGGGTGACACTCCAGTGATAAGATTGGGTGTGGTGTGGTATGCCCATATGCACTTTTAGGGAATCTTCAACATTGAACCCATTGGTGATGGCCAATTGAATGTGGTCTTTCACTAAGCGATTCGCCCTCTCTACTAGCCCATTCGCTTTAGGACAATAGAGGGCAGTTTTTTCATGCCTTATGTTTAGATCTTCCAAGAATGCCTTCATTGTCTCTGACGTGAATTGCACCCCATTGTCTGTCACTAATGTGGCAGAAATGCCTTCATAGACGAAAACACCTTTCAAAAATGAGATGAGGTTGCCTGTCGTGGTGGAGGGTGTGAATTTAAAATTAACCCAATGGGAGGTGTAATCTACTAGGACGAACATAAACTTTTTTTGTGGACCCAGAATATCCATAGGACCAATAATGTCCACTGCAAGTTTTGTCCATGGAACTTCCGGAACTTCGACAGTAGATAGAGGGGCATTGCGTGGAATTTTACTTTTGTCACTTTTAGCACAGCTAGTGCATTCTTTGACCTTGAGTTCTACCATAGAGTCCATTCTCGGAAACCAAAAACCACCCCTGACTTTGTTTTTCATGAGGCTCCTGCCTAAGTGTCCTTCATGGGCTTGGTCGATTATTTTGTTCCTCAGTTCCTTAGGTGGGACTACTCTTCCCCCCTCTTTGTATCACACCCGACAACAAAGAAAGTTCATACCTAACCTCCCAAAAGTCTTTGACTGAATCTGGAACCTCAGACCGACTCTTGGGCCATCCATTGAGGATGAACTCTTTGAGAACCCCCATGTCTTTATCTTTTCTCACATTCTCATCCCACTCTTCTTTGGTTAATGATGGGAGGTGCATGGTTAAAATAGGAACATCTAACTGGTTCTCACTTTGATTGTTCAAGAGTGGAGACCTGGATAGGTAATCCGCAATTACATTTTCAGGACCAGGAAGGTATTCCACCTTGAAGCAGTAGTTTTCTAGGCCAAGAACCCACTTTGTTATGCGTGGAGAATTGTTATGCACATTTTTGGATGAGAACATGAAAGTCAAAGGCTTGTGGTCAGTGTGTATAACAAATTTTATTCCCCACAAGAAAAATTTTAAATGATTCACTGCCCAGAAGCATTCTAACGCTTCTCTCTCAATGACTGAGTAGCTTCTTTCTGCGGAGTTGAGGGATCGTGAAGCGAATGCTATTACAGTTTCTTGACCCTCTCCTTTTTGAGAAAGCATCGCTCCCAAACCTTTATTGGATGCATCCGTTGTAAGTATGTTTTTTTTCTAGGGGTCAAAAGATCCTAAAGCTGGTGATTCAAGAATACGTTCTTTTATTGTCTCCACCATCTTGTTGTGTTTTTCCTCCCATACAAACTCTTTGTTTTTTTTTAGGAGCTCACGCAATCCATCGCATAAATCAGCAAAATTTCTTATGAACTTGGACATGTATTCTACCAGTCCGAGAAATGATTTGAGTTCATCTTTATTGGACGGATAAGGGGCATCCTTGACTGCTTGAATTAAGCTGTACTTGGGCTTGAAACCTTCTTTGGATGGTGGTACCCAAATACTCTACTGAAGTCACTTTGATCTTACATTTGTCAAGTTTCACAGTTAACCCTGCTCTAGACAGTCTTTGGCACACGGTGTTAAAGACGACGTCATGTTCCTCCTCCGTCGAACTATACATAAGTATATCATCTTGGAAACAGAGGGTATTGTTGACGCCCTCCAGGATCTGTTGCATTACCTTTTGAAAAATAGAAGCCGCTGAGGCAAGGCCGAACGGCATCCTGATAAACATGTAGGCCCCAAATGGCAGAAAAAATGCTGTCAGGGGTCTTGATTCTGGGTGCAACTCAACTTGATGGTAGGCCATCGACTTATCAATGACCAAGAAAAAAAACGCCCTCCCCATGGTGCTTAGCATCTCGTTTATATTAGGGAGGGGAAACCTCCCTAATATAACGAACGACTCCAATTTTTGGTTCAATGATGAACTGAAGGCGCTAAAGCTTTCAGTTAGTCACGCTGAACGAGGCTGGAGACGACAGTACTGTCCCATCCTTAAAGCCAGTACACCTCCCTCTTGTTGCAATATAAAAAATCTATTCTGTCCACCAAAAAGGACTACTTTTCCTCTAAAATTCTAGTCGCTGAGAATAAGCCCAGAGACATTTTCTCTATTATCATTAAACTCGCTTACTCCGACAGAACCACTCTCAAACCTTCCCCGTCACTATCTCTCTGTGACTCTTTGAACTCTTTTTTCCTGGAAAAAATAGCTACAATCAAAGCCAATATTCCCCCCCCCCCCTCTCTTCTCAACCCGCCCTGTCCCCCCATAGTGGCCTGTTTTGACTCATTCCCTCTTCTAACAGAGGAATCCTTTCTCTCCCTCCTCCCTCTGGTTAAATCTGGGTCTCCACTTGACCCGTGCCCTGCCCATATTCTCTGTCGCATCTGCATGAACTGTCCGCTACCCCCGCTTACTTTTCACAACTGCTCCCTATCTCAGGGCGTTGTTACCCCTACTCTCAAAACTGCTATAATCTTCCCCATTCTCAAAAAACCTGGCGCGGACCTCTCTGTCCCCGCCAACTATCGCCCCATTTCTCTGCTTCCCTTTCTAGGGAAAGTTTTGGAGCGACATGTCACCAGAGCACTCACCACCTACGTGGAAGAAAACAGAGTTTTAGCTCCCCGCCAGGACGGTTTTCGTCCAGCCCACTCCACCGAGTCAGTCGTGCTTTCAGTACTTGACAACCTTAGAGAGGGATTGGACACTGACCTCCCCCAGGCCTTGGTCCTACTCGACCTTTCCGCCGCCTTTGACACGGTGGACCATTCCATCTTACTTTCCCGTGTCAGGGCGGCAGGGATCGGCGGCTCGGCCTTGGTCTGGCTGTCCTCCTTCCTAAGTGATCGCACCCAAGCGGTGCGTCTGGGCGATTTCTCAGCCGAACCACGGAAAGTGTTATGTGGGGTCCCTCAAGGCTCCTCCCTTTCCCCATTACTTTTCAATCTGTACATAGCTCCCCTCATCTTTGCTCTTCAGCAAATGGAGGTCTCCGTATATAACTATGCGGATGACCTCCAGCTCATATTCTCTCTATCTCAATCCCCTGACTCTAAATCTAACTTCCAATCTACAATGCTCTTCATCCGGGACTGGATGAATCACAACCACCTAAAACTAAACCCAGATAAAATAGAGCTGGTTTTGACAGGTGGTTCCCTCCAGTCCCTGGTCCCCCCTCTTTTGGCCCCCTTCTCTTGGGTCCCCTCCTTCCCCTTCCTCCTCCGTTAAAACCCTCGGCATTAAACTCAATGACCAACTCACTCTGCACTCCCAGGTGAGTTCGGTGGTTTCTTCCTCCTTTCTATCTCTTCGAACTATTCGCAAGGTTTCCCGCTTCTTCTCTTTCACGGCCCTAAAACTTATTGTACTAGCTATGGTCGTCTCTCGGTTAGACTACGCCAATGCCCTCTACCACGGCATGCCCGCCTATAACGTACGACGACTACAGCTGGTCCAGAACCAAGCCGCCCGCTTGGTTTATAACCTCACCAAATCCCACCACGTCACTCCCCTCCTAAAATCCTTGCACTGGCTCCCCATTCGTGAGCGCTCTCAGTTCAAGGTGGGCTGCCTCGCCTTCCTAGCTCAGCAAGGCTCTCCTCCTGCCTTTATCTCTTCAGAGATCAAACTTTATGCCCCTGCCAGGGAACTACGTTCTTCTTCTCAACACCTGCTGTTAATCCCCCGATTTCGTCGAAAAAAATGGGGAGGCTCAAAATTTTCTACCCTTGCCCCCATCTTCTGGAACTCCCTCCCAGCCCATCTCAGATGTTCCACCCAATACTCCCTCTTTAGAAAGGCTTTGAAAACCTACCTATTTTCTAAAGCCTTTCCCCAATAAGTCAAGTCCCTCCCCTGCTTTCCTTTGCCTCTCAAGGACTCAGTATACTGTAGCGCCATGAAACCGCCAGGTGTACGTGCGCTTTAAAAATAATTTAAAACTCAAACTCAAACCTCTCTATCCAGATATTCTCGTTGAGACTGCAGAGGTCCACACAGAGGCGGATTCCGTGCCCATTAGCTTTTGAAGCTAGAACTCTAGGAGCCAACCATTCGGATGCTTCTATTGGTTGGATGACACCCATGTCACACAATTTGTCTAATTCAGCTTTGAGGGTCTCTCTAAGGCGAAAAGGTACAGGTCGTGTTCTGTGCACTACAGGTTTCGCACCTTGCCTAACTTTGATTTTATGTTGGAAGTCTTTTAATTTACCTAACTTATCGGTAAAAAGGTTAGTAAAAGCATCTTGCAGGAGTGTGTTGCTGTTAGTAATATCTACTAAAATGACTTGGTTTTTGTCATTGGGGTCTAGGATGATTCCCAATTCCTTCTGGTGTTGCCATCCCAGAAGGTTCGCCCCACTCTCAACAACATACACCCTACCCACAATGGATCTCCCCTTAAAGTCTATGTGACTATTAACCATGCCTAATAAGGGAATGGGGTCTCTGGTGTAACCTTCGGGCGAAATATCAGAGGGAATCAACATAGACCTGTTGCAACCAAAGGATTTCTCATAGTCTTCAAGGTTTACCAACGTGAAAGGGGAACATGAGTCTGCATACATCTCTAGGGGTTTGTTGTCAATAAGTACAACACATTTTAGGTAGTTAGGCCTGGAGGATTCGTAACTGTCTTTTATTTGAAAAACAAATCTAGACTGTGGTTCCCCACTAATGCTAACTACATTAGTAGTACTACTTATACCGTCTCTACATACCCTAGCTAAATGTCCCCTTCTGTTGCATTTTTTTACAAATGACACTACGTGCAGAACAAAATGGACTGTTGGCCAAATGGTTGTTGCTGCCACACCTAAAGCATTTCAAACCTTGGCCCTCCTTATTAGAAATATTGGTTGGTACACTCTTAGTGCCTTCTCTGTTGGCTACTTTGAGTACCTCGCCGTTGGACGCTTCAAACTGAACAGACGCCACTACATCTTCCTTAATTTTCATCTCTTTTACGCACTTAGCAGTATGTTCAATTGTTTGTGCAATTGAAATGGCATCTCTTAGAGTGGGGTTTTTAGCCAATAGCTTTTCGTGAACTTTGCTGCTGTTAGTAAACCTAACGAGTTGATCCCTTATGAGGGAATCGTTGAGGTCCCCGAACTCGCACAATTGGGTGAGACTTCTTAGGGCAGTTATGTAATTATTAATAGATTCATTCTTTCCTTGTACTCTGCTGAAGAATTTGTGGCGTTCAAGCACCACATTAACTTTGTCCCTAAAATGAGTCTCTAATTTCAGGAGTGTGGTCTCATAAACATCAGCATCGTCCTCATCCTCCAAATCCGGTTCAGGTAAGGTTTCATAAACTTTGCGTCCATGAACACCTAAATTATGTAGCAATATGTGTTGTTTGCGCAAAGCAGAGACCTTTTCTCCCCCCCATCGCAATTAGGTAATATTCAAACAATTTGGTCCAATCCTTCCAGTGAATTTCAGGATCCCCACACTCATTTAGGAAAGATGGTGGTTGACTCATACCTGGAGTGCCCATCTTGAAGAGTGAGGAATGCAATCAATGGAGGAGGAGCGAGCGACTCAAAAAGGACAGGAAGGCAAAACGTACAGGAGAGCAGCACTAAATGCAACTAACGAAGGACGAGTGTTGATGAGGGTATGTGTGTGTGTCACAGAGATAACACACAAAGAGGTGAGTGTGTCACCGTGGGTAGCAAAACACTAGAGCACAATACATGTCCATGAATGATACGTAATAAATAGCATGTAAAAGGTGAGCGTGTCACCGTGAACCCTGAAGGTACCGGCAGCAACTGGACACTGAAAGAAGATGCAGCCCCAAGGTGACACGCACACGTGAGCGTGTCGCAGTGTAGAGGAAGAAAAGCTCGACGCTCTGTATACGCAGAAAAAGAAAGATCTTACTTGGAACGAAGTCTCAGTAACAACAGAATAGACTTGAAGATCCGATGCAGCAAACCAGCCGGAATGGAAACGAAGGACCGGGCCCACAGAGAGTTGGTGCGCCGGGGGCACCGGTGGAGGCACGAAGCCTTAATAGGAAGGAGCTTGATTGCGGCGGACCGGCCCAAGGCAGAATGGTGCGCTGGAGAGGCAGGAAGTCCGTAGGCGGAGCTGAAACCCCTAAACAGGAAAACACCACCGCCCGTGAAGCTTTTTGTAGTTGCTGCTGACAGGAATGCCGACACACCGCAGCACAGGCACTGAAGAAGACGTTCAGCATGTGAGGAAAGACGCCCCACCTCAGAGGAATCACCCCGCAGTCCTTCCGAGGAAATATTGAGGGCACCCACCAACGGCCAGTATTACGATAACATCATTAGGCGGGATTCTGAGAGGCAGCTTCGATGAACAGCACCGTACCAAGGAGCATGAGAGGTAAAGTGCTGAAACACCGCCGGAACAGAGTCTGAGGTGATTTGAAGGTTCACATTGCCCCAAAGACTACTTCAGAGGGTGCAAATGACGGAACTTGAGTCGTCACGTAAGGCAGGCAAGCCTAGATGAGACGTCTCACCAGCAAGGGAAGGACTGCAGGTACCGCCTCAAAAATGAATGAAAGGTCAGCCAGGAAAGAAGACCCTGGTCAGAAGAGGGGTCCTCCCAGAATGAATTATCCAGAACCAGGAGAGAGTACACAAAGGGGAGATGATCAGCTGCCCCCTTCGCAGGTCGTCGCCAGTGTTGTAGTTCAAAACAAGAAGCACAATATGAGCAGGTAAGGTGCAGGACCGTTTATTCCGATCATCCACTCTCCTCAAGCATGTCAACATTCTATCATGAGCTCTATCAGGGAAGTACCAAGGGAGCAGGAAAAGGAGGGGGAAAAGAGGAACGTACCAAAAGGGGAAATAAAACTTATACTAGGAGATTACAACACAATACTCCGACTCTTCCAGCACCTTCGCTATCTCAATGGCATCCTGCAAAGAGGGGCCCCTTCGGGGCCCCAAACCTCTCCTGCATCTTCCTGCTCCTATACTGCACAATGAGCTGGTCCCAAATCTTCGGTGCCCCCAACCTCTCCTGCATCTTCCTGCTCCTATACTGCACAATGAGCTGTTCCCGAATCATCTCGTCAGTCATTGCACCAAACTTGCACTTTACTGACCGTTCTCTTAACTGTGTGATAAACTGCTCCACCGACTCTCCCATCCATTGAGGTGGTGTGTAAAACATATGCCACCACATTCTCGCTGTTGGCAAACCAGAGTTCCAATCTCTTTCTTGCTTCAACATACACATCTTCAATAGGACGCCCGCCAGGTTGACAGCTTTAGGTAAATACTTAAACACGTGCTGAGTTTCCGTTCCCAGCATGCTCAATAAAATTGACCTTTTTCTACCTGCACTGAACTTCAACCCATCAAGAGCTTCAATGTCATTATATAATATATCTATCCACTCCTACCACTCTACTAATGGAACCCCAGGTTGGGTGAGAAACACTGGTTGTGGATTAATCACAGACACCTGCATGACTGCAGTCTTCTACACATACCGCCACCGAAATCGCCTGCATCTTTTATAGTAGCGAAATATGGTTATCATATATTTATTTGGTTAGAGAATTAGGCAAAGTATATCAAAGATGATGGAGTGCTAGAATTTCCGGAAAATGGTTACTTTAGTTTGGCAGTATTACGAAATTTAAGAGATAGGATGATGAGGTTAGAACCAAAACCCGGACCTACCCAATTCGAGGCTTTGACTGAATGGGAAGAAGAGATGTATGAAAGAGAAAGGCATCGGAGTGGGAGAAGGTATAATTATAGTTTTGGTAGACATTGTGGACACGAAAGTCAAGATGACACGATGAGAAGATGGCGAAATGCGAATATGACTGTTGGTATGTTTCCTCTGAGAAATGCTGGAGAGATGAGTGGCAGGAAATGCACAGAAAAGAGAAATAACATAGGGCCAGAAGGTTGCGGATATGGAGTGAGTGAATCAGAAGATGAAGTGCTGGAAGACATGTTTTTATAAAAAACCACCTCCATATCAACAGGATTCTACGTTGGTGACGCTGAGTGCACCGGCAAAGGAGACTGTAATGAACAAAAAATTTGAGCAAATGCCACCTAATTTGGGGAAAATCCATTTAAAGATTCTGAAATGTCACAGACCGTAAGAACTGAAAACGAAAATTCAGCAGAGTTAGCTAGCACTACACTGGAATTAACTGAGAAAATTAGAGAATTAACTAAGAACATGGAAGCAGTGACTGTGCTTGTAACTATAGGACCAGTGATACCTGTTTTTGACAAACAAAAAGATAGTGAGCGCTGCTTAACTGTCCCATATAATTGCGGTATGCAAAAGGAGAAAGAAAGGAGTGGTTCCGGAGAAAATGACTGGAAGATTATGGCAGGAACATCAGGATTAAGTATCCCTAAAAATGTAACTGTAAATCAAAGTCCAGCGAGTAAGACACCTATGAGAACAGAATCGACAACCGAAAGACCAGAAAGAAAGATAGATAAAATGAAAATAGAGTCAACCCCTGTAGGACGACATAGGAAGAATTAAGTGATTGGTTAAGAAGTTTACAGAAATAGGATACAGAACCACAACCATTAGATGTTGCAAAATTAAAAGTAACATTAGAAGAGTTCATTGTAGGAACAATTCCAAATGAAAAATTAAAAGCATATCAAGATGAAGAGCTAATGTTTTAGTGCATAAGCATAACTTGGAGAGGAAGGACTTTGCATGAGAAATTAGAAGAGACAGCGAGCGAAATGGGAATCGATTTTGAGAAATTAAGGTCATTACAAAAGCCATTTAGGGTCGATTTTTCTGAAAAGGATATTGAAAATGTAAATACTGCAGGGAGACTGACCCAAATTAAAGAACTGATTGCATTATTAAGGAAATGGGGTGATGTGGATCGATGGAAGAGTAGATGGTTTAGAAAAAGAGAAGAAACTACAGATAAGGCCTCTCTAGCTTTCCCAGTGAGAGAAAAAGAGCCAGTGGTAACAGAATGTCCCATGAGAGAAGTTTCTGGAGGAGAATATGTGCATGTTACATGGACTAGACAGGATATTTTGTCATTTACAAATGATTTTCCAAGGTTAAGAGAAAAAACAGTTGAATGGTACCGACAGGTAGAAAGGTTTGTCAAACTTTCAAAGGTGTTGTGGATAGATCTGATTGGTCTTTTTGATATAATTGTACCTGCAGACTTATGGGCAGAATGTCAAATTACTATAGATTGGCCAACACAAGAATATCCTAGGGATCCTAAAACGGGAGCCCCCGATCCAGAAGTAATGAAAAAATATGATCAGGTAATTACTTTTTTGAAAAATAAAGTACCTCCGAAAGAAACTGACTGGGTAAAGATTGACTGAACTCACCAGGAGGCTAAAGAATCAGTGCATGCATATTAAAAAAGGTTATTATTGGCTTTTAAACAATACAGTGGAGATGAGAAATTAAGTGAAAAGGATTGGAGTCATTTTGTGTACAGATTTGTTTATGGTTCAAGGCCTGAAGTTAGTGAAATGATTAAACAGCATACGGTAGATTGGCAGAACAAAAAGATAGACGAAGTGTTACGGCGTGCAAAATATTTTAGTGATGAGATTGAAGCCATACAGCGTAAACTGAAAGAAAAGGCAATGTGGGCACAGGTTAAGGTAGCCGAGCGATAAGAAGCCCAGTTAATCGAGCAAGCAAATGGAATAGGGCAAGCAAAGTCAAAACCTAATATCGGAAAAGGAAAAGGACAGATCTGCATAGAGGAAGCTAAACAGAAATGGCCATGTCATAATTGCGGAAAATTAGGGCATTGGAAATCCGAGTGTAAATTGCCCGCAAGAGCTAATGGTGATAATTCATCATTGAACCCACAGGTGCAGAATGAGGTGAATTGCCAACCGCCGCGACAGCAGCAGGTTGTTACCCAACAGTGTCAGGTGCCAAAGCCACCTTTTCCACAGAACGTAAATCCCCAAAGATACAGTAATGAGACAGGATTATACACTGAAGAACAGGCAACAAAGCTACCGCGCACTGGTGCCGTTTCGCAGTATTGGCTGCAACGCAATGAGAGTGAGTCAGAAGAGAATTATTGACGGTGCCTAGGAGAGGGAGAGGAGTGCATACTTGACGCAACTCTAGAGGTAGACCAGACAGGACCCTTTGTGGATGGAAAAGTGAATGAAGTGAACATTACTTTCCTAGTGGATACTGGTGCTACTCGTTCAACTGTTAGATCAGCTGACGTGAAAAATCTTCCTCTATCGGGTGAAACAATCCAAGTAGTTGGAGTCTCAAACAGACAGATAAAAGCTTATCTTACTGATCCTGTAAAGGTTAAAATAGGGAAATTCATGGATATGCATCGATTTGTCGTATGCGACACTAGTCCTGTAAATCTGTTGGGGAGAGATTTGTTGTGCAAGATTGCACCATGTTTTGTACCCCTGATGGCATAGCTTTTGAAACTCCTGATGAAGACGTACTGTATAGAATGACAATGGCAAACTTAAAAACTGAAATTACTGAGGCATTCGTTGTATTTGATCCGGAAGGATTGCCTCAAGAGTTGAAGGAAACAGTGAAAACAGAAGTGTGGGATTTCACAGGAGAGGATTTTGGATTAATGAAAAGGGTAGATCCTGTGAAAATAACTGTAAAAGAAGGAGTAAATTACCTGAATATTCCTCAATATAAATTAACACCAAATATAATTGCAGGAATAACGCCTGTAATAGACAGAATGATTGAACAAGGAATTTTGAGAGAGATAATGAGTAGTCCATGTAAATCCCCGATCATGGGTTTGAAAAATCCAAATGGGACTTTTAGGATAGTACAGGATTTGAGAAAAGTGAATAAAATTGTTGTTCCTTGCTGTCCCATTGTGCCAAACCCTTCGGTAATTCTATATCAGATTCCCCATGATGCAGAATTGTACACAGTCACTGACTTGTGTCATGCTTTCTTTTCTATTCCATTGCACCCTGATAGACAACAAATGTTTGCGTTCCGGTTCGGAGAGCGTATTTTGGCATGGTGCCGTATCCCTCAAGGGTATACAGAAAGTCCATCAATATTTCATCACATTTTAAAAAAGTCACTGGAAGATTTAAAAGTGCTTGTGCAATATATCGATGACCTATTGGTGGCATCGAAGACGCGAGAAGCATGCGTGGTCGACACAGTTGCACTGTTGAATCATTTGGCCGATGGAGGACTCAAAGTATCCCCATCAAATTACAATTTTGTCAGAAAGAAGTACAATACTTAGGTCATAAGATTGAAAAGGGCCTGAGAAAAGTAACAATGGACAGAATTAAAATAATCAAAGGAATGAGAGCACCAATGACACAGAGAGAAGTCAGAATGTTTCTTGTAATGGGATATTGTCGACAGTGGATCAGCAACTTCTATCTGATCGTAAAACCACTGGTACGTTTGACAAAGAGTGATGTGAAAGATCCCCTTGAGCTGAACAAAGAAGGAATGAAATCTTTTAAACAACTGAGAGACAGTTTGTGTGAAGCACCGGCTCTTGGAATGCCTGATTATGAAAAATAATTCGAGCTGTATTGCAGTGAGAGAGATGGGTGTGCTCTCCCCGTATTAGTGCAGAGACATGGAAGATTGAGAAGACCGATTGCGTATTTTTCAGCTGTACTAGATCCAGTAGCTGTAGCATTGCCTGGTTGTTTGAAAGCCGTAGCAGCCACATGTAAGAACTTATAGAACCAGGTGAAGGAATTGTAATGGGATACCCTGTGAGAGTGTTTGTTCCCCATGATGTGGCGATCCTTTTGACAATAAGTAAGACGCAATTCATGACGTATAGCTGTCTAACTAAATATGAAAAGGTGATTTTGGGTGCTACAAATGTGAGTCGCGTAAGATGCACTAATGTGAACCCATCAACATTACTACCTGATGCAGTGAATGCGGAAGTGAAAGATGATGTTGATCATGATTGTTTGGAAGTGCTTGAATTTTGCACAAAACCATGTCCTGACATAAAAGATGTGCCTCTGAAAGAGAGTGACTATGTTATGTTTGTGGATGGGCCATGCCTAAGAACTGGCAAAGGGATTTTGAGTGCTGCATATGCTGTATGTACTGTAGCGACTGTGTTGGAAGCATCTTGTTTGAGAGGAGTACGATCTGAGCAAGTTGCCGAGTTGTTTGCACTGATTAGAGCATGCAATTTAGGAAAGAATTTGCGAGTCACTGTAATTACTGACAGTCACCATGGGTTTGGAGTGGTGCATGACTTTGGGCAAATCTGGTCCCAAAGAGGTTTCTTGACGTCGAGTGGAACTCCAATCAGAAATGCAGAAATAGTTGGAAAATTACTTGAGGTGATACAGCTGCCTAAACAGATCGCCGTTATAAAATGTAGCGCTCACAGAAAGGGAACTGACTATGTGTCAGCAGGCAATGAGTTTGCCAATGACCTAGCACAGTATTGTGCACGAAACCAAACTGCATTAAATCGTAACAGGGAGAAGGAAATGGATTTATGTCCCTTGCTATTTACTAACACCGTAAGTACATGGGATGAAGTGAGACAGCTGCAGGAAGAGGCAGGGGAAGAGGAAAAGAAAAAGTGGATAAAGTCAGGATGTACACCACGAGAAGCAGACAGAGTTTGGGTTTACCGTGATGGAAGACCAGTAATGCCTAACAGTATGATCTCTACCATGGCACGAATGTACCATTGGCAGGCTCACATTGGTAGGGATGCCATGATTAGATTTTAACAGACCTGGTATAATGCAAAGTTTCGGCTTTTAGCTGAGAGCCTTTGTCAGAGATGTCTCATATGCCAGCAATTTAATCCAGGAAGGAAAACGGTGGTGAGCTTGGGAACCATAGGACGGGAGGGAGGTCCTTTCACTCGAATGCAGCTTGATTTTATTGAAATGCCCTCATGTAACAGGCTAAGATATGTACTGGTGATTGTCTGTCTGTTTTCACGTTGGGCGGAGGCTTACCCGACCCGCAGGAATGATGGAGTTACTGTAGCAAAACTCCTACTGAGAGAGTTCATTCCTAGGTTTGGTTTCCCAGTAACGAATGAAACAGATCGAGGAACACATTTGCAGAATGAAATTATAAAATTGATTTGTGAAGCATTGAATGTACAACAAAAACTGCATTGTGCCTACCGACCAGAGGCTTCTGGAGCGGTGGAGCAAATAAATGGCACCATAAAGAACAGATTGGGAAAAATGTGTTTAGCCACAGGACTAAAATGGCCAGATGTCTTGCCTCTGGTTCTCATGACAATTAGATCAATACCTGATAGGAAAACTTGTCTGAGCTCCCATGAAATTATCATGGGTAGAGCGATGAGACATGTTTTTATTCCCGTCAACAAACTGCTGCCTATATCTGATGACTTCATCTTGGATTATTGCAAAGGATTGGCTGATATAGTACCTTCTGTGTTTCATCAGGTTGGACCAGATGCAACCACTCATGAAAAGAAGCCAGCTCATGACTTGAGTCCAGGAGATTGGGTACGCAAAAAAGTACACTGAAGAAAAAATTGACTGGTTCCACGCTGGGGAAGACCACGACAAGTGATTCTGACAACAACGACTGCTGTGAAGTGTGCAGGAGTGAAGAACTGGATTCATGCCAGTCACACTCTTCGAGTCCCAAATCCGGAAGATCAATCTGAAGAGGAACAACGAGATGCATCAGATACCAGTTCCGAATCAGAAGAAACGAGAACAAGACAAAACCCAGAGGCAGGAGAAACGGGTTTGAGTCAAATTGTTGGGCAAGAAAATATACCACTAAGAAGATGCCTTGAAATTTCTGATACAAGTTCTGAATCTGAGACAGAACAAGTGGGAATACAAGAAAGAATAAATGAGGACACTCGAAAAACTGAACAAGTAACCTTTGGAGAAGAAATCCCGAGTACAAGCACAAGAGAAATCCCCCCCAAAATCATAGAGATAGAAGGTGAGGAATTAGATACAGAGAGTGAGGGTGAGGTAATTGCGGAAGACCCCCGAGGAGGTGTAGGGACACAACACACAAAGGTAGAAAAAGGGACAGTTAGTCAGCAGGAAGATCGCGTGGAAGAAACATGAGGAGGGATAGATACAGACAGTGAACCTGAAGTCTTGAGGATAAAATCCAAAGAAAGTAAAATCCAGACAGATACAGAATCTGAAGAAAGTAAGAAGAAAGCAAAGGTGGAAGAACTTTGAGGAAAAGAGCTTGGAAAACAGCGAGAAGGGAAAGGAACAAAATTAAAAAGGCCATTGAAAGAAGATATTTGGCCCAACAGAATCAAGAGATTGAGATACCGACTAAGCGGAATAAAATGTGCCAATGCTGAACAAGTAAATGAAGTGTCTAGTCAAGAAAAACAAGAAGACACTGATCAGAAACACTTGCAAAGAGGATAAAGAAACCTAACCAGAAGTACAAGTCACCGGAATGGACGTATGTGGCACTTCCTGATATACAAGAGGAAGCTGATAGCCAAGAAAATCTAAGAGTGACTGTGCAGAAAGTGGATGAAGGAGAAGAAGATTCGGAAATCCTGAGAGTTATCTTGTCTGACGCCAGAGAAGAAACGGATGATCAGGAAATTCTGAACAAAGCCTGTGAACCTAAAGACCAAGAGGATTCATACATGGACTGAGTGGCAAAGGAGAATCAAAAGGAATTAAAACCCAGACAAGACACATGACCAGAAAAGAACGAAGTAGGCAACCAAAGCCTTAGGTTTAGACAAAGGTAAATTGTTGAAGAAAAGAGGCTAAGTCAAAAGACACTGATCTTTACCGAAATGGCAAACAATGAAAATAGAAATTCAAAATGTGGGTTTCTCCGAAGATGGTGTAAAACGTGTTTTTGTTGTACAGGATTACTAATGCTTGTCTGGATCATATTAGCAATAACAATTTCATTTAGAGTAACATTTGAAAATATAGATGAACATACAGCAAACAGAACTAATAGTGAAAAGGCTGATGAAAGTCATGTTACAAAACTGGTAGATAGAACAGAAATTCACAAAGATAAGTCCATAAATGATTTTTCTAATAATGTTTATTCAAAATTACTGTGCGAATATGTGAAAACAATGGAGGTTAGAGACTGTTATGTTTGCATGCAGTTACCTGCATCTGTATCAGAAGGTGTCACTTATCATCACCTTCCTTTGACGTATGGGATAACCTGTAGTGTCTTAGCTAGTTTGTTTTATAAAACAGGAAAATTAGAATACTTTTACACTGATGTAGATAATATTTTCTCACAGATTCCTGTAGTTCCTGAACTAAACAAAGTGCTTCCTGGTAGAATACTAGGTGAATTTATCCTGGAAACAAGAGAATTAAACTTCAGAAGAAGTGTTTAAGAATAACCTTACTTGTAGTTTAAGAAAAGAAGAGAAATCTTTCCTAAACATGGTAGAGGAGAGGAGAGTTAGAATGCAAAAGAAGGCGTCTGGGGAAAAGATGGAAACAACATTTTGGGATGTTGGGAAGGAAAATCATTTAAAGGGAGAAACAAATCCAGCAATGGCTTTAGATTGGACCCAGACAGGAAAGTTGTGCATTAGTAGAGATAATACTGTATATGATAATTATTTTGTAGGTGCAAGTGAATGCCATGACATATATAAAATCATGGGAGGATGGAGATTTAAAGGAGGAAATGATCAGGTATTCCCTAAAATATATTACATTTGTGGGAACAGAGCTTATTATAGGTTACCGGACCACTGGTATGGGACATGTTACCTAGGCCTGGTCTTCCCAAAAATATTTCATGTGGAAAGGAGAGAGGACGATTTGCACGAAATAGGTAGACAACTAATGCGTAGGAGGGAAAGTTGGTCAGAAATTATAGGTGATCTCTTTGGAGCACTGATACCAGCAGTTGGAATATCTCTGAATGCACATAAAATTAGAAATAGTCTACGGTTGTGAATCGGTCATCAACAAGCACAGCTGGAGGGTTCTTAATGGTAAATACCGAGATGGTTGCCATGAGAGCGATGATTATGCAAAATCGACTTGCCCTTGAAATTATATTGGCCAAAGAGGGAGGAGTCTGTGGAATGCTGAAGGTACAACATTGTTGTACTTATATTCCTGACGAGAGTCAGAATTTAAAGAAATATATTAAGAATATAACTGATTTGCATGAAGAAATTGTTCCACTGGAGGTTGAAAGTGTATGGGAGAAACTTGGTAAGGGTTTTTTCACTATTAAGAATCTATTAACAAAATTAGGTAGCTCCTTTGTGGGGAAAATACTGATACCTGTGACTTTTGTGATTGTTCTAGTGTTAGTATTAAGATTGGGATGTTTGTGCATAAAGAGAAGAAAATTACAAACTAAGATAAAAAGAGTACCAAGAAAAGGAAAGAGAAAGAAATAAGAGAAAGAGCGATAGAAGACATAGAACTAAAAGGAGTTACAAGATAATATGTACAAAAAAACAAAAGAGAACGATATGGGAAACACTAGGATGTAACCTTACAAATGCAAGTGGGACTGAATAAATCCATTTCCGTAGAGAAATTTAGAAAATTTTGTGATTAGTGGTGATGTTTAAATCACCAAAGGGGGGATTGATGGAGCAGGTAAAACAAAATTGTGTATACCTCCTCTAAATTGCATGAAATTTATTACGTAACTTTTCAAAATCTAACTTGCACCAACTGGTTTGCAGTGAAATTTACTAATCAACTTTTACACCTTGATAAACACGAGATACACGTGGGACTAAAATGCTAATTGCATCCCAGAATAATTAATTAATTAACTATGGTACGCAAACTAACCTTAGATCATGGTGAAATAGAAATATTGCATGATTTATGTTGCTTTGGGATTGTTTGTGCTTTAAGGATTACAAAATGGTGAGTATTATCGCTTTAAATGTAGCTACAGCTAGGGAAATACTAATATATGTTGGGATTAGAGTGGGTTTAAACATTAGAATCTCCATTTCTATATTCTAATTACTGTTATGTCTGTTTTTGCTTAAGTTGGCATTCGGGCCTACTAGGCCGCAGTACCTAAGATGGAGTCTCTATCAAGACCGCCACCATGTGAGCGCAATGGTTTCTGCGCAGAATCGGATGGCTATGGAGATCTCCAAATGACCTCAGATCTGTGACACTGTGTTCCTTGTCAAGGATGAACGTGTTTGTCTGCCAACTGAGGAGGCTGTGAGAACAGCGGAAGGAACAATTCTGAACCTGTGGAGAAATGTCTTCTCTCGTTCTAAAACGTAACATTTCCAACTTTTGCCTGGGAGAAAACGGAAATTGTACAAATTACGCCTTCCTATGCCAAGTCTCATGGAAAACCAGTTTACCCCGTGAAACGTTAGAAAAACTCACAGATAACCCCAAACTGTACAATCAGAACATTTCTCTACCCGTAAAATTGTTGCACGTTAGCATGAAGAAAAATGGTATATAAGATCTGCATCCGCCAAAGGGGGGTGGTCATCGGGCTGATCTTTCATGGCGTTGGGTCTGCATTGAGCTGGTGAAGATTTCCATGTTTTGCCTTCGATTCCTTTGATTTTCGGGAAGATTATTTCATCTGCTGGTTTGATCTTTGCTGTGGGTCGGACAGCTTATCCCGGATATTATACCAGAGAATGCGGATAGCTCCTTGTTTTACTCAGAAAGTTGCCGACGCTTGCTAATTGGTAATTATTAAATGTGCTTTCTAAATCTATGCTTATTTACCAAATGTCCGATTTCTCTTTGAAAATAAACATTTATACCATGAAATGTAGTGCGTAAATGCTAATGCAGAGAAAATTATTAGATAAACAAAAATTGATTAATAAGACATGAGTTTGTGGTTCTTTAATTGATTACAGAAAATAAACAACCGTTTCCTAGGCTTTAATTGTGTCTTAGCTGGTTCTAATTCACAATCAACCAGTCCAACTAATTGGTCCATCGACCAAGTGGTGGAGTGCCTTGATGTTAAGGTCAGGATTCTGTATGTGTATGTGTATAAAATGTATATAATGTAAAGAAATGAAATTCTGATAAGTAATAAGGTACCCACATGTCCAGCGTTTTTTCTCCTATGTACGGATTCGAATGAGACGATTGCGTGTTGGTGTTATGGGCCCCACCAATGAATGACTGTATGGATGAGTTGTTGTGATTACGAATCTGTGACATAGGGAGAATATGTAAACGTTCCCCTTTTGCGCTGCATCACAAACAACTGCCGGGGAAAAGAATGCCACACCGACACCATCACAAATAGCATTGGAACCCCAGGGACAACCACGAGACGAATGTCCCTCAGGCCACACTAATACATTACAACACATATCATCTGTGAAGAGGCCCAATGCACAAATATACTCTGACATAGGGAAATGTGTGTTTAGGGAACTTCTGTGACAATTCCTAGCAGTATTCCAGACCTCAACACTAAACGCCATCACTATTTATTTGTGGCTTACATCTTGTGACATGTGTAAAGACCTTCATGTGAGGAATTTGATAGAAAATCAATGTATGATAGATAAACATTTTTCTCCTCAAATCTAGGAGTGTGGATGGTTGCAAGGTGCGTTACGTTTCTGCAAGCACAACCACTGGTCAGTTAAAGGTTATGTGGGGTATAGACCATTGGAGAGAGACAGGAGGACAGTGTGTTAAGGGGGTCTTCACCGACAAGGAAAAGACTCTGAACGTTATTTCTCACCAGCAGGTACTGGAGGTCACTCAAGGCAAGGGTGTATTCCTATTGGTTCTCCTTTTAATTTTGGCACAGTGGGGTTTCAGTGCTTTATGGGAAAATATTTCCTTGGTATTTCAACTATGGATCATGAAATAGCAGTATGAATTACATTTTGTTTCTCTATATAAATACTGATTGCAAGTACAGGGTCAGTGGTGCTCCTCTGCGAGGGCTGGGTCAGCAGCGCCCCGCTGCGAGAGCAGGGTCAGCGGCGCCCCGCTGCGAGGGCAGGGTCAGCGGCGCCCCGCTGCGAGGGCAGGGTCAGCGGCGCCCCGCTGCGAGGGCAGGGTCAGCGGCGTCCCGCTGCGAGGGCCGGGTCAGCGGCGTCCCGCTGCGAGGGCCGGGTCAGCGGCGCCCCCCTGCGAGGGCCGGGTCAGCGGCGCCCCCCTGCGAGGGCCGGGTCAGCGGTGACCCCTGCGAGGGCCGGGTCAGCGGCGCCCTCCCCCCGCGAGGGCCGGGTCAGCGGCACCCTCCCCCGCGAGGGCCGGGTCAGCGGCGCCCCCCCCACCCACGAGGGCCGGGTCAGAGGCGCCACCGCCCACCCGCGAGGGCTGGGTCAGCGGCACCACCTCTGCTAGGGCTGGGTCAGCGGCACCACCCCTGCCAGGGCTGGGTCAGCGGCACCACCCCTGCCAGGGCTGGGTCAGTGGCGCCCCCGCTGCTAGGGCTGGGTCTGCGGCGACCCCCCGGCGAGGGCTGGGTTAGTGGCGCCCCCCCCTGCGAGGGCTGGGTCGCTGGGCTACTTGTGGTAGCGTTGTGCCTGTGTGAGTGAAGAATGAGCAGTGCGTCCCTGCGAGTGCAGAATGCACAATATTAAGGTCAGACCTATTGACATTGCCAATGCTTACCTTCAATTTGGGGGCTCAATACTGGGAATGCAAACAAGTGCTTCAAGACAAGAATACGTTTTTAGGCATATATACATATGAGACAGAAGAACAGAAATCTAAATAGGTTTGTCACCTCATGGCTTTTTGGGGGGAAAGGGAGTGCACCACAATCAAGAAAAATGACAGTTCAAAATAAAATGGCTTGTGTGTGCTTGGATTCATCTGCCCCGTAAATCAAACTGAAACACATAAGTGAAAAAATGGACAATGAAAAAATGTTAAAAAATGTAAACATTTTTAAAAGATATCAAGATATCACAAATGTCCAAAATGTTCAACTTGTGTTACGTCATTTACATGATAGCATGATTTTAAGCTCCAAGACAGCGAAGCTCAATGGTTCATAGTCGGACCCACTCATTGGGATCTCCTCAATGTCCCCAGCTAAGTTCGTACAGACTACTGCTATTTAGAGCTTGCCTATCAGTTAAAACTTCCTCTGAGTTTGAGACCAAGGTGACTTCAACAGATTGCTCCTGGGAAGCGGAGTGAAGATGGACTTCCAACACGCACTCTTCAGTGGAGGGAGTAGGATGATTCATGTTGCGATGTAAGTGAGCACGAGAGCATCCATAGCTCGATCCTTGTCAGAACCCCAACGCATCACTATTTCACCCATCTGATCAGGCGAGAGGTACAGCTCTGCAGGACTGGACACAAATCTTTTCCAACAGCTAAGGCCATATTCAATTAGGCTGTCTTGTCCTGTTGAGTCCTCCCTAGCATTGTCAGAATTAAAGTAACGATTAAAAATGATAAATAAGACACCATGCTGAACAGTGTGAGGTAGCTTGCACAGCCTTGAAAGAGGTCTGCTCCCCAGCACCATGTACAGGCTCGGAATACATATGTGTGGCCTAGAAACACCAGAATAACACTGTTGCCTAATGTAACCACAGGACCCATGGTGCCGACAAAATGCAGGCCACACATTCCAAAAGGTATCCCCTCCGCTAGTACAGGTGTCACTGCTCACTCGTCTAGACCTCTCACAGGTTTGAAAAGTAAGTAGAGGATTAGTTCATTTTAACACCCATATGGGTCCAGTACAAATGGATATCAAAACTATTGTGGGCGTTACAGACACCTAAATGCCCCTCCCCCTGATAATGATATCTTATTATACAAATTCAACAAGGTCTCTTTAACACTATGGAACAACTAATCATCTACTGGTGCCAGGAGCTTCGTCCTCAGGCCCACTATACGCCACTGAGCCTGACCTGAAAGAGGCCTCACTCTTGCTATGAGAATGTTGTGTCAAAACAGGAAACATTCACCAATTACACAAGCACACGACTGAACAGGGAAGTAAACAGGACCCAGAACTCAGAGGAATCCCAAAACTATAGTGCAGAAAGACTAAAAATACTGAGACTTCGTTTAAGGGATGATGGATATGTGCAATGCTGGACATACATTATGCCCAAAAAACAGTTCTTATCCGGACATAAATTTCTCGCTTGCCTCACAGAATGTAAATGACCTAGGGCCCAATTTATGTTTAGTGGAACAGGAATTAATTATGGTAAATTTGTAGATGTTCTAATGTATCCGAAAAAGATTTTACAAAGGTAGATAGACCGACAACGAAGGACGACATATAACAACATGATACGACACAAAACTGTCAGCAAAAGCTGTAACAACTAATCAGACATCGAAACAATAAATGCCGAGTCGTCTTATTTAATTCATTGCAAACCAGAACAACATACTGCATGACTGGCATCTTCCAAAAATCATTTTTTACCAGACTCCCTGGCAGGCCGCGGAAGATACACATCGCGGAAGTGATTCCTTTTGATAGGGCGGTGGAGGCCAAAACAGCCAGACAGAGCCTAATCAGGTCAAGTGCTGATCCCAGTCACATTTGAATGGGTGAAAGAACAACATCCGCATTTAATGCAATAAACGCTGAAGAGCGGTAAGGAAATAGCCCTCAAATAACAAGCTTTGAAAAGTTTCACACAAGCCTACAGTGACAGCTAATGACCAGGGTTGTGCCTCACAGATTCGGAGTCATGCATTTTGCGGCTGCTAATGTCACCAGTCGCACAGCAGAGAACATCAACAGCTTCCAAGCCCGGTCACAGGACACTCAAAACAACACACAGGTACGCCGAGCACAAGAGCCTGAGGCAGAACTTCTGAGGTTACTAAAGCTGCAAGTTAGTTTGACTGAGCAGAACTTGAAGTCACAATACGTAAAAGCTGTAAGTCTGCCCGCCAATCCCCCCAACAATTCAACAAGCATTTACAATGCAATGGTCTCGGCATTGGTAAAGTTAGAGCTATTGGCATTGCTCATGACATTATTTTTGTTTATGTTTTTTTAAAAAAACATAAACGGCATTGTTATTTACAATGTCAATAGCTTAATTAATCTCTCTCAAATGCGAGACCTATTGCATTTGCACCCACACACAGAGCCACACACACAAAGCCACCCACACTCAGAGCCACCCACACAGAGCCACCTACACAGAGCTATTCACATAGAGCAACCCACACACAAATAGAGCCACCTACACACACAGTTACCCACACACAGACAGAGCCACCCACGCATAGAGCCACCTACAAACTATAAAATGGTTGGGGGCAGATCCCCAAGAAACGTTGACTGGCTCAGAAATTTCCAAATGGGCAATAGCTTAAGAAACACAAATTAAACATGTCCGCAGGGATGAAAAGCAAGAAGAGGACTTGGGTACGTGGGCAACCATGCTTACTGATTAAAGAGAACCATAAGGGGTGTCCACTGGGGAGCCAACATTATGATGTGCCCGACATCCGCTAGAAGATTAGGACAGAGGATGGTAGATTGGGACCTGACGACAGTTGACACAGGGGCATGGTAACTTGCCTACACCCCTTACGAAGTTAAAATTGTCTCCTCTTCTCGGAAACTATGCCCTAGCAGGGTAAGGAGTGGTTCAAAGGATTACATTATAATGTCAGGAGGAGAAGAATCCTTCCTTAATTATGTCACATTGTTACACTCTCTGGGTCGTAAAATTAAAGTCAAAGGGCCTCGATAGTTCGGATTGCATGGAGGGAGGTGTGTGTACTTGACGCAGATGTTCACAGTTCCGTACAGAGAAAAACCTGTATGGCAGAGTCGTGCACTTAAGAACCAACCACGGGATGTTCGTTGAAAAGGCAACTAAACTCTTAACCAGTCACGACCATGCATGGGAAGTGAGCATAGCCTTGTCTGTCGGAATGAGAAGCAACTATACAGACTGAACGGGCCTTTGCGTAAAAATCATGCTGCAGAGAGTTCATGAGCACTGTCAGCTGCTTCGAGTAGTGACAAAGGGCAGCAGAGAACTACTGCGCAATCCAAATTAAGGTACGGGCAGGTCAGCAAGAGGCACACAAACACACACATTCCTATATACAACCAATGGCAAAGAACAAAAACCCCATCTGTTTAAATAATGCGAAAAACCAACGTGCAACACACACTCATTATGGTCAACAATAACGTACCGCTCACCCCCATCAGATCGATACTCCCAGCACAGTGTATTATAGACCCCAGAAAAAATAAATAATAAAATCACAGCCAGTGTCCTAGTGTAATCAAGCAAGATCATTAATACAGATGTATAAAAGTCAGAACTGCCTTTTAATATGCGTTGTTTAATTTGATATTCCATTGACACTAAGAACGTATAGACACAGAGCAGCAATGATTGTCCATTGACATTCGAAACAATATGCCCGTACTGCTCTAGCGATGTCAGGAAGGGGCGTTTAGCAGTGCGTGCAGTTAAGGTATGGATGTAGGGAACTGGGTTGGGAGCCTGAGTCGTGTGTATGGGGAGAGACACAGTACCATAGAGTGGCTTAATTAATTCATGCCCCTTGGTTCACACGCCCCTTTCACACTTGCCGGGGGTAACCCCCTCAATCAGCACTTACCTGAATTTACCGCCAAGGGGGTCGCTATCTTGGTAAGAATGCAGCGCCAAAGAGAAACGAAAGAGGGACTAATTACATTACACCTAGACACAGAAGGCAGACTACAGTGCTTTGCAAACAAAAAATGAAAGACAGACCGGAAGTACGCGTCTGGAGTTTCATCTAGACAAGTAAATGACGGAGTTGCGGAAGTGAAACATCAAGGTTCTAACAAATGGGCTAATAAACGACTACCTGTCAGCCGTGAAAGTAGACAGAGAAAAAAAGTTTTGCACTTATGCTCGTTTGCCTGCATCTACTAGATGCCAGTTCATAACGCACCGAGGTATATTAGAACAATTATAACTAGTGAACTGCAGATTACATCACCTCTTTTGCAAAAGGAGTTACGGTAACTTGGATGAGGCGCCTGTTGACGGGAATGACGAGGTAGCGAGCGACCGGAGCGAGAGACATCAAGGGGCAGGTGAGGAGAGGCACTGGCTCGGTCGAGTGGTTGGTTCTGTTAGATGCACTGGTGGAGCTGCTTAAGGGGCCAGAGAGGTAATAGGGTTTGGCTCCAAAGGAGATGAGCCTGATGGAGGGTGGAGGGGAGGCAGCTGCAGGGCTGAACCTGCTGGAGTCACTGGAGTCTTGTGCAGGCCTTGACTGTTAGACGTCCGCTACCCGGAAATGCAGTCCTACCTCTATTGCAGTAGTTGTACCTAGAGTGTCATACCATAAGGGCACCTTTAGAGCGGACAGCTGCTCCCTACATCCCAAGGGACGGAATTTGACCAATGTAAATGCCACGAGGTCCCTTAGCCTTAGATTGCTTTAGCCGTAGCCTGAACGAGGGTTTTGTAACTGTTTTCACAAGTGACAAAAGCATGCTTAAATGACGTGTTGCAGAGGGGTGTTAAAGAGTGGAATGGCGATTTGTGAGGCAAACTAGTCTGTACCTTAAGACCTGCTTTCCAACTGATGCTCGGTCACCGAGAAGCGAGGAATTTTGTTTCTTCCTGCGATTTAAATGCTTGTTATAGAATGACAGCTTCCAAATAGCCCTCTATGAGACGTGCGCTCTCCAACGTCCCGTCGCATATCTCGTCTCCGAACCGGCTTTGTCAGTTGACCCGACCCCAGGGTACCTAGCACGGAGACTGTTGCCTGGTTCCCCTGGGGGACCGGAAACACGCGTATGGGAGTGGAAGGGTCTTACATTTCTAGTGAAATTGACCTCAATGTGGGAAGTGGTGTTAAGAATCTCATTCGACTACGGAAGGCCCAAGGCTCAGAAATCACCACGGATGCGAGACCGGAAGGGGCACCAGACAGGGGCAGTGCCTTGCTTCTGCTTTGCTGGCAAGTTCTCGGAGCCCGGGCAGGCGCGGCTCCAGCTCATATCTGGGCTCATAACGCAGCCTCTGCTGACACTTATCTTAGTATAAATCTCCGGCCCTGCTCGTCGCGCATTTGAATTTCATGAGCTGCGTCGCAGTTCCTTATTGCGTTTGGCGCTTGCCGCCCGTCATCTCGCCTTATTACTTTACCGGCTGGGCTAAGTGGTTTAGGCTCCTGCCGGACTCCGTCCTTCGCGGTGGGTGGGGGGAAGTGGAACAGTAAGGTTCTCCAAAGGTGGCGACGATCTTTTTTCCTGTAGGATGTGTCGCTTCCCCCAATGGTAAACACAAGGTGTTAGCTTGGAACGCGGTATTGTTTTAAGCGCCGCTATGCAGGGACCGGCGAAGGGCATTAAAAATACAAGAACACGGGCTCAACTAGACCCAAACTCCGAAGCCAATTAAGCTGATTTCTGCAGCCCCCGGGGCCAGAGTAAGCCTGGATGTGGTCAGATGGAGCTGGTAGGAGACACCACCGCCTTTCTCCGAGGCGAAGCAGAAATGCCTCGGAGAAAGGCAGCGGCGTTTCCGGATTCGGGGGCGTGTTTTGCTTTTCTCTCCTCTTGCCATTGGCTGGAGGAGATAATCAGAAAAGTTGGAAAAAACACGCCCCCGAATCCGAAAAGGATGGGGCCTGTTCGGAGTGACGGACCTCTTCTCCAATGGCTGGCCAGCATTCAAGAGGAGAGCCAATGGAGAACAGGGGAGAAGAGGGGCGGGTTCAAGCCCCTCTTCTCTAAGTCATTAAATCTCGGAGCGAGACTGCGCAAGCGCAGCCTTCGAGCCGAGACCTAAAAAGGTTAGATGGAAACATGTCGCCATTAGATCCGGACTTCGAGTGGCCTTCTTCACACGCTAAATACACAAACTACAATTAAAAATGCCAGAATAGTGAGTTTCGTGGATCGAAACCTAAAAGAGGCAAAAAAGCAAAGAGGAGGGGGGGGCGAGGGGGGGAAGGGTAAAAGGCAACGAGGACGCGGCGGGTGGGAGGGTAAAAGAGGCAACGAGGACGAGGCGGGTGGGTGGGTAAAATAGGCAACGGTGTGGGTGGGAAAGTAAAAGAGGCAAAGAGGACGGGGTGGGAGGGAGGGTAAAAGGCAAAGAGGACGGGGCGGGTGGGAGGGTAAAAGAGGCAACGGGGCGGGTGGGAAAGTAAAAGAGGCAAAGAGGGCGGGGCGGGTGGGAGGGAGGGTAAAAGAGGCAAAGAGGACGGGGCGGGTGGGACGTTAAAAGAGGCAAAGAGGACGGGTGGTGGGTGGGAGGGTAAAAGAGGCAAAGAGGACGGGGCGGGTGGGAGGGTAAAAGAGGCAAAGAGGACGGGTGGGAGGGTAAAAGAGGCAAAGAGGACGGGTGGGAGGGTAAAAGAGGCGACGGGTGGGAGGGCAAAAGGGGCAACGAGGAGGGGGCGGGTGGGAGGGTAAAAGGGGCACGAGGAGGGAGTGGGAGGTAGGGTAAAAGGGGCAAAGAGGACGGGACGGGAGGGAGGGTAAAAGGGGCAAAGAGGACTGGGAGGGTAAAAGAGGCAAAGAGGACTGGGAGGGTAAAAGAGGCAATGAGGATGGGCGGGAGGGTAAAAAGAGGCAACTGGGTGGGTGGGAAGGGTAAAAGAGGCAACGAGGAGGGGGCGGGTGGAAGGGTAAAAGAGGCAAAGAGGAAGAGGCGGGTGGAAGGGAGGGTAAAAGAGGCAAAGAGGACGGGGCGGATGGGAGGGTAAAAGAGGCAAAGTGGACGGGGCGGGTGGGAGGGTAAAAGAGGCAAAGAGGACGGGGCGGGTGGGAGGGTAAAAGAGGCAAAGAGGCAAAGAGGACGGGGCGGGTGGGAGGGTAAAAGAGGCAAAGAGGACGGGGCGGGTGGGAGGGTAAAAGAGGCAAAGAGGACGGGGCGGGTGGGAGGGTAAAAGAGGCAAAGAGGACGGGGCGGGTGGGAGGGTAAAAGAGGCAAAGAGGACGGGGTGGGTGGGAGGGTAAAAGAGGCAAAGAGGACAGGGCGGGTGGGAGGGTAAAAGAGGCAAAGAGGACAGGGCGGGTGGGAGGGAGGGTAAAAGAGGCAAAGAGGACGGGGCGGGTGGGAGGGTAAAAGAGGCAGAGAGGACGGGGCGGGTGGGAGGGTAAAAGAGGCAAAGAGGACGGGGCGGTGGGAGGGAAAAAGAGGCAAAGGCGACGGGTGGGTGGGAGGGTAAAAGAGGCGACGGGTGGGTGGGAGGGCAAAAGGGGCAATGAGGAGGGGGCGGGTGGGAGGGTAAAAGGGGCAACGAGGAGCGGGTGGGAGGGTAAAAGGGGCAACGAGGAGGGGGCGGGTGGGAGGGTAAAAGGGGCAACGAGGAGGGGGCGGGTGGGAGGGTAAAAGGGGCAACGAGGAGGGGGCGGGTGGGAGGGTAAAAAGGGCAACGAGGAGGGGGAGGGTGGGAGGGTAAAAGGGGCAACGAGGAGGGGGCGGGTGGGAGGGTAAAAGGGGCAATGAGGAGGGGGCGGGTGGGAGGGTAAAAGGGGTGACGGGGCGGGTGGGAGTGTGGGTATAAGGGGCAACAAGGACAGGGTGGGAGGGAGGGTAAAAGAGGCTCAGAGGACGGGCGGGAGGCTAAAAGAGGCAACGGGGGCGGGTGGGAAGGGTGAAAGAGGCAACGAGGACGAGGCGAGTGGGGAGGGTAAAAGAGGCAACGAGGACGGGGCGGGTGGGAAAGTAAAAGGCAAAGAGGACGGGGCGGGCGGGAGTGTGAAAGCGGCAACGAGGATGGGGTGGGAGGGTTAAAAGCGGCAACGAGGACGGGGCGGGTGGGAGGGTAATAGCGGCAACAAGGACGGGACGAGTGGGAGGGAGGGTAACAGGCAACAAGGACGGGACGGGTGGGAGGGAGGGTTAAAGAGGCAACGAGGATGGGACGGGAGGGAGGGTAAAAGAGGCAGCGGGGCGGGTGGGAGGGTAAGAGGCAACGAGGACGGGGCGGGTGGGAGGGTAAGAGGCAACAAGGACTGGGCGGGTGGGAGGGTATTAGATGCAACGAGGGCGGGCGGGCGGGAGGGTAAAAGAGGCAACGAGGGCGGGTGGGGGAGGGTAAGAGGCAACGAGGGCAGGTGGATGGGAGGTAGGGTAAAAGAGGCAACGAGGCCAGGTGGGTGGGAGGGAGGGTAAAAGAGGCAACGAGGGTGGGGCGGGTGGGAAAGTAAAAGAGGCAACGAAGACGGGGCGGGTGGGTAAGTAAAAGAGGCAACGAGGACGGGGCGGGAGGGAAAGTAAAAGAGGCAACGAGGATGGGGCGGGTGGGAGTGTAAACGCGGCAACGAGGACATGGTGGGTGGGAGGGTAACAGCGGCAACGAGGACGGGGCGGGTGGGAGGGTAAAAGCGGCAACGAGGACAGTGTGGGTGGAACGGAGGGTAAAAAAGGCAACGAGGACGGGACAGGTGGGAGGGAGGGTAAAAGAGGCAACGAGGACGGGACGGGTGGGAGGGAGGGTAAAAGAGGCAACGAGGACGGGACGGGTGGGAGGGAGGGTAAAAGAGGCCAACAAGGACTGGACGGGTGGGAGGGAGTATAAAAAAGGCAACGGGGCGGGTGGGAGGGTAAGAGGCAACGAGGACGGTGCGGGTGGGTGGGTAAGAGGCAACGAGGACGGGGCGGGTAAGAGGCAACGAGGATGGGGCGGGTGGGCAGGTAAGAGGCAACGAGGATAGGCCGGGTGGGAGGTTAAAAGCAGCAACGAGGATGGGGCGGGTGGGAGGGAGGGTAAAAGTGGCAACGAGGACGGCTGGGAGGGAGGGTAAAAGAGACAACGAGGACGGGACGGGTGGGAGGGAGGGTAAAAGAGGCAACGAGGACAGGACGGGTGGGAGGGAGGGTAAAAGAGGCAACAGAGCGGGTGGGAGGGTAAGAGGCTACAAGGACAGGTCGGGTGGGAGGGTAAGAGACAACAAGGACGGGGCAGGTGGGAGGGTAAGAGGCAACAAGGACGGGGCGGGTGGGAGGGGGTAAGAGGCAATGAGGACGGGGCGGGTGGGAGGGGGTAAGAGGCAACGAGGACGGGGCGGGGGGAGGGGGTAAGAGGCAACTAGGACGGGGCGGGGGGAGGGGGTAAGAGGCAACGAGTGCGGGTGGGTGGGAGGGTAAGAGGCAACGAGGGCGGGTGGATGGGAGGTAGGGTAAAAGAGGCAACGAGGCCGGGTGGGTGGGAGGGTAAAAGAGGCAACGAGGGCGGGGCGGGTGGGAAAGTAAAACAGGCAACGAGGACGGGGCGGGAGGGAAAGTAAAAGAGGCAACGAGGACGGGGGGGTGGGAGTGTAAACACGGCAACGAGGATGTGGCGGGTGGGAGGGTAAAAGCGGCAATGAGGACGGGGCTGGTGGGAGGGTAAAAGCGGCAACGAGGACGGGGCGGGTGGGAGGGTAAAAGAGGCAACGAGGACGGGACGGGTGGGAGGGAGGGTAAAAGAGGCAACGAGGACAGGACGGGTGGGAGGGAGGGTAAAAGAGGCAACGAGGACGGGTGGGAGGGAGGGTAAAAGAGGCAACAAGGACGGGACGGGTGGGAGGGAGGGAGTTTAAAAGAGGCAACGGGGCGGGTGGGAGGGTAAGAGGCAACGAGGACAGTGCGGGTGGGTGGGTAAGAGGCAACGAGGATGGGGCGGGTGGGCGGATAAGAGGCAACGAGGACGGGGCGGGTGGGTGGGTCAGAGGCAACGAGGACGGGGCGGGTGGGTGGGTCAGAGGCAACGAGGATAGGGTGGGAGGATAAAAGCAGCAACGAGGACGTTAAAAGCGGCAACGAGGACGGGGCGGGTGGGAGGGTAAAAGCGGCAACGAGGACGGGGCGGGTGGGAGGGTAAAAGCGGCAACGAGGACTGGGCGTGTGGGAGGGTAAAAGTGGCAACGAGGACGGGGCTGGTGGGAGGGTAAGAGCGTCAACGAGGACGGGGCGGGTGTGAGGATAAAAAAGAGGCAACGAGAATGGGACGGGTGGGAGGGAGGGTAAAAGAAGCAACGAGGACGGGACGGGTGGGAGGGAGGGTAAAAGAGGCAACGAGGACGGGTGGGAGGACGGGTAAAAGAGGCAACAAGGACGGGACGGGTGGGAGGGAGGGAGTTTAAAAGAGGCAACGGGGCGGGTGGGAGGGTAAGAGGCAACGAGGACGGTGCGGGTGGGTGGGTAAGAGGCAACGAGGACGGGGCGGGTGGGTGGGTAAGAGGCAATGAGGATAGGGTGGGAGGGTAAAAGCAGCAACGAGGACGTTAAAAGCAGCAACAAGGACGTTAAAAGCGGCAACGAGGACGGGGCGGGTGGGAGGGTAAAAGCGGCAACGAGGACGGGGCGGGTGGGAGGGTAAAAGCGGCAACGAGGACGGGGCGGGTGGGAGGGTAAAAGCGGCAACGAGGACTGGGCGGGTGGGAGGGTAAAAGTGGTAACGACGACTGGGCGGGTGGGGGGTAAAAGCGGCAACGAGGATGGGGCGGGTGGGAGGGAGGGTAAAAGGCAACGAGGACGGCTGGGAGTGAGGGTAAAAGAGGCAACGAGGACGGGACGGGTGGGAGGGAGGGTAAAAGAGGCAACGAGGACAGGACGGGTGGGAGGGAGGGTAAAAGGCAACAAGGACAGGACGGGTGGGAGGGAGGGTAAAAGAGGGAACGAGGACAGGTCGGGTGGGAGGGTAAGAGGCAAAAAGGAATGGGCAGGTGGGAGGGTAAGAGGCAACGAGGACGGGGCGGGTGGGAGGGGTTAAGAGGCAACGAGGACGGGGCGGGTGGGAGGGGGTAAGAGGCAACGAGGATGGGGCAGGTGGGAGGGGGTAAGAGGCAACAAGTGCGGGTGGGTGGGAGGGTATACGAGGCAATGAGGGCGGGTGGGTGGGAGGGTATAAGAGGCAATGAGGGCGGGTGGGTGGGAGGGTATAAGAGGTAATGAGGGTGGGTAGGTGGGAGGGTAAAAGAGGGAACGAAGGCGGGTGGGTGGGAGGGTAAAAGATGCAACGAGGGCGGGCGGGTGGGAGGGTAAAAGAGGCAACGAGGGCGGGCGGGTGGGAGGGTAAAAGAGGCAACGAGGGCGGGCGGGTGGGAGGGTAAAAGAGGCAACGAGGGCGGGCGGGAGGATAAAAGAGGCAACGAGGGTGGGAGGGAGGGTAAATGAAGCAACAAGGGTGGGTGGGAGGGAGGGTAAAAGAGGCAACGAGGGAGGTGGGAGGGAGGGTCAAAGCGGCAACGAGGGTGGGTGGGAGGGTCAAAGAGGCAACGAGGACGGGTGGGTGGGAGGGTCAAAGAGGCAACGAGGACGGGTGGGTGGGAGGGTCAAAGAGGCTACGAGGGCGGGCGGGTGGGAGGGTAAAAGAGGCAACGAGGGCGGGCGGGTGGGAGGGTAAAAGAGGCAACGAGGGTGGGAGGGAGGGTAAAAGAAGCAACAAGGGTGGGTGGGTGGGAGGGAGGGTAAAAGAGGCAACGAGGGAGGTGGGAGGGAGGGTCAAAGAGGCAACGAGGGCGGGTGGGTGGGAGGGTCAAAGAGGCTACGAGGGCGGTGCGGGTGGGAAAGTAAAAGAGGCAACGAGGGAGAGGCAGACAGGAAAGTAAAAGAGGCGACGAGGACGGGGCAGGTGGGTAAGTAACAGAGGCAACAAAGACGGGGCGGGTGGGAGTGTAAACGCGTCAACAAGGACGGGGCGGTGGGAGGGTAAAAGCGGCAATGAGGACGGGGCGGGTAGGAGGGTAAAAGCAGCAACGAGGACTGGGCGGGTGCGAGGGTAAAATCGGCAACGAGGACAGGGCGGGTGCGAGGGTAAAAGCGGCAACGAGGACAGGGCGGGTGGGAGTGTAAAAGCGGCAACGAAGATGGGGCGGGTGGGAGGGAGGGTAAAAGAGGCAACGAGGATGGCTGGGAGGGAGGGTAAAAGAGGCAACGAGGACGGGGCGGGTGGGAGTGTAAACGCGTCAACAAGGACGGGGCGGGTGGGAGGGTAAAAGCGGTAATGAGGACGGGGTGGGTAGGAAGGTAAAAGCAGCAACGAGGACTGGGCGGGTGGGAGGGTAAAAGCAGCAACGAGGACTGGGCGGGTGGGAGGGTAAAAGCGGCAACGAGGACAGGGCGGGTGGGAGTGTAAAAGCGGCAACGAAGATGGGGCGGGTGGGAGGGAGGGTAAAAGAGGCAACGAGGACGGCTGGGAGGGAGGGTGAAAGAGGCAACGAGGACGGGGCGGGAGGGAAAGTAAGAGGCAACAAGGATGGGGCGGGTGGGAGTGTAAACGCGGCAACGAGGACGGGGCGGGTGGGAGGGTAAAAGCGGCAACGAGGACAGGGTGGGTGGAAGGGAGGGTAAAAAAGGCAACGAGGACGGGACGGGTGGGAGGGAGGGTAAAAGAGGCAACGAGGACGGGACGGGTGGGAGGGAGGGTAAAAGAGGCAACGAGGACGGGACGGGTGGGAGGGTAAAAGAGGCAACAAGGACTGGACGGGTGGGAGGGAGTATAAAAGAGGCAACGGGGCGGGTGGGAGGGTAAGAGGCAACGAGGACGGTGCGGGCGGGTGGGTTGGTAAGAGGCAATGAGGACGGGGCGGGTGGGCGGGTAAGAGGCAACGAGGATAGGGCGGGTGGGAGGTTAAAAGCAGCAACGAGGATGGGACGGGTGGGAGGGAGGGTAAAAGAGGCAACGAGGACGGCTGGGAGGGAGGGTAAAAGAGGCAACGAGGACGGCTGGGAGGGAGGGTAAAAGAGGCAACGAGGACGGGACGGGTGGGAGGGAGGGTAAAAGAGGCAACGAGGACAGGACGGGTGAGAGGGAGGGTAAAAGAGGCAACGGAGCGGGTGGGAGGGTAAGAGGCTACGAGGACAGGTCGGGTGGGAGGGTAAGAGACAACAAGGACGGGGTGGGTGGGAGGGGGTAAGAGGCAACGAGGACGGGGCGGGTGGGAGGGGGTAAGAGGCAACGAGGACGGGGCGGGTGGGAGGGGGTAAGAGGCAACGAGGACAGGGCGGGGGAGGGGGTAAAAGGCAACGAGGACGGGGCGGGGGAGGGGGTAAGAGGCAACGAGTGCGGGTGGGTGGGAGGGTATAAGAGGCAATGAGGGTTAAAAGAGGCAACGAGGGCGGGTGGGTGGAGGGTAAGAGGCAACGAGGGCGGGTGGATGGGAGGTAGGGTAAAAGAGGCAACGAGGCCGGGTGGGTGGGAGGGTAAAAGAGGCAACGAGGGCGGGGCGGGAGGAAAAGTAAAAGAGGCAACGAGGAGGGGGGGTGGGAGTGAAAACGCGGCAACGAGGATGTGGCGGGTGGGAGGGTAAAAGCGGCAACGAGGACGGGGCTGGTGGGAGGGTAAAAGCGGCAACGAGGACGGGGCGGGTGGGAGGGTAAAAGAGGCAACAAGGACGGGACGGGTGGGAGGGAGGGTAAAAGAGGCAACGAGGACGGGACGGGTGGGAGGGAGGGTAAAAGAGGCAACGAGGACGGGTGGGAGGGAGGGTAAAAGAGGCAACAAGGACGGGACGGGTGGGAGGGAGGGAGTTTAAAAGAGGCAACGGGGCGGGTGGGAGGGTAAGAGGCAACGAGGACGGTGCGGGTGGGTGGGTAAGAGGCAACGAGGATGGGGCGGGTGGGCGGATAAGAGGCAACGAGGACGGGGCGGGTGGGTGGGTAAGAGGCAACGAGGATAGGGTGGGAGGGTAAAAGCAGCAACGAGGACGTTAAAAGCGGCAACGAGGACGGGCGGGTGGGAGGGTAAAAGCGGCAACGAGGACTGGGCGGGTGGGAGGGTAAAAGCAGCAACGAGGACTGGGCGGGTGGGAGGATAAAAGCGGCAACGAGGACAGGGCGGGTGGGAGGGTAAAAGCGGCAATGAGGACGGGGCGGGTAGCAGGGTAAAAGCAGCAACGAGGACTGGGCGGGTGGGAGGGTAAAAGCGGCAACGAGGACAGGGCGGGTGGGAGTGTAAACGCATCAACAAGGACGGGGCGGGTGGGAGGGTAAAAGCGGTAATGAGGATGGGGCGGGTAGGAGGGTAAAAGCAGCAACGAGGACTGGGCGGGTGGGAGGGTAAAAGCGGCAACGAGGACAGGGCGGGTGGGAGTGTAAAAGCGGCAACGAAGATGGGGCGGGTGGGAGGGAGGGAGGGTAAAAGAGGCAACGAGGACGGCTGGGAGGGAGGGTGAAAGAGGCAACGAGGACAGGGCGGGAGGGAAAGTAAAAGAGTCAACAAGGATGGGGCGGGTGGGAGTGTAAACGTGGCAACGAGGACGTGGCGGGTGGGAGGGTAAAAGCGGCAACGAGGACGGGGCGGGTGGGAGGGTAAAAGCGGCAACGAGGACGGGGCGGGTGGGAGGGTAAAAGCGGCAACGAGGACAGGGTGGGTGGAAGGGAGGGTAAAAAAGGCAACGAGGACGGGACGGGTGGGAGGGGGGGTAAAAGAGGCAACGAGGACGGGACGGGTGGGAGGGTAAAAGAGGCAACAAGGACTGGACGGGTGGGAGGGAGTATAAAAGAGGCAACGGGGCGGGTGGGAGGGTAAGAGGCAACGAGGACGGTGCGGGTGGGTGGGTAAGAGGCAACGAGGATGGGGCGGGTGGGCGGGTAAGAGGCAACGAGGATGGGGCGGGTGGGCGGGTAAGAGGCAACGAGGACTGGGCGGGTGGGAGGGTAAAAGCGGCAACGAGGATGGGGCGGGTGGGAGGGAGGGTAAAAGAGGCAACGAGGACGGCTGGGAGGGAGGGTAAAAGAGGCAACGAGGACAGGACGGGTGGGAGGGAGGGTAAAAGATGCAATTGGGCGGGTGGGAGGGTAAGAGGCTACGAGGACGGTGCGGGTGGGTGGGTAAGAGGCAATGAGGACGGGGCGGGTGGGCGGGTAAGAGGCAATGAGGACGGGGCGGGTGGGCGGGTAAGAGGCAATGAGGACGGGGCGGGTGGGCGGGTAAGAGGCAATGAGGACGGGGCGGGTGGGCGGGTAAGAGGCAACGAGGACAGGTCGGGTGGGAGGGTGTAAGAGGCAACAAGGACGGGGCGGGTGGGAGGGGGTAAGAGGCAACGAGGACGGGGTGGGTGGGAGGGGGTAAGAGGCAACGAGGACGGGGCGGGTGGGAGGGGGTAAGAGGCAACGAGGACGGGGCAGGTGGGAGGGTATAAGAGGCAACGAGTGCGGGTGGGTGGGAGGGTATAAGAGGCAATGAGGGTTAAAAGAGGCAACGAGGGCGGGTGGGTGGGAGGGTAAGAGGCAACGAGGGCGGGTGGGAGGGTAAGAGGCAACGAGGCCGGGTGGGTGGGAGGGTAAAAGAGGCAACGAGGCCGGGTGGGTGGGAGGGTAAAAGAGGCAACGAGGCCGGGTGGGTGGGAGGGTAAAAGAGGCAACGAGGACGGGTGGGAGGGAGGGTAAAAGAGGCAACGAGGACGGGTGGGAGGGAGTTTAAAAGAGGAAACGGGGCGGGTGGGAGGGTAAGAGGCAACGAGGACGGTGCGGGTGGGTGGGTAAGAGGCAACGAGGATGGGGCGGGTGGGCGGATAAGAGGCAACGAGGACGGGCGGGTGGGTAAGAGGCAACGAGGATAGGGTGGGAGGGTAAAAGCAGCAACGAGGACGTTAAAAGCGGCAACGAGGACAGGGCGGGTGGGAGGGTAAAAGGGGCAACGAGGACTGGGCGGGTGGGAGGGTAAAAGTGGCAACGAGGACTGGGCGGGTGGGGGGGTAAAAGCGGCAACGAGGATGGGACGGGTGGGAGGGAGGGTAAAAGAGGCAACGAGGACAGCTGGGAGGGAGGGTAAAAGAGACAACGAGGATGGGGCGGGTGGGAGGGAGGGTAGAAGAGGCGACAGGACGGGTGGGAGGGAGGGTAAAAGAGGCAACGGGGCGGGTGGGAGGGTAAGAGGCAACGAGGACAGGTCGGGTGGGAGGGTAAGAGGCAACAAGGAATGGGCAGGTGGGAGAGTAAGAGGCAACGAGGACGGGGCAGGTGGGAGGGGTTAAGAGGCAACGAGGACGGGGCGGGTGGGAGGAGGTAAGAGGCAACGAGGACAGGGCAGGTGGGAGGGGTTAAGAGGCAACGAGTGCAGGTGGGTGGGAGGGTATAAGAGGCAATGAGGGCGGTGGGTGGGAGGGTATAAGAGGCAATGAGGGCGGGTGGGTGGGAGGGTAAAAGAGGGAACGAAGGCGGGTGGGTGGGAGGGTAAAAGATTCAACGAGGGCGGGCGGGTGGGAGGGTAAAAGATGCAACGAGGGCGGGCGGGTGGGAGGGAGGGTAAAAGAGGCAACGAGGGCGGGCGGGTGGGAGGGTAAAAGGCAACGAGGGTGGGAGGGAGGGTAAAAGAAGCAACAAGGGTGGGTGGGAGGGAGGGTAAAAGAGGCAACGAGGGAGGTGGGAGGGAGGGTCAAAGAGGCAACGAGGGCGGGTGGGTGGGTCAAAGAGGCTACGAGGGCGGTGCGGGTGGGAAAGTAAAAGAGGCAACGAGGGAGGGGCAGACAGGAAAGTAAAAGAGGCAACGAGGACGGGGCAGGTGGGTTAGTAAAAGAGGCAACGAAGACGGGGCGGGTGGGAGTGTAAACGCGTCAACAAGGACGGGGCGGGTGGGAGGGTAAAAGCGGCAATGAGGACGGGGCGGGTAGGAGGGTAAAAGCAGCAACGAGGACTGGGCGGGTGGGAGGGTAAAAGCGGCAACGAGGACAGGGCGGGTGGGAGTGTAAAAGCGGCAACGAAGATGGGGCGGGTGGGAGGGAGGGTGAAAGATGCAACGAGGACGGCTGGGAGGGAGGGTAAAAGAGGCAACGATGACGGGACGGGTGGGAGGGAGGGTAAAAGAGGCAACGAGGACAGGACGGGTGGGAGGGAGGGTAAAAGAGGCAACGGGGCGGGTGGGAGGGTAAGAGGCAACGAGGACAGGGCGGGTGGGAGGGTAAGAGGCAACGAGGACGGGGCAGGTGGGAGGGTAAGAGGCAACGAGGACGGGGCGGGTGGGGGCAAGAGGCAACGAGGACGGGGCGGGTGTGAGGGGGTAAGAGGCAACGAGGACCGGGTGGGAGGGGGTAAGAGGCAACGAGTGCGGGTGGGTGGGAGGGTATAAGAGGCAACGAGTGCGGGTGGGTGGGAGGGTATAAGAGGCAACGAGTGCGGGTGGGTGGGAGGGTATAAGAGGCAACGAGTGCGGGTGGGTGGGAGGGTATAAGAGGCAACGAGTGCGGGTGGGTGGGATAGTATAAGAGGCAACGAGTACAGGTGGGTGGGAGGGCATAAGAGTCAACGAGTACGGGTGGGTGGGAGGGCATAAGAGGCAATGAGGGTGGGTGGGTGGGAGGGTAAAAGAGGCAACGAGGGCGGGCGGGATTTTAAAAGAGGCAACGAGGGAGGGAGGGTAAAAGAGGCAATGAGGGTGGGAGGGAGGGTAAAAGAAGCAACAAGGGCGGGTGGGAGGGTAAAAGAGGCAATGAGGGCGGGTGAATGGGAGGGTAAAAGAGGCAATGAGGGCAGGTGGGTGGGAGGGCATAAGAGGCAATGAGGGCGGGTGGGTGGGAGGGTAAAAGAGGCGACGAAGGTGGGTGGGTGGGTAACAGAGGCAACGAGGGCAGGTGGGAGGGTAAAAGAGGCAACTAGGGTGGGAGAGAGGGTAAAAGAAGCAACAAGGGTGGGTTGGAGGGAGGGTAAAAGAGGCAACGAGGGAGGTGGGAGGGAGGGTAAAAGAGGCAACGAGGGCGGTGCGGGTGGGAAAGTAAAAGAGGCAACGAGGGAGGGGCAGACAGGAAAGTAAAAGAGGCAACGAGGATGGGGCAGACAGGAAAGTAAAAGAGGCAACGAAGACGGGGTGGGTGGGAGTGTAAACGTGGCAAAGAGGACGGGGCGGGTGGGAGGGTAAACGTGGCAAAGCGGACAGGGCGGGTGGGAGGGTAAAAGCGGCAACAAGGACGGTGCGGGTGGGAGGGAGGGTTTAAAAGAGGCAACGAGGACGGGACGGGTGGGAGGAAGGGTAAAAGAGGCGACGGGACGGGTGGGAGGAAGGGTAAAAGAGGCAACGAGGATGGGAGGACGGGACAGGTGGGAGGGAGGGTAAAAGAGGCAACGAGGACGGGACGAGTGGGAGGGAGGGTAAAAGAGGCAACGGGCGGTGGGAGGGTAAGAGGCAACGAGGACGGGGTGGGTTGGAGGGTAAAAGCGGCAACGAGGATGGGGCGGGTGGGAGGGTAAAAGCGGCAACGAGTAGGGGGCGGGTGGGAGGGTAAAAGCGGCAACGAGGACGGGGCGGGTGGGAGGGTAAAAGCGGCAATGAGGACGGGACGGGTGGGAGGAAGGGTAAAAGAGGCAACGAGGACGGGACGGGTGGGAGGAAGGGTAAAAGAGGCAATGAGGACGGTAGGACGGGAGGGTAAAAGAGGCAACCGGGACGGGTGGGAGGGAGGGTAAAAGAGGCAACGGGGCGGTTGGAGGGTAAGAGGCAACGAGGACGGGGCAGGTGGGAAGGTATAAGAGGCAACGAGGGCGGGCGGGTGGGAGGGTAAAAGAGGCAACGAGGGCGGGAGGGTGGGAGGGTAAAAGAGGCAACGAGGGCAGGCGGGAGGGAGGGTAAAAGTGGCAACGAGGGCGGGCGGGTGGGAGGGTAAAAGAGGCAACAAGGGTGGGCGGGTGGGAGGGTAAAAGAGGCAACGAGGGCGGGTGGGTGGGAGGGTAAAAGAGGCAACGAGGGCGGGTGGGTGGGAGGGTAAGAGGCAACGAGGGCGGGTGGGTGGGAGGGTAAGAGGCAACGAGGGCGGGTGGGTGGGAGGGTAAGAGGCAACGAGGGCGGGTGGGTGGGAGGGTAAGAGGCAACGAGGGCGGGTGGGTGGGAGGGTAAGAGGCAACGAGGGCGGGTGGGTGGGAGGGTAAGAGGCAACGAGGGCGGGTGGGTGGGAGGGAGGGTAAAAGAGGCAACGAGGGCGGGTGGGAGGGAGGGTAAAAGAGGTAACGAGGGTGGGAGGGTAAAAGAGGCAACGAGGGCGGGCAGGTGGGAAAGTAAAAGAGGCAACGAAGACGGGGCGGGTGGGAAAGTAAAAGAGGCAACAAGGACGGGAATGTAAAAGAGGCAACAATGACGGGGCGGGTGGGAGTGTAAATGGGGCAACGAGGACGGGGCGGGTGGTAGGGAGGGTAAAAGGTGACGGGGCGGGTGGGAGGGCAAAAGGGGCAATGATGACGGGCGGGTGGGAGGGTAAAAGAGGCAACGAGGATGGGGTGGGTGGGGAGGGTAAAAGAGGCAATGAGGATGGGGTGGGTGGGGAGGGTAAAAGAGGCAACGAGGACGGGGCGGGTAATGAAGCTTAAAAGAGGCAACGAGGATCGGGAGGGAGGGTAAAGAGACAACGGGGCAAGTGGGAGGGTAAAAGAGGCAACGGGGTGGGTGGTAGGGAGGGTAAAAGGCGACGGGGTGGGTGGGAGGGCAAAAGAGGCAACGAGGACGGTATGGGTGGGAGGGTAAAAGAGGCAACGAGGACGGGGCGGGTGGAAAGGTATGAGGCAATGAGGACGAGGCGGGTGGGAGGGTAAGAGGTGACGGGGCGGGTGGGGAGGGCAAAAGAGGCAACGAGGACGGGGCAGGTGCGAGGGAGGGTAAAAGAGGCAATGAGGACGGGACAGGTGGGAGGGTAAAAGCGGCAACGGGCGGGTGGGAGGGTAAAAGCGGCAACGTTTAAAAGCAGCAACGAGGACAGGATGGGTGGGAGGGTAAAAGAGGCAATGAGGTGGGTGGGAAAGTAAAAGAGGCAACGAGGACGGGGCAGGTGGGAAAGTAAAAGAGGCAACGAGGACGGGGCGGGTGGGAAAGTAAAAGAGGTGACGGGGCGGGTGGGAGGGTAAAAGAGGCAACGAGGACGGGGCGGGTGGGAGGGTAAAAGGCAACGAGGACGGGGCGGGTGGGAGGGTAAGAGGCAACAAGGATGGGGCGGGTAGGAAAATAAAAGAGGCAACGAGGATGGGGCGGGTGGGAGGGTAAAAGAGGCAACGAGGACGGGGCGGGTGGGAGGGTAAAAAAGGCAATGAGGACGGAGCGGGTGGGGGTAAAAGCGACACAAGGACGGGGCGGGTGGGAGGGTAAAAGCGACAAGGACGGGGCGGGTGGGAGGGTAAAAGCGGCACAAGGACAGGGCAAGTGGGAGGGAGGGTAAAAGAGGCGATGGGGTGGGGGGAGGGCTAAAGGGGCGACGGGCGGGTGGGAGTGTAAAAGAGGCAATGAGGACGGGCGGGTGGGAGGGTAAAAGAGGCAATGAGGACGGGCGGGTGGGAGGGTAAAAGAGGCAATGAGGATGGGTGGGTGGGAGGGTAAAAGAGGCAATGAGGACGGGCGGGTGGGAGGGTAAAAGAGGCAATGAGGATAAAAGAGGCAACGAGGACGGGGGAGGGTAAAAGAGGCAACGAGGACAGGGCAGGTGGGGAGGGTAAAGGAGGCAACGAGGACAGGGCGGGTGCACGGGAGGGTAAAAGAGGCAACGATGAAGGGGCGGGTGCGAGGGAGGGTAAAAGAGGCAACGAGGACAGGCGGGTGGGAGGGTAAAAGAGGCAACGGGCGGGTAGGATGGAGGGTAAAAGAGGCAACGGGGCGGGTGGGAAGGTAAAAGAGGCAACGAGGACGGGACGGGTGAGTGGGTAAAAGAGGTAACGAGGACGGGGCGGGTCGGAGGGTATGAGGCAACAGGGCGGGTGGGTAAAAGGCGACGGGTGGGTGGGAGGGTAAAAGGCAACAAGGACGAGGCGGGTGGGAGGGTAAAAGGCAACAAGGACGGGCAGGTAAAAGAGGCAACGAGGACAGGGCAGGTGGGAAAGTAAAAGGCAACGAGGACGGGGCAGGTGGGAAAGTAAAAGAGGCAACAAGGGCGGGGCGGGAGGGAGGGTAAAAGAGGCAACAAGGGCGGGCGGGAGGGAGGGTAAAAGAGGCAACTAGGATGGGGCGGGTGGGAGGGTAAGAGAGGAAACGAGGACGGGTGTGAGAAGCTGGCCTGGCATATGCTGTCCTCTAGTTATAGGGGACACCTTGCACCAGTCCAATTCGACTCTTATGGTGATAGGTTAAAGACAACCTTTAAAGAAAGCTATCCTAGTGGTAGCTGTGGAGAGCAGCCTTCAGGCTAAGTCTTGAAGGAGTGTTAAGCTTATTGTTTGACCATAGATAACCTCCTGAATATCCAAATGAAAGAGTAGTCCACACAGGTATATATATAAAATATATGTATTTATTCTAAGAATAATCCCACTAGTCTCTTTATGAGGCTGGAGGTAAAGATGCAATTCAAACAAGCATTGATAGTTACAATAAATAGCACTGGAATCATAGGGCCCCGGGGGGGGGGGGGGGGGGGACCAAACCATATATCAAAAAAGTGGTATAAGAACCACGACAATTCTACAGACAATGCCTAGGGCATTTAGGGTCGCTGGCCCCTTGTGAAACCACCCAAGGTAGTGAGGAAGGGGAGCCACGGGAGACGCGTGCAGTGGCAGAAGCTACTGTCAGGATCTCTATTAAAGCCTAAGGAGAATGTCGCGGTTGAATTTTACAAGATTAAAAACACTTCTAGCAGGAGTTCAAGTTCAATACTTTAGAGTTAAGCTTTTGAAGGGCCCACACCCACGAGAGTACTGAGGTACCACTGTTACCTGCCCCAGGGAAGCCGGGTGCATAGGTCGTTTTCGATGTCGGGTCGCGGGCTGATTTTCAATGGCAAAACGTGAAGAACTGCTGCTAGCAAGAAGCGTTGTCGATGTCGTGAAGATTGAAGATGTAGATCTTGAAGAGAAGGACCTGAAAGCAGAGGGGACAGAGTCTGGGTCACGGCACAGTGACCGGGGGGCTCAGGAGAAAGAGCCCTTCAATGTTGGGTGCTTCCAGGTGGAAGAGGTGTAGCTTGGATCGTCAGCCACGGGGTCCAGGAGGCGTCAAGGAAGGCCAGCTTCTGGAGGGCGACTGTCCCACGCAGGATGAGGGTCGCTGCGGTGTTAGTGTCCGGATTGGATCCACTAAACCTTGGCAACCACAACCCACGCAAGAATCACAAAACAGCTACTGGTGCAGACCCACAAGGTCTGAGCGAGGTCTCCAACGAGGAGACTGAAGAGCAGGCCTGGAGCAACCAGGGGAACTCTTGGAAGTGAAGATTGACCTCCGCTAGGGCCCACCAGTCGAGAGACAAGGGACCGCGGGAGGCAGCAATTTGGCGTGCGTAAAGATGCGCCCACGGGTCGCCGGAGCGGGCTAGGGCGTCGATCTTTGGCACAGATGATGCTGAGAGGTTGGCTCAATAATGGGCCAAAGCACAACTTCCCCACTCGTCGGGGTCAGGTGCTGTGCAAGAGGTGGCCGGTGTCCTGGGGTATTGGGGATCTCGGCACCCACGGGGTCCACGGTGCTGAGCTTTGCTGTGCACACTTACTGGCCTCTGGGATGCTTGGAAACCCACCTCAAGGTGGGAAAGAGTCATCGATGTCCGTAGGAGCAGCGAGGTTCCAACCGGGTCACTTGCAGTGTTTCAGGTGCCTGCCAAGCAGGGGGGGTAAATCCTTTACCCCAAGGGAGATTTCTTCCTCTAGCTGTGCGGCAGCAAGTCGAAGTTCAAGTCTGTGAAGTTCAAGAATAATCTGAGGCTCTGGGGACCCTGTATTCACCTTTATCCAAAGATTAGGGGAGTGTCCAGATCAGAGCCCACCAATGAGAGTTTAGGCGGGAAAGGGTGGCTACACCCTCTCCCCTTTGTGCGGTTTCCCGCCTGGGCAGGGGACAGGATGCCCCTGAACCGGTTTGAGGCAGTGTATGCAGAAGTAGGCACTGGAGAAGCCTACGTGCAAGTCTGAAAGACATCCTATGGTGAACCCACCTAGTTCCAATCCACATAGTCTGTCTGGGGAGGTGGGAGCACCTCCCTGCAACAAGATCCCTATTGTCCAGCTGCCGTGGCTGGAGTTCTGCCCAGCAACAGGCAGCTAGAGTCGTGTGGGTGGCGGGTAGCATCCATTTTGTATTACGTGTGCACTTTTAAATTGGTGTCTAAAATCTGCCGCTTTTACCATATCGCCCCTCTAGCAGGGGGGAATCATGCCCTCACTCCCATGGCTGGATGGGGGTAGGATTCCTACATGTTTGACACCAAACACGACATGGTTCTGTGCAGCCACTCTCAAGTTACCACGCTATCGCGATTACTTATAATGCGGTTTAGAGTATATGGTATGGCTGCCCTACAAACAACCCAGTAATAGTTTTTACAAAGGTTGCAGAGGGGCCCTACTCAGGTAGGGGTTCCCCCTCACACATATCTCAGCACCCTGCCTTGTAGGATTAGCAAGGCCTGCCTTAGGGGTGACCTATGAGGATATATGTGTTGTATTAAGTGGGATACAGGATACCTATATCCCTGAAAGGGGTACAAGCACCACCTTATCCAGACTACAGTAGCTGTCTGGTGGTGTCAGTTTGTATGGCTGTCCCAGGGGTGGCACAATAAGTGCTGCAGACCCTGGTAGGCCTCTGAGGGACCCATGCCCTGGGTACCTAGGGTACCATCTACAAGGGGCTGACAGGGTGTCCTCAGTATACAATTGGTAGGTACCTAGGGTACTCACATCAGTTTAGAGAAGAAGCAGATAGGCTGGTGTCCTGGATAGCAGGGTCACAGCCTGGCTAGTGTCATAAAACAGTCAAAACATCAGCAAAAAGTTGGGGGCAACTATGCAGTCAATGCCACTCTCCTACAACGGGGTGGGTGGGAGGGTAAAAGAGGCAACGAGGACGGGGCGGGTGGGAGGGTAAAAGAGGCAACAAGGGCAGGCTGGGTGGGTTGGGTAAAAGAGGCAGCTTTAAAAGAGGCAGCTTTAAAAGAGGCGACAGACGGGGTGGGTGGGAGGATAAAAGAGGCATCGTGGACGGGGTGGGTGGGAAGGTAAAAGACGCGACGTGGACGGGGTGGGTGGGAGGGTAAAAAAGGGCGACGTGGACTGGTTGGGAGGGTAAAACAGGCAACGTGGATGGGGCGGGTTGCAGGGTAAGAGGCAAGGTGGGCGGGTGGGAGAGTAAGAGGCAACGTGGACGGGGCGTGTGGGAGAGTAAGAGTGGTAACGTGAACGGGTGCGGGTGGGAGGGTAAAAGAGGCAATGTGGACGGGTGGGAGGGTAAAAGGGGCAACGTGGAAGGGGTGGGTGGGAGGGTAAAAGAGACAAAGTGGCACACACTCAACGAGAGGAGCTATAACTTTCAAAGGTTTTTCTTTGGGTGCTAGGCTGGAAGATATTCTGGACGCAGCTGACTGGTCGGCAGACTCTACGTTTAAGACGTTTTACTTCAAACCTGTAGTCAACATGGCTACATTGGTCATCAGTACACTTTGAACTAGCATAATCCTCGCTTCCGGTCTTGCCATAGAATAGAAAATGTCCTAGCGTTCGTATCGGAAAGTTTCAATTCTATTAAGGGCATGGAGGGTAGGATTATTCCCACCAGAGTTGGAGAGATCTGTACTTCTCCTTACCTTAAAGTTATGGACGATTAGAGGCTGAGATCTGTATGGTATAAGTATAAGACATGTTCTGACCATTCTTTTTGGCAGGGGTGGCTATGTTATTTATCCAGTATAGTGATGATGTTTTTCCAGTATAGCTGTACTACTACTGTGCATGGTTGTTTTTCATTGGCACTTGGATGGAGGAGTTACGAGGCTCTACTTTTATTTTAGAGGGAATGTGTCTTCTATACAGGAATGAACAAAGCACCGCTGGAGACGCCTGTTGCACGAAAAATAAGGGAGCGTAGATATGGACGATGGACTATGTTCTGAATGAGGGACTATGATTGGTTGTTGTCTATTCTCCTTCCGAAGAGTTTGGGGAAAGGAAGTCTTTGATTGTTTGAGGCTGCTTTTAAATAAAGTTAAGAAAGGTAGGTATAATCCTCACCTCCATGTCCTTAATAGAATTGAAACTTTCTGTTGGAAATGTTATATTCTTCTTAAACATGGAAAATAACAGCTGCCAACCACCCACAGGAAAGTAATTTCAAAACAATATTTCTTCTACTCACTGTGCGCCTGCTGGAAAACTCTACTTGGAGGAACAGTTTCCACTATTAATAATCTGAACAGGATTACTTTTTGCCATTCCCAAAACCCAATTAGTGAGGGGTTACCACTTTCAACATAAACAGAAACAATGAGCCAACACAGATCACAGACTTATCCAAACTAATAAGCGAATGTCCTTATGTTGAGGCCTGTCCCATTTTCAGAGTGTAGACAGGTATCTGCAGAAAGAGCGCACTGCGGCTTTCCATGTCTTCACTGGCCCTCATACTCCAATTCCACAATCCACAATCACTGCCACGTGCTTCCGGTGCAGACCCATTTCCGTCGAAGCACTGGCCCTAAGGATCCGGCTCCCTATGTGATAGCAATACATAGGGAATATGGAATACCATTTTGTTTTTACTCTCAGGAGTCATGTTAAATATAACTCCGCGCTTGCATGTCTACGAACATCTCAGAACGAGCCGGAGGGGCTGCAGCATGCGACTCTCTAACATACGACAAAGCCAGCACCTGAAGACCAAAGTCACACTTGCGTCACGTGCATCAATCAACTGAGAAACAGTCTATGTCCCGAAAGAAAGCACAGTTTCATCAATGTGGCCCCGTCGTGATTCGTTTTCCACATCCACATAACATGTGCCAAGGGTTCCCTCAGCCTCGAGAACTACAGCGGATGGTACAGGAGTAACTCCTCAATCTCACGTCAGAGAAGGAAGGCAACACTGCGGAAGAGCATTTGGCAGTGGTGAGGACTCCGCGTTTAATTAGCTGGTAGGGAGATGGGGCAAAGGCACTGAGGAAGAGAGCACGTCATTACAAATGACCACAATAGCGCATGTGGCACATGCCCTCTTCCCCAGGCGAAGCAGCGGCGCTGCCAGCTGCAGCATGGGGTCACAGGAACACACACCATCTCTAGGCTTTTTACCCAGTATCAGAGAGGTTAATTCTGCATTCTGATGACTGTATTATCCAGCCTAAGAAGCGGATGGACTTCCTGACACTAGACAAAGTTCATTTCCTTGGCCCCTTTTCCATCAGAATAAACAGATGATGTGTTCAGAAGATAAAATGAGGGTCACTTCGATGGAAAGCGGACTAGAAAAAACGTGGGATTGGGCTTAGAATGGGACGTTTTCTTTCTGTGGAACTAGAGAACTAATCACATGTCTTCCACTGCTCAGGACATGCAAACACCTCTCTTTAAAGGCCTCTCTGTGCCGGGATTCGGCACCCACTGGAAAACTAACACCGATCCTTAACCACCCAACACCTAGTAGGGAGTCTGAGGATTAATAATGTAATGCTGATGCTGATGCTGGCTGCCCGACTCGTCACCTCTTACCATGTGACCTTTGGTAGGGTTGAAAATATATATGTAACTTGTAAATGTCTGGAAATCGAGCTTACCATTCTGAAAGACTGCTGTGAAGTCTCAAAGCTGTTATCAGGGTAAGCAGTACTGAAGCCAGTAGGATAGCATTTGGTACCCCTAGCACTTGAGGATGCAACGGCAAAACAAGCTTATAGAACATGCATGCAACATAAATGTCTGACAAAAGGACCAGACAGACTTCCTGACCCCTTACAAGACCACCGTGGCCTCAGCCCGCCCCGAGCAGAGGAGGTGCCCTCTGTACTTATGGTGGCCTTTATAAAAAGCAATGCTCGGTTGCTGTACATTCTCTATGCTGCCTTGCTGCAAATGTTGATGTTTCTAGCTGAATTTTTGTCACTGTGTTAATTATGTTGCTTTTTTCAGTTTTGCCCTTTTTCTCAATCTCTTTCCTGTTGTTCTGTTCACTTTTTTCTGTTGTCCTTTTAAGGTCTCGCCTACGCAGCGCGCATGCGCTGCTTAGGAAAGAGACCTCTTGAAATCGATTCGACTTTGCAGGCAAAAACGTGCAGGCGTTGCATTGCTTCCAATGCAACGTGTGCACGTCTGGCGATTTCCTTGCGGGAGCGAGCGGCGCCATATGGTAGCAATTATCGCGTTCGCTCTCGCAAGGGAAATGCTGCCTGCTCTCGGCCGCATTCCCCCCCCTACTTGCGCTAGGCGCGCGCGCTTGTTTTTTGCATGCATCTGGATGCGCAATTCTGTATTTTCAGTGCCACCTATAGGACTAATGACCTAATTACACGCATTTTATCTGCAGCTTCGCCGTGAAAGCAAACAGCGGGCACAGAAAAGCTGCATTTCCAACTAGCACCAACTTTGTCTGTGGCTTTGCCGCGGACGGACACGCGCGGCCCTCGCTCCCTGCTGCTCATATTTATGTATTGCTGTCAGCTTGTAGCATATGGTAGCTATAAAAGCAGCTAATTCCATTTAAAAGGCGGCCGGCAGAGTGCTGCTGGATCCGGTCCCGTGAAGGCCGCGTCCTTAAGAGCATCGCGCGCTAAGAAGCATTTGGGGCTAAGCTGATAATCAGCCGGCGCTGTCCGGGTCCCCTGCCCGCCCCGGCCCGTGCCGCTGCCGAGAGTGCGTCCACGCAGCACCTCCATTACCGACCCAAAGCCGCTATCCACCGGCGCATAAGAAGATTTGTGTATTCATGATTCGGGCCTAAAAGCCTACATAGACCCTTGTGGGGCACATTTGTAAAATTTGGGGCCGGGCGCCTTTTTTATTGACGACATTTTAACGTAAGTGATGGTGGTGTGGGAAACATGTCACCAGATGTGGAGGGCCAAAGAGAGGCGCAAACGTCAGGCGCCTGAGACATACCGGGTATGTCTATCTCCGGGTAGACATACCCGGAGATTTCAAAATATGCCTTCGGACCCTAGACCTCTTCGGCAGGGCCATGGAAACTGTAAACAAAATGGACTGATGCAAGAGCAACCTTACACATGGCTGCGAGGGGTCTCATGTCATGCATGAGACCTCCATCCCATCCTGGCTTTTTATGCCATTTCAGTTTGCATGCTGGATTTTTTAGCCCATACCTTTGATGATAAACGTGAACATACAAGTCCCAGAATGCAGTATTCCTATGGCTAAAAGGGCATGGCTGTCATAAGATGTCGCACATTGTATAGGCCCACTTGGCGCATTGTGACAGTTTTGATGTTGCTTTGCTAGACTAAAGAACGAATAGATCAATTTGCCTTGCTCTGTAATTTGTGTTAAATGTTGGTAACCCGTATCTCTCGGCTGCTTTGTGCAATCATTCAAGATGCTGCAAATCCTCCTTGCCTCTGTAGATACCGCATCAGTACTATAGACATGCCCAGAGCTGTCTGCTCGCTATCACAGTCCGGTCATAGCTCACTTTCTTCTGGTTTTACAGCGCTTTAGAACCTGGTTGGGTGGAGTTCGCGCTGTATGACAACAAACGAACATTTACACTTGTGGTTTGTGTTAATTTCATGCTTTCTGCGAGTGTGTTCAGGGCCCACTGGTGGAGACGACTGCCCTCTTGTCAGCTGGAGGGGAGGGCTGGCAGACACCCACTCTCCCCTGGGAGAGGATGTGGTCCGTCGGATTAAACTGCCGACTTTGGTGCAGGAAACCAAGGTTCGAGCCTCGAGGTCGCGTCCACATCCTGTGATTCTGGGCAAATCACTTAATCTCCCTGTGTCTGAATGTGTAATGTAAATACGGTGCTCATGTAAAGCGCTCCAATACCTTCGGGTCCAGTTCGCGCTATATAAATATGCACAAAAAAAAAAAAGGGACAAGTGGTACCTGACTCACCAGTCACCACTCAAGTGTGCTCGCCCTGTCTTAGAAACGAGCCTAACACGTCATCGGTGCGGCCGCCTGGGAGCAGGGAAGATCGCTGTGAGTTTAAGGAGACCAATTTAGATACGGTATTTTCACTTCTCAGAATGCTCGGCCTCTCTCTGGCAGCCTCGCGTGTCAGGAAGAGTCTCTCAGCTGCAGCCGGGGAAGTTTGAGTGAACTATTTACATCCCGACTGCTTTGAAGAGACCGATCTGCAAACGCACACTTTTCGGCTCAAAGATAGAATATCGCACCCCCTTCCTGCAGTCATCTTCACTAGGTGACATCGGTGTTTTACTGTGGCTCTCTGGCCCAATCAACAGACGTCGATCTATTCCGAGAATACTTTTTGAAGGAACTGAAACACTTTCCCTGTCCATTCCATCCCCGCCGTCAGTCTGTTCGTCTATCTGTCTGTCTATCTATCTAGGTAGGTAATAAATGCGCACGCGGCTTAGAACTCCGTCTCTTTCATTACCAACTTCTCTCCGTTTACCTTCTTTTAACTGTCTGTCGGTCTCGTTTTTCTCCTCCTTCTCTCTCGGCCTCTCTTTCCTCATGTAGCCCCCTCTCTTCGTCTTTTTCTATTTCTCTATCACTTTCTCTATGTAAGGCTGTCTCTCTCTCTTCTTGCTCACTTTTTCTACCCCGTCGTGTCTTTTTGTTTTTAAAGATTGCTTAATACCGTTTAGTTACTTTTGTAAAAGGGAAACCGTCATCTAACCCTTACCTTAAATATTCCGTACCCCAAAACATCCAATGGGTTGCTCACATCTTCCTCGAAGTATCCGCATCTAAAGAACGGATACCAGTCCTTAATTTACCTAACTGCTGTCTGTGTGTAGCATTACATGGAGGGCGTAGTCTAAACATGGAAAAATAACAAGTTAGCATGTAAAATACCAACATGACGTGCTCCTTTCTGTATAAATCCCATTCTTAAGGAAACGTTGAATGAAGTGAAATGGGCAGTGCCCGGGGGCGCCACATATATTCCTAACGTAAGTTAAGAAATCTGTTATATAAATTTGCACTGGTGGAAACAAACGCCGTCAGTCGGAGTTCCCTTTTGATCTGCCCACCCCTTCTTCCCCCAGAGCCAACGAAAACAAGCATTTGCAATGCAATAGGTCTCGCATTTATAAGAGTTTGAGCTATTGGCATTGTAAAATTACAATGCCTTTTATTTATGTTTTGGTTTTTAAAACAAATAAAAGGCATTGTCATTTACAATGTCAGTAGCATAAACTTGCATAAATGCGAGACCTATTGCATTGCAAATGCTTGTTAATTCTGTACTTGAGGAACGATCATGACGTTTGCGAAAGATATTTTGAATATGGAGTGAATCAGGTAATTGGCTCAAGGGAAAGACTTGGACTACCCTCCTCATTGCATGAATATTGATCCAGAGTGACGAGTATGATAAAAGTAAAGAGAATATTTTACTGTTTATTAACTTATTTTTAAGTTATTAAGGACTAGTTACCCACCGCCTGGGCGCATGCCGACGCTAAGCTTCATGACTCTATAAAGCTCTTGAACGCAACGTAGTTTGACACTTATTTATACAGCTCGCCGATTAACTATTGCACATGTTAATCTCAGAAAATCAGCTGCTCTCCAATAAACCAACTCAATCACAGAACGAACATCGGACACAATCAATTGGTGGTTTTCATATCCTTCAACACAGGAAACTCAGAGTACAAATATAAAAGCTGTGGAAATTGTGGTTGGCGAGCAGTAAAAGAAGGCTTGGCACTTGTGGAACAGGCGCGGATAGTTTGAGTGTTTACAGCGTGATGGGCAAGGGAGGGGGCAAGTGCGATTGTTGAATGTGGGTCAGTGCTATTAATCTAAAAGGGTGCATTTTCGTAGGTCTGTACGTAATTTAAGTTTAAAAAAATTATGTTTGTGTGCGGAGTATACAATCATGTGTTCCCATGCTATTAATCTTAAAGGGTGCATTGTGTGGCCCCATTGTAAAAGTAAAAGCGTGCATAGCGCTCTAAATAAATTAAAAGTGCCCGCTATTACTAAAGCTGGCGTCCCACCACTGCTCTTTCGATAAACTGAGTTAAACAATGCGTTACTAAGCAGGGACTAACAAAGCCTGTAAATGAATCAGAAGCAACCATTTACAAACCACTGCAACAGGAGACAACTGAAACTAGTATGACGCTTTTTGCCTGTCACGCTCTGAGGAAGTTGGCCAGGAGTTTGTTTGGTTTGTTACTAAGCCGCCGAGGGAGGGGGTGGCAAATGGTGAGCACTTTCGCAGCCGCTTTGATGTTCTCAGTGGCTGCGCAGCTCACTGAGAACATAAAAGCGGCCGCGAAAGTGAATCGGTAGGCTGACAAATGGTGCGCGCCCCCGGCGCACATGCACTGTATTTGGAGGCCTGAAAAGCACTAGTTTGCACTTCCAAATCCCCCGTTTACTAAAGCTCTCGCCAGAGCGGCGCTAAATCGCTGGCTCAGGCGAGACCTAAAAATGGGGCCCTCTGCAGAATGTTGGGAGGGCCCCCCCCCAAAGCCTTCCGCATCTCACAGATATTAATTGCCCTTGGGCTCAATGAGCCCCCCGCCCCCATCAAGAGTTGTGGGGCCCCTCTAGGGTCAGGGCACTAGCTTTCCCTCTTGAGTCTCATTTTTGTTAGTATTTTTCGGATTGTTATTCGCCGACTAGTTGCCCGGCCTCGGTGTCTGCCTCCTTCTGATCCTGTACAGCTAGTCCCTCAGTTTAAAGCAGGGGGTTGCACCGGTCAGAAAACTCGACCTTGAAAACTTTACCAATACTTGTTATTCAACACTGCTCTTACTTTCCCCAAGTACTGAAATCTATTATGATCTTCCGATCCTTAATCTCCTAATTTTCCCCAGTTTTGCTGTTCTTCAGAAAAGAAGATACCTTTCAGAAGCATTTCCTGACCATGTTTACTTCTTTTTAATTGGCACCATTCATGGTTGTATTTGCCTGAATTTGTTGTATGTCGTGTAAAATATTGGAATAGCGCACTTTAGCCCTGATTTTTTCTGCTCCCCAGGGAAAGTCATCACTAGTGCTGAGCTGAATAATCAACCTTGTGCCCCTGAGTGATGTAGAGATAATGTGACATTTTTAAACAAGCATTGGCATAGCCAATAGGTCTCGCCTTTGGGACCTTATAAGTGTTTAGCCATGCAACGGTTGATGTTGTTGCACCAAGGATATTATGCTGCATAACTAAATACTTATAAGCAGGGCCGGACTGGCCGTAGCAGGCACCGGGCAATCCCCCGGTGGGACGCACGGGTGGGGGCTGGTTTTGGGCCCCTGGGGGCCGTTTTTGTTACAGGGCCGTTTTTGCAGCATAGCTGCAAAATCGGCCCTGTAACAAAATCGGCCGAAAACCGGCCCCAGCAAAGACCTCTGCGGCACCCCCAAGCCCCGGGGACCATCCGAGCACTTTGCCAGGGCCGGTTTTGGTTCCCAGTCCGGCCCTGCTTATAAAGTCCCAAAAGCGAGACCTATTGGCTATGCCAATGCTTGTTATTTTTCCTGCTGGGGGACTCTGCTAACACCCCTTATCCCTCTTCTCTAATATATGCTTGTTCCTGGTTGATTTATGTTTTCCTGATTTCAACTGTCTTCTCTATTTTTCAAATTATTTTTTTGTCGTTTGACTTGGAATAGTAGTCCTTCTGATGCAACATGATTTTATTAAATCATCCTAATGCCTCATTTAAGACAAGCAGCAGATTACTTCCATTTTCTTTCCAACATTCACCCTTCATTTCATGTCCTTATTAGAACAGCACATTTTGAAGACAGAGCCCCACTCCCAAACACTGAGGAATTTTCAATCATGGTTGTGTGCAAAACTGTTCTAAAACAATCAGCAGCTTATAAAGTTCTCATTCTCAACAGTATAAACTCTGCAACCAGGAGCAACTTTCACATACTTATGGCACTATTTTCCCTGTATTCCTTGGGTAAGTATTAGACAAAGGATAGAAATGGAACAAAACAATGCTGACCTAGTTTTCACACAACAATAAGGGGAGATTGTCAGTTTATCTCTCAAGCAATGGGAGTTTATTCAATTCCCAATTTTAGAAACAAATCCATTAAAAAATATAGCCGAGCAAACAAGCATTCACAAAACCAACAGTTGTGACTTTTATACAGTGCATGCAATAGAGAAAAGAAAATACATGCACGGAGTGCTAAAGAAAAAAGTGGCTTACAGATTGTAAGCAATGCACGGATACAAAATATCCAATCAAATTAATGCTAAAGAAGTATGCTTCAGGAGAGGGGCAAACACAAGAAGAGAAAGGAAAGCCATTTAACTCATTCCATTGGACCAATCCATCCTTGCCGTATTCCAAAGCAACGAATTCAGCACCTCGTAAACTGCAGAGACCTGTTAGTCAACTATAACTGTGACGGAGCCGCATCAGCTATACGTTCCATTCACTCTGGATCTCCATCAGTTCCTTGCCCACACTTCATCTTCACCAGGAGATACCCAGAAACTTAACAACTCCTTCACCACAGCCACCTTCTAAAACACCTAGAAACACGCCACCATACTACCCCTTCTGGTGAAACCATCAGAAGACCCTAAGACTCTGTTAAACTACCAACCAATCTCCTTGCTTCCATAATCAGATAAAGTCCTGAATAAACTTATCAACATACAACTAGCTGACCATCTCAACTAACACCACCTCCTTGACCACTCTCAATTCAGTTTCAGGCCCAACCACAACACCAAGAACACCCTCATTGCTCCCACCAATGACATCTGCCTGTACATCAACAGGGAAGACACCGCAGCACTCATCCTACTTGACTTCTCAGCTGCATTTGACATCTCTCCCATGCCATTCTCATCAAATGCCTCCATTAAATTGGCATGAAGTTGCAACAGATCAGCTCCTTCCTCACCGGACGCACCCAGTTGGTCAGCCTGACACCATGCACATGGGCCGCTGGCAACTTGTTCTGCTGAGTCTTCCAAGGATCCTTACTCAGCCCCACTCTGTTCATCGTCTACATGGCAATGCTCGGAAACATCATCCAAACCCACCATGACCTTGTACACCGACGACAACCAGCTTTACTTCTCCTTCCCAGACGACACTGCTAACACCAGGATTAAGCCAACCACCAGTATGTCCGAAGTTGCCAGCTGGATGAAGTCCAAATGTCTGAAGCTCATCTCAGACAAGAAGGAGGTGGTACTCTTCATCCAATTCTTTTTTTTTTTTAAAGAAACACCGAACTGTAACCCTAAGCCTGGTAGTCAGCCGAATCCAGACCAGAACCCATTACGGACAATCAAGCTGGGAACGTAATCATAGTGGTAGACAACCAACTCTTGAGGACCAGTCAACCCAACAGGAATGCTTTCTCCTGCTTCCCTACCCTCAAGATCCTCTGAAAGATCTTCTGAAAGATCTTCAAATTACTCTAGCTTAGCACCTGCAGGTTCTTATCACTAGCAACCAGACTATGGAAACACTGTCAGCATTATTGCTCAGCTTGCCAAGAGGTTTTAGGTTGTCCAAAATGCAGCATCCAGACTCAAGGGTAAACTCCCACCCATACACACATCTCAAAGACCTCCACTGGCTCCCCGTTCACAAATGTGCACTCTTCAAGCTTCTTACAAACATGTACAACGCCCTACACAATCTAGGCCCCACATACATTAACAGCTGCATCAATTTCCACACCCTGACCAAAAACCTCTGCTCGGCTGGCCACTTGCTTGCCCACATCCCCTGCATTCGAAGAGCCAAAGCTGGTGAGCATGTTTTCTCATACCTGGTAATGGAGCAAGGATTTGTGAAAGAAACTTGCTTGGATTTAATCCTCTCACATAACGTGTAATAATGTAACCAATTTGTTTTGTGAATACTAAAACCGCAATACACCACAAACATTTTTATCTAGGGGAAGCTTTTCTATGTGCATTACAAACCCGCAACATGAATGTTCTAAAATGGCCGACAAAACGTGGGATTTCTATTGCGCATGCGTCTACTGCATCTACGTAGTATGACTGTCGCTTTTGTTGGGAAACTTTTGCAGCTGCGCAATGGCACTAAAAATGGCCGCTTCGAACTCACATGCTAATGCACCTGCTACTGCTAAATTAAAACTCGTAAGTTTTATTAAACACTAATGCAAAAGATTTAAATAAGTAAATGGGTATAGAGTAGAGATAAGTGGTATACAGTGAAATTATTTGTTTCTGTGTTCTAACGTGTCTTTTTCTGACTTTATTATTAGTTCTTATTTGGGCCTCGGAGGGTGACTGGAATCCCTACCTCATATGAACTGCGTGCATGCGCATAGAGACTGGCCGGAAAACAATGATAGCTCCTGTGTCACTCAGCCAAGGCCACCTTGAATAAAGAAGCCTGAGAAGCTCAACTGACCCCAGCGAGAGCAACAATGTTGAAAAAAATGTTTAATTTACTGAGTAATGTGAAATGCGTGTGGGAATAAAGCTATGGGAAAAAAAAATTAAAGGGCGGGCACATAAACAATAGCTCATAGAGAAAAAAACTTACATTTTAAGTGGTGTGATGAACTCACCTCCTCATCCTGACCAATCATAATAAGGGAAAGCATACAAATTGATACATGAGGGGGTGGTACACGAATCAAGACAGTATAATGGAGGTAAGATAGCAAGAGACCTCGTCCGACTTGTCAGATCTGTCATTCCAACTAGTCACTGACCCAACGTGTATGCTGCTCCAGTTCTTGTCCGAGACGCTGTCTCAGACACTGCTGCTGCCAGAAACTCTGTCCGAGAGTTCGAGATACTGATCGATAAATCTATTCATCTAGAGGGATTGCGGAAAAGGAACACCCGAGGAGAGCAGCGCCAGAGAGGGGAGCAACGCTGGCGTTGTACTTTAGAAGAAGTTACCCTTCCAGATCTGAATCTGCCCGATCTTCTACCTGTAACCTGTCTCTATCTGGCCCCCATTACGGAGTTCAGTTCATCTTAGACCATGGGTAAATATAATCAGCAAATCTGTCCTTTATGCCTATTCGCTTTTCTTCCCCCTCCTCCTTTTTCAGGTACCGTCATCATTGATCATTTTAGTTTTGCTATGAATTATGTGGTGTATTTTGCCTCTTGATATGAAGGTGGTTACTGTAATTGAATTTTGACTCACAAATTAATTAGATAAAGGTTTTGGAGTCTGTGGTTATTCAGAGCAAAGAGGTAAATGTAATTCTACCTTAAACTAACTCAGCAACCTGATTCATTGAGGAAGGAAACTATATTTATCGAGTTGGTAAGACTTGGTAAAAGTGAATAACAAAGTTACAGGTAATTTACAAGAAAATGATGCCAGTGAGGGTTTACTAGCTTACTGTATGAATGTGGTTTGGGCCCAGGTGAGTATTAGGTGTATGTGTGACCAGAGCTAGTGACCTGTGCTCCATCACTGGCTCCTAAATACTGGGATGACCGCCCCTGCACATCAGAGTTGCCAGCTCAGTCCTTGAATTTTGCAAGAAACTGAATACCTGGCTTTTCCACTAGGCCCCCGTCAGAGCCGGCACAGACCCTTCTTTCTAGCAGCTTGATACCCTCTTGGGTGAAATGCGCGCTATACAAAAACTCAGAAGATAATTTTGAGAAACAAAAACACAAGTAAATGAGATTAACAAGAAACCCAAACAATGTTATGGAGAACTACAGGTATTAGTATTGTCCACATTCTGTCTTCAAAAACAAACAGTAAAAATCTGCCTGCAGACAAGACCGAAAATTATTATTTATAAATTACATTTATTTAGATTTTATTTTTCAAGTGTTTTCTCTTGGCTTGCATTCCAGAAGCTTGCAATATACAATTTGTAGGTTTTACTTTTGTTTCCATGCTTTTCACTGAAATTTTACTTTCAGCAGAGACTTGAAAACTTGCCAAAAGAACAACAAAGAACTGCTGAATATTGAAAAGGATTACATGTTAGGACCAGTGAGTGCACATATACTGAAACCAAAACCCAAACGGGGTATATTAGATCTTGCCTGCTACATTGATTTCCTATCTGAATGTTTGTTTTTTACCGAGCGCCACCAATGAAAACTGCAGGTGCAAAACTAGAATGTGCACAGGCTAAACTCTATTCCTGAAGCACAGCACTTGCATTGTTCTCTCGTCTAACCACTCCCAAAGCGAGTCGGATACTCATATTTTCTCATGCAAGGAGCATTTGTTAAGCCAAATCCAAACTATTTGCTCATAAAATCGCGTTCCACTCTGCGGAAGAGTGCCTGCAGTGCCACATGGGTCGGGAAAAAAGTGATGTCAGCACGTAAAACGCATCCGGTAATACGGAAACTCCGTAGACCTGCAGACGGCATGAGCACGTTTTGAAATATTGTAGCAAGTTATGTAATTAAACTGTGTCGAGTTGCAAAAGAAATGGGAATTAGGTTAAAACAGTGTACAAATCTGCAAAACAAAATCATCGCAGCAAACTCTTCTAATTCCACTCACAAGCAGCCTTTCAACAACTGTTTCCCGATCAATGTTTAATACAGTCAAGCTCACTTCAACGACAATTTAGTCTCAGATATTAGGTACTCAGAGGGGAACAAGCATTGGCTGGGGCTCTAATTAAAAGTCAAGCTCTTCTTAGCTGGCCAGCAATCAAGCCTTGTGGTTTATTTTTGGTCTGAAGCTTGATATTAGTCAACAGTGTAAAATGATACGTTTATACTGACTAAATGCGCCCTTGTGGACGCCAGGATGTCCTCCACGCCCTAGGATCTGTGCAAGTCAGTGATGCAACGGTAATTTCACGGTAATTTCTGAATGCAAAACCTCATTACCTCCAATTTACCGCTGTAAAGGTACTGGACCCTTGCCACTGTACATTACCTTCAGGAGACTTTACATAAACATGAAAAATCAAAAATGCATGTAATATTTAAGCCAATAAAGAGAGTTGTGAGTATTTTTAAAGGGTTTTATTTTCTTAGTTAAAAGTGAAGTTTTTCTGACTCTTTATTTATTAGTCAAATCTCAATCAGGTTACAGAATTTGGAAATTAGGAAAATATAAAATTAATAAAGAACATATTACAGTCTGCATATTAAGCATCACAGGTAGAAAAGAAAAAGTGGCGCAAAATGTCAGTCAAAACTCTTAAAGAGTTTCTAAGAAAAGAGTGAGTCTTGCAAGGCTAATCAATAATTAATAATGACAAAAATCTCCCTTAAAGAGAAATAAATGCATAAGACAAATAAATCTTTTCAAAAACTAATTAATTAGTCAAAGCATGAACTTGAAGTTTTAGCATCTAAATCTCAACCTTCTATCAGCTGCATTTCTCTGCCCTGGTCTGTTCAAGTCGGCATCTCTGTGCTTCACAAAGAGGCGCTGCTCCTGAAAAGGCCCCTCCTTTACAGACCACAGAGGAATGTGATCTGACTTGCCAAAAATATGACGTGCAAGGACTCTCTGAAAAATATGAGCAAAAAGCCCCCCACCTCCCTCTGTTCCTCCTTGGACGCAATCTCCACCCAGGCTGCACCCGCGACGATCAAGTACTTAACCCATATGATGTCTGGCCTCATCTGCTGCCTCTCCTCTCTCCTAAAGCTAAGGCTTAAGGCCTAAGGCTTAAGGCTGACACGCCCCCTATGGGGTCATTACTTATACTTATTAGTGGCAGACTACACTAATAATTGTTGCAGTTTTCAGTAAAGCTTGCACTGATTGGTTTCCATAGATAACATGAGGGTCTCACCATCCTGTTCTCATTGCAAATCCGGTTTTAACATAAGAAGTGTTAATGATAAATATAATCATATATTTCAGCAACATTTACTAGGAAAAATGTTTCATTCCAGTTTCCTGCATCCTGTGACATCGCACGTAGGATAATCACATTCCACAAACACTGATACATTGGCAGAATAGCAAGAATTTACAGTTCACAGTAGCCTTGAACTAGGTCTTCACTCGAGGCAAGCTGGTATAATCTGTGCATGCTCTCAAATTCAGCACCATTCTCAGCCTTGCTGGATTTACAGGCAGCCATTTTATCTTAGGTCCAAAAATAAAACAAACACAAAAACAGTATTAATTTACGAAATAGAACCCATTCTGTTTTCCTCCCCCATACTAATACCTTGTATTTATTTTTCCTAGCAAAAGCTATTAGTTTAAAGCAGCTTTTCTATTATTTGTGCACAACATGCAAAAATGGGCAGTGTACAACATAGCATAAAACATGCACCAGTGCAAATTTTCAAAGCGCACACAGTTAATACATACTCATAGCAACATGCTCTAATGTTTTAGATAGCTTTTCATGCAAAATGCTTTAGCCCTGCGTGTAGTGTTTGGTGCATGGTTAATTAACACACATTATAAGATGTTATGAACTGAATATATTTGTCTAAATATGCAACAAAGCCAAAGTCTCTTAAGACAGGAATAGGGAGTGTAGATTACAAGGAAAATGAGCTGGGAAGAGAGAACACATTTAATGATTATCTATACGGCTAAAGAGGCCACTAAAATCACGAGTTTTCTCTACACTGCAAAAACACATGTTAATTCAGCACAAGCATTTCAGACTGGTGCATTCAAAATGAAAGACATGAAATGAGGCCTGGTAAATGCGTTCAAAGTGCACCTTTTAAAAATAACATTTGACTAGGCCTCATTTCATGTTTCATGTGCCATGTGTTTTCCACTTGCACCAAAATATGCGTCAATTGAAATGCAGTCTGTCTGAAGCACAAAAATAAAGCAATGCCTAATTCTGATGAAATCTAGCTCTATCACCAGGGCAAGAGAGAAACACTGCTCATTTATCCAATGGTGGAAATGTCAGTCACTAATCCGGCCTGTGGTCACCGGCTGAGGTGAGCACATCATCTGCCAGAGAAGGCACACAGGGGCAGATTCCCAAAAGCATCTGTGGGTACTGGAAGTAGTACTATAGAAGTATCTTTTGTGTACTCTTACATGTCTTTGCAACATAGCTCTGAAACTATCATCTCCCTATTAATAAAAGTGCAATTAGGGCACAGTCCATTCTGTTTGTACTAACTGTATACAATGAGTTCCTGAATAATAACATATAATTAGGACCATTTCACAAAGGCATGTAGAAGTATGTACGAAAGTAATTCCTACTTTACATACACCAGAATGTCTTTATGAATAGGCCCCCAACATGTTCATCCATTCTATATCTTAATAGGGAAACACAACAGCAGCTAGCCTGTGCCATCATCTCAAAGTTCTGAAGGTTCACTGGGGATGCGGAGCAAAGCTGTGCTGAAAGTCCTTGTCATGTGCAGCCTCCCTACATATACTTGCCAATCTTACCAACTTAGCCATTAGCCCACTGCTTTTGCATCAGAACTACTCCCTAGGGATTTGAATCTTACATCCTACTGCTATTAGCAGGGCTAGGCTGGAAGTAGCAATTTCTTCCCATGCACAGTCATAAAGATAATGGAAAACATGGTGCAGCGCAGCCTAATAAAGGCACCCCAAGTCCAAGTAGCACTAACAGTCGTTCAGCTTCTGCTGCTTGTCTCCCCAGTCAATGAGAGACCACGAGGGTAGGGCAGTCGGAGTCTCGTCTGGTTCTTTGTTCCTAGCTCCCATCTGAGCACTTATGCTTATGGGTAGGTGCAATCGGCTCCTGTACAGGTGCTATGCAATGTACCAAGAGTGGCTAACCAGTTGATATGTACAGGAAGAAACAACTGGATTCATGGCAGAGTTACCACCTGTCCAGTATTTCACCAGCCACACAGATAGCTCCAAGACCAGTGAAGATGAAGTACATTTTGTCCAGTAATTGTTTATACCATTAAATTGCGTACTTGGGTATTAAAGTGCAAGCACTGCTGCTATCTATATGTAGGTATTGGTATTAAAGTGCAATAACGCACTGTACAGTATGGGAGGAGGGGGATGCTGGAAGACATCAAGCAAAGAATTTACACATCTCTATTATAGGCGATTTGCCTAGGATCACAAAATGTTAAGTGCAAAGGTGAGACTCAAACACCTGACCACAGTGTCAAAGTCGGCAGCTTTCCAACTAGATCACATTATCTAGTTGGGCAGGGCTGAAGCTTTAACATAAGTCACAGAAGAAGAAAACATTTTGAAAGGCTCCTGCTAGCCCATGGGTACCCACAACGTTTTTCCCAGGGGCCAAAAATTATAGTCAGAGTTGTGACTGAGGGCCACATTGAAGTCCGCAAGTTGGGGACTGAGGAGGGGGCTTAAGATGGGCACAGGGGGGAGCGGAGCATGTACATTGTGTGGACATTAAGTTGTGGAGTTATTATGAGTTTCCTTCCTTGGTGCCTTATAAATTCGACCCCTAGTTTCTTGGAGAGACACCGATTTGGCTATACTTTATGCTATATTTGAGTTGCTTTCCCCCTACCACATGCTAGAATCAGCCTTCTCTGCATGTTATCACTACCTTTGGTGAGTCAAATGTACAAAGAAATTAATTTGATTATTGAATTGGAATGACATATAAACTTATGTCTTACAGTTTCCATATGCCTTTAGTCTGTTATCTGTAAACATTAGGAGTGCTTAGAAACCAGATCAGTTAAAGGTAGCAAGTTTTACAAAAAATATTGAAAAAGATCTCCGAACAAGCTATCCAATTTACTGATATGAACTGACACAAATACCCAAACTACTGATAGATGTGGTAAAGTGGGAACATTTTAGCCATGGTACTAGGAAAACTGACATTTTAGTATTGCTTTACTATTTTTCTGTAAGAAATGGGGTTATTGGTTGACTGGGGTGTGAACCCTGGTCAAGCAGCAACAACAATCGTTGTCAGGGTAAGGCACACAAACTCTAAATTAACCTGTGCTTATATCCCTGGAAGCTTGGCTTAGAACAGTCTGGCTTAACTTAGCGGCAATGTGTGACGTAATTGTGCGACACTTCCAACAGTAACACAATGACAACACCACACAAAAAGATCTGCCCTGGCATGGGTCGCCAAATTAATGGGCAAGTCATTACCGTCAGCAGGCAGATGGCCCTCAGGACTGAGGCACAAATCTTATCCTTGGTTGTCCATCTCCTCATCTGCTTCAGTTGCTGTAGCAAGTGACTGGTGGACTTCCGCCCAGGCCCTCTGCCCCCTGTTGCAATTCCACTTTCCTGGTGGTGCTCTTGGTTGGAAGTTCCCTCTCTTTACATAACTCTTTAAGCTGGGCCACAGTTTAGGACTCCATGTTTGCCAGCTCAAACTTCATGCTTGAAGAGGTGAATTCAGGCACAACATACATAGAGAGAATTTTCATAAGTCAAAAAGGCCAATTAGGGAGAATTTAACTTGAATTGGTCATAGATGATTTTTGTGGGGCGTAACACACTGCACAAACAGAAGTTTGTTTAGTTCCTTACAACCACATAGTAACCTCAATTGGTCTTAGATTATTTATGTGGGATGTAAGGCACTGCACAAACAAGTCCAATCCTCACCACTGAACACCAGTGTAGGAAAACGGGTTGTTGGTTCACTGGGGTATAAGCCCTGGTCAAGAAGCAACCACAATCCTGGTCAGGGTAAGGTACAAGCAAACCCAAAATTAACCTTGTGCTTAAACCCCTAGTAGGCTGGCATGGAGAAGTCAGGCTTAACTTAAAAGCAATGTGTAAAGTATTTGTGCAACACTTCAAATAATAACACAGTGAAATCACACAACAAAAAGAACCCACAACAGCATTAGAAAAATAGAGTTATCTTTAACAAATAAAACAAGACCAAATGACAAAAATCCAAGTAGTAGAACCGGAGATCTTGAATTTTTTTTTAAAGAAAATAGCGCCACAAGGGACCAAATGTGAATAGCTGGTTGTGACGGACAAAGTCACAAGATCAAGCCGACAGTGAAGTGATGGTGTTAGCCAGCTACAGGAACACAGTTAAGTCCGCTGAACAGAGTACCTTAAATCCTGGTTTGCTGAACAGTTGCCTGGATCCGTGTCGAAGATGCGTCGAACAGGCGAAATGCTGTGTCGGTTACGAGATGCGACAAAGCTGTGGTGCGAGGTCTTGTTGCATCAACATCGAGGCTTGCGATGATAAGTATGGCATTGAGGAAGTGGTGTGCAGTCAGTGCGATACATCTGTTCCGAAGAGCTGCGAGGCTGCGATGCAGATTCCAGCGTCGAGGCTGCAGTGGATAAGAGATGAAGGGCCTGTGCTGAGGATGCTTGGCGCAGAGGCGGTTCCAATGTAAGCCACAGTGGTGATGCAAATCTTTGCAAGTGGTCCAATCTATGCAGCAGCAGAGAGGCGTTGGTTCTGCTCGGGGTTGCGCCGCGCAGCAGAGGAGATGCATCAGTTCTACTGGGTCCACAGAGGCTGGCAAAGCACCTTAAGCCCACTTCCAAGGGTCCAGGACTGGGGTGGCACCACTTGGCAGGGTAGGATTACAGATGGCAGAGTCCAGGTACAGATACAAGGTTGTTAAGAGCCTGTTATGTCCCTGAGGCTTCTGATCAGGAGGCCAGCCAACTAGCCCTTGGAGTCACTCTGGGTTCTAGGTTCAAAAGATGCAGGTCCAGTCCTCACCCAGGCAGAAGGGGAGTAAACAGGTCAGCACAGCGAAGCAGGAGTCCAGCACGGTGGCAGTACTTCAGCAGCACAAAAGTCTTTCTTCCTGGCAGAGTATCCACAAGTCCAGAAGTGTACTAAAGAGTTTGTGCCTGAGGTCCAGTATTTATACTAATTTGTGGCTTTGAAGTGGGGGAGAAGCTTTTAGAGGTTTCCCTTTGAAGTCCCAAGGCATCCTTCCTCCCCTGCCTGTCCTCCAGACTAACTACATGGGTGAACGCAGGACACAGCCTATTCAGGTGTAAGTGGGGCTGTGCTCAGCTTCTCCCTCACATCCTGCCAAGGATGGCCCACTCAGGCACACCTGACCCCTCTATTGTATGACCTGGAGGAATGCACAAAGTCTAACTGTCAGCTACATCCAGCCATACGACTCAAGACAGGCTACAGGTATAAAAGGGGTAAGGGCAGGAAAATGCCAACTTTTTAATAGTTCAATTTTCAAAATTGTAATGAAAAATTCTACTTTACCATTAAAGAGGGCTTATCATTACAATTTCATAGACACCAAACATTACATAGCTACCTGTTATCAATTACAAATTACAACTTATTGAATATAATAAGGAATCCCCAATGTTATCCTATGGGCGAGGTAGGCTGCACAGTAGAGAAAAACGAATTTCTGAGTTTTTCACTACCAGGACATGTAAAACTTACAAGTGCATGTCCAACCTTTTAGTTACACAGCACCCTGCCCCATCGGCTACATAGAGCCTACCTTAGGGAAGACATTTATAGTAAATGGGGATTTATGGGTTGGTAAAGGGGTTTAAATGCCAAGTTGACTTGGCAGTTTAAAACTGCATTCAATCTGCAAGGGCAGGCCTGGGACATGTTCAAAGGGTTAGAGGGAAGGCAAAAATCAACCAGCGGTAAAACTCCAGAAAACAAAGCATTCCTGAACTACTGCCATGATAATCAGTGCTGATCCAGAGTTAGCTGAATCCTTACCAAGAATGGAGTACACTAGATGAACCTATCAAATAGAGAGCTCTAGTTATCTTTCTCAGCACGAGAAGTACTGCTGGATGTATTTTTATTTCTAATTCAGTTCATCTAGCGATTTTCAGCATTATCAATTTCCTTCATCCAATTCAGCAACACCCATAATGCCCCTCTCACCCCCTTGCTGCCAAACAGCTCCTGGGGCACTATTTGACTAGAACAAACACCCATCTTTATCTCAAAACCATTCCTCAAATGCTTTACAATGCCCTAAACCAACCACTCTGTTGAAGTCCCTTTTGTTCATACATCATGGAACCAGTCGCCATGGAGGTCCCCGCCATGCACCTACCCAACCTGTGCCAGTCCTGCAGCGATCTACTGTGGCATAGGTATCCCTATAGGGCAAGCACTCACCTGTTGTCCTGTCTGTCTCTGTCTATCTGCCTGACCTCTGCACCGACAGCATTCCTCTGAGGAAAAGGGCAAATCCCTTTACAATCTGGAAGAAACTCGTCTTCATCTGCAAACCACCTTGATTTAGTAATTTTAAAAACAGATTTCTCCATGTCTGATGGTATTTAAAGTACTCCATGTTATGCAATGAAAACTGTGATAAAATCACTTTAAGCATTCAGCACTGCTGTGAAACCCGTTAAACAGGTGTCACTTTATGACCTGCAACTAATCGAAACGGTAATTCTGTACAAAAAATATACCTTTATACCAGTAATTCCAACTTGTTTACACAGTGCTTTTAATAACACTTTTGCCATTTCTAAATGATGCAACATGGCAGGCTTTAGTGCTGCCCAATTTAATAGTACTCCGTTGATTCTCAGAGAGTGGGAGGCTGGGCCAGTTCACTGCATGTTTCATGGGTGACCATCTGAGCTGCTTAAAATGCAAACCATTCTATGGCACACGCAGCTGCAACTGAGCCAGGACAGTGGGAAAGCCATTTCTCAACAACAGCTTCTGCCCAGTCATGTGCAGCGCGCAGATTTCATAAACTGGGACCATTGTTCAAATAGGAGATAAAAACACGTGACTTTTGTTTTCAACCGCCCTGATATTTGTACAGCTCAGCACAAACTAAACATTACTATCGATACTAAGTTCTCAGACAAGATATTTAAATTCGAAATTTGTGGAGTCAATGCGCGTTACTTAGAGTTGGTGAAACGGAGTCGGAATTCATAAGTTTTTACAAACATTCAACACACATTGAGGGCCAGGGCTCATTAGCCGATTGGTGACACATTAGGTTCCACTCGCTGCTCATCAAAAGGACTTCCCACTGAGACCTGAAAAGCTTTAGAAAAGAAAGAGCCTAGGAGTGTATTAACTTAAAACACACAGTGAGGGGTTACAAGGCAAAGAAAAAGTCCATCTCTAGGGACCAGACAATGAAACCCATGTGTTTGTAAAGCCAGGCAGAAGACCAGATTAAGAACAGGAAGGAGAATCGAGGTGGCGACAGGCAAAGCCCCAAATCTTAGGGCCAGCAGGATGAAATAACGACCCCACAGATGCAGGGAACAAGGTAAGAACAAACAACATCTTGGGGGACCTGGAAGAAACAGGACTGGGAGGCGGCCATGACGACTACGCAGCACGTATTTTCACTTTTTATTCTGTTTTATGTTTGTAAAGAGCAAACTTTGACAAACTTGTATACCGTGCGCTGTTTAGTAAATTCGCAGTTAGAAAATCACAGTATACAGGTAACAACAGCAAACAAAGCAAGAACTTACAATGTACAGATAACACGAGGGGTTCCCATACAAATTATCATGATCTCTCTACAACTGCACCAACCCTTTATAAACCTACTCATGAAGCAATGTACAAAATCTGCCCTGAAAAAACAATTAAAGACACGTGATCAGCGGTTATTGAACTGAACTGCCTCACTGCACTTCTATTAACTACAAATAGTTTCACTGGAATCGGTTAGAAGCATTAGGCAATGCAGTCGTTAACGGCAAAGAAAAAGGTTTAAAAAGGTGACAAAAACAAAAATCCAAGAGAAATGAACGTTGTCCAACTGGATTTTGGAATAGGCTGGAAACAAAATGGAGAACATCTCAGTTCACTGCAGCTACATCTTAGAATTGAAATCTATTAGTCTATATTGGTTTCAACTAGCATTTGTGTTTACCAATACAAATTCCCTTCTCAATTACATACATTCTTTATTTTATACATTTTGTATTTATCATATGTACAATAATACACCAACTGATAGGATGTACATGGATCCAGTTTCAACCACTTAATTGCTGTTCAAGTATAAACATTTATAATTGTTCAAGTAGAATGTTCACCACAGTAGGCCACCTGATCACAAACTAACAAATCAAAGCATAACAAAGGTTGTTTCTAAACAAGTTCTGACGATTCACAGAAATAGTTTATACAATAATAGAGTATTTGTTTACTGCAGTGACCAATATGGCATGGCATACAGCACACGAGGCCTTGCCCCCCCCCTCCCAGGTAACCCACACAAAGTAGTCAGCTATCAGCCACCCATAGGGTGAATTACAAGAGTCTTTCAAGTCTAGCCTACGAAGCCATTCCCTTCTATCCCGGCCTACGGGTAGTGGCTTTGAACACCCCCATTCGTTCCATGAGATCAGCTAACCATCATCCTCTCACCGCGAGACGCCATGTCTTGCCCTCCAATGTGCTCCCTTAAAGTGCTCTTTTGACTACTCGGAACTCTTCCATGGAAATATCTTCCAAATCTCATCAGGGGCACACACTTCCTTACGCAATTCGAATAAATAAATAACTCGCCACACTCAAGCGAGGCCTAACTCGACCTTCAATCTCCCACCACTAGCTGAGTCCTTAAATGTAAGTATGTAAGTATGTATATATAGTATATAACAGTAAGTGCGTTCTCATTAATCATATGCATGGACGTGCAATGCTTCAATGCCACAAAACAGTTTTTTATTTTTAACTACTGGCAGCTATGCCAATAATTATCCTTAGCTTTAAAAACCCTTTTAAAGGGCTGGTCAGGAAAACAAGAAATGTGGAAGGGGGTGGGAGCTAGTGCCTCTCAGCATCCCTTCACCACCTTCCCTCCTCCGAGCCCCACAATCGTCTGACTGAAATTTTCTCCAGCAAGACCTCTGTATGCCAGCCCTTTACTATCACCAGCAATGTCCTAGCTGCCCCATTGGGCACCTACTGGTATTCCATGGCAGGGTGCAACCTGTTCTTTGCCATTTCCTGCTCCAATATCTTTAGCATACAAACATCCTGGAGCGACAAATGGGCATAGGCAGTGAGGCTTGTGTAGTCAGAAAAATTCTGGCTACAACAAGTAGATGGACTTTATCAATTTTTGCCAAGTGTCATCGACCCTAATTGTACTTAAATAAGTTTGCGTATATATGCTTCACTCTCCGTATCTCAATCATCACTAAGCCTTCTCTACATTGTTCACGTGTTAGTAACCAATCTGATGCAGCACTTGATAATAACTTTGCACAGCACTAACGTTAGATAGGATATCAGTTAAAAAAACTAAATACATGAAACCAATTTTAATAAATCATCTAAGAAACAGCTCACATAAATGTCCCTATAGAAGCACGCTTTGTATTTTGAGTTAAGGACTCTCTGAGACTTTTTAATAGCAAAATAAAGCGCAAACCATTTTTTGGTAGCACCCCCACATACGAGTAAGGTTACCAAATATTTTAAATGCCATGCCAGCATTTTCATGTACAGGGAGTTAAAAATATTTTTAAAAATCACTAAAGCCGTTATTATATTCCTTCTTAAATTATAAACAGAAAATGCAAAAAGAAGTCACTTAAAATTTATTTTGGAACTTTTTTTTAATGAGTTCTAATGCACAAAGTGGTTAAACTGTTTGTTGAACCTGAATACATAAGATTTTATAGAATCTTATTGTGCCAGGCTCCTGACATTTCGCGCTTTCTAAAACATGAACAAATGAGCGCGACTTTGCTCAGAGAAAAATGAACTCCGTTGGAGCAAAACAAAAATGTTGACAACAAACTATCAATGGTTCGAATGAAGGTATTTACGTATTCAATACTTTATACATTGTGAATTTTGAGACACTAAAACGACAGAGTTCCTAAAACACTTCACAGCAAGTTTTTATTCCAAGCTAAAGGAGTAATTGGATGGCAGTGTGTGTCTAATTCAAAAGGGAGACTTACCGAAAGGTTTATGAAATATTAAGAAATGTTTCTAAGAGACTTTCCTTCATCACGTATCGCTGTTGCATCTCAAATAAGCAGTGGCAAAGCCAATGGCACGCACCTTTTTAATCCATTGGCCAATACTTTTTGCTGATACTACAAACATATAAATTAGAGTAAAAAGGTGCAATGGGACAGACGTGTTATTCCCCAGACATGCAGTGTCACTAGGCAAGCACCCTTCAGGGACTTTAAAAAAATAATAATTTACTTATCGAATATGATGGGTGCCATTTGGATAAGTAAATAAATTGCCATTTTAATTTTGCGAAAATGCTTTTAAAAGTGCAGAGTGTCACAGCGGCCCATGACAGATGTCACGCCCCACAAAAGAAAAAATACTAAAACATTGTTACTGGTTACAAAGGGTTCAGGATCAATGGAGGAGTGGATGAGGTTAGCAAGTTAGGGTAGGGAAACAATAGGGAGGGGACGGGTGATGGAACAATGGAGGTGCCCGATGCTGGGCCTACGGGAAGAACAGGGAGGGGTGGAGAAAGCAGAGGAGAGCTTGTGGGGGGAGTGGTGAGAGGAACATGGAGTACACAAGGTTGGGGAGGGTGTTTTGCGGGAAGCAGAACATGAGGGAGGAAGCTGGGAAACACTTGCATGCTCGTTGAGTGCTGAGGAAACAAGCATTTGCAATGCAATAGGTCTCGCATTTATAAGAGTTTGAGCTATTGGCATTGTAAAATTACGATGCCTTTTATTTATGTTTTGGTTTTAAAACAAATAAAAGGCATTGTCATTTACAATGTCAGTAGCATAAACTCGCATAAAAGCAGTGTGTGAAGTGCAGCAGTGTGCGGCGTGCAGCAGTGTGCGGCGTGCAGCAGTGTGCGGCGTGCAGCAGTGTGCGGCGTGCAGCAGTGTCGTGCAGCATGCAGCGGTGAGTAATGCAGCAGTGTGCAGCAGTGTGTGGCGTGCAGCAGTGTGCGGCGTGCAGCAGTGTGCGGCGTGCGGCGTGCAGCGGCATACAGCAGTGTGTGGCGTGCAGCATTGTGCGACGTGCAGCAGTGTGCGGCGTGCAGCAGTGTGCGGCGTGCAGCAGTGTGCGGCGGCATACAGCAGTGTGTGGCGTGCAGCGGCATACAGCAGTGTGTGGCGTGCAGCAGCGTGCGGCGTGCAGCAGTGTGCGGCATGCAGCATGCAGAAGTGAGTAATGCAGCAGTGTGCAGCAGTGTGTGGCGTGCAGCAGTGTGCAGCGGCATACAGCAGTGTGTGGCTTGCAGCATTGTGCGATGTGCAGCAGTGTGTGGCGTGCAGCAGTGTGCGGCGTGCAGCAGTGTGCGGCGTGCAGCAGTGTGCGGCATGCAGCGGCATGCAGCAGTGTGTGGCGTGCAGCAGTGTGAGGCGTGCAGCAGTGTGAGGCGTGCAGCAGTGTGAGGCGTGCAGCAGTGTGCGGAGTGCAGCAGTGTGCGGCGTGCAGCAGTGTGCGGCGTGCAGCAGTGTGCGGCGTGCAGCAGTGTGAGGTGTGCAGCAGTGTGAGGCGTGCAACAGTGTGTAATGCAGCAGTGTGTAATGCAGCAGTGTGTGGCGTGCGGTAGTGTGCGGCGTGCAGCAGTGTGCGGCGTGCAGCAGTGTGCGGCATGCAGCAGTGTGCGGCATGCAGCAGTGTTTCGTTTAGCAGTGTGAGGCATGCAGCACTGTGGCGTGCAGCGGCGTGCAGCAGTGTGCGGCGTGCAGCAGTGTGCGGCGTGCAGCATGCAGCAGTGAGTAATGCAGCAGTGTGCAGCAGTTGGTGGCATGCAGCAGTGTGCGGCGTGCAGCAGTGTGCGGCGTGCAGCAGTGTGCGGCGTGCAGAAGTGTCGTGCAGCATGCAGCGGTGAGTAATGCAGCAGTGTGCAGCAGTGTGTGGCGTGCAGCAGTGTGCGGCGTGCAGCAGTGTGCGGCGTGCAGCAGTGTGCGGCGTGCAGCAGCATACAGCAGTGTGTGGCGTGCAGCAGTGTGTGGCGTGCAGCATTGTGCGATGTGCTGCAGTGTGTGGCGTGCAGCAGTGTGCGGCGTGCAGCAGTGTGCGGCGTGCAGCAGTGTGCGGCGGCATACAGCAGTGTGTGGCGTGCAGCGGCATACAGCAGTGTGTGGCGTGCAGCAGTGTGTGGCGTGTGTGGCGTGCAGCAGTGTGAGGCGTGCAGCAGTGTGCGGCGTGCAGCATGCAGCAGTGAGTAATGCAGCAGTGTGCAGCAGTGTGTGGCGTGCAGCAGTGTGCGGCGTGCAGCATTGTGTGACGTGCAGCAGTGTGTGGCGTGCAGCAGTGTGAGGCGTGCAGCAGTGTGCGGCGTGCAGCATGCAGCAGTGAGTAATGCAGCAGTGTGTGGCATACAGCAGTGTGTGGCTTGCAGCATTGTGCGATGTGCAGCAGTGTGCGGCGTGCAGCAGTGTGCGGCGTGCAGCAGTGTGCAGCAGTGTGCGGCATGCAGCGGCATGCAGCAGTGTGTGGCGTGCAGCAGTGTGAGGCGTGCAGCAGTGTGAGGCGTGCAGCAGTGTGAGGCGTGCAGCAGTGTGAGGCGTGCAGCAGTGTGAGGCGTGCAACAGTGAGGCGTGCAGCAGTGTGCGGCGTGCAGCAGTGTGCGGCGTGCAGCAGTGTGAGGCGTGCAGCAGTGTGAGGCGTGCAGCAGTGTGAGGCGTGCAGCAGTGTGAGGCGTGCAGCAGTGTGGGGCGTGCAGCAGTGTGGGGCGTGCAGCAGTGTGGGGCGTGCAGCAGTGTGGGGCGTGCAGCAGTGTGGGGCGTGCAGCAGTGTGGGGCGTGCAGCAGTGTGTAATGCAGCAGTGTGTGGCGTGCGGTAGTGTGCGGCGTGCAGCAGTGTGCGGCGTGCAGCAGTGTGCGGCGTGCAGCAGTGTGCGGCGTGCAGCAGTGTGCGGCGTGCAGCAGTGTGCGGCATGCAGCAGTGTGCGGCGTGCAGCAGTGTGCGGCGTGCAGCAGTGTTTCGTTTAGCAGTGTGAGGCATGCAGCACTGTGGCGTGCAGCGGCGTGCAGCAGTGTGCGGCGTGCAGCATGCAGCAGTGAGTAATGCAGCAGTGTGCAGCAGTTTGTGGCATGCAGCAGTGTGCGGCGTGCAGCAGTGTGCGGCGTGCAGCAGTGTGCGGCGTGCAGCAGTGTGCAGCGTGCAGCAGTGTGCGGCAGTGTGCGGCGTGCAGCAGTTTGCGGCGTGCAGCAGTTTGCGGCATGTGAGGCGTGCAGCAGTGTGAGGCGTGCAGCAGTGTGTGGCGTGCAGCAGTGTGAGGCGTGCAGCACTGTGTAATGCAGCACTGTGTAATGCAGCAGTGTGCGCAGCAGTGTGTGGCGTGCAGCAGTGTGAGGCGTGCAGCAGTGTGAGGCGTGCAGCAGTGTGAGGCGTGCAGCAGTGTGAGGCGTGCAGCAGTGTGAGGCGTGCAGCAGTGTTTCGTGTAGCAGTGTGAGGCATGCAGCAGTGTGTGGCGTGCAGCAGTGTGTGGCGTGCAGCAGTGTGTGGCGTGCAGCAGTGTGTGGCGTGCAGCAGTGTGAGGCGTGCAGCAGTGTGCGGCATGCAGCAGTGTGTGGTGTGCAGCAGTGTGAGGCGTGCAGCAGTGTGTAATGCAGCAGTGTGTAATGCAGCAGTGTGTGGCGTGCAGCAGTGTGCGGCGTGCAGCAGTGTGCGGCGTGCAGCAGTGTGCGGCGTGCAGCAGTGTGCGGCATGCAGCAGTGTTTCGTTTAGCAGTGTGAGGCATGCAGCACTGTGGCGTGCAGCAGTGTGCGGCGTGCAGCAGTGTGCGGCGTGCAGCATGCAGCAGTGAGTAATGCAGCAGTGTGCAGCAGTTTGTGGCATGCAGCAGTGTGCGGCGTGCAGCAGTGTGCGGCGTGCAGCAGTGTGCGGAAGTGTCGTGCAGCATGCAGCGGTAATGCAGCAGTGTGCAGCAGTGTGCGGCGTGCAGCAGTGTGCGGCGTGCAGCAGCATACAGCAGTGTGTGGCGTGCAGCAGTGTGTGGCGTGCAGCATTGTGCGACGTGCTGCAGTGTGTGGCGTGCAGCAGTGTGCGGCGTGCAGCAGTGTGCGGCGGCATACAGCAGTGTGTGGCGTGCAGCGGCATACAGCAGTGTGTGGCGTGCAGCAGTGTGTGGCGTGTGTGGCGTGCAGCAGTGTGAGGCGTGCAGCAGTGTGCGGCGTGCAGCATGCAGCAGTGAGTAATGCAGCAGTGTGCAGCAGTGTGTGGCGTGCAGCAGTGTGCGGCGTGCAGCATTGTGCGATGTGCAGCAGTGTGAGGTGTGCAGCAGTGTGCGGCGTGCAGCATGCAGCAGTGAGTAATGCAGCAGTGTGCAGCAGTGTGTGGCATACAGCAGTGTGTGGCTTGCAGCATTGTGCGATGTGCAGCAGTGTGTGGCGTGCAGCAGTGTGCGGCGTGCAGCAGTGTGCGGCGTGCAGCAGTGTGCGGCGTGCAGCAGTGTGCGGCGTGCAGCAGTGTGCGGCGTGCAGCAGTGTGCGGCATGCAGCGGCATGCAGCAGTGTGTGGCGTGCAGCAGTGTGAGGCGTGCAGCAGTGTGAGGCGTGCAACAGTGTGAGGCGTGCAACAGTGAGGCGTGCAGCAGTGTGCAGTGTGTGGCGTGCAGCAGTGTGCGGCGTGCAGCAGTGTGCGGCGTGCAGCAGTGTGAGGCGTGCAGCAGTGTGAGGCGTGCAGCAGTGTTTCGTGTAGCAGTGTGGGGCGTGCAGCAGTGTGGGGCGTGCAGCAGTGTGGGGCATGCAGCAGTGTGGGGCGTGCAGCAGTGTGGGGCGTGCAGCAGTGTGGGGCGTGCAGCAGTGTGGGGCGTGCAGCAGTGTGTAATGCAGCAGTGTGTGGCGTGCGGCAGTGTGCGGCGTGCGGTAGTGTGCGTCGTGCAGCAGTGTGCGGCGTGCAGCAGTGTGCGGCGTGCAGCAGTGTGCGGCATGCAGCAGTGTGCGGCGTGCAGCAGTGTGCGGCGTGCAGCAGTGTTTCGTTTAGCAGTGTGAGGCATGCAGCACTGTGGCGTGCAGCGGCGTGCAGCAGTGTGCGGCGTGCAGCAGTGTGCGGCGTGCAGCATGCAGCAGTGAGTAATGCAGCAGTGTGCAGCAGTGTGCGGCGTGCAGCAGTGTGCGGCGTGCAGCAGTGTGCGGCGTGCAGCAGTGTGCGGCGTGCAGCAGTGTGCGGCATGCAGCAGTGTGCGGCATGCAGCAGTGTGCGGCGTGCAGCAGTGTTTCGTTTAGCAGTGTGAGGCATGCAGCACTGTGGCGTGCAGCGGCGTGCAGCAGTGTGCGGCGTGCAGCAGTGTGCGGCGTGCAGCATGCAGCAGTGAGTAATGCAGCAGTGTGCAGCAGTGTGCGGCGTGCAGCAGTGTGCAGCGTGCAGCAGTGTGCAGCGTGCAGCAGTGTGCAGCGTGCAGCAGTGTGCGGCATGCAGCAGTGTGCGGCGTGCAGCAGTGTGCGGCGTGCAGCAGTGTGCGGCGTGCGGCAGTGTGCGGCGTGCAGCAGTTTGCGGCGTGCAGCAGTGTGTGGCATGTGAGGCGTGCAGCAGTGTGAGGCGTGCAGCAGTGTGTGGCGTGCAGCAGTGTGTGGCGTGCAGCAGTGTGAGGCGTGCAGCAGTGTGTAATGCAGCACTGTGTAATGCAGCAGTGTGCGCAGCAGTGTGTGGCGTGCAGCAGTGTGAGGCGTGCAGCAGTGTGAGGCGTGCAGCAGTGTGAGGCGTGCAGCAGTGTTTCGTGTAGCAGTGTGAGGCATGCAGCAGTGTGCAGCAGTGTGTGGCGTGCAGCAGTGTGTGGCGTGCAGCAGTGTGTGGCGTGCAGCAGTGTGAGGCGTGCAGCAGTGTGCGGCATGCAGCAGTGTGTAATGCAGCAGTGTGGCGTGCGGTAGTGTGCGGCGTGCAGCGGCGTGCAGCAGTGTGCGGCGTGCAGCAGTGGGCGGCGTGCAGCAGTGGGTGGCGTGCAGCAGTGGGTGGCGTGCAGCAGTGGGTGGCGTGCAGCAGTGGGTGGCGTGCAGCAGTGGGTGGCGTGCAGCAGTGTTTCGTGTAGCAGTGTGAGGCATGCAGCAGTGTGCAGCAGTGTGTGGCGTGCAGCAGTGTGGCGTGCAGCAGTGTGTGGCGTGCAGCAGTGTGTGGCATGCAGCAGTGTGAGGCGTGCAGCAGTGTGAGGCGTGCAGCAGTGTGAGGCGTGCAGCAGTGTTTCGTGTAGCAGTGTGAGGCGTGCAGCAGTGTGCGGCATGCAGCAGTGTGTAATGCAGCAGTGTGGCGTGCGGTAGTGTGCGGCGTGCAGCGGCGTGCAGCGGCGTGCAGCAGTGGGTGGCGTGCAGCAGTGGGTGGCGTGCAGCAGTGGGTGGCGTGCAGCAGTGTGTGGCGTGGTTTGTAAACAACAAGAAAAGCGGACATCAAAGGAAGGGTGGGAGGGAACGAGCATATGGGGTGTGAGTTATAAGGAAAGTTCTGGCGAAAGCAGTCTGCTGCTTTCAAGTCCGATGCCAGATGCCAGCTTCGCGCTTGAATGCCTCACATGCACTGGCCATAAACCGCATTCCTAAGGTCTTGAGACCCTTACTAAATCTCTCTGAATGCGTGAGGCAGCGCACGCGCAGAAAGTAGCTGGTGGCAAATTGAATGCGCGTGGTTGTGCGCGTAACCGCCACCCGATCCGCCTGGGAAGCCTTTGGGAGCATTTTCGGAAGCCCCTACATAAGTCTCGCTGAGCGATCGCTTACGCGATAGCCAGGCGAGACCTAAAAAAGAAGTTGTTCTCAGATTGTGAGCAGTGGAAGGCTACAAGTTACACAATTGAAAATATGTTAAAGAGGCTGTGCTCCAAGGGAGGGACAAACAGAAGATGACAAAGGCAAGCCATTGAATAAGAAGCATACAAAGGAGTGACAATAAAGTCAACCAATGTTAAGCAACGGGAGGGGTCTAGGCGCACAGTAATTTTTTCTTATGGTTCACAAGACACTTACCAACAGATAGCTAGATTTTGTCTGGTAGGCGAGATTTAAATAGAATATAGAAACTATTAAAATAGCTTTAGCGCTAGAAGCAACTGCTGCAGCAATCTGGAACATGCAACTGCTGCAGCAATCTGGAACATGTAATGAGGTGGTTTTAGTCAAAAGTCGGGATGGCTGACAAATGGAACATAAGAGCACGATACGATACGGTGTAAAAGAACTCAGACCAGGTTGCAGAACCATTTCTTGGAACTCAGTCACTCCCCTGACAGTCTAAACTGGACTGTGATTGACCATAATCCTGCATGGACACCGGCGACCCTATTCAAGACTGAGCAACGCTGGGTCTTTAGACTCCGGACCAATGTCACTGGCCTCAACGATGACATTCCATGGAGTTCTCTCCTACCAGGATACTCTGCAGAGCACCTTCCATCCTTACTGCCTGAGTATACGTTAACACACCGGGTCTTGCACAGCTGCGGTTACACACTCCCTCACCGTCCATGCCCAGCTGTACCCTAGGTACATACTTTTATATGCCTGTAACGTTACCGCACAATGACCACACTCATGACTTCTGCCAGCAGACACCGGCCCCACACAAACCCACAGTGCGGCGGTCAGTAGTATGCACCTACAACTCGCAACTATGGTATGTTACTAACCACCATAGAGTCTTCTGCATTTGTACCAACTTTATGATACCAGCCCGGACGGTGCTGGGACACTGACCTCTCTTTTCACTGAACCGCTTGACTGTACATACCGTATATACAGCTGTGTACCGTTTGCAGATCAGATCATATGCTACTAACCTGGATTACTGATTCTTATCATGGGTTACCACCTTTGAGCCTCTATGCTATCTGACCTCCGTTGGTGCGCATTACCATTTTATCACGTCTCGTCACCAACCATTATCTCTCTGAATCATGAGATAAGTTTTTCTAGTGACGGGAGAGATATTTCCATATCCACTAGCTTCACGTAGGGACCCGTTCCAACATGGCCGCCACCCTTCCGGCCCCCAGGTTAGTCCCTCCTTAGTTTTTCTCCCGGCACTGCAACTTCCAATCAACACCAGTATATAACGTCCCGCCCCCCCCACACCAGTTACCAGCGACTCTGGAGGCACCCTAGGTTTACGATTTGGAACTCCCGGGGCAGATGTAAGTACTGAAATACGCTGCCGCTTCTAGCGGTGAGCACAAGCCTTTTTCCCCCTACAAATACCGGTGTCTTACTAGCCAGTCTGTTTTGCTTTCATAGTCTTCCTATTTACCTGGCTATCTTCTATTTACGTAGTTTTTTCGTTTTCAACGATCTGGTTTTCTTAGCTGTAGCCCCCCCCCCAGACGTTCCACACCCGGTACAGCTTGGACCCTGACTTTTGCGGGTAGGAGATCGATATTTAGCACTCCTGGCATGTGCTTTCTAACGTATCTATATCATTCCACCATAATGCTCATAGCATCCACCCTCACATTAATGTAGCTAACACCAGTCGCTGGCACTGATAGATCAATGATTAGCAACCTCCCAAGTCCACTCCACCGCTACCTGTTTACGAGACCGGGTAGTTCACGTTATCTATCCACTCCCCTGTTATTGCCCGGTACTACGGCTTTCTACACACATCACTACGGTACATCCAGCATCTTATGGCCACGCACTTGAGATCATTTTTCGTGCCGCATGCTCCACTAGTGTGGATGTCCGTCACTCCTACACTGCTAACTGAGCTTGTGTGTATTTTGTTCTGGCCCACATTAGGGCTTGGTTGTACACTTACCCTTCCCTCTCTTTGACACCCGGTACAACCACTTACCCCAGCATGATTCCAGCTGGCACGCTCTCCACACTGGTGTACAGTACCTTAGTCCCAGTCCGAGATGAGCTTCTTATGTGTCTTACTTCTCTGTTCTCTCCCTCTCCCTGTAGGTTTGACGCCTGGGACACGAATAACACGTGTTCCTTTATGCTGAGTTGGGATTATAGGATATTCTCCTTTTTTGTCCTGAATCCCTTTCCCTGCTTCTACGTTTTATTTCCCCACCAAGGTCCTCACGAAGCGCTAAGGATCCATTAGGGACCACGGGCAGCGCGAAACATGTTGACCACCCCTTCCACACCCTCTCTCTCACTCTAACCTTTACACATACGGGTCGAGAGCAGTGGGACTTGTTGACATCTAGCTTTCCCCTACTCACCACAGTGTCATTTATGCACTATTCCCCGTTAGATTTTACTAGACCCTACGGACCCACTAATAAATCGTTGGGGTACCATACGGTCTTTTTAGCCTCACCACAACACTTTTTTCCTCCCCCACACACCTGCATGCACAACTACGGCTACTCCACTAAAAGATCTCTGACAAAGAGCCCTATTGAAGGGCCCGTGAGGGACTGCAGCGCCACCCCCACGAGGAGCACCGCCCGATGATGATGCTTTGCACCCGCAAGGGTGTGTGAGGGCACTTCTAGTACCACCCAGGAGTATCTGGTCTTCACTACACCTTCATCTTCTAACCTAATTTTCAGTCGACCCCTTGCTCTGTTTCTCTCTTGCCTCACAGGAGACCATAGCGGCCCTGTTTTCCTTAGGAACTGTTACCTCATTTGTACGTGAAAAATGGACAAGACAGCTAATCAAACGCATATCTAAGGAGCATATTTTGCAGACGGTACCAGCTGAAGCCTCCACAGACGTTCATCAATACCAATATCTAGGGTGCAGCAAACCTCTATTTTACTTTGGCAAAAAATGGTAGTAGTCATGAAAGAATCAATTTCCGAAAAGTGGCCTCACATACATTCAAGAGGACTGAGGAAGGTTAGGAAGTGTAAAGTTCATCTTGATTTCTTTATACAAAATGTCATACTATTTAATATTAAGTGGATGAGTCTGAAACAGATACTCTCCCACCAACAAACCTTTTCTGTTAATAACTCTCTGGCATTGCTCCAATATGCTGTGGAGATTATAAATATTTTGGTAAATCTGCTTCTAAATAAAAAAAAAATACACTCTACCACTGGACACAAATACACACTAGCCAGAACAAAAGCAGAAGTAAACAAATTCACTAGTCAAAGACAGTCATCCAGTTTGTGTGTATGTACGTAGTGGTATCTGTTCAGGGCTAACCTAGACAGAGGGCAATGGAGCGCGATTTAGTGCCAATGTCAAACATACAGTAAGAAAATAGCAGGTGGAGTAGTGGATTGTTACTAAGTGATGATGTAGTTAAACTAGAGTATCTCAACTGGTGTGATTCAAGTAAGACAGTTTAGACAGGCATGTAAAATACATTGCAGTGAGGTAAAAGACTCTTGGAGACAAAATTTAGATTAGAAGGTGCACTAGGCGTCATATATTTAAAGTAAAGTAGGGTACAGTTGTATCAGCACTGTAAGCATGGACTTGAAAATAGACAACCCGAAGTTGACCTTGGTGCTAATTGTGTAAGTGAGTGAACAAGTGGCGACGCAAGTGACAAAGTGCATTCAGCGGAAGAGGCGCAAGGTGAGATTGGTGACTCGATATATACAGTGAATCTTGGTGGTTCCGATAGTACTTAGATACATTTAGAATTCAAGATAATCATTAGAGGGAACCACAGCGGATAATGTGCTATTGTTTGCGCTGAGTGGTCGACGACGTTTCGATCCTCTAACTTAGGATCATCTTCAGGACCGGGTTGATAGTTTGGGCGGTGCTGTTGGAACGCGCAGGGGCGCGTATTGTGGAGGGAACAATTAGAGAAGTCGGGGCATCGATCAGTGTGGACCGTGGTTGGTGTCGAGCGAGGCTGCGGTTGCATGCCCGAAGTGCGTGAAAGGGAGCCGGAAGCAAGCCGGCGGTTCAGCCAGTAAGTATGGCGGTGAACGAGAGGCTCAGTCAAAGACGGCGCGGTCCGTCGTTGACTGAGCCTCTCGTTCACCGCCATAGTTACTGGCTGAACCGCCGGCTTGCTTCCGGCTCCCTTTCACGCACTTCGGGCGATTCACTGTATATATCGAGTCACCAATCTCACCTTGCGCCTCTTCTGCTGAATGCACTTTGTCACTTGCGTCGCCACTTGTTCACTCACTTACACAATTAGCATCAAGGTCAACTTCGGGTTGTCTATTTGCAAGTCCATACTTACAGTGCTGATACAACTGTACCCTACTTTACTTTAAATATATGATGCCTAGTGCACCTTCTAATCTAAATTTTGTCTCCAAGAGTCTCTCTTTTACCTCACTGCAATGTATTTTACATGCCTGTCTAAACTGTCTTACTTGAATCACACCAGTTGAGATACTGTTGTTTCCTTTAGCATACCTACCCACTTCTCAACGTGGTACATGGGTTTACTCCTGTCGTTGTATTAGTAGTTAAACTATAGCATGGTTGGGGCAGTCTTGATAAATACAGGAAGTAATTCCAGATTATGGGTGCAGCAAGGCCAAGCGTGGGTTAATGGAGTTATACTGCTTAATGACAAATGAAGGGAGATTGAGAGCAGGCTGACAAAGAGCCATATTGTGGGAAAAATGACACAAGCTATTGACTGTGACTCTTCATAGTGATGATAACTACTATATTCGTGAAGTGGGTGATTCCTTTATAAAGTATTGGCATTCTTTCAGCATTTTAAATGGCACAAGACTTATACAATATATTGCTGGCAGATTTTTTTGTACTTCTGAAATACAGTGATTAAGAAGGTAGAGGGCGGGGGGCGTGGCCTGAGGCGTCAGGATGGCGGTCGCACTTTGAGAGTGCTCCGGACCCCCTCCGTCATTCGCCTTCCATCCGCCCGTTGATAGCAGCAATCGGCCCCTCACAGTGGTAGAGGAGGCTCCCCTTTCCCTGTGGCTGGCTCCTGAGCAGATATACGCTTGGATGCCCTAATTGAGCCGCCTTCCTTCCCGGGGACGCGCTCTACAACATGGCGGCCCCCGCGGCGGCCTATTCCTGATTCTGCACGCTGGGCCTTGGTGAACCATCCCCCTGGCCTCCTGCCTGCCATTTCAAGGGGAACTGGGCCTACCTGTCCTCCGGTGCCGTTGTTGGGGCCGATTCGTGCCCTGGGTCCCTGGGGAGCGGAGCGTGGCTGCGCTGTGAGGCCTGCCTTTCTCGAGAGGGTGAGTGCTGGTGAGCTGTGGGGGCAGGGCGCCCCGGTCACACTGGAGTCGCTGCTGGCCTGCCTGCCGGCCCGCTGTCCACCCCTGCGTGGTGTCTCTCGGCTGCCATTCTCGGGCAGTGGCGGTGAGTGGCGAGGTGCACTGGGGCCGGCGGAGGCCTGCATTCCGGCTCGTGTGTACCGCCCTCATGGGCCTATTTGGGGCCGCGGTGACTCCTGAGCTGCTGAGGGCTCTTCTGAGTGGTTGCGCACCTCCCGGCCTTACTGCTCTGCCCTCTCAGCCGCCTCGCCCAGAGTCGTCTGCCTTTGTCAGGCAGTGGCAGAGCGTGCCGAGCCCTTCCTGACCCCCGTGCCTCTGATCTCCCGTGGGCTTCCATGTGCTGGGCCCGCCGAGGGCCGTTATATCTCCCGCACCGTTGGGAGCTCTCTGCAGTGGTTGGGTTCTCTCCTACCTCCTGCTGGTCTGCCCTGCCTGCCCACCTTGCCTGCGGTCGGCTGTCTCTGTCGGGCAGCAGCGAGGTGCATTGGGGCCTCCCTACCCCCCTGTGCTTTTGGGCTTTCCCTGGGCCTCTGGACTCCCGGCTCCTGCGTGGGACGGGGCGGGGGGCTTGGCTGGCCTCCCTAGACCTGGCGCTGGCGCTCTCCGCAGCTCCCGTCCATTCGGGACTCTACGATTGGCACTGTGCACCTCCTGAGTTGACTTGGGCTGTGCCCCTGACATGGTCCTGGCCCCCCCACGGATCGCTGGCCCTCGAGGAGGGGGTGGACCCCATCGGCCCCTAAGGACAGGATTCTGGTGAGTGCGGAGGGTGCGGGTGACCAGCTGGTGTCGGCGCCGGGGCAGCTATAGCTGTTGAGCACCCCCCTCCTTCCGCCCAAATCCCCGTGGATGTTGTCGGACCCCTTCTGGACACTTGATTGGCCCAACCTAACTTCAGCTACCATTGTCGGGTGGCGCGGGGGGGCAGCGGCTGAACATACTACCTGGCGGGGCCGCTGGGGAGAGCTGGTCGTTGTGGGGTTGCCCCACCCCCCTCACCCGGATTCCCCCCTGCGGGCGGGGAGACACCCGCCTCCTCACCGGCTGCCATTGGGGGATAGGAGAGCGTATCGGGCCCCTGCCCGCCGCCTCTGCCACTCGCCTAGGCCCTCCTGCACCCTAGTGGACCCTCTTTGCTGTCGCCGCTGCCTGGAGCCGACCGACTGCCTGGAACTGCCTCTCACCCACCGGGCTACGACCTGGAGACTTACCTCCCCGGGCCTATTTGGTTGTTGGCCGCTTGGTGCTCCTCTGGCTTGGGGCGCTTTTCTTGGCTATCTGCGGGCTCTCCCCAGGGGTGGACGGTGACTTGAGGGGGCTGGCCTAGGCACCCGGGCCTGAGTATTGACGGTCTGGGGACCCCCCTCCTAACGGGGGTGATTGCCTGCCCCCCCGCCCGTGTGACGGCTGGCCCCCACCTTCGGTGGTGATGGGCAGGACCCGCGCCCTACAGACCCCTGCCTCCTACATCCAAGCGACGATGGACAAATTCACCACGGGAGACCGGGACCCGGGGGGTGGAGGGAGGACCCGCCACTCCGGCTCCCTCTGGGGGGGATCTATCCACTATCCTCCAGGCCACTGGTGCGTCGCAGGCATCGGTGGAGAACAAGATTGGTGGGGTACGGGTTGACATGGCCCTTATTCGGCAGGACCTGCGAAACGCCACGGCGCAGATCTCGGAGGCGGAGGCGCGTCTCTCCACGGTTGAGGATGATATAGGCCAGCTAAAGACCCAGGTGGCCCGTCTCCAGACTCAGACCTTCACCGTCGGGCCGAGGACACCGAAAACAGGGCACGGAGGAACAACCTGCGCCTTATTAGGTTTCCCGAAGGAGTGGAGCAGGGCCACGCGGACACGTTTGTGGAGACTTGGGTGCGCACATGGATGCCTAAAGACTCCCTTTCCCCAAGGTTTGCTATTGAGCGTGCCCACCGCTCCCGGGCTCCCCGGCCTCCATCAGGAGCTCCCGCCCGGCCCATCATCCTGCGGATCCTCAACTTCCGGGACAGGGACGTTATCCTTAGGGAGGCCCGGACGAAAGGCCCTCTAACCTTCCAGAACAGCAAGATCCTGATCTTCACAGACTACACCAGGGATGTGCAGACCCAGCGTCGCACTTATGACGAAGTTAAACAGAAACTCCGTAGTCTGGGCCTTCGCTATAGCCTCCTCTTTCCGGCCCCTCTTTCAGTACAAAAGCGTTTTTCTTTGACAGTCCCCAGGTGGCTTGGACCTGGCTCACGGAGGAGCGCCCTCTCCGGACCGCCTTGGCCTCCTCCCCCGCTTGGTGGGTGCCCGCGCAACCCCACCTGCCTATACCTACGTTCCGGGGCGCCGCAACAGGTCCCGCAGGAAGGGTGCACGCCGGGGATCGGCCTCCGGCCTCCCGTTCCCCGGAGGATGCGCCTCAACTGTCTCCTCCTCATGAATCACCCAGAAGGTCTGGGTCTCTCAACTCCACAGGCTCCTGGATCGACCTGGACCGAGCCCCGGACCCTTCTGGGGCTATGTGCCAGGCCACTTCTGACTCAGACTTGTCGCGAAGTCCTGTGCTCAGGGGTACAGGGGACGACGGTGGGAACTGGCCTAAAGTGGCTGTTGCAAGAGGTTTGTACGCTGCTCTATTAGCAGCCCCTGCAGTGGCGTTCCCCTTTCCAGGTCCACATGTAGGAGTCCGCCACCACCAGACCAAGTTCGACCACTCGTATTACCTGAACACTCCGACTTTATTGTAGGTCTTGGTCTTCTTGTTTACCTGTTCTTTCTTTTTTCTAGCTGCTAACGATTATTTATCCGTCCACATGGAGGGGTCCATCACTGCCAGGCTCATCTTTTGCTAACAGTTTTAGATTAGCTTCCCGATTCAGTTGCGTTGCTGATTTCTTGTTGTTTCTTTTCAGGGCGACAGATGCTTCACGTTCCGAAATGTAGGGTGGTGGGGGAAGAGGGAGGGCGGGCAGACCGTTGTCTCCCGATGGTTTGTTGTTTTTGGCCACCTACGGGCCGCTGTTTTTTGTTTTAATTGGCATCCATCACTGTACACGCGCCACAGCTTACGACACGGCGGTTCGCATATCAGGCGCACTGTATCCCAATGCTCCGGCCGGGGGGGGGGGCCTCCCCTGGGACCCAGGTATAGCTGTATTAACGCTCCACACACAATACCCGCCCATATGATGTCCACTCAACATAGACCCCTCCACATTGTATCGTGGAATCAGAACGGCCTACTAGACCGTATCAAGCGAACTGCAGTTCTCAGCAGCGTCCAACGCCACGCTTCCGACATCCTCTTTTTACAGGAAACGCACCTCTTAGGCACCCAGTGCACTTTTCTTGCATGCTATGGGTTCGACAGGGTCTGGCACTCAGGATTTACTCGGGGCTCCTGGGGGGTGGACATACTGCTCCTTAAGGGTCTCCCCTTTAGTTTGTCCCCGGTTGAGAACGACGCGCAAGGCCGCTATGTGGTCCTGGTTGGCAAGATCTTCCTAGTCTTAGTCTTGTATCTCTCTACATTCCCCCCGCCGCCATGCCCGATGCGCTCCGGCGACTCACACTCCTGCTCTCCACCCTTCCCCAGGGCCTGACAGTCATCGGAGACTTTAATGCCGTTATGCACCCCTCCCATGACGCGACAGGTGTTCCCTCTGCACCTCGCCTTACCTCTGCTAAGCGCCTTTCTGATTGGTCCTCCGCCCTGGGTCTCTACGACGTGTGGAGGGTGTGGAATCCCCGGCGACAGAAGTACACCCACACTTCTGTGGCCCACCACACTCACTCTCGTATTGACCTGCTTCTGATGCCTGCCCTGGATTGCTCATTGGTATCCGGGGCCACTATTCTGCCTAGGGGCATCTCTGATCACTCCCCTGTCTCCCTCCGGCTTGGGAACGCCCCCGCTGGTGTTCGTACGACTTGGAGAATGAAAGCCTGGTTTTTGCAGGACGAGGATTTCGTTGAATCACTTGGCCGAGAACTGAAGAACTACTTTGTGCTCAACACAGGGTCGGTCTCTTCGCCAGGTACTCTGTGGGAGGCCAGTAAGGCCACCATACAGGGGGTGGCCAGGGGGCTTGGTCCACGCGAAGCGCACGGCTCCGGTCGCCCACCTTGCAGAGTTGGAGGCTCAATCTGCCCAGCTGGAGTTGACTCAGGGGTCTGCTGGGGGTAATGATTCCGCCCGGCAGCTTGCCCTGTTTTGGGAATAAATCTGCCAAGTCTCCCTGGAGGCCGCACAAATGCTGTGGTGTTCTTCGGTGGCTCGGATATATGGCTGTGGAGATAAAAACTGCAAATTGCTCCATAACCTAATTTCCTATCCCAAGGCCGCTTGCATCATTCCCGAGGTCCGCAACGGGAACGGTACCCACCAGTGCACCTCACGGGCTATCACCCAAGCCTTTGCAGAGTACTATGCCAATCTCTATACAGCTCGTCCCCCACCCCCCCCACCCCCCGAGGCCTCACTAACTGCATTGTTGGCGGAGACAGGGACCCACCTGCAACATCTTCCCCAGACGAATGGATCTCCCCATTACTGCGTATGACGTTCACGAGACTATCTCTCACCTACACTCCGGCAAGACGCCGGGACCAGACGGTTACCCGCAAGAATTCTTAGACTTAGCGCGAGTTGCTGGTCCCGAATTGGTAGATTTGTTTTGCCACGTGGGTGACAAAGGGTCCTTTCCCCCCAAAACGGACATGGCCACTATTGTGGTGCTTCCGAAGACACAGCCCCCCTCCATTGACTGCGCGGACTAGCGCCCTATTTCCCACATTAACACAGAGGTGAAAATCTTCGCTACTGTTTTAGCCCAACGGCTCCGCCCCCTCTTACGTGATTTGGTCCACTTGGATCAATGCGGCTTCATGCCTGCCCGGGGAACGCGGCACTGTATTCGCCGCCTCCACCTCGCACTTGCGCACCGCCACCGTCTCACTCCGTATTTGGCTCTGCTTTTAATCTATTTTGAGAAAACCTTTGATAAGGTGGATTGGGCCTATTTAGAGGAGGTGCTGGAGGTGATGGGGTTCGGCATGCCTTTCCAGCGCCTTACTCACGTTCTATACTCCTGCCCTAAAGCGAGGTTCCTGGTAAATGGTGTACTGTCGGAAGCATTTCCTTTCCAAAGGGGCACTCGCCAGGGTTGTCCGCTCTCGCCACTCTTATTAGCGCTGGCGATGGAGCCCCTGGCCTCCCTTATTTGCCAAGATTCCAACATCCGGGGCTGGACGTGGGACCTACTGCGGGTTGAAAAGTTCACCCTATCTATACGCTGATGACGTCCTCCTCTTTCTGGCAGACCCCGAGACCTCAGGCCCGCGCTGTTTGGAGGTTCTCTCCGCTTTCGAACGGGTCTCGGGCCTTCGACTCAACCCGACGAAGTCCACCCTGGTTCCCCTCCACCCGTCCCGTGCTGGTTTTGACTGGCAGACAACCATCCCCTTGCGCAGGCAATCCTTCAAGTACCTGGGGATTTGGGTTGCCCTGCGCCCAGAGCTTGAGTGGGCCTTGAACATCACACCCCTAATCACCAGGGCCAGGGCGGACCTTAGGAAATGGCAATCTCTTCCTCTCAAACCCCTTGGCAGAAGTGCCCTTTTCAAAATGATGGTCCTCCCATGGTTCTTGTATATTCTGCAGAATATTTCCTTTCACCTCCCAGCGACCTGGTTTCGCGAGTTCGACAGTGTTTTTACCCGTTTTTTATGGGGGGGGCGGGAGATCGCAGATGTCGCTGGCTCATTACCACATACCTTCTTACGACGGAGGTATGGGAGTCACCAACCTTCATCTCTACTACCTTGCCACAAAACTTATTGTGGTCCACGACTGGTTCACGGGCGGCTGGTCCGACCTGGCGTACCAGGTGGAACTTCAGGCGATGGACTTCCCGTGGCTTCAGGCTTACTTGTATGGAACCCCGTGCCGCGAGACCTGCCCCCCGTCACTCTGTCGGTCCCCCTGGCTTGGCGCACTGCCTTGCACCATACGAGGTGGGATCGGAAACTTACCAGGCAGACCCCCCCTGTGGTGTGGCACATGGCTGCAGGAGACCTCATCCCTCCAGGACTTCCATCGGTGGGATCACATAGAGATCTCGCTTCTTGGGGAGGTTTGGGTGGGGGACCATATCAGAACATTTGCAGACCTGCAGCAGCACTACTCTGTCCACCCTCCCAGTTTCATAAATATCTGCAACTTAGGCATGCCCTGGGGGTGCATCTATCCTCTCCCACCTCCCTTCCCGAGTTTAGTCCCCTCGAGGCCCAGGTGATGATGGGGAATCTGGGTAGGGGCGGGGTCTCTCGGATTTACTGCTCCCTTGTGAACAATACCCCCGCAACTTTAGACACGCTGCAAGCCCTTTGGGAGGGTTGGCTGGGCCCCCTGTAGGAGGCGGATTGGAGGGATGCCCTCATGGCCCCTAAGACCCTGACAACCTCATCCAAGCTGCGTTTAGTCCCACTTTACTATTTACACAGGGATTATCTCACCCCAGAGCGCCTATACAAAGCCCAACTGCGCCCTTCCCCGACCTGCGCGCGTTGCAACCATGCCCCCGCGGATTTCTATCATATGATGTGGCAGTGCCCTGCCCTTGCTCCATTCTGGGCGGGTGTGGAATTGGAGCTCTCACAGACCCTAGGGCGGACTATTCCCCACGACCCTTTGCGCCTGATTCTAGGCGTGTTCGATGGCCTGGACAGCTCTCGGGCCGACAAGCGTTGCCTCGGGACAGCAGTGGCAGTGGTGAAGCAAGATATAGCGGCGCTGTGGTCCCGGGCCGAGCCCCCCACTGTGCGGAGGTGGAGACGGGGGTGGACTGGTGTGAGACTCAGGAGGAGCCCCTCTTTGAAGCCCGGGGCTGCTCCGAACTTTTCCGAAGGGTATGGGGCAAATGGTTCAACCTGCTATCTTGAGGAATGGATATGTGTCTTCTGTCCTTTGGGTTAACCCGGTGTCTGATTTTATCCTGCAAATTGAATCGCCGCTCCTTGTCGCTCAGCATGTGAATGTACAATACGATATTATGCTCGATTTTGATGCCAATATGAATTTGTGGTTTGCAAAATTCAATAAAATTGATTATCAAAAAAAAAAAAAAAAAAGGTAGAGGGCAGAGAGGACACCATTTTGTTTACAAGCAATAAATGTTTGCATTCAGTCTTGTGTCATCCCCACAATACGTAATCAAGAATACTGAACTGTACCTGCCAACATTTTGGTTAAAGGGAAATTTTGGAAAAAAGAAATGGAAGGAAATGATTTTACCATCTAATTTACATTGAAGCGGAGGAGATTTTTAGGTGGGAGAAACCCAAAATGAAGACATTTTGGGCCTAAAGAAACCAGGAGTCTTCCCACCTAATCCGATGCATGTATGTGAACCGATTTAGGATGCAAGTGCTGCATGAAAAAGTACTCTAAATACACTTTGAGTGAAATGCCTTTATATTCAAAGAATATATGTCTCGGGATCCTTTGTGTTTTACTACTTCAGAACTTGGTAGTAGGTTTGGATCCCACTTACAAAGCACAAAAGCCATACATGAAAAATCAGTGAATTACACCCCTGTATACAGTTATCCCGCACAAGATGAAAACACAAGTCTGGTCACTCTCATACGCTCACAGAGGCCACGCTGCTATTGAAAACTCTTTCATGAAGTAGCATGTTCCCTGTCTACTAATCCACTTCAGCTCCTCGTGCAATCCAATTGATACTAACCACTAGTAATTAAGCACTCTGGGCACATTCTATACCATTTTTATTAACCTGCGTATGCCATTACTGGCAGAGGTAAGGGATTTCCCAATCAGTTTTAGTCCTGCCATAAGAGAAATATCTAGCGGCTAGCCTAAACTGCGAAGTCAAAACCTCTCCTAATGGGACCACAATCAACTCTATACTGGTTTAGGCCTTAATGACTTTATTTGTGATGCAGCTGAAGTCTTTGCTTTCCCAATCCACCACCCTACATTCCACAGATTGCTGTACCATAGCGACTCAAGATGCACATCACTCACAAGGCCCAAGAAGGATGTGTTCTAGTTGAAAGGTGACATGGCAGGAGTGGAATGCACCGGAGTGGTCTTAAAAAGCACAGGACCAGACACAAAGCCTTTGTGAAGTAGAATGATTCAGTGTTAGTCAGGTTAGGTTAATAGTTATGCCACCCTTGGAACTTGGCCAGGTTAAACATTGCCTTTTGGAAGCAGGACATTATGAGGACATAGTTCACCTGGGTCTCTAAAGTCAGAGTGAGCAAAAAACATAACGGAACGGTATACTACCCAGTATAATTATCATCATGACAGGCACCTGTACACTCTCAGGCTGGATTCAAATTTGGCAAAGAAAAATCTATGCAACAGTCCTTCTTCTGTGTACACACTTAGGACACAGAATGACATTCACACATGAATTAGGTATGTTCATACCCTTGTTTGGTCGCAGCCTACCAGAGAGTGCAGCTGTCTGGTTTACTAAAGACATCTTGGCGACTTTCAGATAGTTGACCGAGGAATGCATTCCACACGTTGATTACCACTGGCTTTGACACTTTTGCACCACTTTACCTCCTTCTCCTTTGATAAGCGTTTTACACAAATGTCAACATATTCGGAGGGTCCGATTCACATAGCTCATAATGTTTGCTGTAACCACTCCGAGAGCCCCGAGTAGAAGTATACTGTTTTGTGCGAGTGTGCTTATAATACTATGCAAGTTACGAAGATGCTGCAGGTTGTGGTTATATTTGCTATGTTATTTGGATTTGTAAAGCTAAACTTATCACCCAAAACGTATCCAGGCGCTGGAGCAGGTGTGTAGGTCGTCTGCTGGGTGTTAGTTGAAGAGCCAGCTCTTCAGCTTCTTGCGGATTTCCAGAAGTGAGGAGGAGGCCCTTATTTGTAATGGGAGTTCATTCCAAGTTTTGGGTGCGAAGTAAGAGAAAGCAAGCCACCTGTTCTACTTTTGCACATACGAGGGGTGTGTGTGAGGGAAAGTAAGGCAGAGCGTAGGAGTTTGGTGGGATGGTGTAAGTGAAGGCGGCAGTTGAGGTAAGCTAGACCAATATTGTGCAGTGCCTTGTACGTATGTGTGAGGAGTTTTAAAAATTGGCAGCACTTTTGTTTCGGCAGCCAGTGGAGTTCTCAGAGGTGTGGTGTCATATACTTAATATATAGTGAAGAAGCAGGTATATGACAACAGAGGTGCAATGGGACTTGCATGCAGGCTTAAGGCATCAAAGAGCATGACAGCACTGCAGGACCCATTGCAGATGTATGAAGCCTGTGGGCTGAGGGAGCATGCCTATGACACCACAGGTGCTGTGGAAGGTGCACGCAGCATGCAGATGCATGTCTCCTTTGAGTTATGAGTGAAATACTGATGGCACCAGAGGTGCTGTGGAAGGTGCATGCAGAGACATGTAGTGTCTGAATTATGATGAGAGAGCATGCTAGTGACACCACAGGTGCTGTCGAAGGAGTATACAGCACATAGATGCATGTATCCTTTGGGTTATGAGTGAGCATGTTGATGACAGCCTAGGTGCGGTGGAGGTGCATGCAGATGCATGTATCCTTTGGGTTAAAAGTGAGCATACTGATGGCACAACAACTGAAGGTGCATGCAGGTGCATGTTTCTTTGGGGTTATGATGACTGAGCATGGTGATGACACCAGAGGGGCCATGGAAGGATCATGCCGATGCATGTATCATCTGGGTTATGATGAGTGAGCATGCTGATGACACCACAGGTGCTGTGGAAGGTGCACGCAGCATGCAGATGCATGTATCCTTTAAGTTTTGAGTGAGCATACTGAGGGCGCTGTGGAAGTGGGATGCAGAGGCATGTATCGTCTGGGTTATGATGAGTGAGCATGATTGTTGGACTCGGCCCTTTTTGCAGGGTTATCCCTAAACGTTTTGCCTTCCTCCTGTGTTTTTTCTGACCTGGTGTTGGCTGTTTTATGACTCTGGGCACCTTACCACTGCTGATCAGTGCTAAGGTGCATATGCGCTCCCTATGGGAAAATGTATTATATGAATTGACTTCCATGTTTGGCTTATTTGGTTTACTATCCGTCCCTAGTAGAGTGCACCAGGGGTGCCAAGGGCTTGTATATCCAAATGCTGCTAGTGGGCTTGCAGCACTGGTTGTGCCACCCACAGAAGCAGTCTGGTAAAATGTGTCTAAGGTCTGCCATTGCAGAACCTGCATGCAGTCTGGTACTGTCATGCTGACTGGGCAAGTGTCCCCACTTGCCAGTCCCTAAACCTTCCCTTACCTTCATATTAGTCACCCCTATGGAAGGCCCTAGGGCAGGGTGCATTGTAAGGATAAGGTAGGACATGCCCTGAGGTGTGTGGCATGTCCTAATAGTGAATTACAGCCATTTTCGTTTTTCACTATTGTAAGGCTACCTGCTCTCCATAGGCCAGAATGGGCTGCTAGATTATAACACTCTATAATCCTAGCAGGCTCAGGAAGCATGGTAGAAATTCATGTTTAGTATGCCTGAACTCAGAATAATAAAATACATCTTTTAGCAAAGGTTATTTTAATATCCTGGGTTTGCAAATGCTACATTTAGAAAGTTAGCCTTTGTGTGCCTAACCATTTCAGTCCGCCTCTGGAGGGGAGGGCTATCTTCTTTGTGTGTAGCTTGAGTGACAGGGCTGGGAAGTTCCAGGAGACAGGCTGGGGCTGCCAGGTGGTGAATAGAGAGATTACACCAGGATGGGTGGGAGGAGTGCACCTTGACTCTGAATAGACCTGCGCTCTGCCACCACAATGCCGGCTTCGCCCCCTGTGGAGCGGCTGATTGCTCTTTCCTTTCAGCAGCAGGGCAGAGACGAGTCACCACAACAAAGTGCTCCAAAACTGGACTGAGCCAGGCCCAGGTTCCCTGGCGACAAAGAACAAAAGAATTGTGCTATAAAAGAAGGAGCCCTGCTCCTAAGAAATCAGATCCTGATTGAACCATGAAGAAACTCTGCCTGACTAGAAGGACCTGGAAGAAGCTGAAGGAGGAGTAACTTTCCCTGACCTGGGGGATTGGCCTGCAGTGGGTGCCTTGCTGAGAAAGGAGAGGAAAAGACTGAAAGAGACTTTGCAACTTTGTTTCAACAATCTCCAAGGGCTTGGAATAAGAGCTTGCCACCTGAACTGAGTCCCAGGACCATTGGACTCATCTGCCTTCTAATATTGAGTTGCCTGGACGATCTGTGCTTGTTTCCCGCTGGATTTGGCCCCAGTACGCCTCGTACTACATACGCCGCGAAGCCGTGTCTTTGGCGCCCGGCACTGTACGTCTACGCTGATCCAAAAGCGTTAGTACGCCCGTATCCCTCCCGGCTGCATTGCACCTAACCTTCCCCGCCGATTCGAGACGTACACCCCTGGCTGCCGAACCCTGTACGCCGGACCCAAGCTCCATCATCCCGCAGGTACGGTCCGTACGCTGCTAACGTACTGCACCGTGCCGTACTCAGAGCCGAGAAGCCGCAGTAAGCTGATCCTCCCCATACACTGTATGGCGCCGAGAAGTGTCGCCGCCTATCCGCACCGAAGGTACGGCTCGAACGCCGACGCCACGGACTCTGCAAGCTGATCCGGATCATCCGCACGTATCCCTGAAGGCCCCGTCCCGACGCCACGTCCCAACGCCGCGACCGGACCAGACCGCATACGCTGCCGAACTACGACCCGGACCCATCAACTTGACCCGCACTGTCCGTCGCGGACCCCACGAACTTAAGGTACTTTGTTCTGTTCGCACCGCAGAGTGCACGTCCCGGACCCCGGAGTCCGCACCGATTGTTTGACTCGTACTTCCCTTGTTTTTAATGCGGACGAGTCGTACACCCAGGTACGAACCGTACACAACCTGAAAAGAAGCAGAATTGAGTAAAAGAAGCCTATTTTTGCATTTTAAGCCTTTTTACAAGAACATTGAACTTTAAAATAATACTGTGGTCATTTTATTCGTTATTCTGGTCTTGTGCTAAGCCTTACATAAAGAAACCTATTTTTAATATAACCTTGACTGGTGTCCATTTGTGGTGTGTCATTGCATTACTGTATGTGTTCACAAATGCTTAACTTATGACGCCCTGAGAATAGTCTTGACTGTTTGCGCCACACTACCTAAAGGGTGAGCAGGGGTTATTTGAAAGGGTGATCCCCTTATCCTGACTTAGAATTGAGAGTCCCTGCTTGTCGCAAGTGCATACCTGTGCCAACTAGAGACCCCCCATTTCTAACAATGATGATAACACAGGTGCTATGGAAGGAGTATACAGCACGCAGATGCATGTATCCTTTGGGTTATGAGTGAGCATGCTGATGGCACCACAGGTGCTTTGGAAGGTGCATGTAGCATGCAGGTGCATGTATCCTTTGGGTTATGAGCAAGTATGCTGACACCATAGGTGCAGTGGAAGGTGCATGCATATGTATGTATTCTTTGGGTTATGAGGGAATACGAGGAGGACACCACAGGTGCCAAGCTAAGTACTTGCAGCCTGCAAACAGCACAGCGGGATTATGGCAGGTGCATGCATGCATTTGCATCCAGCTTATCGGGAAGAGGGCTGAACAGAACATCCAAAACAGCATCATCTAATTGGCTCAAAAGGATCCACTTCAAGCAGTGCCTAATTTGAGCCGGTGGTTTCCGGTGCCAAGCACCAGCACGTAACTGTCCGCACTGGTTCTAGAGACAGTGCACACACCACATGGTGGCATGGTCTGTCAAATTCTGAGATGAGCTCAACAGTGTTAAAACAAAATACAACATGAGCAGCGAGCCTAATTAACAGCACATACCCTTTGACGGCACATTTAGAATTCGACATATATTAGCACATTAGAAATGCAATTTAGAACGTTTAAAAATAAATTAAAGGTATGTTTAGAAGTGACTTACAAATTGTGTGATTACCTTACGTAAAACAAATAATCAAAACCGAAAAATATATTGTAGAATAACAGTTGAAGACACGAAAAACATTATTAGAAGTGCTTCACATATAATCGTATGTTTTCAAAAATTTTGCACCAAGCAACTATACTTTAGCCTGTGCAGCGATTAGGCCCAAGGCTTTCTTTCCGACCTTTGCTCATAGTGAAGTACATTGTACAGCGGCTTAACATTGATGTCATTCTAGAAATGTGCTGGCTTTAATATTATGTTCAATTAGTTCCTCTCACCCCATGTTAGATCATTCCGATTAAGAATAATAGACTTACTGAAATTGTAAGAACAAATGGTGATATAACTTATAAATGTTGCTATAATATTAACTCGATATATGTTTTCACATAGGCCGACTGGCCTTTGTTTCTGCACTGAAACTCACAATGCTTCTGTAGCTTAGGTAAGAGGGATCGCAGGGGAACAATTTGTAGAAGATCATGTTTTGAACAAACTAACATGGAGAGAACACGCGAAAGTTTTTTTAAGATACATTGATGGCATTTTCATTCTATGGCAAGGATCACATCATGCGTTGCTTGCTGCCCTCAATGAGTTGTATTCAATTAACAATCGCATTCAGTTCACTTTTGAGACCAGTCAAGAACACATCATTCTTTGACGTACTCATCACAAGATCGGCCAACAAATTGGAGACCGACATATTTCGCAAAATCACCGATAGGAACAATTTGCTGCATTACAAAAGCTTTCACCAACTGCCTTTGAAGAATCATTTACCCTATTCGCAACTGCTGAGGGTCAAACGCATCGTCACCCAACCCGAAACATGCATCAAACAGATGGATAACGTGCTCACAAGATTCTCTAAACGGGGTTATCCGCTCAAAATCCTGGGACAAGGTAATATCTCGATCGGACTGGCTAACTAAAACCCACAAAGTCAGAACCGCATGATTGTGTTATCCAAATTCTCAACCAACAGTCAACGGTACAAAAATATTATTAACAAACATTGGCCAATTCTTGCAATGGAACCTGATTTCAAGGGGTTGTTCAGCAAGAAACCTATGTTCGCATATACTAGAGGAAAGAATTTAAAGGAAATTTTAACACAAACACGCTCCGTTACCACTGTTACCAACTACAAAGGCACTCAACCTTGCTTGAATTGCATCGTCCTCCAACAACGTGATCAGAGGCACAGGGACCACTCATTCCATGAAAGGCACTCGCATTAACCTTCATGTTTCAGCCACATGTGACACCACCAATGTTGTTTATCTTCTCAAATGCCCTTATTGGTTGCCATATGTTGGCAAGACAAAAAGGAAAATCAAGACTAGAGACCACGAACATAAAAGCAACATCAGGACTATGAATGCAAAATCTGTAATTGCCACGCACTTCATAGAAAACAAACAACATCAGTCAACTTAAGTTTATGGTCCTGGAAATCGTGGAAAAGATTTAAGGCAGAAACAACAACCACCATTTACTTCGACGTGAAAACTATTGGATCAAGACTTTGAACTCTTTTAAACCCTTTAGATTAAATGAAAGAATGGAGTTCTCTTGTTATCTCTAGCTCCACCACTTCTCTGGTCTTGCTGGGTCTTCATTATCTTATTATTGTTTATACATGTTCGTTATGTGTTCTCTCATCTTCACCTCACAGGTCATCATACTTTATTCTTCATCTCTTATACATGTTCATCCATTTAAGTTAACATGTTTCGTCTATCGTATGTTTTTTCATTCAGTTATTCGGTCTATTCGGTTGTCTCCTTGAAGTATTTTCCTTGGATTTATGCATCCTTTAGCTTCTCTCTCATGTGCTTTTATTTCTTTAACACCATGGTTATGTTCATACATTCACAACTGTCTTCCTTATTTTGGGCTTAAGCACGGAGAAGAATACTTCTTGCTACTCTTTCCCGCTCCAATATGGCCGCCGCACTTTTCAATTGTTCGACTCGTCTCGGAGTCCGTTCACAGTCCTTTATCTTAAGAGCCAACATGGCCTCCTTGACTTGTTTCTTCCCCGCACATCGTGCTGACTGGCGGTTAGACGTTTATACACGGTGAGCGTTCACTCGTAGTACTTCGGTTTTATATACTGTTCAAGCGGATTCTCACATTGAGATATGGGGCACCCTATTATTCAGCATTCACACTTTGCGATCACTGACCCGTTCGTTTTTCACGCCACATCACACTGGCTGTATATTTATTATTTTCGGTACGTTCACCATCACCTCGTTCGTCTTTTTCTTACCACGTCGGTGACACGGAATTTGTACGATCTCATTGAGGATGAAGCTCCGGATATCCTTGCTATAACTGAAACATGGCTTCAGGAAGCTGACACTGCCATTCTCAATCTGGCATGCCCCTCTGACTATTCGATGTACACCTTGAATAGAGCATCTAGAGGGGGTGGAATAGCGCTGATAGTTAGGTCTTGTTTTCCCTGTGTGTGGAACAGCCTTAAGATCGCTGGCTGTGAAAGTGCCTCTTTTAAAGTCTCTGTCAACCCAGAGTTTACACTCTCTGGGATGGTGGTATATCGTCCGCCGGGCAGTGACGTGCTGTTTAGAAATGCTTTTTCGGATATTGTCGGCACTTTGATCACTGACTGCGCCAACTTTTCTATACTGGGCGATTTAAATCTGCATTTCGATACACTGTCCAGTCTGACAGCACGTGCCATCTCTTTGGACTTAGAGGCCTTTCAACTGTTCCAGCTGGTTTCCCAGCCTACGCACATTGGGGGTCATACTTTGGACCCTTTCTTCACCAACTTGAGTGAGGCCAAAGTCACTGCGATTACCCCAGTAGAATGGTCTGACCATTTCCTGGTGTCTATCCAGTGTCCCGTATCAGTGACTACTCCCACTTCTTCAGCTAGACGGGTACTCAGGAGATCTTGGAACAAACTCAGGCTGGAAGACTTTCATCATCTTTTGTTGGTGGAGCCTTTGGGCCCATTGAACAATGTTGATGAAGGGTATGACCTCTTTTGCTCCTGGCTCACTAGGGCTCTGGATGCCCTGATACCTATTGTATCGACTAAGATCAATCCTCGTGAGTCGAGTCCCTGGTATGACGGGGCCTTACGCGCCTTGAAGAGAGCCAGTAGACGGGCGGAGAGGGCCTGGCGGAAGACATATGGGGCCGATTTAAAAGCCGCATTTGCCGCGTCAGTTAAGCTCTATCATCGGGCCATATGCCGTGCTCGTGCGGCCTTCTATGCCGAAGAATTCCGGAACAGCACTAACCCGTCGAAGGCCATCTTCAAGGCGGTTAAAGATCTTATTGCCAAGCGGACTACCTCTTTAGCCGAGAGCTCTGTCTCCCACTGTGAATCCCTTGCTTCTTATTTTTTGGGAAAGGTCCAAGCCATTTATCGGACTTTCCCTAGCATTGGGATTCCGCTGGGAAGTTCCAATGAGACACCACGTCAGATCACCCTGCCTTCATTTCCCCCTCTCACCTCGGACGGGTTTGATAAACTTGCCTTGCAAGTTAAATCTGGATCTCCATCCGATCCAGTAAGGCCTGCTCTCTTCCGAGACCAGACCTTTATGGGACGCCCCGTTGTGCGTTCCCTTGTCAACCTCTCCCTGGAGTCGGGGGTAGTTCCAACTAAATGGAAGCAGGCGGTAGTGTCTCCGATCATCAAAAAACCCTCCTTAGACCCGTCTAAGCCTGAAAGTTTTCGCCCCATCTCGCTGCTACCTTGGCCGGCAAAGTTGACAGAGGCCCATGTCAATCTGGCCCTGTCAGAACATCTAGTCCGGACTAACGCCCTTGATCCCACACAGAATGGTTTCCGTGCTGGTCACAGCACGGAGACCGCTCTCCTCGCAATGGTGGAATATCTCCGTGCTAGGTTGGATGCGGGTCAGACGGCGGCGCTGATATTGTTAGATCTCAGCGCCGCCTTCGACACTGTATCTCACGGCATCCTCCTGCATCGGCTTGAGGAGATCGGTGTCAGTGGTCTGGCGCTGCAGTGGTTCCGCTCCTTCCTGGACAACCGTTCCTTCTGTGTGGCCATTCCTCCCTTTTCGTCCAGTTTCCAGCCTCTGGCCATGGGGGTTCCGCAAGGGTCCTCGCTAAGTCCCACGTTGTTCAATCTTTACGTGAGACCGCTGGCTGATGTCGCGAGGCAGTGAGGCCTCACTTTGGTCTCATATGCCGATGACACTCAGCTGGCGGTTACTCTTAGCGGAGATGTACAACAAGATGCCCCCAGGTTTCAGTCTGGACTGAAGGCGGTGGCTAGCTGGCTGACAGAAAACTGTCTCCAGCTCAATGCCACAAAAACGGAGGTAATGGTTGTTGGGAAGGGAGTGGAACTTTGGGGCGATCAGTGGTGGCCTTCTGAGCTGGGCCCTACTCCGACCCCAGTGTCGGAGGTGAAAAATCTGGGGGTCTGGTTGGACGTTGGCCTTACCTTTATAGGACATACCAAAAAAACGGCAGCCTGTTGTTTTGGTCTGTTAAGAGGACTCAGACCAGTTCTCAAATATTTCGATGCCCCAACCAGACAGCTTGTAGTCCAGGCTACCATCATCTCTCGCCTGGACTACGCTAGCTCTCTTCTGGCTGGGGCTAATCAGGCTGAGTTAACCCGCCTACAGCGGGTTCAAAATGCTGCGGCGAGAGCCATTGTTGGCCTACCCAGATTTTGCCCGGTGGCGAATGTCCTCCGCTCCTTGCATTGGCTCCCGGTAAGGAAGCGTATTCTTTTCAAGGTCCTTTGCTTGGCCTTTAAAATATTAAGAGGTATAGGCCCTGAAATCTTGTCCAATTTTATTTCCTTCTATGTCCCCACCCGTAGCCTCCGATCTCAGGGCCAGGCCCTTGCTGTGGTCCCTAGATTCAGACTCAGTCGGATGGGGGGTCGTTCCTTCAGCGTGAAAGCTGCACTAATTTGGAACACCCTCCCAGTTGAAGTCCGTCAGTTAGACGATCTGCTGTCCTTCCGGAGAGCCATTAAGACTTTTTTGTTTTAGCTGTCCATTTCAGGTTTTCTCTTTTCCTGTTGTGTTGTGTTTCTCCTTGTCTCTGCGCCGGGACGCTCCTTGGCTGGAGTAGCTGTGCGCATAATAAATCAATATAACATAACATAACATAACATATGTTTGGTAGCACTGGTTATTCACTCACTAGCTGTTGTGCATGAGGATCGCATAATTCACTTGCTACCGTTTTTTCGCATATATGTTTGTCTATCTGCAGCGCAGCACACATATTAACTTTTTCACTTCATATTATTTTCATCCTATTACACGGCGTTTCACCACTCGATGATGGTATTTCTGTAGCATGCTTTGTACTCACTTTCATGATTTATGTTTCAGCTTGATACATCGCTGGATATTTCGTATGTTTTATATTGTATCTCAGCTGGTCATTTTGCAGATCATTTGCCCCTGACTAATGGCTCCCAGAGCCCAAAATGCATCGGAATGCCGCAAAGTTTATTTTGATAGTCTGTAAATTCATATAACCTACCTGTTCATGAGACAGTTACATATCATGGTACAGTCGTGATTCATGTGATTAAACTCATCAATCTCGTTTTGGATTGATTTCTTGTTTGACACCAAAGTGTATTCATTATTTATACATCCTTTCTTTGATCGGATTACGCTTGTGCCCAGGGGGACGTCCCCTATCCAGGAGACGCTTACTTAACACAGAATAACAAACATAAAACTGCTCACCAACACAGGGACAACAGACATACAAACTGTAGTGCATGTATACAGTCTGAGAACATAACCACACAGTCCAACAGAGAGACAGGTACCCTTGAGCAAAAGGCAAAAAAATATATTTAGATGTGCACACAGACATTACACAGTCCGGCACACACTGACAACATGAATACAGGCACCAATATACACACTCAAACGCAAAACAACAGAAGAGATGCACATAAATGGTTGAATGGAAAGAGGGACAGATGAAAGAGTAATCGTCACTGGGATGAGGGAATCTAATAAGGTACACTTTATCTTTAGTATCTCTTCAGAAAAAGCCAGATTTAAGCTGGAGAAAGTCAAAGAGAGTATACACATTTAATGCTTTATTACTCATTGAGAAATAATGTAACCCGTTTGATGGATACTTGAGTCGTAATACCCTTGCAGTTTTTGCCCTGAAGCGATCATCACCTTAAATATCTATACAGTACAATGTGCATGTCCATTTCATTGCAAACCAACACTTGTAGCATTTGCATTTCTCTGCTACACACGACACAGGTATCTAGATCTTTTAATGCATACTGAACAACAAGTATCCGAGCCTGGGATTCCTTTTTTAGGTCTTGCCTAGGCAGCGCATGTGTTGTCTCGTCGAGAGATGCTGTATACAGTATAGCGGGGGAAGCTCCGCCCACTTTCCGCCTATCTTTTTCATTGGCTGAACTTCTAAATGCTGCAGGACAGAGCTGCAACCAAGCGCCGATTGAGGAGGCAGCCACGACCGCTCCAGAGGAGCCCCCGGGAAGCTCGCCTGCCGAGCAGCACCGTTCCGTTCCCCGCACTCCATGCCCCGTGGTGGACGTTAACCATGGCTGCGAAGCCCTGACTGCTGCTGCTGCTCTGGGCTTGAGGACTGTATGTGACATGCAACCCGTCCACTGGACCACATCTCCTGCCGTCGCCGCTAATGCAACTTTGGATTTTGGCTTCGTACCTGCGGGGACCTATGAGACCAGCGCGCACTATGAGCCCGGGGACATCGGGCTGCTGTTTCAAATCATCAAGGCGTTCCTGTACATGGTGCAGCCCAACCCCTTCCCACAGGGTGAGTATGATCAGAGGGCTGCGGTTTGTGATGGGGCTTTAAAGATAGTAACTGCTCCCTGCAGCACGAGCACCTCATCTGATGTTAACGCGCACCGTGTGAAAAACTGCCTGTTTCACCACTGCAGGTGTGAACACATCGTATCTCAATACACGCAGTGTTAGCTATACGACTCTCATCACACACTGCCAGTCTCACCACAGCTGCATAGTAATTCACATCTCACCGCCTGTCTCATCACAGCTGTTTGTCTCACCATTGCTGTATGTTCTACGAAGTACTGCATGTCTCACCACACACTATCGTATCACTAGTCACACAATGTGTATATGAAAACACACTGCATACCTACCACAGATTGTCTCACCACACTGCATGTCTCAAACAGACTTGACTTTTTACTACACACAGTCATATTACACACTTCATGTCTCACCTCACCTTGGACTTGCGCTTCACATCAAGGGTCAGACCCCACCCCACTCCCTTCCCAACAGGGCCCTGCCTGGTGACCTGTGAAGGCCTTTTCTCACGTTCCTCGTGTTTGTTTTTTTATAATATGCAGTTCAATGAGGTGGTAGCCCGCGGCGTTATTGCCAATCCTATTTTTAATCCGGCTGCTCCACACGAGGGCGGCGGACAGCTCCTATAGACTAGGCCTCTGGGTTTCAGCCTGTGGTGTAAACACGCGGGCTCCACTGCCTAGGTGAAAGCCCATCGGCCTGGACCGGCGGGAAGCCAGTGCGTCAATTCCATTTCTGTGGGTGTATGCAAGCTGTTTACCTGGCATCGGAGCGTATTCTGCTGTTTGGGGGCACCGCCCACCCCAGAACACGCGCCCCATTCAGCAGCAATAAGTCAACCCCATGTCAGTTTACAACTTACGATTTGTTGCTCCTGTCTTCGTGTCTCCTTCTGGGAGTACTCACGTTGGAGCTGTGGGTAGTTTAGTAATTTTAACTGGAGCAAGCAGGTGGAGAGCAGATGGGGAGGCGAGTGTATTGTGCACTTTTGTGACTGCCAATTTTTCTCAGTCCAGAGGCTTTGAATAAGTGGTGGGGACGGCTGGTACATTTGCACCAGTCTGTTAGGGTGCAGGTGGGTGCGTCCAGTGTGCTCTTTTGTCCGTAGTGATGGTACGGGCTCTGGTGCTGGGCCTTGACTAAGTAGGGTTCTTGGCAAGGTGTCTGTCAATGAGTTGTGTACATATAGCAAGATGTCCACGTCTTCAAAATTGACTAGACTATTTTCACTGTTGTGTCTGTGTGTGCCCCCCTCCTTGCTAGTCGCTGCCTTACTCTGCTGACCGTGTGTATCTATTGGTGTTGCTGGCAGGCGGCTGTAGTGTACCTGAAAAATAGGCGCACATCACCAGTGGCCTTGAACAGTGACACTTGGCACCTGCTCACAATGCTGCCAGAGTCCAACCTTTGCCACAGGTCTGTGTACACAGTAAACTCGCTCTGCAACAACTGCGCATTTGGAAAGCTGACAGTATGTTTTTAAGGCATCTTGGACTAGCGACTAGGTCTCAGAATACCACCCCCATAGTTTGCGCAAAGCTGCTGCAAATTGATGGCATCTTTTTAGCAGACGCCTACCTCGGGGGCAGGGTGTCTTCTAATTTACTACATTAAAATCCCATTACCTAAAGGCTAAAAGAAACAAGGCACCGCTTGTGGCCCAGTAGAAATAACCGCAGCTATTTAGCATATTTTATCTGTAGAAAAAAAAAAATGTGTTACATTAATGTTTAAATACTTTACCATATAGAAAACACATTAACGCTTGTGTAAGAAAGTGGCTCTGTATATACTGTTCCCTAATAGGTACAGTGTGCACAGAGTCCACAGTCCCCAGAGGTTTGGCAGAGGCTAAAGTTAGATATAACCTTACTCTCTAAAGTGGTAGGTTGGTCGAGCAGTAAGGCAGTATCAGAGGACAGTGTAAAGCATTTGTTGTACACAGTCAGCAAATGGTCTCACACACTCAAGAACTGAACTCTAGGCCAATGGTTTGTATATAAAAATATATGCTTGTTTTATTTTAGAACCAACAATAGGTATCAAAATATACTTTCTCAGAATGAGTTGCTTTAGATAAATACTTTCAATAGGCAATAGACTTTTGAATGCAATAGATACAGTTGTTGCAATAGGTAACACAATTTCAAACACAATTATACATTGAGCTCAATGGGAATTTCTAGTTAAATGCAAATGATTACTTTTTGGATTAATTTTCTTACCACAGGACTGGATCCTAGATTCAGTCCTGGGACATCTCCTGTAAACAGTTGAGTAAAAACGTTTTGGTTACAGTTATGATTTTTAAGGAATATTATTGTATTTTAAAAGTTGACACTTTTTCACATAGAATCACCAATGTTATCCTATGGGAGGAAATTCACTTAGCAGGTAAGTGAGGTTATGGTTACTTTTTCTAACTCAGTGTTGGATCCTGGATCCAGCACTGGGGCATCTCCTTTAAACAGTTGAAAGAATGTGTTTTTGTTATACAGGCAATTTTTAACGAATATTTGTAAGTTTGCAAAATCGACAGAAGAATTTCTGGTGAAAACCAGGCAATGTTATTCTATGGAAGGAAAATCAAGTTATAGGCAAGTACGGTTGTAATTACTTTTCAGGGTCAGTGCTGGGCACCAAGATCCAGCACTGGGATCTCTCCTGATAACAGGTGAGTAAATTAGTTTTTGTAATTCGGCTGATTTTAGATGAATATTTTAAAGTTTCAAAACTCGACACTTCGAAGAATTCCCAAGTGAAACCAGTCAATGTTACTCTAGGGAAGAAAAGTGAGTTATCGGATTTTGGGTAAGTACTCGACTGGCAGAGTTAAGGTTCCGGGCATAGACTCATGGGTCTCCCAGGGTCAGGTAAGTACAGTTGTTACACCCTCAGCGGCACAGGGGCAGCCGGGTGCAGAGTGAGTTAGGCCCAATGTTATCCTATGGGAGGCAGGGGGCCTTTAGTTGGTGGCTGCTGGCTAGCAGGCCACGCGGCTGTGGGAGCTGAGCTCCTGGTCACTTGCTCAGGGCAAATGGGGGAAGTAGATTAGAGTAGAAGTTGCACTCGGGCGGCTGGGTGCAGGGTGCTTTTGAGCCGTCGTGCGCTCAATGGATTTCAATGGAGAAGCTCAAGAACGAACAAAGGCTGCAAGCTCGGGGACGAAGATTCTTCAGGTGCGACCACCACTTCGAGAGGTAAGTTGGGTAGTTGGAGGATAGGTAGGCACTCAGGAGTTGGGCACAGGGGGCCGCAGGGCGCCGGGGTGCCTTTTGGCGTCGGGAAATCTTACCCTCTGCTGGTCGCGGTTGGAAGGGTCCTGGTTCTGATGCTGCAGGTGTCGTCAGGAGCGTCGAGGTGGGCCCTTAGGTGCTGGATTCGAGTCACAGTCGCCGGTGGAACGTCCTCGTGGTCTTTGTCCACTCCAGCACAGGCCAGGCTTGGCGGGTGAAGAGTTTGCAGGGTACGTGGTTCCTGGCTGATGCCAGGGGTCAGTTACTTGCTTTGAGCAGTACCACTGCTCGTGGGAGTCCAAGGTAGTTAGAGTCACAAGGCAGCCAGGTCCTCCGGGGTTTTTGAGGTTTCTGGCCACTGGAGATGATGGGGTTTAGCAGGAGCAGGTTCGAGGGTCGACAGGCTGGTAGGGCTAGGGCCAAATCAGTTGATGTCTTCCTCTTGTTAGCAGCTGCACAGCAGGTCTTCTTGTGCCTTGTTCTTCTTTCTTGTTTCGGAATCTGGATCCCAGGAAGGAAGGTTCAGAGTTCCCCTAAATACCAAATTTAGGGGCGTTACAGGTAGGTAAAGGGCAGGGACCAATGGGTCCCTTCCCTGGGGTGGATACACCCCCTATCCTGCCACTCTCCTGTGGGAGGGGGCAGTAGCCTAGTCCTGATTGGGCTCCTCATCTTCAAGACGGCGAGAGCTCGGAGAGGTGCTTCACCTCGCCTCCCCCACCTGAGGGGTGGGGTTGGCAGCGGCTGGCACACCCCCTCTCCTTCCTTGGGGTTCCCGGCCAGTCTTCCCGCCAGAGTGGGGGTCAGAACTGGTAGGGGCCAGTTGCTGAGTACAGCAAGTGGCCTGGAGAAGCTCACAAAGGTGGCATGCCTTTGAAGCTTCCCCTGCCCATCCTGGGGGAGGAGACCAGCACCTCGCCCAGGATGTGCATTGTTGCAGGCCCAGGAGAGCGGATAGCTCTCTACCGAGGGGTCCAGCAAAATGTCTGCTGTGTGGCAGCCTAGGCAACCCCTCAGACAAGACGTGGATTGTAGGTTAGGTTCAGGGGGCATCTCTAAGATGCCCTCTGTCGTACATTGTACATTAAATCCCACACTGGCATCAGTGCAGGTTTAATGTGCTGAGAAGTTTGATACCAAACTTCTCAGTCTTCAGTGTTGCCATCATGGTGCTGTGGAGTTTGTGTTGACGACCTCCCAGCACCATATACTCTTAATGGAAGCACTGCACTTACAGTGCCCAGAAATGGACCTGGGTACTGTAGGGGCACAGGGCTCATGCACCTGTACCCACACCACTGGCATAGGGCACCCAGCTAGAGGGGTGACTGAGTTATGCCAGGGCAGTGTGTTGTGGGCATGGCACACACACAGGGATGTGTGCCATGTCGACTCTCTGTTTTGTTCTGCACCCAGACACTCAGCCTGCAAGGGCAGTGTGTGTGTGTGTCAGGGTACAGGGCCTCTAAGGGTGGCACAATAAGTGCTGTAGCCCTTAGGGGCCTTCGCTGGTCACCAGGTCCTGGCTACCTAGTGTACCATTTACCAGGGTCTGACATGTGACCAGAGATGGCAAGTGGGTTTAGGCTTCAACACAGTTTTAGGGAAGGAACATGGGCCCTGGGTACCTGATTGGCAGGAGCCCAGGGCACACTCAGTCAAAGTACATCAGAAATTCAGCAAAAAGTGGGGGCATACCATGCAAGAAAGATGGCACTTTATCACAGCTTGCAGTTAAAATAAAAAAGTCTTCATAATACTAAAGCACTCAGTCATTTATTAAAAAGTACTATGTCTAACATACTGTATTATTACTATAATATATTAATAAAACGAAAAATTCACAAAATACATTAATATGGCGAGACCGATTGGCCAATGCTTGTTTGTTCTGGCCTAATGATCGCTTCAGCCGTTCAATTCTTTATCTATTTGTCTGTCCAACGGTCATTCCGATTTTGCTTCCTCCATCCATAGCTCACAGCATGGCACTAGGGTCAGCCTACTTCAGCCACTGGTTCTCCTGCAGTGTTAGTGGTTGCATGGTCTCCTGATCAGCAGAGCACATCCATTTAAAAGAAGTGCACCTCGGTGTCAAGGCTGGTGGGGCAATACTTTACTTTTCCAATGTGTTTTTATTTTTTTTATTATTATTTTTGTAGATCATCCTTGTGTGTTTAAACTATGCCTTCAGATTACAGTAACTCAAACATAAAAGTAACTTTTTGTTGCATCAAGACGAATCATTTTTAGGTCTCGCTGAGACAGCGAAAGCTGTCTCTTTGAGACATTTTGTAAGTGGGTTTTCAAAAGTGCTTCCCGCATGGTTTTGCTGGCCTAGAGCTTGAGTGCACGATGACGTGCACGTGCACAGCTGCTCCTCTGCTCCTTGCATTCCCCCCTCCCTTCTCACCCAGCTCTTTGATGCTCTGCTCGTATCTTCCTCCTCCCTGGGCGTGAAGGGAGACAGAGCCATCCTGCTTGATTAATGGCTTTGCATTGCCATGTGTTCCAGCAATAAACATGCCCGAGGCGCCAGCCGAGCCAAAGGCACACGGAGACATTCTCTTTACCCTCGTTAGTCCCTGTATCTCTATTTCATTCAGAAGCTCTTGCTTTTCCTACCTTTCTGCCCAGCGATTTGCTTTTTTTTTTGTAGCCTCCACACACCATACTGTATTTTTAGGTCTCGCCTGACCCAGCGCATGCGCTGGTCTGGCGAGACTTATTGAGAGGGCTCCAAAAAGTGCTACCAGGCCAGCCTAGAGCTACAGTGCATGTGCGCGGGCGCCGCGTTTTACCGCGATTACTTTCACTTTCGCTGCCGCACGGCCGCTTTGCATAGCCAATAGGTCCTGCTTTTGGGACCTTATAAGTATTTAGTTACGCAACTGTTGCATGGCTAAACACTTATAAGGTCCCAAAGGCGAGACCTATTGGCTATGCCAATGCTTGTTAAATGTAGGGAGAGGGATTACATTGCAGGCGCTCCGAGCATGTTTGCATGTTTTAGTTGGGGCTAGACCAGCGAGTTAATGTACACAAACTACACATGCTGTTGAACGGCTGTTTAAAGGACTATAGGGTTGTCGAGCCACAAAGGATTTTATAAACATGCCTTAATATGTCTTGAATACGTTACGGTGCAATGGGTGTTTTTTAATTAAAAGCTGAGTCTGCATCTATGAACCGCAGGCTCGTGACTCAGACGCGTACATGGCTTTTATCATACCCTCTCCTATGTAGTTACATATCCTAGCATGGCCTAGTAAGCGTATTTGCACCCTTTTTGTTAAAATCTCATTAGCTAGCTCATTTTTTATCAGACACTCGTCAGTGTATTTGTGCCTACCTGATATTTACTCCTCGCTGACTATGAGGCTCAGGTAGTGCTCACGTTTCCTAGATCCATGAAATAGTGGTTCATCCAGACCAGCTTTCTCTATTGCATTCTGTTTATCCCATTTGAACAGCGGGACTACAAGTCCGAGAATGCAACTTACCTGTCATGGTGGAGCTATGCACACATGGGGACGTTCTAATGTTCATTCAGCGGACCTTGCTCGTTTTGTTTTCTTTCATTCCATGGCGGCGCCACGTTTGAAATTACTTAAAGAAGAATTTTATCAAAAACTGCTGGAAGGAAACGACTGCTGTTGACTCAAGTTGTGTAATTTGATCCCTGACTTGAAGTGAAAATGTTAGTTTTTCTACCTGCAAAACACAACAGTACCTCATGTGGTAATGACTTCAGCGAATATACAGGTGCTTGCAGTGCCAGTTGTATTATTTGGTTGATTTGCATGTTTCCTTTTTATATTTTTACTTACTTTTAGTGAAAGGGTCATGATAAGGGGTGGCCAGAGTGGCTATAAGGCCCCAAGCCCCATGCTTTTCGGGGTCTGCCTTAGTTCAACAACATAATAGATATGAAAATGCAAGTCTCTTGCACTTCTCTCTCTGGATCAGGAATCCCTCATGCAGCATGGGCCCAGTGATTCACCTTTTATGTGTGCCACTCCCTGTGACAGTGCATAACTTGTGTGTTACACTATAACATCCCCCGGTGTACTTTTTCGATACAGATAGATGCAGTTCATACATTTTTCAGATTTTATCTTTTTTTGGTAACAGAGAGATTATGTGATTTCCCCCCAGGACCATAATGTGTTAAGTTAACGTCTCGTCTTTTTTGTAGCACTGTCAGTCAAGTATTTTTCATTACACAATGGAAAGTGTACCTTGTTGTAACTTGCCACACAATTCATAGTTAAGCAAACGGTTTATCCAGTAAGTAAAGTACAACATGAAAGTAGGCAAATACTGCCTATCTTCAAATTCATATAATGTTTTTGTTCTGTTCACTGCGTTCTTGATAGCAGTATCTGTTTACCAGCCGTTTGTTTAGTAAACGTGATCTCAACACTAATACCTGCAGGGAGAGAAGTCTGACTTTTACACAAAATGCTGGACTGCACGTGCCTCGCACCACAGCATTTTTCGAATACCTTATGCTTCCTCGCCAGTGGCTCCGGCCCCTCCTGCCATCACTACTCGCCCAGGTCGTCTGCCATCTTTCCAAACACTCCACGCACCACAATTAGGCATAGACAGTTCTCGCCTGCAAGAATCACACAGTGCGCCAGCGACCCTCACACATGTCCTGCAGTTTAGTTTGCGCAGCTTTTACTTTGTATTCCAAACCTCGCCCGCTTCAGTCCCCACCTCGTTTCGTGTTTTTTAACATTACACAGGACAACATACCAAACCAGAGCGCCACCTTTCCCATTTAATATACCGGCACTAGGCGCCATGCTGCTGGACGAAATAATGCGCTAATCCTTCACTTTTATATACGGAAAGGTAGATTAGCAGGCAGGCTTTAGCTTTAAACGTGTTTGCTTAGAGCAGACATTTACAGCAAAATACTTATTGAAGATCAGGGATATTTTATCTCCTTGTAAATAGCGGCTCACTAAAAGCTATTTCGGTACTCTGCACGTTTAATAGCACATGTTATTATTACTACTCTCAACGTTACTGGTGTTATCACCGTAAACAGGATAATAATCTGAGTAAGCCCTGGGAGAATTCGTGATTTCTCCACAATCACAGGATATTCAGCAGATGCCGTGAATCAATCTGATCCTCAGTTCAAAGTTGGCAGTTCTGGGAGTGTGGCCTATATTAATTACTAACTTATCAGAACATGAGGGCTTACCTCTATTGTATATAATATAGGGCTGGCAACCTGACCATTGCTTAGCCCTTTGTTGGAATCTGTCATTCTGCTTTAATGCATCCTAAATGGCCACCAGATCCCATGTGACACTTCCATCCCTTTCTCTGGGGTAGGGACCAGGCACAGATTCATTACATTTAACTGGCGTCCATTCGCTTGCACCTTCATTCAAGTGCTATTTAATTGAAGTGCATTTTTTTTTACATAGGTTGTTGCTTTCCTCTCCCACCCACCACTTTCCATGTTGCTGATTGCTTCGCCCCCACCCCTCCGGTCTTGCTTGTTTTGTTTTCATTGGGATTGTTACACCACACAGAATTCCACAACAAACAATTGCAATCCAACCCACATACATCCACTCCACTCCACACCACATACATCCACTCCTCACCAAACTGCATAAAAAAGCAAATTGCCATTTCCAATACCAAAAGCTCTAACTCTCACAAATGCGAGACCTATTGCATTGAAAATGCTTGTTTTATCCTAGTCTGGGTTCCTCCGAATGCCGATTTTATCTAAGTTTGGGTTCCTCCTTATGCCTGTTTTATCTTAGTCTGGGTTCCGCTTTATGCCCGTTTTATCCTCCATCCTACTTGCCCTGCTCCTGTATCTCACTCCTGCAGGTTCATTTTCATCTCCCGCTTTCAGCCTCTCTCTTCCTGCATCTCTCTTCTTTCTTGTTTTCCTCTTTTCTGCTTTTCTCTCTCTCTCGTGTTCTGGGTAATGACCAATGACGAAAAATAAGTCCCGGTGCCCATAAACAAGTGCCGGTGGGACAATCTGCAAACACTGGCTCAAATTAAGCACTGTGAGTGAGAGTGAAACTGCAGCACACTAAAAACACTGGTGAAAGTTAATCCGTACCTTTGATCGAGTTATTAATGAAGGATTCAATAACTGCCTGGTTATTTAATTATTCGTTAATAACTCGGTCACAAGTAAAAATTAACTTTCTTCAGTATTTTTAGTATTATGCATTTTCCCTCAACATCCCTTGCGTTTTAAGGTTATGGCTTTATATCTTTTTGTTTGCAAATCAGAGATTGGTGGTTCCAAGGTATTACACCTGCCTGCTCAGTCTCGACTTTTGGGCTCAAACCTGCCTCATTGTTTCATCTTATCGAGTATCAACATTTTTTCCACATAATATTACCGTCGTTAACTTGACTGTTGGATCTTTCTCTTGCCTCAGGTAAGTGTTCTTTAATTCATAGCCCTGATTTCTGCGCAGTTCATTTTATAGTGCACGTTTGTAAGTAGCAGACGCCACACGACAGCTCGTCAGGCGCCTTCAGCCATTTGCAGCAGGAAGCAAACGTTATCGGTCCAAAAATAAAGGACAGCTGTGTGCAGTCTGATATTCACCACGCCAGCCAATCAGTGCGCCAAATAAAGTGCACGAGGACGGAATTGCCAGTAGGTTAAAGAACTACTTAGAAAGTTTGGCTGCAGATTTAATCTTGAAACCCTGGTTACTGGCTCGTGTCTTCTGTTTCATTCGTTGCACTGATCACCCCCCCCCCCCCCCCCCCCAACCCATATATCCCCTCCCTGCGCTGTCTAGTAGGCTTTGACTTAAAAAATGTTTAGGTGGGAAGGTCTAAAACAGTTTAAGTTGTTGCCTCCTCTGACTGGAGCTAATGACGTAAACCTATTTGACTCTGCTGTTAGACAATTAGAAGTCAGACATGGCTGGACAATAAAAGTTCTATTTAAGAAAATAAGGTGTAGCTGAAAGCAGTGAGGAGTGTGATTCCGCACTCCGAGGTCTTACCAGTTAACTGACACTTTGAGAATGTCAACTATGATCAGGAGTAGGGAGACCAGATTCTAATGAGAACAAACAATAAACAGATCCGAGAAAGACTATGGGCTGCTTCTGACCGCCCGCTCGCTGCAGCATTGGAATCCGCAAAAAGCATGGAACGCTTTGAAAAATTAGTGGAGGGAATTAGAGAATCATATAAAATGGGGTCTGAAGTGAGTGCTGTTGTCATAAATGATATGGAAACAAATAAATGAAGAAATACATTTATTTCTGAAAAAAGGCCCATATTACGTACTACAGATGTGTTAGCAGTAGTCACTTGGGGGAATTCCCAGTCTTGTCCGCGGTTGACAAGTACTGCAACAAGTGCAGGAAGAAGGGCCTTTCAGTAGGGTGTGTAAGGCCGGTAAAGTAAGGGCTGTTTTGGAAGAGACAAAGGGGAATATTATCAAGCAGGGCGTTAAAATTATCGCCGCTAAGGCGGCGATAATGGGCTTGATAATATGCCACAGAGAATTCCAATAGAAGCCCATGGTGACACCAGAACATGGGCTTCTATGGGAATTCTCATGGGCATATTATCAAGCCCATTATCGTCGCTTTAGCGGCAGTTTTCTGCCACTAAAGCGGCGATAATCTTAACGCCGTTTTTTGATAATATGCCCCAAAGTGTTTCCGGAGGGTTAGATCCCAATGTGGTATCAAGTGGAAGTGCAGAAAATAAATGTAAAGGCCGTCCCAAATGTTCAATCTTGCTAGATGGGCAAGAAGTCCAAGTTATGGTGGACTCTTGCACTTGTAACATCTTAGAGAGGAGGTTAGTCCAAGAATTAAAGGAAAGGTAAGAGATTGAAAAAAGCATTTGAAAGTGAGACTAGTGAGTTGTAAGGTGGGTCAACAAATTGAGGGGGGATTACGCTAGGCCTAGTACATTTTCTTTATCAAGATTTGTGTCTTGTGGGAACCTGGTGGTGAGGAGGCAAGGCCAAAGGAACAGAGGGTGTCCCAGGATGTGCAATGATTTTATTTTACCCTTTGTATGGCATAATGCACTGTTCTCCGAGAACAAGTTCCGCTGTGCATTCTAGGTTGTTTCTTTACCAGTATTTTAACTTGTTCTTTGTCATCATTATTTAGAAACGTAGTTTACATAGTCGTTAAAGAGGGAAGGTGTGTGGTGAGTGAGTCACAGATTGGTGTGATGTAATACTATGATGCCTTGTTTGGAGCAGAGCCATGTGGAATGGATGGAATATAGAATGCAGAATGTGTGTGCTGTTTGAATGGGGAGATTCTATGCCGGGCAGTTGAAGGAAGGGACAGGCGATAGGTGGTGGTAGTGTTGGGCTGAGCTGTTCTGGCTTTTACTTCTATTGCTCTTTCTTACCTGCTAAGAAATAAAAATATTTACAAGTGCACTGAACTGACGTCTGGATCGTCTTTAAATGGAACACAACCCTGCAAAGTTGTACCTGTTAGGTAGGTATCAGCACGCTCACAACAGCACTACCATCCACAACATACCTCACTGCGTCGTATGACAACAACAGAACCCTATGATAACAAAATGAAGACAGAACAAACACCTAACCCTTCCAGAGTAAACAATTAACTGGCTCACCTGCGTGGGGACCCACCTTTCAGGGGACCCCTTTCAGCATACAGCCTATGAATATTCATGAGATACAGGAGTATCGGAGGCCCTTCACCCCACTCTGCAGGGTGGCGCCATCATTTTGTTACGCCACGGAACTGGATATTTAGGAATCTAACTACACCTATGTACTGGTATCCACTTAAAATGAATGAACTTTTCCCTGGGAGCGGGTGCCCGTAACAACCAGGTAAATATGCTGAAAATATGATACATTTCTCCAGTCTCACCCATCAAATCTCATAACTTATTCAAGCTCACATACTTGTCCTGCTGACTTCACATATCCACCAAACCAAATGAGCCTCCGGTCCCCAATGAAAAGGTTTGGAAAGTCCTACAAAACGGGACCCTCCTACCTGCTAGGAAGACTGGCCAGCTATTGCCCGCAAAGATCACTGCGCTCGCAGTCGGCCTGCCTTCTGTCCATCCCCCCCACAAAAAAGAAGTGGAGTGGTTCAGCCTGTTCGGTGCTGGCGGCTAAACATTGGAACGAACTTCCTTTTTTCCTCAGATGCATACCGGACAAAAAACTGTCCCGTAAGCAGTTAGAAACTCACAGTTTAAAGATTAGATTGTCACTGACCTCCAAATTGACTGTACGCCTAGCACCGGAACAGTCGAGTAGTAGCCTATACAAGCCTTCTTCGTTCATTCATTCATTCATGCTTGAACACCAAAACGTATTGGGATACCCTGCTAGTGACAGACTGTGTGCCATCCAAATGGTAATTAACACCAATAACGGACTGGGATAGAGCAGATGCTCTGGACAGCCCTCTTCTACAGAAATGTACTATGCTGCTTTCTTTCTGCTTTTATAGTAGTAACATTTTGGTCACTGGGGGGATTTAATGTTTAAAGGGCATTAGGTGCGTCTGATTGAAAGTAGGTAGTGGAAATGACTAGGAATCGGAGGCGTGTGGTAGCTTCTGGATGAGAGTTCAAGGAATCCCTGTTTCAAAAGTAATGGGTACAGTTGAGATGCTAGTAAACTGTTTTCCGAAGTTAAACACCATTAGGAAAGCATGTATTGACAAAAGGCTTGCTGCAATGAAGGAACAAATCAAAGACGATTACGTTTTGTGTACTATGCATCTGTAAGATTAAGAATGTAATAGTTATGCATTCCATTGCAAGTACTTCATGGGAGTTTAAATGATATACCAGATAGACAATGGCAGAAGTTGAGAGAGCAATACTTCTCTAGGCAAAGACAAAACCCATTTCAGGTACGTTTTAAAGACTTGTCAAATACAGGTCTAGCATGCAGCACATTGTGAAGCCAGACCTAAAAGGTACACGCATTCACAATACGGCAGAGGGAAATAGTCATTCTTTTGCAATGACAAGGTAATTAAGGAACAAATCCAGCAAAGGAGTGATGCTAACATCTACAAGACAGAGGGAGGGAGGAAGTCATATAAAATCGAAGGCTTGCATGCATACTCACAGCCATTCGAATGCACACAGTCTTGGCTTCATAACAAAATCTTGAACTTAAAAAGAATGCTGGTTTTCCTCATTTAAGTGTTCTGCTTTGTTTCACTATTAATTTTCCATCATGGTGCGCTCAAAGTTACCGTTTCACACTGCTGCGCTCTTTATAAAAGAAATTCGAATATTCTGCTGTTTTTAAAGATGGGGTGGATTTTCTTCCGATTAGTCTTAAGGCGCCTTTAGTTGATACCTCATGTAGGAAGTATGTAACTGACACAACTGTGCCAAGTGGCTTTATCCTGCCAGGATCTTTAGGAATTGGTCTTTTAGTATTGGTACACTGCAAACAGGTTATGAATCATAGCCTGTGTGGGCCAAATAAACAAGCATTGACAAAGCCAATGAGTCTCAGCTCTGTAAGGCAAGGGCTATTGGTTTTATAGATTATTTTTTTAATCCATTTGTATGTGAACGAATATATCAAAATACATGCACATGCCTGGCTTACAATGTTGCAATGGATTTTCTTTCATGACCATTACGAGATAGCTTCCGATGTCCACGCATGTGTCTTGAAGCATGTGTGATAGTGAATGGCAGCCATTTTTAGGTCTCACCTGTCCCAGCGCATGCGCTGGTCTGGCGAGACTTATTGAGAGGGCTCCAAAAAGTGCTACCAGGCCAGCCTACAGCCACAGTGCATGTGTGCGGGCGCGCGTGCCCGCTTTTCCGCGATTACCTTCACTTTTGCGGCCGCATGGCCGCTTTGATGTTTGATCGCGATCACTTTCGCAGCCATTTGATGTTCTCCGGGAGGCTTCAATAGATTGCAGCAGTTAAAACCAGCATTGGCATAGCCAATAGGTCTCGCTTTTGGGACCTTATAAGTATTTATTTAGGCGACTGTTGCATGGCTAAACACTTATAAGGTCACAAAGGCGATTCCTATTGGCTATGCCAATGCTTGTTTTATAAAGTAGGAAGTATGTGTACTGGTGATTGTTCATTTTTAAAAATGTAACATTTTGAAGCATACATATGGCCTCAGTATTTAGGCAGTGGGGTGTTCTCTTTTTTTCCCATTCCATTTGTGTTGCATATGCTTGCAATAAAAAAGTAAAAGAGAAAGTAACACACCTTACAGCTCCAGACCCATTACATTTGCTAATGCTGGTTTTTAAAGGATTTGTATTTTTCTTTTTATTTTCGTGCGTTAATTTAATTGGTTTAGTTGAAGAAAACAAAGATTACCAGTAATGGAATACCCCGGTTTGAAAAATAAAAACCCAGGACTTTTGTATGAGGGTATTTGTGTAAGATGGCAATCCTAAATACCCTGTCACTTGTGAATACATTAAATATTAAAAATGTTATTTCGTACACTATTTCGTATATTAAATGGGTTTCTTAATGCGATTCTGCTACAGACTAAGCTAACAGCAAACCAACACCACAATTTAGCTGAAACTTTTCTGTGGCGCCCTTTGCATTAAGTGTTCTGTCAAATGAATTGTTTAGCTCAATGACGGGGGAAAAAATACCTACTGAATCAATTGGGAATGGATTACTCCTTTCAGTCGGGCATTCAGGGATACTCATGTATGCTATTACAACAAATTATAGAGCTGATCTACAAAAGGTATTTTGCAGTCACAAAGCCCGATTCCAAAATTGCTGGATTTGCAACTGCAAAATACATTTTTAATATTTATAAAAGCATTACTAGTTGTGATGGAGCTTTTGCGACCCAGTCCACATCACAAATAGGAGGAAGGTTGGAAAGAACGACCCCCTCTTATCTGCGATTGAGTCAAAAGCTGCAACAGTTGCAAACAAAATTCAAAAGGGGTGTGGTGTCTGAGCGCAAAAGGAAAGGTGTACGTACTCATGAGGCACTTTACTCTTTGGAAATGGCGACTGCGACCTGCTTCCTATCCCTCGAACACACCCCAGATATCTGCTGTCTTCCAAAATTTGATTTTTGTTAAAGCGGCACCAGTCCATTTAATGGGCACAGGCTGCTTTAAAAATAAAAAATAAATCCCAGCTTCGGATACAAATGAAAGGAATTGTCTGATTAATATTCAAATAGCAGATTGTTTTACGAACCCCTGCCAATGTACAATTTGTGATGCACCCTATTAGTACACAGATTGCATCATTATTCGCAATCCCATTCGCACACCAGTCAGTGTACATATTGCATATCCCTGGTTTCTGAACGGGAATTGTATATCAGGCCCAGTGTTTTAAAAGGGTTGCCAGTAAAAGACAGAGATGCAACATTAGCACGGTGAAACAGCTAAACACCTAACCCCACACCTGCACCTTGCATAACTCTCTTACTGGTCCAATACCAAATCCCACAACTTCCTTTAACATACAAGAGTCCTGTATCCTTTCATCTGTGAACGACGGGCATAAGTGCTGCAAATAACATTAAATTCAATCTAAAAAGGACGCCAAACCCTACCTTAAATCTCCTAGTTACATAAATTATTGCTGCTATGCGCATTTGCTCTCAGGGTGTTACTTACCTGAATTCCTGCATTCTTTTCCTGCCGTGAGGGAAACGGCCAGCAAGGGGGAGACGCTCTGCTGCTGGGCAAGCACTATCGTCGCCGTGAGGGGAACGGCTGTTACAACTACATCCCCCAGAATCCTCGGCTTTGGGCGGCTGCTGAGGACGTCATCCACTAGTGCCTAGCCCCTTGTTAAGCCCATCAGGCACGCCGCAGCGCGGGACGCGCGCGGGCGGCGCCCGGGCGAAGCCCGGGCCAAGGGCGGGCCCGTCCTTGCCCGTCCTCGCCCGGAGGAGACTGGGCTGGGCCACCCCTCTTTCGTCCCAGTTATCCCCATATCTACAATCAGGTGAGCGAAAGACACTGGCCCTAATACACCATACTTGTGCAGCTGCTTATTCGTGAGAGTTTCAACAGTTTTAAAAATGGGGAAGCGAACCATCCCACCTGTTATGAAATCTGCCACAACGAGCATTGAGAACATGCTGGAAAGAGCTGTTAGTATCGTAAGCAATGAGATCGAACTTACTGAGAGGCGTTTGTCCCTCGGTTTAGGGCAATCAATCCTATCCTCAGGTTTGCCTATTGACACTATCGATATCACCGCAAGTAATACTAACGTTCCTGTTGCTGCTTGCGAAGAGGCATGCGAAATTACTACAGTAGACTCGCCAGAATTAAATCATGTACCATCTAATGTCCCACTTTTAGGGGCAAAACGTAAGAGGAAAGCTGGGAAGCCCACTTGTGTAAAAAGAAAACAACCAATACGCCCATGTTCTACTCGCACAACCTTAAATTCGTGGATCCGTTCATCCGCAAATCAAACATCTGTGGAGGCTCTAATGCACGACCCACCAACTACGCATGCCTCACTGCCCAAATCATGCTCTCACTCAATTGGAACTCAGACTGAGACTGATTTTCTGCTCCCAATCATCACGGATAATGGAAACCATACTAGGGCTATTGATATTAACATTTTGGTTGGTTTGATTACTGATTGTGTTAAACCCTTATTCGATAACCTCCTAGCTGTAGTGAAAGATTGCAATTCTGTTGCTCAGTCCGTCCCAAACCCACGGTCGATAGCTCAATCAACGGATATTGCTCCCCCCGTTGTTGCTAAGTCACCTACTTTGGCAAACACTAGACAGCTGGCCCAAAATGAATCCACTGCTAATATCCCTACAGAATGCCAAAACACTTCTGCTCCCCCCACTTCAAATCTGAGAATCAGTGATTGCATGACATGTAATAAAATTCGTTCTTGTCTAGATAAAAAGGGAATTACGGGAATTACAGAGGGCATAAGCCCCCCGAAAAATATTATTGGGACTAACATTGCCAATCCATTAAATAACTCGCAAATTCCTATCAATGCTTCTATTCCCCCATATAGTGGTGTTGGTCTAGTTAATACGCAACATAACATCCAGCACAATGTAGGCACTGACTCAAATCCTAATATCCCTACTGAGGGAAATAATGTGTTACTTGATTTACCCCCGGAGGCCTGACCATATGTTGTGGTGTTAGCTGGCGTCCCCTTTCTAAGGCAGGATCAGAAAGAATCTTGGGAGCAACTACGCTGCAAATGCGTTGACTGGCTATCTAAGCACAAGCGATTTAGGCCATCTTTAATTGAAAATATCATTATGGTCCGGCGGGTAGGATGGCTTGGAACATCTCCCAAATCTATTAAAGGGGATTTTATAATCATTAATTTCCGCAGACAATCAGTGGCGAAAGCTATCCTATCGCCACAGAGAGAAGAGGTCAGTTACAGCACTGGTATATGGGCACTACCTTTAGGCTACTTTTATAAACCGACTTTTGAAGCATTCGTTCCCAACCCGCGCAACACTATTCCAATTAATAATAGATTCACACCGTTGTCAGGTCTGGATTGTCAAGACTGACTGCCATCCCTGTCAACAAGTGAAGTGTTAAGCGATGCATTATCATCAGCATCGACTGATACATATACTCAGGTTAGCTCACAGGATGCCCCGGTCATAACGGTAGTTGACTCGACACTCAAGATTTTGAGTTGGAATGTCGCTGGCTTGGCATCCAAGTTAAACCTACTAGACTGGAGGGAGCTAATAAGTGGTCAGGACATCGTAATGTTTCAAGAGACCTGGGCAACCCAGGAGCTGTCTATGGAGGGTTTTGAGTGTTTTAACATTCTATCCCCTATCCCTACCGCAGGAAGGCCCGTTGGTGGCCTCTCCACTTGGATAAACATCAAGGCAGGTGGTCGTACTAGGATCGTGCCCACAAACAGCGACACATTCCAAGCATCCCTTTAAACCCGGGGGGCTTCTCTATATATAATTAATTTTTACAACAATGATTTTAAAAATGTTCCCAATATGAACTTTTTTAAGTTGTTTGATTTTATTTCAAAATTAGAAAGAGAATATGGCGCCCTAAATAAAGGCATATGTCTAGGTGGAGACTTTAATGTCAGGCTCCCTAGAGCTATTAATTCTGATATTCAGCCCAATACTATAAGCTCGTTACGTAAGAGAGGTGAGCAGTTAATGAACCATCTAAACTCGCAAAAATTTTCAGACATTATGGAAATAGCAGCTACCGATGGATGTACTGTACCAACCTATAGAAGTCGGGGTTCAACATCTACCATTGATTATATCTTTGTGACTGCACCCCTTGCAAATCATGTGCTAAAGGCAGAAGTAATTCCGACAATACATGGTGATCATAATCCCATTAGTACTATTTTAAGTTTCACACGCCTTCCAACGTACAAATGTACGCATGGAGCAAGTGACCTAACGATATCAACTGATAACCTCCGACTTGTGTGGCGTGGCATTGATAATAATGTATTATTCCAAACAATGGTTAAATTGCATCATAATTTAATCAATGTATGCCTGACATATAGTGAAAATAATACTGAGGTAGTCCATGCGTTTTCTGAGCTCTGCCTCGGTATTAGAAAAATATTATCCAAGCCAATTAAGAATATAAATTTAGATCCAAGGTGGTTTGACGCAGATTGTTCTGCGGCTAACAGAGCGTTAAGGATGGCTCTCCAAACTAAACCCAGAGATAGTCTCCTTGTGTCAATACTGAGAAATAATTACAAGAAGGCTACCACAGGTAGGAAGGAGGAGATCACCAATGATCATTGGACTCAACTTGTGCGTGCAAATGAGCTAAAAAATGGTAAGAACTTCTGGAAAACTGTCAAAGATATGAAACTTGTGGGAAACACATCCACACCAATTAGCTGTAACATTTCTAGTGAGGCTTGGGAGGCTCACTTTAGTAAAATCTATGCCGCCCCCATTATCTGGGAACCTAGGGAGCTCACACACACTGCTAACATCTTGATTGACCTATCTGAAGTCGAAGAAGCAATTAGCCAAAGTCTGGGAGGTAAAGCCCCCGGCCCAGACGGTCTTCCTATCGACCTCATTAAGAGTCACTCTGAATTTTGGGCGCCATTACTTACGAATGTTTTTAACAATTTGACTAATTCATCCATCCCCGAAACCTGGTCCTGTAGCACTATAGTTCCAATTTTTAAGAAGGGCGACCGTTCAAATCCGAGTTGCTACAGGCCAATATCGCTGATTGACAACACCCTTAAAATTTTGGGAAGGGTGCTGTTTAACAAGATCAGTTCATGGGCTGAGGATTCTAAGGTACTCCAACCATGCCAGTTGGGATTCAGGAGTAAGGTTGGCACTGTGGAACAGTGCCTTAATCTAATTATCGGTAAATATAATGTAGCCAAAAAAGTCCCTATGTATCTGGCATTTATGGACCTTACCTCGGCCTTTGATTTTGTAAATAGATCACGATTGTGGCAAATCTTGTTGGATCTCGGGCTGGATGAATCTTTAGTTTCTTTTTTAGCTTACCTGCACAGAGACCTAAAAGCTAGGGTGCGCATTAGTATGGCTGGTGAGATCTCCAAAGCTATCGAAGTAGGTAGAGGGGTTAGACAAGGCTGTGTACTGGCCCCTTTCCTATTTATTTTATATATTAATGGCTTAACTAAATCTTTGTCGATCTCAACAAAAGACGTCCCAACAATTGGTGGCAACAAAATCCCTGCATTGTTATATGCTGACGATGCAGTTCTGATGGGGCGTACCCCTAAAGCCCTACGCAGCCTGGTTCAAGACTTTGTTAAGTTTATGGCATCCCTGGATCTGTGCACAAATTTTAAAAAATCCTTTTTAATGTCGTGTGGGTCTAAGAAATATTCCAACTTTACAATAGCTATAAACTCTAATCAGTTATTGAGTACTTGCACCTTTCCATATCTTGGTCTGACATTTTGCATCAAATGGATTATGGAATGATCATATAGCGTATTGCAAACGAAAGTTTACTAACTCTATTAACACTATACTTAGGTTACCCAAGCCAAAGAATATAGAGGTTGTATCATCCATTATCAAAATGTATAGATTGCAATGCATACCAACAGTAACATATGGGGCGGAGGTATGGGGGAATACGGTTAGTATACCTATACAACGTGAAGAGAATAGATTCTGCCGTAAGATTCTAGGCGCACCTTTTTTCTCCTCAACATATGCTGTTCACAGAGAACTTAATTTACCATACGTTGAGGATTTCATCAAGGTTCGCCCCATTTTGTTTTGGTTAAGAATCTGGAAGAATCCGGCTGCGCAGTTGACTAGGGAAATAATCAATGACTGCCTAAAATGTGATAAAGGGATGGACATACCGTGGTTAGCAGGGGTTTGGAAAAGTCTATGTAGCCTAAATATGGAACATCTCTTTTTAACTCCACTGGAACATAACTCTGTTAATATTAAAAAAGTGGAAAAGACTCTGTATGACTCCTATAAAGATGCACGAGTATCAACTGAGTGTAATAAAACCTCAGTTGCTAGATATATGCAGATAGATGTATCCCCTGCCATGCCTAGATATCTCCTTAAACCAATTAGTTGCTGGGAAAGGGGCCTGTTCTTTAGGCTAAGGACAGACACCATGAAATATTTGCTGTCATTCCCCATTGGGTTTACACACAATTTTAACTTATTATTGTGTCCTTGTAATAATACCCATAAGCAGTCAATGCTTCATTTCCTGTTCTCTTGTAGTTACTATTCAGCCCCCACTAAAAAATTCTTTATCCTATATTTTAAAACTCGCCACATTACGGATTATAAAGTGGCTTACGAAAAGGTGCTAGCTATTACTGATGATGAATTATGCCTAAGAGTCGGATTATTTTTGAAAACAGTGATGCGTATACGTAACTCTATGCACCCTGATTAATTGACCTTCTTAAAATTTGTGTATATTGTGGCATTTTTAGCAATTTTTGTATATTATTTTATGCTGCACTTTTATGGATATGTTGTTTTTATCCGAATAAAGTTCATATTGATTGATTGATTGATTGATTGCTGCTACAAACGCATATAGTTCAAGAATTGGAAAATGTCTGTGCTGAAATCTATCCGTCTTTGATCATGAGGACTCAAAGACATAAATGAAGCCCTTACAAGTTATACTTTTTTTCTCTCAAAACTTTAAGATTTTACATATAACATAACACAGGTGTGCATTTCGATTGCTGCAAGATCATATAATCATGCATTACGGTGGTTACAGTTTAAGACTTTTGGGAAATTCGCGGCCCCCCACCCTGCTCCAATGTCTGTGGTCAAGTGTTAAGGCACAGAATCCCCCTCTGCACCCAAGTCGCTTCCCCCAAGGCAATACACTCAGGGGTTACAAGTTATACTTAGATCTGCAATCCAAACTCCATAATGACCAGGGCTACTGGAATTATGCGATGGTGCGCACGGGATTACTTTCGCATAGCTGTAGATTTGCCGCATTTACCTCATAGTATCTCATCTGCCGCACAATTTGCAGATTTTTTTTAACTCAAAAGGTTCAAAAGTTGCTAAGAACACAGCGACTTGTGTTGCTGCTTAGAGGAAGGACCTTTGCAAACATTGACTGGTCACCTTTCTGTAGCTTATTGCTATATTTGGGTGTTAAACTGGTACTAATGAGGTACAACTAATGCCCAGACAGTGTTAACAAGCTTAACAAGCATTGGCATAGCCAATAGGTCTCGCTTTTGGGACCTTTTAAGTATTTAGTTATGCAGCACAATATCCTTGGTGCAACAACATCAGCTGTTGCATGGCTAAACACTTATAAGGTCCCAAAGGCGAGACCTATTGTCTATGCCAATGCTTGTTTGTTATGGTTGGCGATTTTATCTGAATAGCCTATTTTTAATGAAGTTAGATGTGCATGTATGCATTTTCAGAAAGTTTATCAGTAAGAGTCTTTGTCAAAGACGTCTGCCTCGCTTATTGATTGAAATGTCATACTTTTGAAATGTCACCTGTTGCGATTACTGACCCATGCACAGCATGCCACTGAGCGTTCCTAGCCTTGTATCCTCAAATTGCAAATGTCTAGTTATTTCTTTAGAGCTTCAGGCATTAGTCCGTTTTGATTTATTTTTAAATTTTGACAGATAAGTTGATGTGCTTAGGGTCACACCACGTGTCACATGTAGAAATCAGGTTGAGAAGCCTGGTCTCCTGGATCTAGAATCATCTTTATATCACAAGACTACACCCCCTCCTTTGCTGGAAGCCTCCCAGGTTGTTTTCTACCAGCACAGAATCCCTCCTAATGAAGGCCTGGCACAGACAAGGGTATTTTGTTTACTGGGATTCTTTGCCCGTCGCCACCTTGGCATGGCCCTCCTGGACACAGACTGGCACACTGTAGCAGGGATGTCACGTCTGCATTACCATCCAAACCAAGCAAAAATTAAACTCTCTTAAAGCTGCATGCCAATGCGCTGTAAGTTGTACAATACCCCTACCCAAGGAAGAAGCCAATTCCTGGTAACTGACCATAAAACTGGCGTCACGTGAGGCTGAAGTATGCAAGCCCCAGGTTTGATTTGGTTAGCCCAGATCAGGAACATGGCTAGAGAACGCCAAACTAGCTTTGAAAAGATAATATTTAAATTAATCTGCTCTCGTACTGTAGAAGGAACTAACCACATGTTACAAACGTATTCACAGCGACCTTCATAAACAGCAGAGCGATCTCTCTCTACGATCGCATCTTCTAGGGTCAGGTCAGAGATCTCTCAGCCTTATTGAGGCCGTACATATACTATTAATGTATTTCTTATGCCACATAACTACCCTTCAGATTACACTGATGTGACAAGTGAATGTAGAGGAATCCAGACCACAAGACCTTCGAGGCCCTGGCAAAGAGTTGAGATAGCTCACATAATCCAGCATCTTCTATGTCTTTTTCTAACTCAAACTAATTAAAAGGGTCCGGAAATGCTGCTATCGGTGTTAGTGCACAGTGTCACATTCCATTTGCTTGTTGCTGTGTTTAGACATTAACCCATTTCACCTAATACTAATGAGGTTAAACATTTGCCCAAGAAGTGTTAACATTGTGAAAAAACCCACATAATAGCGAAGTAATACTGCCAGAAAATTTGCTGCATAAATTTCGCGCTTCTTGCCGCATAATTTTGTCTCTCTCTACCATATAATTCGATGGACTGTGCATTATTTGCTACCAAATGCAGCAGTTACAGCTAGCTCTACAAAGTAACTCCAGGCTCAGCAGAGTTGCAAGTCCGCTAGCAAAGCACTTCAAAGCCTTGTCCGGGGTAGTGCTTTGTAAATCTACAACACAATAGGATAGCGAAAAGGATGAAGGTGAACGTGCAGCTAATGCGAGGCTGTACATTTATGAGGCAAATGTCAGATATGTGGAAACCTGGCGCTACACAATGTCAATTGCCAGATCTAATGGTAGCCCTTCTGGAGGGAAGACAGGAATGCTCACACCTCGTTCAGACAACTTCCACCAGTCCATCGCCCCTGTATGGTATTTTCGAGATAAGAAAGCCCGGCTTCTTTGTACACGCCGAGCAGCTGATCTGTTTTCAGGAGCCCTGTACAGCTGCTCCCAGCCTGCAAGGCTTCACCTGCCAGTCTGGCCATGTGTGGCTCCTATCCCGCCTCCTGGTCTCAGGCAGGAGCAGGGATGTGAAAAACGGACTCCTGAACTGCTCTGGAAATTAGTCACAAAAGAAACGCCTTAACATGCGAAAGTACCAAGTGGGACCAAAAAAACAACACGCATTGGCCGCGCGGCAGTAAAAGTAACGCCGCGCGGCCGCAAAAGTGAAAGTAATCGCGGTAAAAGTGGCACGCGCGCCCGCGCACATGCACTGTAGCTTTAGGCTGGCCTGGTAGCACTTTTTGGAGCCCTCTCAATAAGTCTCGCCAGACCAGCGCATGCGCTGGGTCAGGCGAGACCTAAAAATGACATAATAATGAAGTAATACTATGACAAAATGTGTTGCATAATTTGCCTTTTCTTGCCGCATATTTTACTCAACCCCGCCGCATAATTTGACCCTCTCCTGCTGCATAATTCCAGTGGCCCGGATAATGACTGAATTTGGCAAGTGGAAGAGAGGCAGGCCTAAGAACACTTAGAGACAAACTGTGGAAACAGAAATGAGGACCTGAACCACAGCTGGGACACCATAAAGAAACGGCCCTGCGGCAGCGAAAGTGATCGCGATCAAACGTCAAAGCGGCCGCGAAAGTGAAAGTAATCGCGGTAAAGCGCGACGGGCGCGCCCGCGCACATGCACTGTAGCTCTAGGCTGGCCTGGTAGCACTTTTTGGAGCCCTCACAAAATGTCCCGCCATGCGCTGGGTCAGGCGAGACCTAAAAAGCGTCGTTTAACAGTGATACACTGTCAGATGACAGACCATACATGATACGAACAAAAAAACATAGCCATTTTAAAAAGCAGGCACAAGAATATCATTAAACGCTATAAATACGAAGGTAAATATATAATTACAATCAGGAGAACGTCATATCCCTGCTTACCTTACACAGCTCTACTGAGTCCCATTAGATGTTCCATTACAGGAGGAACAGGTAGAACATCACCAGTGCTGGAGAAACAGCCTCTAGGTAGGAAGTGGCAGGTTGTGCTGCTGCATTGACATCGAAAGAGGACAGAAAATGAACGCAGCTAGACGGGCAGAAAGTAAGTTACAGCAGATACAATAGCGGCCATATTGAAGCGTTCCAGATTATTAAAAGGTGTTTGTTGGAATTGTATGAATTATAAAGAATCTATCGTATACATTCTAATTAACATATAAAGACTTCTACGTCATATGCAGAAAATCAATGACTTCAGTATAATACATTTTATTGTTTACATATTTAGTCATTTTATAAAATTCACAAAAATATACTCTCGTGTTTCTCTAATATAAAATTGATTTTTCTTTTTTTTAGCTCTGTGGTGCCGCAGATCCGGAACACATTGGTTCTGACGGATTGCGTAGGGTTTCTAATGATCTGGGCAGAGCCGCGTAATGACTCGCGTACTGACTAGAGGCAGCAGCTCTCTGTTCAATATTGGAGTGTCCGTGATGATGTAGTATTGTTTTTCATTGACAGGGCGATATCGAGTGACTGGGTCAATATTATAGGAGGTGGCTATGTAGAGAGGTGGGCGCTTTCCTATCTAGGCCTTTAATCTCAGGGAGGAGTAAAGGGGCCCTCGTGTCGAGGGGACATGTCCTGAGGGTGCCACTGTTCCAAAAGAAACAAGCTTTTGCAATGCAATAGGTCTCGCATTACGCGAGTATCCGCTATTGACATTGCAAATAACAATGCCTTTTATTTTTGTTTTCGTTTTCGGGAGAGGCCAGGTTCACTGACCATTATGTCTGTGACATCTTACTTTGTTCTTGTGTCCAAGAGAAAACTAGATGCAGACATTTAGGGAACAAAGGTAAATTTACTAGGCCTACGAGCCTGAAATGTTTGAACTGGAGACATGTAAAGTTGTGTAGCCTGGAGTTGTTTTGTCAAGTTGTGTTGCTGAGTGAGAAATGTCGGGATGCACACGGCCATTCGAGATGACCAATAAAAAAGCTGTTCTCCATGACACGAGGAGACTTAATTATTGAATCATGGAGCTTTTGTTGCGCCACATGCAAGCAAGCGGGCGCCTTGTGGCCTGGTGATGACGCAATCATGCTTGTATCTGGATAATCGCGCAACCTGTACAGAAGGTCTGGTCTTCAAAATACGTGGACCAGACTCCAAATCGCAGTGCACTTTACATCTCATTGTTAACAAGCCCGGACAGACGGACATCGTGCGCCTGACCTGGGGCTGGCGCCGGTTGTACACCGTGACCTCTATTGGCCCTTGGGATGGGAGGAGGGGGGAAGAGTCCTTTCTCTTTCCGGATGTATGACAAGGAATATCCCAGATATGGCAGGGTAAATAACCATGGCTTAGTAAACTGTGAAGGCCCTCTAAGGTGCGCACACGCTTATGTGCCAGTGACGCGCCAGCAAATGCACGGGGGCAGACACGCAAACTTCATCTCCTGAGTGTGTGTGTGGGGGGGAATGCAGCTGGCTGATAAAAGCACAATGCGGGGGGAGTGTGTACATGCGGATGGCTTGAAGAGGACTGTAAAGTACGTGTTCTTTATATTATATGTGTTTTTTTTTTTTTTTTTACGAAACGCTTCAATACTGCACTTCATGCACCGACAACCAGGAAACGCCGGTTCACCCACATTCCCATTCTAAGGATGAGGGAAATGCCTCTCATAATGTTTCCCAGCGTCCAACTCACTTTCATTCCAACACAGATGTGGCATAACAGCTTTAGTTGCCGGTTTTGGAGCTGGGGAACCCGGTTCGAATCTCCGTGTCAACTATTTTGTGATTCTGTGTAAATCTCTTAATCTCCCCGTGCCTACAAAAACATGAATCCGTCCTCGTGTAATGTAACTGGTGGTCATGTAAAGCGCTCGAATACCTTCGGGTCGAGTTGGCGCTGTAGAAAACTGAATTGCTGTAATTGCTGGTGAGGAAATAGAAGGTTCTCAAAATGGTTATGCAATTGAGAGGAGCGTGAAAAGGCGACGTTTGATAACATTAGAACGCAATTAAAGAACGGAGTTTGTCATGCAGAGTTGAAAGTACATGTAGGATAGATAAGGCAAGAGTGATAAAAATAGAAACCCCTCACTAAAGTACTCACATTGCTTCCAAAAGTAAAGGAGCGCCGCTTCAAGGTAATAACAAGCATTGGCCGCACGCGCGCCTCGCGTTTTAAGTTTTAAAAAAAAGACAAGCCCGGCGGAGCGTGGCGCGCGCGCGCTTGGGGGCGGGGGAGCGCATTCCAGGAGGGGGAGCGGACCCTTTGAAGTGCTCCTAAAAAGCAGATTGCATGGCGGCACGATGCGCGTGATTGTGCGCGTGCTAGCCATGCAATCCGCTTTTTGGAAGCACTTTCCAGCCCGCTCTCTATAGTCTCGCTTTGCGATCGCTTACGCGATAGCAAGGCGAGACCTAAAAATCCGGCCATTTGTTCATGTAGTCTGCAAAGGATTGGACGTGATGCTTAAATAGAAATTCATATAAAATAATCTGTATTAATTGGTAACGTGACTTTTCTGTTTTTGTTTACTTTGCTTATCAGTCTGGGATATTAAAGCAGCACCAGAAATAAAAGAAAGTGCTTTCTTTTTATATTTGCTGTTTGAAGTATGTCTTAATGGAGGAAGAATAGGGGCCTTAGGAGATTGTCCTAATTTTTTTACTGTCTGGGTCATTATAATACCTGTCATGCTGGTAGAAAACCAGCTGTGTGTCAACCCCTTGTTACCTACAGGGCAGTATAGGTTTTTGCAGACCTTTGAACAGCCTGGGGTTTTGGACTGTTTGTGACCATAGAAATGTGTTTTAATATGTACAAATCATATTTTAGGAACCAGGAAATTATGACAGACTTCTAAAACGGGTTTACAATCCATAAGGGATGGCTATTTGGAAGGGACGAGTTGTTAGTGCCTATGCCAAATAGCGATATTTTTGGAGCTCCATCAATATTTTTCAACCGAAATCCAGTCGTAAAACATTGAAAATGTACTCACCTGGGGTGGTAACCAATTTGCAAAAGTTAAGGGTTCCCAGGGTACCTCTTCTCATTTGTGAATAAAAAAAAGTTAGTTGGGGTATGCAGGGGTCCGAGGACAACTGCCAACTCTGAAAAAAATTGTTTAAAAAAGGGTTGATTTTTTAAAACGCAGCCCTCTTTCCTTTATGGAAAAAAGGTCTCATTAAAATAAGTTTGTTTTATTTAAATGCGGTCGCAGACCCGGTGGTCTGCTGCCTCTAGCAGGCCTTCATCTCTGTCATGGCATCTAATCGAAATAAGTCACGATTTGTGACCTGCCTCATAAATATTCATGAAGTAGGTTGGCTTACGACCCACTAAGTCTACTAGTGCATAGGTTGGTTGTGAGACAGTGATTTTTAAAATAATATAGTTTATAATAAATGTGCGGAATGTACGTGCAAGCTTTGAAGAAAATAATGCTTTTAAAATTTCAAGTTAAAAGAGATACTCAGATTTGCACCTGTACTTCGGAGTATAGACATGGCCGTGTCCTCTATTGTAATTCCACCCCATTTCCGGCACAACCTGATCAACTATCCATGCCGTGGGAAAAGTGGATTGACATGTTTGACAAATACGTTATAGCTCTCGATGGGCTAGAATTTACACCTGAGAGGAAGAAAGCACTGTTGTTGGGTACCATAGGAAAGGAGGCTTGTCGCATTTTTAAATACTAACCCCATAAGCTAGGCAACGACAATCAGCCAGTGGAGGATGTTTTTAAGGAGGCCAAGTTACGTTTGGAGAAAAGATTTGCCAAGGAGGAGAATATTATTATGTCTCAGTACAAATTCTACACCAGGCCCCAAAAAGATGCAGAATCGCTGGATGAATTTGCCACACGTTTATGGGAATTGTCAACAAAAGTGTAAATTTGGGCAAATGACCGATGAACTTACCAGAGATCAGCTAATTGTCCAATGTCATAGCAAAAAAACACAGGAACGGCTTTGAGCTGCAAAGAACCCTACCTTGAAGGATGCCTTGAAGGATGCCATCTCCAATGCTAAAGTAGTAGAAGAATCTGAGCACTGTATGAAGGACATGGGCAAGAAGGCAGAGGAATCCGGCTATTGGCAAAAAAGAGGAAACCACTAAAAGTACCATCAGCAAGTACAATCCCAGAGCACAGAGGTCTGTCAGATCCAAGGGTTGTTCCAGGTGTGGTTGTGCGTACCATGCTAGTGACTCAAGATGGTGCTTTACATCAAACTAAGAGTGCATGAAGTGTGGTCGGAAGGGCCATTACGCCAGTGTATGGAAAGATTTCAGCAAATCCTGTGTTGGGGTTGCAGAGGAGTTCAATGTGGATGGAAACAACGAGGATCCTGTGCTGATGGTTCGTCCTGGGAGTGGAAAAAGTGAGAGAAAGCTTCGTCCTTCGTCCTTGGTAGACAACTGGAACTGATGGTGGACTGTGGCTTGTTTTATACCATCATGCTGAATTGGATGTGGAAGAAAGAGTGGCCACTGGTTTCACTCTTATCCAAAGACATTGATCCTAGGAGGTACCAGGGATAGAAAATTGATGTGTTAGGGTACTTTTCGTCTCCTATTGAGTTTAAATCAAGACAAGTAGTGGGGAAAATCTATGTGACAGAAGATGGTCCACCGATTTTGGGTTGGGGTCATCAATTTGATCTCCACATTATTATTGATCCTCATGGCCAGGTATTGTGCATGGCCGATGTTGCCACCGAACAGATTTTGGGTGAGATGGAAGATGTGTTTAGTCAGAAGCAAGGGGGAATGAAGGGGTACACACATAGAATTGTGTTAGAGGAAGGCACCATCCCAGTTAAACACAAATTGGAAAGAGTTCCAGTAATTGTGAGGGATGAGGTTAAGAAAATGTTAGAGGATATGCTCAAAGGGGGTTATTGAGACTTTTGAGGCCTCTGAATGGGTCTCTCCCGTGGTTATTACCAGGAAGAGTGATAGCAAACTTAGGTTCTGTGTGGACCTTTGCAGCTTAAACCAGCATGTGGTAACAGATACCTTTCCACTCCCCAATATCAACAAACTGTTGTTGTTGCTAAGGGGTGGTAAGTACTTTTCCAAACTTAATGTGAAAAGTGGTTATCACCAAACTAAGTTGCATGAGGAGTCAAAAAATCTCACAGCCTTCATTACCATGGAGGGTACATTTCACTTCACGAGGATGCCCTTTGGATTGTCCTCCGCAGTGAGCGTCTTCCAGTGGATTATGCCCAAAATATTTAGGGGATAGAACAACGCAAAATTCTTCCAGGATGACATCCTTGTCTTTGGTGGGTCAATTCAGGAGCCCAACAACACGTTGAAGGAGGATTTAGGTAGACTGAAAGAGGTGGGTCCTACCTTGAGGAAGAATAAATGTAAGTTTCTGGTGTAAGAAATAGAATATTTTGGTCATACCATTTCTGGGCAGAGCATCAGTCCGAAAATTGATCTGTTAGTAGCAATCAGAGCTGCACCCATTCCCCTGATAAAGATCAGCTGCCATCATTCATGGGTTTGATCGAGTACTATGCCAAATTTGTCAATGGTTTTGCAGACACGACGGAAGCTCTCAGAAGGCTGTTTAGCAAGCAGTGCACTTTTGTGGGGAGCAATGTCCAACAACATGCTTTCAATGTGATTAGGAAGAACATTTGCAAAGCAGTGATTCTTGCACCCTTTGACACACATCTCAAAACATTCTTGACAATTGATGCGAGTGCATGTGGTGTGGGGGCAGTGTTATGACAGGTGTATGCAGATGCTGAGAAAATGGTAGCGTTTGCCTCGCGTTCTTTGACGGAATGTGAGAGTAACTATTCTGTCATCGAGCACAAAGCTCTGGCAGCAGCCTGGTTGGTCGAGCATTTCAGGACCTTCTATGGGGTGTTAACTTTTATATTCACACTGACCACAAATCCTTGGTCAAAGTATTGCGTCCTGGCAGTGTGGGTAAGGGCTCTACAAGACTGGCCAGACTTGCTTCTAGGCTACAAGAATACCGTTACTATGTGGCACGGCACACATTCCGGGGTGGAACAACGCACAAGCTGATTGTCTTTGTCTATCACGTTTATCGTTGAAGGATTTAGGGGAGCATGGGCTTGGTGTTTCATCTAGGCAGCAGGATGGTGCTGTGGCTTCTCTGGGAGATGTGGAAGAATGCATTGGTAGTGCGTTCTTGGTGAATGAGTGGTGCAAGTTTATGGTTCAGAATGTTGTCCTTAAGAGTGGTGAACATATGTTGGTGGAGGGAGAGCACTTTGGCTCCCTCTGTGAGACCGTTTGTGAAAATATTGGATGAGTTGAGTGTGAGTAAATCCAAAGTCCTCATGAGAAATGACAAATTTGTACCGCCTAAGGGCTTAAGGATGAAGATTATTAAGCTGGCTCATGAGGGGCACCTCGGTCAAACAATGACCAAGAAACGGGTGAGCGAAAACTTTTGGTGGATGTTAGAACTGGGGGTCTCTAGTTGGTAGAGGTAGGTACCTTTGACCAAATAGGGACCCTTGCTTCTAAGTCAGGGAAAGGGGATTACACTACTGGAGCACCACTCCTCACCCCCTTGGTAGCTTGGCACGAGCAGACAGGCTTATCTCAGAGGCAGTGTATTAAGCATTTGTGAACACATGCAGTAATACAGTGAAAACACTACAGATGGACACCACACAGGTTTTATAAAAATAAGTATTCTTTATATAGACTTAACACAAGACCACAAACGACAAAAATCCACAATACTGTACTCAAAATTGACTTAAAGATGGTAGATTTAACTTAGTTCAAGTTGATGGTAAATGTGACACCGTTCTCACAAAAGTACCTGGATGCGTACCGTAAAATAAACAAAGGCTCACAGCGTTGGAGATGCGTTGGTTCCTTGCTTCAGGGGAGACGATGCATCGCGCCTCAATGCTTGCGCAGAGTAGGGGTTGCGTCTTGATCCTTACCGGAGAGGAGGTGATGCGTAGATTCTCGTGCTGCGGTACGGTTGCGATACAGCAAGATGGCACCTCGATGCGATGCGACAATCCGGTGCGATGCGATAAGGTGGCGCCCTTGATGCGCCGATGTTAAGACGATGCGTGCACGCCCTGGCAGCTTTGCAGCGACTCTGTACTTTGGAGCCGCGACAGGCCCTGCGACACGCTTCTCCGGTGATGCAACGGCGACCCGCACGGTAGCGACACGCTTCTCTGGCATGCGAAGGCAGACAACTGTGACAAAGACACGCTTCTTGGGAGATGCAGCGGCACACTTCTCCGGCGATGCAACGACTCCAGCTGCGGCGGCAACACGCTTCTTCTTGTTGCGTTGCGCTTCCAGCTCCCAGCGACACGCAGGCTTCTGCAGATAGGATTCCCTGCTAAGAAATTCAGAGGGGAGCTGGTGGTGAAGTCTTTTGTCCCTGAGACTTCAGCAGGAGGCAAGGACAAGTTCAAGCCCTTGGAGTAATATTCTGCAAGATGATGAAAGTCCTTCGAAAGTTCCTTCTCTCCTTGGCACTGAAGACACCACTGTAGGCCAATGCAGCAACACAGCACACTGGCAGGGGGGCAGTACAACTCCTACAGCTTCATTTGATTCTTCTCCTTGGCAGAGGTACGTCTTGTTGTTCCAGAAGTGATCTAAAGTCTTGGGGTCTGGGTCTCCATATTCATACTACTTTTCTCTTTGTTCTCTGAAGGCAGAGGCCTTTGCCTAGTCCAAACCAGTTCTGGTTAGTCCTGGAGCACTTTGTTGACATGACTCCTTCTTTCCTTTCACAGTGGAGGCCAGGGACATCAGACACACCACAGGAGGTGGAACCAGCAATGTGGAGGGAAGGCACAGCCCTATTCAGGTCCCAGCTGCAGCTCCTCCCACCCATCTACATGCAGATCTCTCTATTCAGCCCTGAGCTGACTCACCCTCTCTCCTGGAATCCCCCAACCCCTGTCACTCACAAAACCAGACACACAATACACAACCTAGCGGAGACAGGCTGGGACAGTTAAGCAAGAAAATACCTACTTTCTAAAAGTGGTATTTTCAAACACAATGTTAAAACCAACTTCACTAAAAGATGTATTTTATCATTCTGAGTTCAGGCATACTAAACTCGAATTACTACCTAGTTCCCTGAGACAGTTAGGATTGTAAGATGCAATAATCAAACTGCCCATTCTGGCCTATGGGGAACAGTTAGCCTTGCAATAGTGAAAAACGAAAATGGCTGTAATTCACTATTAGGACATGCCACACACACCAGGGCATGGCCTACCTTATACGTACAATGCACCCTGCCCTTGGGCCTACCATAGGGGTGTCTGATATGAAGAAAAGGGAAGGTTTAGGGACTGGCAAGTGGGTGCATGTGGCCAGTCAACATGGCAGTCAGAGACTGCACACAGGCTCTGCAGTGGCAGGCCTGAGACACACTTTTACAAGCTGCTCCTGTGGGTGGCACAACTAGTGCTGAAAGCCCACCAGCAGCATTTGACTCACAAGCCCTGGGCACACATGGTGCACAGTACTAGGGTCTGACAAGTAAATAAAATAATCCAATCATGGAGTCACTAATCAATACATCAATTTAACATATGGAGCACTTGCACTGTGGCACTGAATAGCAGTGGCACAGTGCCCAAAGCATCTAAACCAGCAAAACATATAAAAAACAGATACACAAAAAAAAAAAAAAATAGGTAGTAGTGTCCCTAAGGATAGGGGAGAACGGCACACCACACTGATTGTACGTAATAACTAAAGCACATAAAGTTAAGGCGTCAAAAATATATAGGAAAATCAATAATGATTGTAGGGTGCTCACAGCTTCAATTGATGTCCACTACCTGGGGACATCATCCATATGTGCAAGACATACATACATTAATTATTGCAAATTTAGAAGACTTAAATGGCACTCCCACACAATATACGGGTTAAATACCCAACTGATATAAATTGTCAGTTCTTATTCAAATCACATATGCCTGTCCGTTTAAAAAAAGATAGGGTCAATTCCTTCAAATAATTATGCTGTCTGATAACAAATCCAGGACCCCTTGGATATTAGCTGTTTTTCATCGTTTCTTTATGAATGCAGAATTGTAAGTTCCAATACACGGACCAGCCGAAACGTGTTTCGTCTTACAAAAGACTTTTTCAAGGCTGGAAAAAGTAAATACAAAAGCTAAATGCATCCATTTCTCATACAAAATCGTAAAAACGGTTTGACAAATCACTATAAAAAATGATCACAACTAAGTGTTCACCCACATCGGTGATAGTCTGAAAAAAGATGTGCGCAAGAAGAGAACCAAACTTCCCAAAGTCTATTTTAGATGTTAAGATCAAGCGGAGGATAAGAAAACTTGTGTAGAAATAAGTAGATGCACCACTAAAAACGCCCAAAACCAATCGCTCCAGAAAGTCAATATGGGCATAAATGGTAGTAAAGAACAATAGACATGTGTTGTACAACCTGAAATGCACAACACATACACTAAAAAAAGATTGATATATCAACCAACCAATAAACTCAGTAAGGTAGTTGATAATGTTTCCAGTCCTGTAGTTCATAAACGCGAGGTCCAAAGTCAAAACATCATATGTACAATCACACCATCTAAGGGATGGACAAAACAATAAGTAATCACTAATCACTCTCAGTAAAAAGTCATGTTGTAAGGCCCGATAGTACATAATAAAAGTGATGTCACAACATAGGTTGTATTGGCTATATGCGACGAACATAAGAACTGCTGTTATTATGTAGCCATCTGTCATCCATAAATAAACATCAGAGGAGGTGACTTGTCACGAGTGAATAAGTGCGCATAAAGACAGAAGAAATTAGACTGGTGTTTAATAGTCTAACGCATAAAAAAGTTTTTGGTTTAAAATTTGTTAACCAACAATACCAAGGAGAATAACGGTATAATTGACGTTAACTGATGAGTTTGTACTTACCTTTCATTGGAAGAGACGACAACGTATATATTTTTTCTGGGTATGTTTATATATATAATTCTTTGGAATGGGTCAATTATACCGTTATTCTCCTTGGTATTGTTGGTTATACTATATATGAGTCACAAATGCAAGTCCAAATCCTCACCGCTGACCACCAATGTTAGAACTGGGGGTCTCTAGTTGGCAGAGGTAGGTACCTTTGACCAAATAGGGACCCTTGCTTCTAAGTCAGGGAAAGGGGGATTACAATACTGGATAACCCATGCTCACCCCCTTGGTAGCTTGGCACGGGCAGACAGGCTTATCTCAGAGGCAGCGTGTTAAGCATTTGTGAACACATTCAGTAATACACTGAAAACACTACAGATGGACACCACACAGGTTTTATCAAAATAAGTATTCTTTATATAGACTTAACACAAGACCACAAACGACAAAAATCCACAATACTGTACTCAAAATTGACTTAAATATGGTAGAATTAACTTAGTTCAAGTTGATGGTAAATGCGACACCGTTCTCACAAAAGTACCTGGATGCATAACGCAAAATGAACAAAAGGCTTGCAGCGTTGGAGATGTGTCGGTTCCTTGCTTCGGGGGAGACGATGCGTCGCGCCTCAATGCTTGCGCAGAGTAGGGGATGCACCTTGATCCTTACCGGAGAGGAGGTGATGCGTAGATTCTCGTGCTGTGGCCCGGTTGCGATGCGGCAAGATGGCGCCTCGATGCGATGCGACAATCTGAAGCGATGTGATAAGATGGCGTCCTTGATGCAACGATGTTAAGACGATGCGTGCACGCCCTGGCAGCCTTGCGGTGACTCTGTACTTTGGAGCCGCGACAGGCCTTGTGACACGCTTCTCCGTTGATGCGACGGCGACCCTCACGGTAGTGACACGCTTCCCCGGGATGCGACAGCAGACAACTGTGACGACGACACGCTTCTGGGGAAATGCGGCGGCGGCACGCTTCTCCGGCGATGCGAAGACTACAGCTACAGCGGCAACATGCTTTTTCTTGTTGCGTCGCGCTTGCAGCTCCCAGCGACACGCAGGCTTTTGCAGATAGAATTCCCAGCAAGGAAATTCAGTGGGGAGCTGGTGGTGAAGTCTTTTGTCCCTGAGACTTCAGCGGGAGGCAGGCACAAGTTCAAGCCCTTGGAGTAATATTCTGCAAGATGATGAAAGTCCTTTAAAAGTTCCTTCTCTTCTCCTTGGCACTAAGACACCACTGTAGGCTAACACAGCACACTGGCAGGGGGGGCAGTACAACTCCTACAGCTTCCTTTGGTTCTTCTCCTTGGCAGAGGTTCGTCTTGTTGTTCCAGAAGTGATCTAAAGTCTTGGGGTCTGGGTCCCCATATTCATACTACTTTTCTCTTTGTTCACTGAAGGCAGAGAGGCCTTTGCCTAGTCCAAACCAGTTCTGGTCAGTCCTGGAGCACTTTGTTTACATGACTCCTTCTTTCCTTTCACAGTGCAGGCCAGGGACATCAGACGCACAACAGGAGGTGGATCCAGCATTGTGGAGGGAAGGCACAGCTTTGTACTTAATAAAAAAAACACTGAATGCACAATCAGGTATAAATGTGTGCTGCAGGAAAAGCAGTGCCTATTATGTGCAGGGTGGTATTCTCTGGGGAAAAACAAACTCAAATAGTCTATGCCAAGAGAAATGACACCAGTGGTTCTCAAATATCGAAGGATGTGCCTACATTTAGGGTGCTAGATAAGTATTATTGTTTCTGTACATTATGTAACCAATCAGGCAAAATCATTCATACTCAGGCCATCGCTGCTCATTGAGCCGGGGAAGACATTTGTGCCAGTCCTAAGTAGCTGTTAATGTTGCTGATGGCTGTTGCTGGCGGTAGTTTTGGTCATTCAGTAACTGCAGATTGCTGTTTTTCATGAATTGGGCACCACACAGAATAATTACACTTCAGGTTGTGGTTAGTGCCATGATGCCAGTGTCAGCATTATCCTTTATCATGCCAATTTCTCCATTGCACCCATGTATAAAGCACGATAAGCAAGGCAGTTTTTACTTTTCCAAAGTGTTTGAAGCACCATAACAATGCCTACATTCACAAGGACACAGTATGCAAAGCTTCACCATAATCAGGTCAATTTCTTTAATGGACTAGAATGTACAGCACCATAGCCAGGCCAGTGAGTGTATGTAAAGCTTTGCAACCAAACCAGTATTAAGCGAAAATGTAAAGCACCAGACCATGGACAGTTTCCATAACCTGCTTGATCTGTAAATCACCACAGCCTGGCTGTGCTTTCCCAGTATGCGAAGTACCAAAGTCAGGCCCATGATGATCCAGTATTTAAAGCACCACAATATGGCAATTATCTACATTGCATGTGGATGTGGCACATCCTAGTCAGTCCAGTACTTCTTCAGTATCTGAAGCACCGAAGTCAGACTATAGAGTGAAGCATTACTGCCAGAACAATAACTAGGATAACCACACTGCATTTACATCTGGGAAACAGTTGATTGCTCGATTGTTGTACAAGAAAGGGATGAGTCTCTATCAAATCAATACTGTGATCAATCAGATTAATCTGTAAAGTTAAAAGGGGAAACACTTTGGGTGCTGCTCAACAGGTAGAGTCTACAGTTGTTTGGTAGTACCTTAGAATTGTCACATAGTGGGGCCAGGAGAAAATATCCAGGTGCCAAAAACCAACATTTTATAAGCATAACATCACAGAGCAGTACAACTGTGATAGGGAGCACTGTACTTTCATCCTTATAGGTAATGGTTCAATTAACCTTGGAAGGATGAGAAGCTGAGGCAGTCCAATAGAGCATTTCAACCCATAGCCACTATTTTGCAAAGCGCATTCCTACAGCAGATGCATTAACCCATGGAGCTGTGTTGGAATGTATGAAGGGTTGGTTCATTCATGAGCCCTGCATCTTCCCACCCTAAACTCTCTACAAACTATGACTTCCTAGAGAATGTAGTTGGAAGAAAAATATATATATATTTTACATTAACTCTATTTCTTTAAAATAAATGTAACAGATATTTTGCCTCTCAGTGAACACTCGCGAATATAGTGGCTCATGGTATGTGTCAGTTGCACACATCAGTCAGAAAAGAGCGCTCATGAACACTGCATTGCCGCACACCAAGAAAAATAATCAGAGGGAACATTGCTGTTAACTCATGAATAGTTCTCGTCATTTAATGTGGTAACAAAGAGTTGATACATTGAGATGCAGAATTTAAAACTTGAACTTGATTTTTTAACTTACTTGTTTTTTCCCAAATCAGTGGTGGTTCTGAAGAATGTTGTCTTTTTCATTAAAGCAGATGTTTCGATTTCTACACAGCCCATTGTTTAACAACTTTATATTATAAGGTTAAACATGTAGTAAATATGTGGGAAAGTAGGGCTGAATGAGGCAAAATCCACATGAACAGATCATCGTTAGTATTTAGTTGCACATGTAGCATTGTTGTCTGTGGAATATTGTATTCCTCGGAGAAGACGAGGAGGGATCCTTTTACCAGGAGAGCATTGAACGCTGATTGGCTGACGGGAGACGAGAAGAGCAACATGTTACAAAGCTTCAGAATGTGATGTCTATTATAGTGTCTGTTCCTAGAGTAAGTTACCTCTTGCTTTAGAGATCGTTTTGCCAACTTTTAAGATCATTATTCCATTTTACCCAGGCCCAAACTTTATTGCTTTGAGACTCTACTGAGGTTGAAGTAAGTTATTGTTATGTTAGAATTTCAGTGACAACATTTTAAACATACAAAACCACCTGAATTCATCAATCATAGTTATCTCTGGTAATTATACCTTGTGCCCTTCCGCCGTGCGCAGCGAGGGTCGGCCTCAAGGCCAGGCCTGTGGTCCGGCCCTATGGCCAACCTTCCAGCAGAGAGCCAACCCCACGCTGCACATGGACTTTGGCTGTGTATGGCAGGGTCCTGTACTAATTATAGTTGGGTGCCCTGGTGCGCACCTGGGGCAACCAGCAAGCAGCAAGTTGGGGGCACCGGGAGGAGCCCAGGGCTCTCGCCACCACAGCATGCTCCCCGCACACAGCAGGAGCTGGCATTCTTCCCACCCAGCGGGAGCACCTATTTCTGCATCCCGCCGGATGGAAGCAATCTGTGTTTTCCTGCCAGGTGGGAGTATTTTTAAAGCTTCCACCAGGTGAGAGCAGACATGGCTTCCCTGTCCACGCTACAGCAGGTAGGGAAGGTATGTTTTCTCTCAGCCGGTAGAAGATTAAGAAAAAGCTCCAGCTGGCTGGCGCAAACATATTTTTCCCTACCTACACTGATGCGGGCAGGGAAACTACTGTGTCCCAGGGGCCACTCTCTGGTTCACAGTCTCTGATCTGACCCCAAGAGAGGAGATCCCTGGGGCTTTTAAAGGGTCGGGGAGAGGGGTAGTGTGGCCAACGTCCCATTATTTTGTATATGGCTCCAGCAAATGGGATCCCCGTGGCACTTCAGGCTCAGGGAGGGGCCACACATCCCCCTTTAATTTTTAAACAAGTCAGACCCGGGGGATTTACACCAAATCACAAAAAACACTATTTTCTGGATTAAGATCTGGATCAAGACCTAGCTTTCTGACTAATGTGGTGTAAATCCTTTCAACAGTTTGGGCTGGAGCTTCGTCTAAAGTTTCTATGGAAAAATGAATGGGAAAAATAGGTTTTAGGGACCCCTCTTTTTCTCAGCCCCTGCCTGACAGATCCGCTGAAACGTTCTAGTGCAGAGCTGCAGTGGAAGAGCATTTGTTTCAGAAAGGTTTGTGAAGATTCATCACATGGTACCAACGTTGTTAGGAAATCAATAAATGCTTTTTCTATTGAAACATGGTCCTAACTATTACTACCCAATGCCGCATTATTCATGGCAACATGTTTCCGCAAAACTGCTTTTGTGAAAACCATAACCAAAAAGTGTTCTCCATCACACACACACACACACACACACACACCCCCACACACACCCACGCGCACACACACACATTTTGTAATATATATATATAGTTGGAAAACACATGTTTTTAATTGTTTTGACCAAAAGCAGTTGTGTGTGTGCATATATATATATATATATATATATATATATATATATATATATATATATATATATATATATATATATATTCTTGCTTCTTTTAAGGGGGCATCGCTTTTTGAACATTCAAGACTGGACTTTCACCCGCACAATTGACACCAATGACATAGGAGGAAGTAGCCACCTCGGAAGATTGGAGGTGAATACGCACACACACACACACATTTAATTGAGAATGTTCAATCATGAATTTTATAAGTTTTAAAATTTGAAATCGAATTGCAAATCATGATCCAGTTACTTCGCTTATTTTATACATTGCAAAATTGTCAAATGAATAAGCATTTAGGAGAGAAGCAAAGGTTTGTTTTGTGGAAAATAAAGATTTGATGCTAACTTTAATAATATTTTTTCACTGTTGATGATGAGGTAATGGGGTTTTAAATGGAAGGAAAATGGTGCCGCAATTGTGTGTCATCAATTCCGTGTGTGTCGGCAGAAACACGTTATGGCAGAAATTGACGTTTTAAATAATGGATATTGAGCAGTTATTTAAAGTGTCTGCATCTGATCCTTTGACTTGGGAGTGGATTGGTGTTTGGCGTGATAAAATGGAGTAGCTGTCTCACGAATGCAGACCCCCCTCTGTGGAATGTATGTCGGAACAACGATTGCCTTTACCACGCATGCCTTAACAACACTGCCTTTACAATACATGTGTCTCTACCGAGCATGCCTTTGCCACGCAAAGTTTTACAATGACTATGCCTTTACCACGCATGTCTATCCCTTGAAAATGTAAGTATTTTGCAGGTAAGTATAAAGCTTTATTATAAACAAAAAGGAAAGTGCACCAGGAATAGAATCAGTATTGCCAGTGTCAGTTCATCATCTTCTTTTATTGAAAATTATTGATCATATGCTTTAAAATCAGCAATCAATCATCAACCAACGCGTTTTTTTCCTTTTTCCAAATAGGAACTTCGTCAGGGCTCCAACTATTAAATAGTATATTCACGCTTGCAGGTAAGAGTCGTAGTAACAGCACCAGGATTGTCACCCCAGAATCAGGGTATAAAGTAATTTCCTGTACCGGCTGGAAATCCGGGTCATCGAAAATCCCGGCGTGGGCACGGTCATATATATATATATATATATGTATATATGTATAAATATATATTTGTTAAAAAATACATATATATTCACTGAAAAAAAAACATAGGTTTCAGGGACGTTATAGTTAGTTGGACGTTTCACTCATACAAAACCATAGAAATTCTGCCGTTATAGTTAGTTGAGCTAACTATAACTCGCGCCCCCGCAATGCACTGCTGATGACGTCACATATTACATCATTCATGACATGGTCAGTGACATCACTGATGACATCACTGATGACATCTCAAATGACATCACTGATGACATCACTGATGACATCATCCAGTGAATGTGTTTTTCTTTAAAATTTAAATATGTATTATATAAATACCAAGCTGTATTGAAGAAGGAGTGGATGTATAAGTGTCTGGATGGAGGATTTAGTAGGTGTGTGACTCACTGTGTAAGTGAGTGATTAAATGTGTCTTACTGAATACATGGGTTAGTGACTAAACTGGGTGAATGTCTGAATCAGTCTGTCTGTTGTTGTATAACCTGCTGCATCAGTTGGTCAGTATCTCCACGGGTGTCTATATGGGTTATTGATTAGTTGCCTGAGTGTGTGTGTGTGGTTGGGTGGGGGGTGTGGCTCTGTGCATAGATGTGTGAGTGACTGGGGGTATGACTTTAAGAGTGCATGTGGAAACAGTTCTGTGGGTGAGTGAGTGTGTGTATGCATGTGTTGGTGAGTGACTGGGTTTCTCAGTGGTAGATGTCCAAGTAAGTACAAAAGTAAAAGGCAGTGTATGTGAGAATTGGAGTATATAAATGACTATATGTGAGAGTCAGTGATTGTGGGAGTGGCTGTATGGATGAGTGTGTACTTGTATTAGTGATTATATAAGAGAGTAAGTATGCGTTAGTATCTGTATGAATAAATGAGGTGGTGTGTGAATAAATGTGTAGGTGAGTAAATGGAACTGTGATTGATTCTTTGCATGACTGACTAGGATAAGTGCATGACTGACTAGGATGAGTGGTGGTGTGTGAGTGTCTGTATAGGTGTATGGGTGCATATGATTGTATTGATCAGTGACTACATGTATGAATGGTTGTATGGATGAATGAGTGCATGTGTCTGTAGACCTAGGAATTAGTGAGTGCGTTTGTAGTAACTGGTATTGGTGTGTCAATAGTTTTGAAATGGTAGTCTGTATTTTACAGGGGGTGTATCAAAGGTTATATTAGGGTGTGAGGAGGTGCATCAGATTGTCACGTGGATGATGTCATCAGTGATGTCAGTTGAGATGTCATCAGTGATGTCATCAGTGATGTCACTGACCATGTCATGAATGATGTAATATTTGACGTCATCAGCAGTGCATTGCGGGGGCGCGAGTTATAGTTAGCCCAACTAACTATAACGGCGGAATTTCTATGGTTTTGTATGAGTGAAATGTCCAACTAACTATAACGTCCCTGAAACCTATGTTTTTTTCAGTGAATTTCAAAGGTTTTTTAAATGCTAATTTGTAACTATAACGTCCCTGAAACCTATGTTTTTTTCAGTGAATTTCAAAGGTTTTTTAAATGCTAATTTCTAATTATTTTCTTCTTTAAACCTATAGTTTTTTCAGTGATTTTAAATTATCACTTCATTGTCAACCTAGTGAAAACAGCCAATATCCCCAGTTTTCCAGCAATAGCTTCCACAAAACAAAATTCGTCACAAATGAGAACAACAACTGGCAGTAATAATATACAGAGTAGACGTCCCCGTGCAAAAATGAACACAAAAGCACCAGTTCCTAACATTTTCAATGAGCAGCCAAATCTGGGGTGTGATCCAAAAACAGGGAATAAGCCACGTTTGCAGTAGGTATCTAACATCTGCATTTTACTGGTGTAAACCAGGACGACTACATACAATGTGAAAGGGATCGCAGCCCAGAATCACATCTGAAGCGCACCATATGTCATAGAGTTACTGATCACGCAGCTCAAAATTAAGGCCACAACACTCACTGCCACCAGCCTCAGGACGTCCCCCCCCCCGGACTACCCCCCTTCCTACTCCCACCGAGGCAGCACAGAACAGGACAGCGGACCATCCAAAAACGGCATGGTCCCTCAGCCACACAATACTTGAATGTTGGCAGATATGGCAAGCAAATATGTGTGAAGGACGGAACTCATCCATCAATAATAATAATGCACACAATACCAAGTGTAGCGGTGATGTGCTGGACAGACCTCACTATACAGATCATAAACCTCTCCATCTGTACATATACTGCTGGTGCTTGTAGTGTTGTGCACAATAGACGCAACCATGTTACCTCAGGCAGTGGGGAAGATCTCGGACATGTAGCTGTGTTGTCCTCCCCTTAAAGCGGAAGTGCAGTGGGCTGGTCCAACGTACGCCACTCCAGCATAGGGGTATGAATAAATAAGCCGGGGCTCTGGGCATGGTTCACTTGTGAACTGTGAAGACCAACGAGTCTGCCAGAGCGGCGGGCCTCACCCTGCCACGTGGTTGCCGCCATGACCGCGCGTCTCCTCGATACAGGCCTCCTGCGAACCCAGCAGCACAGCACTGCAGACTTATGTCTGTACAGACTACTGCCTTCGATCTACACTGCGGACAGCAGGCTTCACAATTCAGATGGAGTAGCGATTGCAGATGATGCAGTCCAGTATGCAAGATACATTGCTCCCAGTGCAGCCCTCTCGGACCATGCATCATCGCAGGGTGCGCACACGCTGAGTGCTTCAGGTGCCACTAACTCAGTGCACCACAAGTCATTGCCACGTGGCCTTATTAAGGCAGAATTCAAAAGGCATTGGTCCAAGTGTGGCCCCCCGGACCACGCATCATCACAGGATACGTACACGCTGAGCGCCAAAGGTACTACTAATTCAGTGCACCATAAGTCATCGCCACGTGGCCTTATTAAGGCAGAATTCAATAGACAAAAGACACTGCTCTGAGTGCGGCCCCCCCGGGCCACGCATCATCACGGGGTACGTACACGCTCAGTGCCAAAGGTACCACTAACTCAGTGCACCATAAGTCATTGCCACGTGGCCTTATTGAGGCAGAATTCAATAGACAAAAGACATTGCTTCGAGTGTGGCCCCCCCGACCACGCATCATCGCAGGGTATGTACATGCTGAGCACCAAAGGTACTACTAACTCAGTGCACCATAACTCATCACCACGTGGCCTTATTGAGGCAGAATTCAATAGACAAAAGACATTGGTCAGAGTATGGCCCTCCCGGACCACGCATCATTGCAGGGTACATACACGCTGAGCACCACAGGTACAACTAACTCAGTGCACCATAAGTCATTGCCACGTGGCCTTATTGAGGCAGAATTCAATACACAAAATACATTGGTCCAAGTGCGGCCCTCCCGGGCCACGCATCATTGCAGGGTATGTACACACTGAGCGCCAAAGCTACTACTAACTCAGTGCACGATAAATCATCGCCACGTGGCCTTATTGAGGCAGAATTCAATAGACAAAAGACATTGGTCCGAGTGTGGCCCCCCCGGACCACGCATCATTGCAGGGTACATACACGCTGAGCACCACAGGTACAACTAACTCAGTGCACCATAAGACATTGCCACGTGGCCTTATTGAGGCAGAATTCAATAGACAAAATACATTGGTCCAAGTGCGGCCCTCCCGGGCCACGCATCATCGCAGGGTATGTACACGCTGAGCGCCAAAGGTACTACTAACTTAGTGCACGATAAATCATCGCAAGGAAGAGTGAACAGTTTTATGTCAGCAGTGAGGCATACTATCACTCGAAAATCACCCAAAAATACTTATAATATAAAAAGAATCGAAGTACATTAATGATTACAATCCGGTGATTTTGAAGATGTGGAATGAAAATATGGACATACAATATGTTGCAGATAACTCAGTTGCTGTTTCTCGCTATGTCACGTCATATATTACCAAGTCTGAGAAGACAGAATTAAAAGAAATGTGGGAAGAAGTTTCACAGGAGAAGACACTTAGCAAAAAATTGTACAGCTTCAGCTTGAACATCGAGAAATTGGATCCTACAAATATTCGAATCGAAAGACATCTGCAAGTTTATATTCAAAGTCAAGAGGAATCATCTGGATAAGTCTAGGTCTTGCTGCAGCACAAAATCGAGTTTTAATATAAATGATATAAAACAAGTTTGTGATGATATAGAGTTACGTTTCTTTGCTAGTCACGAGAAGTGTACAGAAAATAACAGTTTGATAAGTGTACGTGTTGAAGAAGAGATGGAAGATAATACTGATGTGAAGTTTGAAAAAGAAATAACAAAGTTTATAGTAGTTTTTGCTGAAAATGCCAACGATCTTTGTATTTGTTCTCGACATACTCATTATAAAATTCAAACTAGGAATGTAGATGTGTTTTTAAAAAGTGAAAAGGATAACAATGATAAATAGAAAGAATTTCCTGCTCATCTGTTTGTGGAAGCTCGTTTTAAGTTATGTACTGTACAATGTGTTTGTAAATATTGTTACAATAAATTAGAACAAAACAAAATGCCAGCTAGAGCTGTCCATAATGACTTAGAATTAGTTGCTATACCTCCTAAACTTACAGATTTAAATACAGATAAGGCCATCCTTATAAAATTTGTGTATCCTTTTCAGGCTGTAATTCGTATGCAGCCTAAAACAGGTAAGCTGCCTTCAACAGATCTATAAACAGGTTTAAAAGGAAGAGTTGTGTATTTACCTTTAGATTTTAAGAAAAATGTTGAAACTGTTAGTGTAGAAAGAGACGATACTGAACCTGTAGTCATTCTTGTTAATGGTGTACCCACAAAGAGTCGGAAAATATGGCAAGAGTTAGTACATGTCACGAAAGTCCAAAAGGCTACATTATATCTGGTGCAAAACAATATTTACTATAAAATTGTAAACGTAGACGGAGAAGAAACGACTTTAGAAGATGAAACACATATTTTAAGTGGACAATTCAAGAAAAGAAGACATTTATGAACATTATACTATACATCCTCTACATTCAAACGAACTGATAGGACATACTATTGAATTGTTCCAGATGAAAAAAGCCAAACGAACTCCCATGAGTGTGTGAGAAAAAAGTTTGGAAGCTCGTTGTTTTCCACAGCTCTTCCCTACTGAAAAAGGTAGATGATATGATGAACGACCTGTTCCGATTCTAGCTTCAGAATACTGTACTTTACAACTGTACTCAGAACAACGAAGATTTCCTCTGTGTATTAAATAAATGTTTCATCTTTTGTTCCATACACCTACACTGCGGTCAGCAGAGCTCACAATTTAAATTGAAACATGATTTATTTATTAGAGAGAATTGTACTCTATGTCCTCGAACTTTGTCAAGAGGAAGTGACTAAAAACATTCCTCGATGTCTGTGCGGACTACTGCCTTCGATGTACACTAGTGATAGCAGGGCTCACAATTCACATCGAGTTGCGATTCTGTGGCTCGCCCGCACCACGCATCATCGCTGGCTGCGCAGACTCTAAATGCTTCTGATGCCCCATCTCAGTGCAGCACAACTCATGCACCCTTTCTGATACAATATTTTGTGTATAATTTCACATCTGCTGTCCTACCTCAGTGTATCACAAGTCATGAACCCTTTATGATAGAATCTTTTCTGTATGATTTCATATCTGGTACCCGTACCTTAGTGCAGCACAAATCATTGACCCTTGTTGCCAGCATCAACCATTCCCGGAGTGTTGGCTTACAATCACCCCACACGCATCCACCACAGACGTCACTGGACATGTGACCCTGGTAATAAAAAGGAGTTGGGCGCACGTGCCCGTACCCAGTTCCACTATCTATCTGTGTCCGTTTGTTCATTATGTATGCAACATGCTGCCCCTAGACCCTACCACATTACATAGTACTCTGGACAGCGCATGCAACCATCTTACCTTTGACAGTGGGGGAAAACTTTAGTTATGTAACTTTGTCTCGGTCATTGTACAAGTACGTACGTAGAAACTGCATCATTAGAGTACTGCAAGCAGTGTAAAGTGAATTTATAAGTGCGTGAGGATCGTCGCATTGATTGTATAAGTACATATGTTGGCGCAGCCTAACTCTGACAACAAGCTTGTCTCTAATTGGCTGCCCTCCATGTGCCAAAAACTGAAACTTCAACTTTCCATGGCCCTGTATTGCTACAGCTGCAACACTCCACTGAATGTGCAATAAACATTCATATCCACACAGATGTCTCATGTCCACCATCTTTCTTGTGTGGAATTATGGATGAATATAGGGTCAGTAATTCCCCGTACCTTCCATGTTGGCCATATTGTTGGACTTGGCTCACAGAGTGACACTTTGGCTTTTGCAACCCGGGTGACGGTAGCACTCCAAAACGGACGCCCACCCCAGCCACTCCCTCACGGCTGGTATACACCCACATTACACCCATCCAGCACAGGCATCACAGGACACGTGACCCTACTAATAAAAAAGACCGGGCGCACGTACTCTACACCATTTTAGAGTTGCTCGCAACGCATGCACTGCGGCTGGCACAGTCACACCACCACGGTGATGGCCTGTCCCGGTGGTCCGGACACTTGATGTTTTGTGTGCTCTGCTGCACCACAGTGTAGGCCTGAGCCCAACAGCGAGGGCCTACCGCCATGTGCGTGGCCTCACTTCTCACTGAGTTAGTAGCACCGCAAGCACTGAGCGGGTGTACAACCTGCAATGATGATAGGTGCACTAGTATGTCCTCTGCCATTGCGATATCAAGACTCAGTACCAAACGTGAGACCTATTAGCTTGCAGAACGGAACTGCATGATGTGGAGGGTGCCGTGACCGTGAAAAGGTGAGCAGTGAGGCCTTGGTGTGCAGCGTCGGGCACATAACTCTGGGCGGTGGGAGTGGATGGGGTACAGCAGCCTGAATGCAGAAAGACGGCAGAATGATTGAGGCGTACGCACTCGTATATACTCTGCCACAGCGTAGGATTGGTAACACGGGCAATGGTGCAATGCCCGAGGACCCGGTGCCGAGTTCCAACTGTGGGCTGCTTTTTGGAGCAGTCTGGGGGGCAGATTTGGGCGGTGTCGCTGTTGTTTGGATACAGCCAGCAGCCCAGTGGGAGTCTGACTGGCCTTTCTGGAAGCAGATGGGCGTCATTACCTCACGTTTAGCAACAGGCAGAGGTGTCACTTTCTTTCTCTCGAAGGGCCGCCCATTAATGTATGCATACCTGGCAGGGGGCCTGAGCAGAAGTGGCCTCACTTGTTTTCAAGTCACCAGTGTACACAAATCCGTGCATTTTTTTGTATCTCCCCCACCCCCGTTTTTTAAATAAAATTTCGCCGAAGCAGTGGTTTGAGGAAAGGCAATATGCAAATGTGGGCCACTTTTTTTTTTTTTGCGTGCCCGGGCTGATCTTGAATCCTAATCCAACCCTGCTCTGCCATTACTAATTCTGTAATATCTTTCAGATGTGGGAGCTTGAGAGTTCCACTAGGTCGCGGCACGTGGTTGGAGACAGAGCGGTGGCGTAAAGGTAAGCTGTGACGGTTTTGTACACAGTGTGGGCACTCAGTGTCCCTCCTCATCTCTTCCTTTCTCTCCCTCACACTCTTTCTATCTTCCTCTTCCTCATACACTGTTTGTCTCTTTCTCTCTCTCTCTCATCCTCTTTCTCTGTTTCTCTCTCACTCTTCCTATGTTTCTCTGTTCCTCTTTCTCACACTCTTTCTCTCTCTCTTCCTGTCTCCCACTGTTTCTCTCTCTCTCTTCGTCTTTCTCACTCTTTCTCTGTCTTCTTCTCACTTTCTTTCTTTTTCTCTCTCTCTTTCTCTCACTCTCACTGTTTCTCTCTTTCTCTCTGTCTTCTGCTCACTCTTTCTTTCTTTCTCTCTCTTCCTCTCTCCTTTGATGGACGCATGACACACAATCGATGTTCACCACCCCCAACACCACCAAAGCAGAACGCGCAAAAAATCTGCGATGATGCGTGGCCATCCTGAACGCATGACAAAGTTGCTTCGGCACATGGTAGACCCTCTTACACACACGCCGGTGGTGGAAGGTGAACAGAGAGACTTCTTTCCGCAGCAACGGGCAGTCACCTCTGGGCGGTGGGAGTGGATAGTATGCAGCAGTCTGGGCGCACAAGAGCGCACAGACTCCTCCGAGCAGTGGGAGTGGATGGGGTGCACCAGCCTAATTGCGCATTAGCGAAACAGAGAATTACGCGTGTGCAGTTGTATGTACTCTGCAATTACTAATTCTATACTATCTTTCAGATCACTAAACTTGAGGGCTGCACTATCTCCCGGCACGTGGTTGGAGACACACCGGTGGCACAAAGGTGAGCAGCGAAGATTTTCTCCAGTGTCAACACTCCCTCCCCATCTCTTCCTTTCTCTCTCTCACACTTTCTCTCTTTCTCTGTCTCTTACTCTCTCTCTCATTCTTTCTTTCTCTCTTCTTCTCTCTGACTCTTTCTCTCTCTCTCCCTCCCTCTCACTTTCTCTCTCTCTCACTCTTTATCTCTCTCTCTTCCTCTCTCTCACACTGTTTCTCTCCTTCTATCTTCCTTGTATCTTACTATTTCTCTCTCTTTCTCTCACTCTTTCTCCTCCTCTCTCTCTCACTCTTTCTCTCTTTGTCTGGCTTCCTCTCTCTCACTCTTCCTCTGTTCCTCTCTCACTCTTTCTCTCTCTCTCTTTCTCTCTCTCTTCCTCTCTCTCACACTGATTCTCTTTCTCTCCTCCTCGTATCTCACTCTTTCTCTCTCTTACTCTTTCTCTCTTTCTCTGTCTTCCTCTCTCTCTCACTGTTTTGCTCTCTTTCTTGTAGCTCACTCTTTCTCTCTTCCTCTCTCTCACTCTTTCTCTCTCTCTCTTCCTCTCTCTCACTTTCTCTCTCTGTCTTCCTCTCTCTCACACTGTTTCTCTTTCTCTCTTCCTTGTATCTTACTCTTTCTCTCTCTTACTCTATCTCTCTTTCTCTGTCTTCCTCTCTCTCTCACTCTTTCTCCCTCTCACACTCTTTTTCTGTTCCTCTCTTTCTCTTCCTCTCTCTCACTCTTTCTCTCTCTATCTCCTTTGCTGGACGCATGACGCACCATCTTATCTTTCTTTTTGTCTTGCAGGCTGTGAATCACAAATGGACCAGCGATGACACGCCACGGCTGTACATAGTTTTATTTGTTGTTGTTTTGTTTTAATAAAATGTTTTATATGTAAATCTATACATGACTAAGATTCTTATTTCTCCAACCTCACAAGCATCTTTTTATTAATAATTCGTAGAGGGACACTTCCGGGCCCACGAAGGTTGTTGGGGGTATGCTTGTGATGTGGGAAGAGGGTGCATTACCTGCTAATGTAAGGAGATGCAGCGTGAAAGGGGTAGCTCTCACAGAAAGAGCTCCGGTATGTTTTCAGAAATGCCTCGGACAGATGCCAGCTGACGGACTGAATCACAAAACGGCTTTTCAATGCTCATATAGTGTGACTTCTGAACAGTTCGTACCCAGGCTTGCAGAGGGACAACTGCGGCCCGTCCTTTCGACTCACAGAGGCAGAACTACGAGCCGTCTGCTCCCACAGGAACAGCAGCGTAGTAGCTAACAGAGGTAGAGGCACAGCAGCGGATTAGCTTGCAAAGGTAGACAGCTGCGAGCCGGATTGGCTTCTAAAGGCATAGCTGCAAAGTGTTGATGTTGGGCACAGGGAGCGTGAAAGGGTTATCATCCTACTGGTGTCCTGGAGTGGAAGTCATGCTGCATGGTGCTCACCTGTTTCTCCTTTATTGTTAATAAATCTTAAACCTTCACTTTGTCCAAATCATCAGTACACAGAGCTCCGCTATATTAAATTGCCGCCGGAACCTTTTTTTCATATTTTCACTCGATGTGAGGCACAAGATGGCTGCTAACAGTTCCTGGTTTGAAGTGTTGGCAGCCAATCAGAGGACACTTCCTGCTTTGAAGTATTATCAGCCAATCAGAGGCAAGCTCGTGCTCGGGAGTTAGGCACCGACCAGATATATATATATTTTTTCCTTTAATATCTCAAAAACTACTGAATGGATTTACACAATTTCTAAAAAAAACGCGCTTTCTGGACCAAGACCTTTCTCCCTGCCAAATTTGGCGTATTTCTTTCAGCAGTTTGACCTGTAGCCTTGTCTAAAGTTTCTTATGGAAAATATATTGAGAAAACACGTTTTGACACCCCCCTTTTTTCTCAGCCCCTCCCTTGACCAATCACCCCTAAACTTTCAAGATAGGAGTTGATCTAAAAAGAGAAACTTTTTGGAAAATTTCTGTAAAGAAGCAATTAATGAATAACATGCAGCTGAGAATAAATTCAAAGCTTTCTGGAAACATTCACAATCTGCAAGTCGCCTATGAAGAAAAGGCAGGAGTCTTGAAACGTGTCAGGTGCTATGATCTTTTACTGGAATGCAAATGCTGGTTCCTTTGTGAAAATAAACCTCTCGGTTTTCACTTGCTGTCGAGTGCGTCCTTGAAAGCCCTTGGGCCTTTGAAATACATATATATATATATATTCACTGAAAAAACCATAGGTTTCACACAAGTTATAGTTAGCTGTACATTTCACTCGTAAAAACCAATGAAATTCCCCCATTATAGTTAGTGCAGGCAACTATAACTCACGCGACCGCAATCCTCTGCTGATGCTAATACTGTATTTAGACACTTATTTGCCCATGTCTTCTTCCATTAAATTTTAGCTATACATATATTACAAATATTTTTTTTTCATAAAGACACATATGTCATCAGCAGAGGATTGCGGTCGCGAAAACCGCGTGCCCACTTTACGCAGTTAGTGCCGTGCACGCACGGTGGTCACGCGGTGCGCTGCGCGCACCGCGTGCCCACGTTACGCGGGATGGGCCATGTACGCACGATGCGCTTCGCGCACCGTGCGCACATGGGGGACATATTATGTGCTTCGTTGTGAAAGGTATTCATTTTTCGTTTCCTTGGAACATATATGCCAGGCACAAATGGTGCCCTTCGGGCACCATTTGCACACGGGGTGGGGAAAGTGTGGATAATTTTTTTTTATTAATTTTAACCGTACGCGTACGGTAAGCGTAATCGGCAATTTTACGCAGTTAGTGCCGTGCACGCACGGTGGTCACGCGGTGCGCTGCATGCACCGCGTGCCCACGTTACGCGGGGTGGGCCATGTACGCACGTTGCGCTTCGCGCACCCTGCGCGCATGGGGGACATATTATGTGCTTCGTTGTAAAAGGTATTCATTTTTAGTTTCCTTGAATGTTTATATGCCATGCTCAAATGGTGCCCTTCGGGCACCATTTGCACACGGGGTGGGGAAAGTGTAGATCATTTGTTTTTTTAAAAATAATTTTAACCGTAAGCGTACGGTAAGCGTAATCGGCGATTTTTCGAAAAAAATTAAAATTGTTTTTTTGGCCTTGGGGGTTTTTGGGGGACACCTATATCGATGCTGGGTGGTTAAGAACTAAATATACTACCCCTTTAGATGTTTTTTGACTTTGTTTATGCTGCCCCCCTCAGAGTGCGAGAGAGAAAATGGCGGCCGCCGCTTCCTGGTTTCGACCGATTCGAATGTTTACTTAGATCGAACAGCCAATCAGAATCCCGCTCGCGCACGTCACCGTACGCGTACGGTAAGCGCACCGTAAGCGCACCGTAAGCTGGCTCAGATATATATATTGATTTAAAGGCTATTTTCTCAGAATCTACTGAACAGATTTACACCAAACCTAAAAAAGGCACTTCCTTGACCTGTAGACTACCTCTCTGCCAAATTTCAAGGAACTCTGTTCAGCCGTTCGGGCTGTAGCTGTGTCTAAAGGTCCTATGGAAAAATGCATGGGAAAAACGCGTTTGGGACCCCCCTTTTATCTCAGCCCCCGCTTGACGAATCCCCCCGAGACTTTCAGGGGTTTGAAAATTTCGCGAGGATTCGTCGACCGGCGCCAAAGTTATTCAAAATAGAATGTTGCGGTTTTCCTATGGAAACAGGGTCCTAACTATAACTACCTACTGGCGACCGCCAGTAGGTAATATATATATATATATATATTCACTGAAAAAACCATAGGTTTCACACACGTTATAGTTAGGAATTAGCATTTAAAAAACCTTGCAAATTCACTGAAAAAACCATAGGTTTCACACATGTTATAGTTAGCGGAAATTTTACTGATAAAAAAACCAATGAAATTGCCCCGTTATAGTTAGTGCTGGCAACTATAACTCACGCGACCGCAATCCTCTGCTGATGCTAATGCTGTATTTAGACACTTATTTGCCCATGTCTTCTTCCATACATTTTTAGCTATACATATATTACAAATATTTTTTTTTATAAAGACACATATGTCATCAGCAGAAGATTGCGGTCGCGTGAGTTATAGTTGCCAGCACTAACTATAACGGGGCAATTTCATTGGTTTTTTATCAGTAAAATTTCCGCTAACTATAACATGTGTGAAACCTATGGTTTTTTCAGTGAATTTGCAAGGTTTTTTAAATGCAAATTCCTAACTATAACGTGTGTGAAACCTATGGTTTTTTCAGTGAATTTGTACGGTTTTTTAAATGCTAAGTTACTTTACGCCATTCGTGGCGTGCGCGCCCACTTAACGCAGTTCGTTCCGTGCGCGCACAGTAAGCACGCGGTGCGCTTCGCGCACCGCGCGCCCACTTTACGCAGTTTTTAGAGCTCCCTAATATCTAAACTCTTAAATCTGCTTTTCATTTATTTATTTTTATTTTTTTACCGTACGCTTACCGTAAGCTTACCGTACGCGTACCCCGTGATTTTTTTTAAAATCAATAAATGTTTTTTTTGCACTTTTCTGTCCTTCTTTGACCCCCTTACAAATGTTAGGGGGTCTGTAACTCTCCTCATTGCCCCCTTTCCTTGTTTTCTCTGTTTTTTTTCTGAGTGAAACACACAAAATGGCGGCCGCCGCTTCCTGGTTTCGGCCGATTCGAATGTTTACTAAGATCTATGGGCCAATCAGAATCTCCTTCGCGCACGCCATGTTTCTTCCGTACGCTTACCGTAAGCTTACCGTACGCGTACCCCGTGATTTTTTTTAAAAATCAATAAATGTTTGTTTTGTACTTTACAGTCCTTCTTTGACCCCCTCACAAATGTAAGGGGGTCTGTAACTCTCCTCATTGCCCCCTTTTCTTGTTTTCACTCTTTTTTTTTCAGAGTGAAACACAAAAAATGGCGGCCGCCGCTTCCTGGTTTCGGCCGATTCGAATGTTTACTAAGATCTAAGAGCCAATCAGAATCGCGCTCGCGCACGCCACCGTACGCTTACCGTAAGCGTACGGTAAGCGTACCGTAAGCGGGCTCAGATATATATATATTGATTTAAAGGCTATTTTCTCAGAATCTTCTGAACAGATTTACACCAAACCTACAAAAGGCACTTCCTTGACCTAGGGACTACCTCTCTGCCAAATTTTGAGTAATTCTGTTCAGCCGTTCGGGCTGTAGCTCGTTCTAAAGGTCCTATGGAAAAATGCATGGGAAAAACGCGTTTTGGGACCCCCCTTTTATCTCAGCCCCCGCTTGACGGATCCCCCCGAGACTTTCAGGGTAGGAGCGGAGCGTAGCGCCCACCTATTTTGAGAAATTCGCGAGGATTCGTCGACCGGCGCCAAAGTTATTCAAAATAGAATGTTGAGGTTTTCCTATGGAAACGTGGTCCTAACTATAACTACCTACTGGCGACCGCCAGTAGGTAATATATATATATATATATATATATATATTACCTACTGGCGGTCGCCAGTAGGTAGTTATAGTTAGGACCCCTTTTCCATAGGAAATCCGCAACATTCTATTTTGAATAACTTTGGCGCCGGTCGATGAATCCTCGCGAATTTCTCAAAATAGGTGGGGCGCTACGCTCCGCTCCTACCCTGAAAGTCTCGGGGGGATTCGTCAAGCGGGGGCTGAGATAAAAGGGGGGTCCCAAAACGCGTTTTTCCCATGCATTTTTCCATAGGACCTTTAGACAGAGCTACAGCCCGAACGGCTGAACAGAATTACTAGAAATTTGGCAGAGAGGTAGTCCCTATGTCAAGGAAGTGCCTTTTGTAGGTTTGGTGTAAATCTGTTCAGTAGATTCTGAGAAAATAGCCTTTAAATCAATATATATATCTGAGCCCGCTTACGGTACGCTTACCGTACGCTTACCGTACGCGTACGGTGGCGTGCGCGAGCGCGATTCTGATTGGCTCTTAGATCTTAGTAAACATTCGAATCGGCCGAAACCAGGAAGCGGCGTCCGCCATTTTGTCTCTCGCACTGAGTGTTATTTATCAAACATGATGCCCAAAAACATGTTACGGGGCTGTTTTGACAACTCCCTCCCACATAGTCATGTTGAGGAAGTCCCCAAACATCCCCCAAGAGCAAAAACGGTTTTATTTTTTTTTCGGCAATTTCGCCGAGTACGCTTACCGTACGCTTACCGTAAGCGTACGGTAAAAAATAGAAATAAAAAAAACACTATCCACACTTACCCCACCCCCTGTGCTTTTGGTGGCCGTAGGCCACCAAATGTACAGGGCTTATTACATCAGTAAAAAAACTATATTTTGGCAACATGAAATTATAAAATCGAAATAAAAAAAACACTATCCACATTGACCCCACCCCCTGTGCTTTTGGTGGCCGAAGGCCACCAAATGTACAGGGCTTATTAAAGTTGATAAAAACCGTGCACGGAACGCACTGCGTTAAGTGGGCGCGCACGCCTCGAATGGCGTAAAGTAACTTAGCATTTAAAAAACCGTACAAATTCACTGAAAAAACCATAGGTTTCACACACGTTATAGTTAGGAATTAGCATTTAAAAAACCTTGCAAATTCACTGAAAAAACCATAGGTTTCACACATGTTATAGTTAGCGGAAATTTTACTGATAAAAAACCAATGAAATTGCCCCGTTATAGTTAGTGCTGGCAACTATAACTCACGCGACCGCAATCTTCTGCTGATGACATATGTGTCTTTATAAAAAAAAATATTTGTAATATATGTATAGCTAAAAATGTATGGAAGAAGACATGGGCAAATAAGTGTCTAAATACAGTATTAGCATCAGCAGAGGATTGCGGTCGCGTGAGTTATAGTTGCCAGCACTAACTATAACGGGGCAATTTCATTGGTTTTTTATCAGTAAAATTTCCGCTAACTATAACATGTGTGAAACCTATGGTTTTTTCAGTGAATATATATATATATATATATTCACTGAAAAAACGCTTAGGAAAAACATGGAAAAAAAATATATAAAATAAAGTTTTGCACATATAGTTAAAAAAATATTGTAAAAAATATAAAAACATTTTTTGAAAAACCCATCAAGTTCAAATAATATTTTTTAATTTTTAAAGAATTAATTGAAAAAAGACATTTAAAAATGGTGATAAAAAAGTATTTTAGAAAAAATTTAATTAATGAAATGACACACTGAATTTGAAAAAAATAGAAATCCAATCAAAATCATTAAACATGATATCTTCAGAGATACGTTATAGATAGGAATTAGCATTTAAAAAACCTTTGAGATTCACTGAAAAAACCATAGGTTTCAGGCCTGATATAGCTAGGAATTAGCATTTAAAAAACCTTTGAAATTCATTGAAAAAACCATAGGTTTCATGCACGTTATAGTTAGGAATTGGCATTTAAAAAACCTTTGAAATTCACTGAAAAAACCATAGGTTTCAGGCACGTTATAGTTAGGAACTGGCATTTAAAAAACCTTAGAAATTCACTGAAAAAACCATAGGTTTCAGGGGTGTTATAGTTAGCTGGACATTTCCCTCGTACAAAACCCTAGAAATTCTCCTGTTATAGTTAGTTCAGCTAACTATAACTCGCGCCCCCGCAATGCACTGCTGATGACATCACTTATTACATCACTCATGACATGGTCAGTGACATTACTGATGACATCACTGATGACATCTCAAATGACATCACTGATGACATCACTGATGACGTCATCCATGTGATAAATTAGTGCACCTTCTCACACACTAATATAACCTTTGATACACCGACTCAAAATTTCAGATGGCCATTTTGACACCCATAGATACTCCAATACCAATAACTACACACCCACTCATTGACTTTTAGGTCTACATACATGTCCATCACTCACCTGTACATTCACTCATACTTACAGTAACTCTGTGCATTTATACACCTAAGTAGACACTCACACACCACCAATCATCCATTGAGGTACTGACACATCTAGTCAGTCATGCAACTAATTAATCACAGTCCAATTTACTCACCTATACAGTTAAACACACTCAAGTTCACTTACTCATAAAAATACTAACAAATTCTGTGTCTTCCTGCAGAAAAACAAACAGCACATGACACAGATATCCTTGCAGTATGGCGTATACAGCCACTCCCAAAATCACACACTCTCACATATAGATAGTTACATACTCTTACACACATATACACTGCGTTTCACATATGTAGTTACTGACACATGTACAACTGAGATATACATTCAATCACTAACACACCCTTACATACAGTCACCCAACCATACAGTCCATCACAGATGCACTCTTAAAACCATGCACCCACTGAATCACCCACTCACACATCTAGCCACAGAGTCACACACACCCTACCCACACAAACACTCAGGCACCTCAGACAACCAATCCATAACCCATATAGACACTCATATAGCTATTCACAAATCCATGCAGCCACTTATACACCAACACACAGACACATACAGACATTCACACAGTTTAGTCACTAGTCTGCAGTAAGATACATTTAATGACTCACTTATAGAGTCAGTTACGCACCTAGAAAATCATCCATTCACACACTTGTACACCCACTCATTTTTCAACAGGCCTTTCCCTATATATTAAACATATTAAAACTGTTCAGAAACACATACTCAATGGATGATGTCATCAGTGATGTCATCAGTGATGTCACTTGAGATGTCATCAGTGATGTCATCAGTGATGTCACTGACCATGTCATGAGTGATTTAAAATGTGAAGTCATCAGCAGTGGATTGCGGGGGCGCGAGTTATAGTTAGCTGAACTAACTATAACAGGGGAATTTCTAGGGTTTTGTACGAGGGAAATGTCCAGCTAACTATAACACCCCTGAAACCTATGTTTTTTTCAGTGAATTTCAAAGGTTTTTTAAATGCTAATTTCTAATTATTTTCTTCTTTAAACCTATAGTTTTTTCAGTGATTTTAAATTATCACTTCATTGTCAACCTAGTGAAAACAGCCAATATCCCCAGTTTTCCAGCAATAGCTTCCACAAAACAAAATTCGTCACAAATGAGAACAACAACTGGCAGTAATAATATACAGAGTAGACGTCCCCGTGCAAAAATGAACACAAAAGCACCAGTTCCTAACATTTTCAATGAGCAGCCAAATCTGGGGTGTGATCCAAAAACAGGGAATAAGCCACGTTTGCAGTAGGTATCTAACATCTGCATTTTACTGGTGTAAACCAGGACGACTACATACAATGTGAAAGGGATCGCAGCCCAGAATCACATCTGAAGCGCACCATATGTCATAGAGTTATTGATCACGCAGCTCAAAATTAAGGCCACAACACTCACTGCCACCAGCCTCAGGACGTCCCCCCCCCCGGACTACCCCCCTTCCTACTCCCACCGAGGCAGCACAGAACAGGACAGCGGACCATCCAAAAACGGCATGGTCCCTCAGCCACACAATACTTGAATGTTGGCAGATATGGCAAGCAAATATGTGTGAAGGACGGAACTCATCCATCAATAATAATAATGCACACAATACCAAGTGTAGCGGTGATGTGCTGGACAGACCTCACTATACAGATCATAAACCTCTCCATCTGTACATATACTGCTGGTGCTTGTAGTGTTGTGCACAATAGACGCAACCATGTTACCTCAGGCAGTGGGGAAGATCTCGGACATGTAGCTGTGTTGTCCTCCCCTGGAAGCGGAAGTGCAGTGGGCTGGTCCAACGTACGCCACTCCAGCATAGGGGTATGAATAAATAAGCTGGGGCTCTGGGCATGGTTCACTTGTGAACTGTGAAGACCAACGAGTCTGCCAGAGCGGCGGGCCTCACCCTGCCATGTGGTTGCCGCCATGACCGCGCGTCTCCTCGATACAGGCCTCCTGCGAACCCAGCGGCACAGCACTGCAGACTTATGTCTGTACAGACTACTGCCTTCGATCTACACTGCGGACAGCAGGCTTCACAATTCAGATGGAGTAGCGATTGCAGATGATGCAGTCCATTATGCAAGATACATTGCTCCCAGTGCAGCCCTCTCGGACCATGCATCATCGCAGGGTGCGCACACGCTGAGTGCTTCAGGTGCCACTAACTCAGTGCACCACAAGTCATTGCCACGTGGCCTTATTAAGGCAGAATTCAAAAGGCATTGGTCCAAGTGTGGCCCCCCGGACCACGCATCATCACAGGATACGTACACGCTGAGCGCCAAAGGTACTACTAATTCAGTGCACCATAAGTCATCGCCACATGGCCTTATTAAGGCAGAATTCAATAGACAAAAGACACTGCTCCGAGTGCGGCCCCCCCGGGCCACGCATCATCACGGGGTACGTACACGCTCAGTGCCAAAGGTACCACTAACTCAGTGCACCATAAGTCATTGCCACGTGGCCTTATTGAGGCAGAATTCAATAGACAAAAGACATTGCTTCGAGTGCGGCCCCCCCGACCACGCATCATCGCAGGGTATGTACATGCTGAGCACCAAAGGTACTACTAACTCAGTGCACCATAACTCATCACCACGTGGCCTTATTGAGGCAGAATTCAATAGACAAAAGACATTGGTCAGAGTATGGCCCTCCCGGACCACGCATCATTGCAGGGTACATACACGCTGAGCACCACAGGTACAACTAACTCAGTGCACCATAAGTCATTGCCACGTGGCCTTATTGAGGCAGAATTCAATACACAAAATACATTGGTCCAAGTGCGGCCCTCCCGGGCCACGCATCATTGCAGGGTATGCACACGCTGAGCGCCAAAGCTACTACTAACTCAGTGCACGATAAATCATCGCCACGTGGCCTTATTGAGGCAGAATTCAATAGACAAAAGACATTGGTCCGAGTGTGGCCCCCCCGGACCACGCATCATTGCAGGGTACATACACGCTGAGCACCACAGGTACAACTAACTCAGTGCACCATAAGACATTGCCACGTGGCCTTATTGAGGCAGAATTCAATAGACAAAATACATTGGTCCAAGTGCGGCCCTCCCGGGCCACGCATCATCGCAGGGTATGTACACGCTGAGCGCCAAAGGTACTACTAACTCAGTGCACGATAAATCATCGCAAGGAAGAGTGAACAGTTTTATGTCAGCAGTGAGGCATACTATCACTCGAAAATCACCCAAAAATACTTATAATATAAAAAGAATCGAAGTACATTAATGATTACAATCCGGTGATTTTGAAGATGTGGAATGCAAATATGGACATACAATATGTTGCAGATAACTCAGTTGCTGTTTCTCGCTATGTCACGTCATATATTACCAAGTCTGAGAAGACAGAATTAAAAGAAATGTGGGAAGAAGTTTCACAGGAGAAGACACTTAGCAAAAAATTGTACAGCTTCAGCTTGAACATCGAGAAATTGGATCCTACAAATATTCGAATCGAAAGACATCTGCAAGTTTATATTCAAAGTCAAGAGGAATCATCTGGATAAGTCTAGGTCTTGCTGCGGCACAAAATCGAGTTTTAATATAAATGATATAAAACAAGTTTGTGATGATATAGAGTTACGTTTCTTTGCTAGTCACGAGAAGTGTACAGAAAATAACAGTTTGATAAGTGTACGTGTTGAAGAAGAGATGGAAGATAATACTGATGTGAAGTTTGAAAAAGAAATAACAAAGTTTATAGTAGTTTTTGCTGAAAATGCCAACGATCTTTGTATTTGTTCTCGACATACTCATTATAAAATTCAAACTAGGAATGTAGATGTGTTTTTAAAAAGTGAAAAGGATAACAATGATAAATAGAAAGAATTTCCTGCTCATCTGTTTGTGGAAGCTCGTTTTAAGTTATGTACTGTACAATGTGTTTGTAAATATTGTTACAATAAATTAGAACAAAACAAAATGCCAGCTAGAGCTGTCCATAATGACTTAGAATTAGTTGCTATACCTCCTAAACTTACAGATTTAAATACAGATAAGGCCATCCTTATAAAATTTGTGTATCCTTTTCAGGCTGTAATTCGTATGCAGCCTAAAACAGGTAAGCTGCCTTCAACAGATCTATAAACAGGTTTAAAAGGAAGAGTTGTGTATTTACCTTTAGATTTTAAGAAAAATGTTGAAACTGTTAGTGTAGAAAGAGACGATACTGAACCTGTAGTCATTCTTGTTAATGGTGTACCCACAAAGAGTCGGAAAATATGGCAAGAGTTAGTACATGTCACGAAAGTCCAAAAGGCTACATTATATCTGGTGCAAAACAATATTTACTATAAAATTGTAAACGTAGACGGAGAAGAAACGACTTTAGAAGATGAAACACATATTTTAAGTGGACAATTCAAGAAAAGAAGACATTTATGAACATTATACTATACATCCTCTACATTCAAACGAACTGATAGGACATACTATTGAATTGTTCCAGATGAAAAAAGCCAAACGAACTCCCATGAGTGTGTGAGAAAAAAGTTTGGAAGCTCGTTGTTTTCCACAGCTCTTCCCTACTGAAAAAGGTAGATGATATGATGAACGACCTGTTCCGATTCTAGCTTCAGAATACTGTACTTTACAACTGTACTCAGAACAACGAAGATTTCCTCTGTGTATTAAATAAATGTTTCATCTTTTGTTCCATACACCTACACTGCGGTCAGCAGAGCTCACAATTTAAATTGAAACATGATTTATTTATTAGAGAGAATTGAACTCTATGTCCTCGAACTTTGTCAAGAGGAAGTGACTAAAAACATTCCTCGATGTCTGTGCGGACTACTGCCTTCGATGTACACTAGTGATAGCAGGGCTCACAATTCACATCGAGTTGCGATTCTGTGGCTCGCCCGCACCACGCATCATCGCTGGCTGCGCAGACTCTAAATGCTTCTGATGCCCCATCTCAGTGCAGCACAACTCATGCACCCTTTCTGATACAATATTTTGTGTATAATTTCACATCTGCTGTCCTACCTCAGTGTATCACAAGTCATGAACCCTTTATGATAGAATTTTTCTGTATGATTTCATATCTGGTACCCGTACCTTAGTGCAGCACAAATCATTGACCCTTGTTGCCAGCATCAACCATTCCCGGAGTGTTGGCTTACAATCACCCCACACGCATCCACCACAGACGTCACTGGACATGTGACCCTGGTAATAAAAAGGAGTTGGGCGCACGTGCCCGTACCCAGTTCCACTATCTATCTGTGTCCGTTTGTTCATTATGTATGCAACATGCTGCCCCTAGACCCTACCACATTACATAGTACTCTGGACAGCGCATGCAACCATCTTACCTTTGACAGTGGGGGAAAACTTTAGTTGTGTAACTTTGTCTCGGTCATTGTACAAGTACGTACGTAGAAACTGCATCATTAGAGTACTGCAAGCAGTGTAAAGTGAATTTATAAGTGCGTGAGGATCGTCGCATTGATTGTATAAGTACATATGTTGGCGCAGCCTAACTCTGACAACAAGCTTGTCTCTAATTGGCTGCCCTCCATGTGCCAAAAACTGAAACTTCAACTTTCCATGGCCCTGTATTGCTACAGCTGCAACACTCCACTGAATGTGCAATAAACATTCATATCCACACAGATGTCTCATGTCCACCATCTTTCTTGTGTGGAATTATGGATGAATATAGGGTCAGTAATTCCCCGTACCTTCCATGTTGGCCATATTGTTGGACTTGGCTCACAGAGTGACACTTTGGCTTTTGCAACCCGGGTGACGGTAGCACTCCAAAACGGACGCCCACCCCAGCCACTCCCTCACGGCTGGTATACACCCACATTACACCCATCCAGCACAGGCATCACAGGACACGTGACCCTACTAGTAAAAAAGACCGGGCGCACGTACTCTACACCATTTTAGAGTTGCTCGCAACGCATGCACTGCGGCTGGCACAGTCACACCACCACGGTGATGGCCTGTCCCGGTGGTCCGGACACTTGATGTTTTGTGTGCTCTGCTGCACCACAGTGTAGGCCTGAGCCCAACAGCGAGGGCCTACCGCCATGTGCGTGGCCTCACTTCTCACTGAGTTAGTAGCACCGCAAGCACTGAGCGGGTGTACAACCTGCAATGATGATAGGTGCACTAGTATGTCCTCTGCCATTGCGATATCAAGACTCAGTACCAAACGTGAGACCTATTAGCTTGCAGAACGGAACTGCATGATGTGGAGGGTGCCGTGACCGTGAAAAGGTGAGCAGTGAGGCCTTGGTGTGCAGCGTCGGGCACATAACTCTGGGCGGTGGGAGTGGATGGGGTACAGCAGCCTGAATGCAGAAAGACGGCAGAATGATTGAGGCGTACGCACTCGTATATACTCTGCCACAGCGTAGGATTGGTAACACGGGCAATGGTGCAATGCCCGAGGACCCGGTGCCGAGTTCCAACTGTGGGCTGCTTTTTGGAGCAGTCTGGGGGGCAGATTTGGGCGGTGTCGCTGTTGTTTGGATACAGCCAGCAGCCCAGTGGGAGTCTGACTGGCCTTTCTGGAAGCAGATGGGCGTCATTACCTCACGTTTAGCAACAGGCAGAGGTGTCACTTTCTTTCTCTCGAAGGGCCGCCCATTAATGTATGCATACCTGGCAGGGGGCCTGAGCAGAAGTGGCCTCACTTGTTTTCAAGTCACCAGTGTACACAAATCCGTGCATTTTTTTGTATCTCCCCCACCCCCGTTTTTTAAATAAAATTTCGCCGAAGCAGTGGTTTGAGGAAAGGCAATATGCAAATGTGGGCCACTTTTTTTTTTTTTGCGTGCCCGGGCTGATCTTGAATCCTAATCCAACCCTGCTCTGCCATTACTAATTCTGTAATATCTTTCAGATGTGGGAGCTTGAGAGTTCCACTAGGTCGCGGCACGTGGTTGGAGACAGAGCGGTGGCGTAAAGGTAAGCTGTGACGGTTTTGTACACAGTGTGGGCACTCAGTGTCCCTCCTCATCTCTTCCTTTCTCTCCCTCACACTCTTTCTATCTTCCTCTTCCTCATACACTGTTTGTCTCTTTCTCTCTCTCTCTCATCCTCTTTCTCTGTTTCTCTCTCACTCTTCCTATGTTTCTCTGTTCCTCTTTCTCACACTCTTTCTCTCTCTCTTCCTGTCTCCCACTGTTTCTCTCTCTCTCTTCGTCTTTCTCACTCTTTCTCTGTCTTCTTCTCACTTTCTTTCTTTTTCTCTCTCTCTTTCTCTCACTCTCACTGTTTCTCTCTTTCTCTCTGTCTTCTGCTCACTCTTTCTTTCTTTCTCTCTCTTCCTCTCTCCTTTGATGGACGCATGACACACAATCGATGTTCACCACCCCCAACACCACCAAAGCAGAACGCGCAAAAAATCTGCGATGATGCGTGGCCATCCTGAACGCATGACAAAGTTGCTTCGGCACATGGTAGACCCTCTTACACACACGCCGGTGATGGAAGGTGAACAGAGAGACTTCTTTCCGCAGCAACGGGCAGTCACCTCTGGGCGGTGGGAGTGGATAGTATGCAGCAGTCTGGGCGCACAAGAGCGCACAGACTCCTCCGAGCAGTGGGAGTGGATGGGGTGCACCAGCCTAATTGCGCATTAGCGAAACAGAGAATTACGCGTGTGCAGTTGTATGTACTCTGCAATTACTAATTCTATACTATCTTTCAGATCACTAAACTTGAGGGCTGCACTATCTCCCGGCACGTGGTTGGAGACACACCGGTGGCACAAAGGTGAGCAGCGAAGATTTTCTCCAGTGTCAACACTCCCTCCCCATCTCTTCCTTTCTCTCTCTCACACTTTCTCTCTTTCTCTGTCTCTTACTCTCTCTCTCATTCTTTCTTTCTCTCTTCTTCTCTCTGACTCTTTCTCTCTCTCTCCCTCCCTCTCACTTTCTCTCTCTCTCACTCTTTATCTCTCTCTCTTCCTCTCTCTCACACTGTTTCTCTCCTTCTATCTTCCTTGTATCTTACTATTTCTCTCTCTTTCTCTCACTCTTTCTCCTCCTCTCTCTCTCACTCTTTCTCTCTTTGTCTGGCTTCCTCTCTCTCACTCTTCCTCTGTTCCTCTCTCACTCTTTCTCTCTCTCTCTTTCTCTCTCTCTTCCTCTCTCTCACACTGATTCTCTTTCTCTCCTCCTCGTATCTCACTCTTTCTCTCTCTTACTCTTTCTCTCTTTCTCTGTCTTCCTCTCTCTCTCACTGTTTTGCTCTCTTTCTTGTAGCTCACTCTTTCTCTCTTCCTCTCTCTCACTCTTTCTCTCTCTCTCTTCCTCTCTCTCACTTTCTCTCTCTGTCTTCCTCTCTCTCACACTGTTTCTCTTTCTCTCTTCCTTGTATCTTACTCTTTCTCTCTCTTACTCTATCTCTCTTTCTCTGTCTTCCTCTCTCTCTCACTCTTTCTCCCTCTCACACTCTTTTTCTGTTCTTCTCTTTCTCTTCCTCTCTCTCACTCTTTCTCTCTCTATCTCCTTTGCTGGACGCATGACGCACCATCTTATCTTTCTTTTTGTCTTGCAGGCTGTGAATCACAAATGGACCAGCGATGACACGCCACGGCTGTACATAGTTTTATTTGTTGTTGTTTTGTTTTAATAAAATGTTTTATATGTAAATCTATACATGACTAAGATTCTTATTTCTCCAACCTCACAAACATCTTTTTATTAATAATTCGTAGAGGGACACTTCCGGGCCCACGAAGGTTGTTGGGGGTATGCTTGTGATGTGGGAAGAGGGTGCATTACCTGCTAATGTAAGGAGATGCAGCGTGAAAGGGGTAGCTCTCACAGAAAGAGCTCCGGTATGTTTTCAGAAATGCCTCGGACAGATGCCAGCTGACGGACTGAATCACAAAACGGCTTTTCAATGCTCATATAGTGTGACTTCTGAACAGTTCGTACCCAGGCTTGCAGAGGGACAACTGCGGCCCGTCCTTTCGACTCACAGAGGCAGAACTACGAGCCGTCTGCTCCCACAGGAACAGCAGCGTAGTAGCTAACAGAGGTAGAGGCACAGCAGCGGATTAGCTTGCAAAGGTAGACAGCTGCGAGCCGGATTGGCTTCTAAAGGCATAGCTGCAAAGTGTTGATGTTGGGCACAGGGAGCGTGAAAGGGTTATCATCCTACTGGTGTCCTGGAGTGGAAGTCATGCTGCATGGTGCTCACCTGTTTCTCCTTTATTGTTAATAAATCTTAAACCTTCACTTTGTCCAAATCATCAGTACACAGAGCTCCGCTATATTAAATTGCCGCCGGAACCTTTTTTTCATATTTTCACTCGATGTGAGGCACAAGATGGCTGCTAACAGTTCCTGGTTTGAAGTGTTGGCAGCCAATCAGAGGACACTTCCTGCTTTGAAGTATTATCAGCCAATCAGAGGCAAGCTCGTGCTCGGGAGTTAGGCACCGACCAGATATATATATATTTTTTCCTTTAATATCTCAAAAACTACTGAATGGATTCACACAATTTCTAAAAAAACGCGCTTTCTGGACCAAGACCTTTCTCCCTGCCAAATTTGGCGTATTTCTTTCAGCAGTTTGACCTGTAGCCTTGTCTAAAGTTTCTTATGGAAAATATATTGAGAAAACACGTTTTGACACCCCCCTTTTTTCTCAGCCCCTCCCTTGACCAATCACCCGTAAACTTTCAAGATAGGAGTTGATCTAAAAAGAGAAACTTTTTGGAAAATTTCTGTAAAGAAGCAATTAATGAATAACATGCAGCTGAGAATAAATTCAAAGCTTTCTGGAAACATTCACAATCTGCAAGTCGCCTATGAAGAAAAGGCAGGAGTCTTGAAACGTGTCAGGTGCTATGATCTTTTACTGGAATGCAAATGCTGGTTCCTTTGTGAAAATAAACCTCTCGGTTTTCACTTGCTGTCGAGTGCGTCCTTGAAAGCCCTTGGGCCTTTGAAATACATATATATATATATTCACTGAAAAAACCATAGGTTTCACACAAGTTATAGTTAGCTGTACATTTCACTCGTAAAAACCAATGAAATTCCCCCGTTATAGTTAGTGCAGGCAACTATAACTCACGCGACCGCAATCCTCTGCTGATGCTAATACTGTATTTAGACACTTATTTGCCCATGTCTTCTTCCATTAAATTTTAGCTATACATATATTACAAATATTTTTTTTTCATAAAGACACATATGTCATCAGCAGAGGATTGCGGTCGCGAAAACCGCGCGCCCACTTTACGCAGTTAGTGCCGTGCACGCACGGTGGTCACGCGGTGCGCTGCGCGCACCGCGTGCCCACGTTACGCGGGATGGGCCATGTACGCACGATGCGCTTCGCGCACCGTGCGCACATGGGGGACATATTATGTGCTTCGTTGTGAAAGGTATTCATTTTTCGTTTCCTTGGAACATATATGCCAGGCACAAATGGTGCCCTTCGGGCACCATTTGCACACGGGGTGGGGAAAGTGTGGATAATTGTTTTTTATTAATTTTAACCGTACGCGTACGGTAAGCGTAATCGGCGATTTTACGCAGTTAGTGCCGTGCACGCACAGTGGTCACGCGGTGCGCTGCACGCACCGCGTGCCCACGTTACGCGGGGTGGGCCATGTACGCACGTTGCGCTTCGCGCACCCTGCGCGCATGGGGGACATATTATGTGCTTCGTTGTAAAAGGTATTCATTTTTAGTTTCCTTGAATGTTTATATGCCATGCTCAAATGGTGCCCTTCGGGCACCATTTGCACACGGGGTGGGGAAAGTGTAGATAATTTGTTTTTTTAAAAATAATTTTAACCGTAAGCGTACGGTAAGCGTAATCGGTGATTTTTCGAAAAAAATTAAAATTGTTTTTTTGGCCTTGGGGGTTTTTGGGGGACACCTATATCGATGCTGGGTGGTTAAGAACTAAATATACTACCCCTTTAGATGTTTTTTGACTTTGTTTATGCTGCCCCCCTCAGAGTGCGAGAGAGAAAATGGCGGCCGCCGCTTCCTGGTTTCGACCGATTCGAATGTTTACTTAGATCGAACAGCCAATCAGAATCCCGCTCGCGCACGTCACCGTACGCGTACGGTAAGCGCACCGTAAGCGCACCGTAAGCTGGCTCAGATATATATATTGATTTAAAGGCTATTTTCTCAGAATCTACTGAACAGATTTACACCAAACCTACAAAAGGCACTTCCTTGACCTGTAGACTACCTCTCTGCCAAATTTCAAGGAACTCTGTTCAGCCGTTCGGGCTGTAGCTGTGTCTAAAGGTCCTATGGAAAAATGCATGGGAAAAACGCGTTTGGGACCCCCCTTTTATCTCAGCCCCCGCTTGACGAATCCCCCCGAGACTTTCAGGGGTTTGAAAATTTCGCGAGGATTCGTCGACCGGCGCCAAAGTTATTCAAAATAGAATGTTGCGGTTTTCCTATGGAAACAGGGTCCTAACTATAACTACCTACTGGCGACCGCCAGTAGGTAATATATATATATATATATATATATATATATATATATATATATATATATATATATATATATATTACCTACTGGCGGTCGCCAGTAGGTAGTTATAGTTAGGACCCCTTTTCCATAGGAAATCCGCAACATTCTATTTTGAATAACTTTGGCGCCGGTCGATGAATCCTCGCGAATTTCTCAAAATAGGTGGGGCGCTACGCTCCGCTCCTACCCTGAAAGTCTCGGGGGGATTCGTCAAGCGGGGGCTGAGATAAAAGGGGGGTCCCAAAACGCGTTTTTCCCATGCATTTTTCCATAGGACCTTTAGACAGAGCTACAGCCCGAACGGCTGAACAGAATTACTAGAAATTTGGCAGAGAGGTAGTCCCTATGTCAAGGAAGTGCCTTTTGTAGGTTTGGTGTAAATCTGTTCAGTAGATTCTGAGAAAATAGCCTTTAAATCAATATATATATCTGAGCCCGCTTACGGTACGCTTACCGTACGCTTACCGTACGCGTACGGTGGCGTGCGCGAGCGCGATTCTGATTGGCTCTTAGATCTTAGTAAACATTCGAATCGGCCGAAACCAGGAAGCGGCGTCCGCCATTTTGTCTCTCGCACTGAGTGTTATTTATCAAACATGAAGCCCAAAAACATGTTACGGGGCTGTTTTGACAACTCCCTCCCACATAGTCATGTTGAGGGAGTCCCCAAACATCCCCCAAGAGCAAAAACGGTTTTATTTTTTTTTCGGCAATTTCGCCGAGTACGCTTACCGTACGCTTACCGTAAGCGTACGGTAAAAAATAGAAATAAAAAAAACACTATCCACACTTACCCCACCCCCTCTGCTTTTGGTGGCCGTAGGCCACCAAATGTACAGGGCTTATTACATCAGTAAAAAAACTATATTTTGGCAACATGAAATTATAAAATCGAAATAAAAAAAACACTATCCACATTGACCCCACCCCCTGTGCTTTTGGTGGCCGAAGGCCACCAAATGTACAGGGCTTATTAAAGTTGATAAAAACCGTGCACGGAACGCACTGCGTTAAGTGGGCGCGCACGCCTCGAATGGCGTAAAGTAACTTAGCATTTAAAAAACCGTACAAATTCACTGAAAAAACCATAGGTTTCACACACGTTATAGTTAGGAATTAGCATTTAAAAAACCTTGCAAATTCACTGAAAAAACCATAGGTTTCACACATGTTATAGTTAGCGGAAATTTTACTGATAAAAAACCAATGAAATTGCCCCGTTATAGTTAGTGCTGGCAACTATAACTCACGCGACCGCAATCTTCTGCTGATGACATATGTGTCTTTATAAAAAAAAATATTTGTAATATATGTATAGCTAAAAATGTATGGAAGAAGACATGGGCAAATAAGTGTCTAAATACAGTATTAGCATCAGCAGAGGATTGCGGTCGCGTGAGTTATAGTTGCCAGCACTAACTATAACGGGGCAATTTCATTGGTTTTTTATCAGTAAAATTTCCGCTAACTATAACATGTGTGAAACCTATGGTTTTTTCAGTGAATATATATATATATATATATTCACTGAAAAAACGCTTAGGAAAAACATGGAAAAAAAATATATAAAATAAAGTTTTGCACATATAGTTAAAAAAATATTGTAAAAAATATAAAAACATTTTTTGAAAAACCCATCAAGTTCAAATAATATTTTTTAATTTTTAAAAGAATTAATTGAAAAAAGACATTTAAAAATGGTGATAAAAAAGTATTTTAGAAAAAATTTAATTAATGAAATGACACACTGAATTTGAAAAAAATAGAAATCCAATCAAAATCATTAAACATGATATCTTCAGAGATACGTTATAGATAGGAATTAGCATTTAAAAAACCTTTGAAATTCACTGAAAAAACCATAGGTTTCAGGCCTGATATAGCTAGGAATTAGCATTTAAAAAACCTTTGAAATTCATTGAAAAAACCATAGGTTTCATGCACGTTATAGTTAGGAATTGGCATTTAAAAAACCTTTGAAATTCACTGAAAAAACCATAGGTTTCAGGCACGTTATAGTTAGGAACTGGCATTTAAAAAACCTTAGAAATTCACTGAAAAAACCATAGGTTTCAGGGGTGTTATAGTTAGCTGGACATTTCCCTCGTACAAAACCCTAGAAATTCCCCTGTTATAGTTAGTTCAGCTAACTATAACTCGCGCCCCCGCAATGCACTGCTGATGACATCACTTATTACATCACTCATGACATGGTCAGTGACATTACTGATGACATCACTGATGACATCTCAAATGACATCACTGATGACATCACTGATGACGTCATCCATGTGATAAATTAGTGCACCTTCTCACACACTAATATAACCTTTGATACACCGACTCAAAATTTCAGATGGCCATTTTGACACCCATAGATACTCCAATACCAATAACTACACACCCACTCATTGACTTTTAGGTCTACATACATGTCCATCACTCACCTGTACATTCACTCATACTTACAGTAACTCTGTGCATTTATACACCTAAGTAGACACTCACACACCACCAATCATCCATTGAGGTACTGACACATCTAGTCAGTCATGCAAATAATTAATCACAGTCCAATTTACTCACCTATACAGTTAAACACACTCAAGTTCACTTACTCATAAAAATACTAACAAATTCTGTGTCTTCCTGCAGAAAAACAAACAGCACATGACACAGATATCCTTGCAGTATGGCGTATACAGCCACTCCCAAAATCACACACTCTCACATATAGATAGTTACATACTCTTACGCACATATACACTGCGTTTCACATATGTAGTTACTGACACATGTACAACTGAGATATACATTCAATCACTAACACACCCTTACATTCAGTCACCCAACCATACAGTCCATCACAGATGCACTCTTAAAACCATGCACCCACTGAATCACCCACTCACACATCTAGCCACAGAGTCACACACACCCTACCCACACAAACACTCAGGCACCTCAGACAACCAATCCATAACCCATATAGACACTCATATAGCTATTCACAAATCCATGCAGCCACTTATACACCAACACACAGACACATACAGACACTCACACAGTTTAGTCACTAGTCTGCAGTAAGATACATTTAATGACTCACTTATAGAGTCAGTTACGCACCTAGAAAATCATCCATTCACACACTTGTACACCCACTCATTTTTCAACAGGCCTTTCCCTATATATTAAACATATTAAAACTGTTCAGAAACACATACTCAATGGATGATGTCATCAGTGATGTCATCAGTGATGTCACTTGAGATGTCATCAGTGATGTCATCAGTGATGTCACTGACCATGTCATGAGTGATTTAAAATGTGAAGTCATCAGCAGTGCATTGCGGGGGCGCGAGTTATAGTTAGCTGAACTAACTATAACAGGGGAATTTCTAGGGTTTTGTACGAGGGAAATGTCCAGCTAACTATAACACCCCTGAAACCTATGTTTTTTTCAGTGAATTTCAAAGGTTTTTTAAATGCTAATTTCTAATTATTTTCTTCTTTAAACCTATAGTTTTTTCAGTGATTTTAAATTATCACTTCATTGTCAACCTAGTGAAAACAGCCAATATCCCCAGTTTTCCAGCAATAGCTTCCACAAAACAAAATTCGTCACAAATGAGAACAACAACTGGCAGTAATAATATACAGAGTAGACGTCCCCGTGCAAAAATGAACACAAAAGCACCAGTTCCTAACATTTTCAATGAGCAGCCAAATCTGGGGTGTGATCCAAAAACAGGGAATAAGCCACGTTTGCAGTAGGTATCTAACATCTGCATTTTACTGGTGTAAACCAGGACGACTACATACAATGTGAAAGGGATCGCAGCCCAGAATCACATCTGAAGCGCACCATATGTCATAGAGTTACTGATCACGCAGCTCAAAATTAAGGCCACAACACTCACTGCCACCAGCCTCAGGACGTCCCCCCCCCCGGACTACCCCCCTTCCTACTCCCACCGAGGCAGCACAGAACAGGACAGCGGACCATCCAAAAACGGCATGGTCCCTCAGCCACACAATACTTGAATGTTGGCAGATATGGCAAGCAAATATGTGTGAAGGACGGAACTCATCCATCAATAATAATAATGCACACAATACCAAGTGTAGCGGTGATGTGCTGGACAGACCTCACTATACAGATCATAAACCTCTCCATCTGTACATATACTGCTGGTGCTTGTAGTGTTGTGCACAATAGACGCAACCATGTTACCTCAGGCAGTGGGGAAGATCTCGGACATGTAGCTGTGTTGTCCTCCCCTGGAAGCGGAAGTGCAGTGGGCTGGTCCAACGTACGCCACTCCAGCATAGGGGTATGAATAAATAAGCCGGGGCTCTGGGCATGGTTCACTTGTGAACTGTGAAGACCAACGAGTCTGCCAGAGCGGCGGGCCTCACCCTGCCATGTGGTTGCCGCCATGACCGCGCGTCTCCTCGATACAGGCCTCCTGCGAACCCAGCGGCACAGCACTGCAGACTTATGTCTGTACAGACTACTGCCTTCGATCTACACTGCGGACAGCAGGCTTCACAATTCAGATGGAGTAGCGATTGCAGATGATGCAGTCCAGTATGCAAGATACATTGCTCCCAGTGCAGCCCTCTCGGACCATGCATCATCGCAGGGTGCGCACACGCTGAGTGCTTCAGGTGCCACTAACTCAGTGCACCACAAGTCATTGCCACGTGGCCTTATTAAGGCAGAATTCAAAAGGCATTGGTCCAAGTGTGGCCCCCCGGACCACGCATCATCACAGGATACGTACACGCTGAGCGCCAAAGGTACTACTAATTCAGTGCACCATAAGTCATCGCCACGTGGCCTTATTAAGGCAGAATTCAATAGACAAAAGACACTGCTCCGAGTGCGGCCCCCCCGGGCCACGCATCATCACGGGGTACGTACACGCTCAGTGCCAAAGGTACCACTAACTCAGTGCACCATAAGTCATTGCCACGTGGCCTTATTGAGGCAGAATTCAATAGACAAAAGACATTGCTTCGAGTGCGGCCCCCCCGACCACGCATCATCGCAGGGTATGTACATGCTGAGCACCAAAGGTACTACTAACTCAGTGCACCATAACTCATCACCACGTGGCCTTATTGAGGCAGAATTCAATAGACAAAAGACATTGGTCAGAGTATGGCCCTCCCGGACCACGCATCATTGCAGGGTACATACACGCTGAGCACCACAGGTACAACTAACTCAGTGCACCATAAGTCATTGCCACGTGGCCTTATTGAGGCAGAATTCAATACACAAAATACATTGGTCCAAGTGCGGCCCTCCCGGGCCACGCATCATTGCAGGGTATGCACACGCTGAGCGCCAAAGCTACTACTAACTCAGTGCACGATAAATCATCGCCACGTGGCCTTATTGAGGCAGAATTCAATAGACAAAAGACATTGGTCCGAGTGTGGCCCCCCCGGACCATGCATCATTGCAGGGTACATACACGCTGAGCACCACAGGTACAACTAACTCAGTGCACCATAAGACATTGCCACGTGGCCTTATTGAGGCAGAATTCAATAGACAAAATACATTGGTCCAAGTGCGGCCCTCCCGGGCCACGCATCATCGCAGGGTATGTACACGCTGAGCGCCAAAGGTACTACTAACTCAGTGCACGATAAATCATCGCAAGGAAGAGTGAACAGTTTTATGTCAGCAGTGAGGCATACTATCACTCGAAAATCACCCAAAAATACTTATAATATAAAAAGAATCGAAGTACATTAATGATTACAATCCGGTGATTTTGAAGATGTGGAATGCAAATATGGACATACAATATGTTGCAGATAACTCAGTTGCTGTTTCTCGCTATGTCACGTCATATATTACCAAGTCTGAGAAGACAGAATTAAAAGAAATGTGGGAAGAAGTTTCACAGGAGAAGACACTTAGCAAAAAATTGTACAGCTTCAGCTTGAACATCGAGAAATTGGATCCTACAAATATTCGAATCGAAAGACATCTGCAAGTTTATATTCAAAGTCAAGAGGAATCATCTGGATAAGTCTAGGTCTTGCTGCGGCACAAAATCGAGTTTTAATATAAATGATATAAAACAAGTTTGTGATGATATAGAGTTACGTTTCTTTGCTAGTCACGAGAAGTGTACAGAAAATAACAGTTTGATAAGTGTACGTGTTGAAGAAGAGATGGAAGATAATACTGATGTGAAGTTTGAAAAAGAAATAACAAAGTTTATAGTAGTTTTTGCTGAAAATGCCAACGATCTTTGTATTTGTTCTCGACATACTCATTATAAAATTCAAACTAGGAATGTAGATGTGTTTTTAAAAAGTGAAAAGGATAACAATGATAAATAGAAAGAATTTCCTGCTCATCTGTTTGTGGAAGCTCGTTTTAAGTTATGTACTGTACAATGTGTTTGTAAATATTGTTACAATAAATTAGAACAAAACAAAATGCCAGCTAGAGCTGTCCATAATGACTTAGAATTAGTTGCTATACCTCCTAAACTTACAGATTTAAATACAGATAAGGCCATCCTTATAAAATTTGTGTACCCTTTTCAGGCTGTAATTCGTATGCAGCCTAAAACAGGTAAGCTGCCTTCAACAGATCTATAAACAGGTTTAAAAGGAAGAGTTGTGTTTTTACCTTTAGATTTTAAGAAAAATGTTGAAACTGTTAGTGTAGAAAGAGACGATACTGAACCTGTAGTCATTCTTGTTAATGGTGTACCCACAAAGAGTCGGAAAATATGGCAAGAGTTAGTACATGTCACGAAAGTCCAAAAGGCTACATTATATCTGGTGCAAAACAATATTTACTATAAAATTGTAAACGTAGACGGAGAAGAAACGACTTTAGAAGATGAAACACATATTTTAAGTGGACAATTCAAGAAAAGAAGAAATTTATGAACATTATACTATACATCCTCTACATTCAAACGAACTGATAGGACATACTATTGAATTGTTCCAGATGAAAAAAGCCAAACGAACTCCCATGAGTGTGTGAGAAAAAAGTTTGGAAGCTCGTTGTTTTCCACAGCTCTTCCCTACTGAAAAAGGTAGATGATATGATGAACGACCTGTTCCGGTTCTAGCTTCAGAATACTGTACTTTACAACTGTACTCAGAACAACGAAGATTTCCTCTGTGTATTAAATAAATGTTTCATCTTTTGTTCCATACACCTACACTGCGGTCAGCAGAGCTCACAATTTAAATTGAAACATGATTTATTTATTAGAGAGAATTGTACTCTATGTCCTCGAACTTTGTCAAGAGGAAGTGACTAAAAACATTCCTCGATGTCTGTGCGGACTACTGCCTTCGATGTACACTAGTGATAGCAGGGCTCATAATTCACATCGAGTTGCGATTCTGTGGCTCGCCCGCACCACGCATCATCGCTGGCTGCGCAGACTCTAAATGCTTCTGATGTCCCATCTCAGTGCAGCACAACTCATGCACCCTTTCTGATACAATATTTTGTGTATAATTTCACATCTGCTGTCCTACCTCAGTGTATCACAAGTCATGAACCCTTTATGATAGAATCTTTTCTGTATGATTTCATATCTGGTACCCGTACCTTAGTGCAGCACAAATCATTGACCCTTGTTGCCAGCATCAACCATTCCCGGAGTGTTGGCTTACAATCACCCCACACGCATCCACCACAGACGTCACTGGACATGTGACCCTGGTAATAAAAAGGAGTTGGGCGCACGTGCCCGTACCCAGTTCCACTATCTATCTGTGTCCGTTTGTTCATTATGTATGCAACATGCTGCCCCTAGACCCTACCACATTACATAGTACTCTGGACAGCGCATGCAACCATCTTACCTTTGACAGTGGGGGAAAACTTTAGTTATGTAACTTTGTCTCAGTCATTGTACAAGTACGTACGTAGAAACGGCATCATTAGAGTACTGCAAGCAGTGTAAAGTGAATTTATAAGTGCGTGAGGATCGTCGCATTGATTGTATAAGTACATATGTTGGCGCAGCCTAACTCTGACAACAAGCTTGTCTCTAATTGGCTGCCCTCCATGTGCCAAAAACTGAAACTTCAACTTTCCATGGCCCTGTATTGCTACAGCTGCAACACTCCACTGAATGTGCAATAAACATTCATATCCACACAGATGTCTCATGTCCACCATCTTTCTTGTGTGGAATTATGGATGAATATAGGGTCAGTAATTCCCCGTACCTTCCATGTTGGCCATATTGTTGGACTTGGCTCACAGAGTGACACTTTGGCTTTTGCAACCCGGGTGACGGTAGCACTCCAAAACGGACGCCCAACCCAGCCACTCCCTCACGGCTGGTATACACCCACATTACACCCATCCAGCACAGGCATCACAGGACACGTGACCCTACTAGTAAAAAAGACCGGGCGCACGTACTCTACACCATTTTAGAGTTGCTCGCAACGCATGCACTGCGGCTGGCACAGTCACACCACCACGGTGATGGCCTGTCCCGGTGGTCCGGACACTTGATGTTTTGTGTGCTCTGCTGCACCACAGTGTAGGCCTGAGCCCAACAGCGAGGGCCTACCGCCATGTGCGTGGCCTCACTTCTCACTGAGTTAGTAGCACCGCAAGCACTGAGCGGGTGTACAACCTGCAATGATGATAGGTGCACTAGTATGTCCTCTGCCATTGCGATATCAAGACTCAGTACCAAACGTGAGACCTATTAGCTTGCAGAACGGAACTGCATGATGTGGAGGGTGCCGTGACCGTGAAAAGGTGAGCAGTGAGGCCTTGGTGTGCAGCGTCGGGCACATAACTCTGGGCGGTGGGAGTGGATGGGGTACAGCAGCCTGAATGCAGAAAGACGGCAGAATGATTGAGGCGTACGCACTCGTATATACTCTGCCACAGCGTAGGATTGGTAACACGGGCAATGGTGCAATGCCCGAGGACCCGGTGCCGAGTTCCAACTGTGGGCTGCTTTTTGGAGCAGTCTGGGGGGCAGATTTGGGCGGTGTCGCTGTTGTTTGGATACAGCCAGCAGCCCAGTGGGAGTCTGACTGGCCTTTCTGGAAGCAGATGGGCATCATTACCTCACGTTTAGCAACAGGCAGAGGTGTCACTTTCTTTCTCTCGAAGGGCCGCCCATTAATGTATGCATATCTGGCAGGGGGCCTGAGCAGAAGTGGCCTCACTTGTTTTCAAGTCACCAGTGTACACAAATCCGTGCATTTTTTTGTATCTCCCCCACCCCCGTTTTTTAAATAAAATTTCGCCGAAGCAGTGGTTTGAGGAAAGGCAATATGCAAATGTGGGCCACTTTTTTTTTTTTTGCGTGCCCGGGCTGATCTTGAATCCTAATCCAACCCTGCTCTGCCATTACTAATTCTGTAATATCTTTCAGATGTGGGAGCTTGAGAGTTCCACTAGGTCGCGGCACGTGGTTGGAGACAGAGCGGTGGCGTAAAGGTAAGCTGTGACGGTTTTGTACACAGTGTGGGCACTCAGTGTCCCTCCTCATCTCTTCCTTTCTCTCCCTCACACTCTTTCTATCTTCCTCTTCCTCATACACTGTTTGTCTCTTTCTCTCTCTCTCTCATCCTCTTTCTCTGTTTCTCTCTCACTCTTCCTATGTTTCTCTGTTCCTCTTTCTCACACTCTTTCTCTCTCTCTTCCTGTCTCCCACTGTTTCTCTCTCTCTCTTCGTCTTTCTCCCTCTTTCTCTGTCTTCTTCTCACTTTCTTTCTTTTTCTCTCTCTCTTTCTCTCACTCTCACTGTTTCTCTCTTTCTCTCTGTCTTCTGCTCACTCTTTCTTTCTTTCTCTCTCTTCCTCTCTCCTTTGATGGACGCATGACACACAATCGATGTTCACCACCCCCAACACCACCAAAGCAGAACGCACAAAAAATCTGCGATGATGCGTGGCCATCCTGAACGCATGACAAAGTTGCTTCGGCACATGGTAGACCCTCTTACACACACGCCGGTGGTGGAAGGTGAACAGAGAGACTTCTTTCCGCAGCAACGGGCAGTCACCTCTGGGCGGTGGGAGTGGATAGTATGCAGCAGTCTGGGCGCACAAGAGCGCACAGACTCCTCCGAGCAGTGGGAGTGGATGGGGTGCACCAGCCTAATTGCGCATTAGCGAAACAGAGAATTACGCGTGTGCAGTTGTATGTACTCTGCAATTACTAATTCTATACTATCTTTCAGATCACTAAACTTGAGGGCTGCACTATCTCCCGGCACGTGGTTGGAGACACACCGGTGGCACAAAGGTGAGCAGCGAAGATTTTCTCCAGTGTCAACACTCCCTCCCCATCTCTTCCTTTCTCTCTCTCACACTTTCTCTCTTTCTCTGTCTCTTACTCTCTCTCTCATTCTTTCTTTCTCTCTTCTTCTCTCTGACTCTTTCTCTCTCTCTCCCTCCCTCTCACTTTCTCTCTCTCTCACTCTTTATCTCTCTCTCTTCCTCTCTCTCACACTGTTTCTCTCCTTCTATCTTCCTTGTATCTTACTATTTCTCTCTCTTTCTCTCACTCTTTCTCCTCCTCTCTCTCTCACTCTTTCTCTCTTTGTCTGGCTTCCTCTCTCTCACTCTTCCTCTGTTCCTCTCTCACTCTTTCTCTCTCTCTCTTTCTCTCTCTCTTCCTCTCTCTCACACTGATTCTCTTTCTCTCCTCCTCGTATCTCACTCTTTCTCTCTCTTACTCTTTCTCTCTTTCTCTGTCTTCCTCTCTCTCTCACTGTTTTGCTCTCTTTCTTGTAGCTCACTCTTTCTCTCTTCCTCTCTCTCACTCTTTCTCTCTCTCTCTTCCTCTCTCTCACTTTCTCTCTCTGTCTTCCTCTCTCTCACACTGTTTCTCTTTCTCTCTTCCTTGTATCTTACTCTTTCTCTCTCTTACTCTATCTCTCTTTCTCTGTCTTCCTCTCTCTCTCACTCTTTCTCCCTCTCACACTCTTTTTCTGTTCCTCTCTCTCTCTTCCTCTCTCTCACTCTTTCTCTCTCTATCTCCTTTGCTGGACGCATGACGCACCATCTTATCTTTCTTTTTGTCTTGCAGGCTGTGAATCACAAATGGACCAGCGATGACACGCCACGGCTGTACATAGTTTTATTTGTTGTTGTTTTGTTTTAATAAAATGTTTTATATGTAAATCTATACATGACTAAGATTCTTATTTCTCCAACCTCACAAGCATCTTTTTATTAATAATTCGTAGAGGGACACTTCCGGGCCCACGAAGGTTGTTGGGGGTATGCTTGTGATGTGGGAAGAGGGTGCATTACCTGCTAATGTAAGGAGATGCAGCGTGAAAGGGGTAGCTCTCACAGAAAGAGCTCCGGTATGTTTTCAGAAATGCCTCGGACAGATGCCAGCTGACGGACTGAATCACAAAACGGCTTTTCAATGCTCATATAGTGTGACTTCTGAACAGTTCGTACCCAGGCTTGCAGAGGGACAACTGCGGCCCGTCCTTTCGACTCACAGAGGCAGAACTACGAGCCGTCTGCTCCCGCAGGAACAGCAGCGTAGTAGCTAACAGAGGTAGAGGCACAGCAGCGGATTAGCTTGCAAAGGTAGACAGCTGCGAGCCGGATTGGCTTCTAAAGGCATAGCTGCAAAGTGTTGATGTTGGGCACAGGGAGCGTGAAAGGGTTATCATCCTACTGGTGTCCTGGAGTGGAAGTCATGCTGCATGGTGCTCACCTGTTTCTCCTTTATTGTTAATAAATCTTAAACCTTCACTTTGTCCAAATCATCAGTACACAGAGCTCCGCTATATTAAATTGCCGCCGGAACCTTTTTTTCATATTTTCACTCGATGTGAGGCACAAGATGGCTGCTAACAGTTCCTGGTTTGAAGTGTTGGCAGCCAATCAGAGGACACTTCCTGCTTTGAAGTATTATCAGCCAATCAGAGGCAAGCTCGTGCTCGGGAGTTAGGCACCGACCAGATATATATATATATTTTCCTTTAATATCTCAAAAACTACTGAATGGATTTACACAATTTCTAAAAAAAACGCGCTTTCTGGACCAAGACCTTTCTCCCTGCCAAATTTGGCGTATTTCTTTCAGCAGTTTGACCTGTAGCCTTGTCTAAAGTTTCTTATGGAAAATATATTGAGAAAACACGTTTTGACACCCCCCTTTTTTCTCAGCCCCCCCCTTGACCAATCACCCCTAAACTTTCAAGATAGGAGTTGATCTAAAAAGAGAAACTTTTTGGAAAATTTCTGTAAAGAAGCAATTAATGAATAACATGCAGCTGAGAATAAATTCAAAGCTTTCTGGAAACATTCACAATCTGCAAGTCGCCTATGAAGAAAAGGCAGGAGTCTTGAAACGTGTCAGGTGCTATGATCTTTTACTGGAATGCAAATGCTGGTTCCTTTGTGAAAATAAACCTCTCGGTTTTCACTTGCTGTCGAGTGCGTCCTTGAAAGCCCTTGGGCCTTTGAAATACATATATATATATATTCACTGAAAAAACCATAGGTTTCACACAAGTTATAGTTAGCTGTACATTTCACTCGTAAAAACCAATGAAATTCCCCCGTTATAGTTAGTGCAGGCAACTATAACTCAAACGACCGCAATCCTCTGCTGATGCTAATACTGTATTTAGACACTTATTTGCCCATGTCTTCTTCCATTAAATTTTAGCTATACATATATTACAAATATTTTTTTTTCATAAAGACACATATGTCATTAGCAGAGGATTGCGGTCGCGTGAGTTATAGTTGCCTGCACTAACTATAACGGGGGAATTTCATTGGTTTTTTTACGAGTGAAATGTACAGCTAACCATAACTTGTGTGAAACCTATGGTTTTTTCAGTGAATTTGCAAGGTTTTTTAAATGCTAATTCCTAACTATAACGTGTGTGAAACCTATGGTTTTTTCAGTGAATTTGTACGTTTTTTTAAATGCTAAGTTACTTTATGCCATTCGTGGCGTGCGCGCCCAGTTAACGCAGTTCGTTCCGTGCGCGCACCGTGCGCGCACAGTGAGCACGCGGTGCGCGAAAACCGCGCGCCCACTTTATGCAGTTAGTGCCGTGCACGCACGGTGGTCACGTGGTGCGCTGCGCGCACCGCGTGCCCACGTTACGCGGGATGGGCCATGTACGCACGATGCGCTTCGCGCACCGTGCGCACATGGGGGACATATTATGTGCTTCGTTGTGAAAGGTATTCATTTTTAGTTTCCTTGGAACATATATGCCAGGCACAAATGGTGCCCTTCGGGCACCATTTGCACACGGGGTGGGGAAAGTGTGGATCATTTTTTTTTAATAATTTTAACCGTACGCGTACGGTAAGCGTAATCGGCGATTTTACGCAGTTAGTGCCGTGCACGCACGGTGGTCACGCGGTGCGCTGCACGCACCGCGTGCCCACGTTACGCGGGGTGGGCCATGTACGCACGTTGCGCTTCGCGCACCCTGCGCGCATGGGGGACATATTATGTGCTTCGTTGTAAAAGGTATTCATTTTTAGTTTCCTTGAATGTTTATATGCCATGCTCAAATGGTGCCCTTCGGGCACCATTTGCACACGGGGTGGGGAAAGTGTAGATAATTTGTTTTTTTAAAAATAATTTTAACCGTAAGCGTACGGTAAGCGTAATCGGCGATTTTTCGAAAAAAATTAAAATTGTTTTTTTGGCCTTGGGGGTTTTTGGGGGACACCTATATCGATGCTGGGTGGTTAAGAACTAAATATACTACCCCTTTAGATGTTTTTTGACTTTGTTTATGCTGCCCCCCTCAGAGTGCGAGAGAGAAAATGGCGGCCGCCGCTTCCTGGTTTCGACCGATTCGAATGTTTACTTAGATCGAACAGCCAATCAGAATCGCGCTCGCGCACGTCACCGTACGCGTACGGTAAGCGCACCGTAAGCGCACCGTAAGCTGGCTCAGATATATATATTGATTTAAAGGCTATTTTCTCAGAATCTACTGAACAGATTTACACCGAACCTACAAAAGGCACTTCCTTGACCTGTAGACTACCTCTCTGCCAAATTTCAAGGAACTCTGTTCAGCCGTTCGGGCTGTAGCTGTGTCTAAAGGTCCTATGGAAAAATGCATGGGAAAAACGCGTTTGGGACCCCCCTTTTATCTCAGCCCCCGCTTGACGAATCCCCCCGAGACTTTCAGGGGTTTGAAAATTTCACGAGGATTCGTCGACCGGCGCCAAAGTTATTCAAAATAGAATGTTGCGGTTTTCCTATGGAAACAGGGTCCTAACTATAACTACCTACTGGCGACCGCCAGTAGGTAATATATATATATATATATATATATATATATAAAGTCCAAATCCCCACTCTGAATCAAAGAAGGGTCCGACACAGCCAGGATGCATTCAAGAGGATTTATTCCAAGGTAAGTTAACAACGCAAACTTTGTAACGTGCGGCAGACGCGTTTCAGCAGTTCAGCTTTCCTCAGTGCCTGTTACGATGTTTAGAGCCTCGCACCTGGTGGCCATTTGAATGTTCGTTTGGCCACTCCTGGAATCTTACTTGAGGCCCCTCCTTTTTCTTTAAAGAGATACTTCAGCTCGCGCTGTAAAACCAGACCGCTGCATGCTGGTATTCGCAGTCCGTGTGTGGATCCCCCTTGAGTAAGTGGGAGTTCCAAACACCCAGTGGCGTCCCAACAAAGTGGCCTCCGGACTGCACCCAACCGCAGCTTGCTGCCAGATTGAAAATCCTCGCTGAAAACCTCTTGATGCTCCCAGCAGTTAATACTGCTCCTCTCTCCCCACGCTGTGTTACTTCACCCTGTGGTGCTTCAGTCTGCGCGAGGGGGCGCCGCGTTTTGCATCATCAAACACAAGTCCATTCTAATTGCTGGCTAACGCGGTGCTGCCAGACCGAGAGGGGGTGTCAGAAAAGCCGGTGCCTGCAATACCGGCAAAACATAAAGTCCAAATCCCCACTCTGAATCAAAGAAGGGTCCGACACAGCCAGGATGCATTCAAGAGGATTTATTCCAAGGTAAGTTAACAACGCAAACTTTGTAACGTGCGGCAGACGCGTTTCAGCAGTTCAGCTTTCCTCAGTGCCTGTTACGATGTTTAGAGCCTCGCACCTGGTGGCCATTTGAATGTTCGTTTGGCCACTCCTGGAATCTTACTTGAGGCCCCTCCTTTTTCTTTAAAGAGATACTTCAGCTCGCGCTGTAAAACCAGACCGCTGCATGCTGGTATTCGCAGTCCGTGTGTGGATCCCTCTTGAGTAAGTGGGAGTTCCAAACACCCAGTGGCGTCCCAACAAAGTGGCCTCCGGACTGCACCCAACCGCAGCTTGCTGCCAGATTGAAAATCCTCGCTGAAAACCTCTTGATGCTCCCAGCAGTTAATACTGCTCCTCTCTCCCCACGCTGTGTTACTTCACCCTGTGGTGCTTCAGTCTGCGCGAGGGGGCGCCGCGTTTTGCATCATCAAACACAAGTCCATTCTAATTGCTGGCTAACGCGGTGCTGCCAGACCGAGAGGGGGTGTCAGAAAAGCCGGTGCCTGCAATACCGGCAAAACATAAAGTCCAAATCCCCACTCTGAATCAAAGAAGGGTCCGACACAGCCAGGATGCATTCAAGAGGATTTATTCCAAGGTAAGTTAACAACGCAAACTTTGTAACGTGCGGCAGACGCGTTTCAGCAGTTCAGCTTTCCTCAGTGCCTGTTACGATGTTTAGAGCCTCGCACCTGGTGGCCATTTGAATGTTCGTTTGGCCACTCCTGGAATCTTACTTGAGGCCCCTCCTTTTTCTTTAAAGAGATACTTCAGCTCGCGCTGTAAAACCAGACCGCTGCATGCTGGTATTCGCAGTCCGTGTGTGGATCCCCCTTGAGTAAGTGGGAGTTCCAAACACCCAGTGGCGTCCCAACAAAGTGGCCTCCGGACTGCACCCAACCGCAGCTTGCTGCCAGATTGAAAATCCTCGCTGAAAACCTCTTGATGCTCCCAGCAGTTAATACTGCTCCTCTCTCCCCACGCTGTGTTACTTCACCCTGTGGTGCTTCAGTCTGCGCGAGGGGGCGCCGCGTTTTGCATCATCAAACACAAGTCCATTCTAATTGCTGGCTAACGCGGTGCTGCCAGACCGAGAGGGGGTGTCAGAAAAGCCGGTGCCTGCAATACCGGCAAAACATAAAGTCCAAATCCCCACTCTGAATCAAAGAAGGGTCCGACACAGCCAGGATGCATTCAAGAGGATTTATTCCAAGGTAAGTTAACAACGCAAACTTTGTAACGTGCGGCAGACGCGGTCGCCAGTAGGTAGTTATAGTTAGGACCCCTTTTCCATAGGAAAATCCGCAACATTCTATTTTGAATAACTTTGGCGCCGGTCGATGAATCCTCGCGAATTTCTCAAAATAGGTGGGGCGCTACGCTCCGCTCCTACCCTGAAAGTCTCGGGGGGATTCGTCAAGCGGGGGCTGAGATAAAAGGGGGGTCCCAAAACGCGTTTTTCCCATGCATTTTTCCATAGGACCTTTAGACAGAGCTACAGCCCGAACGGCTGAACAGAATTACTAGAAATTTGGCAGAGAGGTAGTCCCTATGTCAAGGAAGTGCCTTTTGTAGGTTTGGTGTAAATCTGTTCAGTAGATTCTGAGAAAATAGCCTTTAAATCAATATATATATCTGAGCCCACTTACGGCCCGCTTACCGTACGCTTACCGTACGCGTACGGTGGCGTGCGCGAGCGCGATTCTGATTGGCTCTTAGATCTTAGTAAACATTCGAATCGGCCGAAACCAGGAAGCGGCGTCCGCCATTTTGTCTCTCGCACTGAGTGTTATTTATCAAACATGAAGCCCAAAAACATGTTACGGGGCTGTTTTGACAACTCCCTCCCACATAGTCATGTTGAGGGAGTCCCCAAACATCCCCCAAGAGCAAAAACGGTTTTATTTTTTTTTCGGCAATTTCGCCGAGTACGCTTACCGTACGCTTACCGTAAGCGTACGGTAAAAAATAGAAATAAAAAAAACACTATCCACACTTACCCCACCCCCTCTGCTTTTGGTGGCCGTAGGCCACCAAATGTACAGGGCTTATTACATCAGTAAAAAAACTATATTTTGGCAACATGAAATTATAAAATCGAAATAAAAAAAACACTATCCACATTGACCCCACCCCCTGTGCTTTTGGTGGCCGAAGGCCACCAAATGTACAGGGCTTATTAAAGTTGATAAAAACCGTGCACGGAACGCACTGCGTTAAGTGGGCGCGCACGCCTCGAATGGCGTAAAGTAACTTAGCATTTAAAAAAACGTACAAATTCACTGAAAAAACCATAGGTTTCACACACGTTATAGTTAGGAATTAGCATTTAAAAAACCTTGCAAATTCACTGAAAAAACCATAGGTTTCACACATGTTATAGTTAGCGGAAATTTTACTGATAAAAAACCAATGAAATTGCCCCGTTATAGTTAGTGCTGGCAACTATAACTCACGCGACCGCAATCTTCTGCTGATGACATATGTGTCTTTATAAAAAAAAATATTTGTAATATATGTATAGCTAAAAATGTATGGAAGAAGACATGGGCAAATAAGTGTCTAAATACAGTATTAGCATCAGCAGAGGATTGCGGTCGCGTGAGTTATAGTTGCCAGCACTAACTATAACGGGGCAATTTCATTGGTTTTTTTATCAGTAAAATTTCCGCTAACTATAACATGTGTGAAACCTATGGTTTTTTCAGTGAATATATATATATATATATATTCACTGAAAAAACGCTTAGGAAAAACATGGAAAAAAAATATATAAAATAAAGTTTTGCACATATAGTTAAAAAAATATTGTAAAAAATATAAAAACATTTTTTGAAAAACCCATCAAGTTCAAATAATATTTTTTAATTTTTAAAAGAATTAATTGAAAAAAGACATTTAAAAATGGTGATAAAAAAGTATTTTAGAAAAAATTTAATTAATGAAATGACACACTGAATTTGAAAAAAATAGAAATCCAATCAAAATCATTAAACATGATATCTTCAGAGATACGTTATAGATAGGAATTAGCATTTAAAAAACCTTTGAAATTCACTGAAAAAACCATAGGTTTCAGGCCTGATATAGCTAGGAATTAGCATTTAAAAAACCTTTGAAATTCATTGAAAAAACCATAGGTTTCATGCACGTTATAGTTAGGAATTGGCATTTAAAAAACCTTTGAAATTCACTGAAAAAACCATAGGTTTCAGGCACGTTATAGTTAGGAACTGGCATTTAAAAAACCTTAGAAATTCACTGAAAAAACCATAGGTTTCAGGGGTGTTATAGTTAGCTGGACATTTCCCTCAGTGATGTCACTTGAGATGTCATAAGTGATGTCATCAGTGATGTCACTGACCATGTCATGAGTGATTTAAAATGTGAAGTCATCAGCAGTGCATTGCGGGGGCGCGAGTTATAGTTAGCTGAACTAACTATAACAGGGGAATTTCTAGGGTTTTGTACGAGGGAAATGTCCAGCTAACTATAACACCCCTGAAACCTATGGTTTTTTCAGTGAATTTCTAAGGTTTTTTAAATGCCAATTCCTAACTATAACGTGCCTGAAACCTATGGTTTTTTCAGTGAATTTCAAAGGTTTTTTAAATGCCAATTCCTAACTATAACGTGCATGAAACCTATGGTTTTTTAAGTGTATATATATATATATATATATATATATATACATATATATATATATGTATTTATATATATATATATATATTCACTGAAAAAACCATAGGTTTCACACACGTTATAGTTAGGAATTAGCATTTAAAAAACCTTGCAAATTCACTGAATTGGAGTGAGCAGGACAGCATTATCAGACAGAGAAAGAGGAAACAGAAGGATTCTTTTGTCTGGCAATATTTTACATTTCCAGAGGGGCAGAAGAAAGTCAATGCTCCATTAGTCACCTGCAAACTTTGTGAGCGTGTCTTGTCTAGAGGAGATCCAAAGAAGAAGTACTCTTTTGGAATCTTCACTATGTTCAGACACATTAGGGATGTACATCCCAAGACTTTTGCTCGAGCTACTGCAACAACCCCTTCAGCAGCTCAGCCGAGCACATCCGCAGCTGCTCAGCCGAGTACATCTTCGGCAGCTCAGCCGAGCACTTCCTCTGCGGTGGGAGCGTCACCCTCTTCTGCTCCTCTGGACATTTACCCTCAGTTTCAGAGTGTACATATAAGGTGCAATACTTGCTACTCTCTTATTGCTTTTGGGGAGTCTAGTATTCCTCTAATTGACAATAAGATTGAGCAGCACAAGTGCGGTACCTTATAATATTGCCATTCTTTCCTTCCTCTGTCCCTGTATTAACACAACGGCTCTTTTAAGAGCCACCTTACCTCACAATTTTTTTTAAAATTTTTTATCACTTTTTAAAAAAAAAATTCTACCGGAGCACGCACGGTAGGTCATGTGATCCAGAAACAACACTTTTCATTGGTTTAAACTTCTTTCATTTCCAGAAACTTCCAACACCCCACCCATTCCCCTCATTATTGCTTGTGATTCCCTAGGAGAAGGAGCTGAAGTGTCTTTGGGATACAATGGCAGAGCAGCAGTCCTCTTCTGGGAGTGAGCAGGACAGCATTATCAGACAGAGAAAGAGGAAACAGAAGGATTCTTTTGTCTGGCAATATTTTACATTTCCAGAGGGGCAGAAGAAAGTCAATGCTCCATTAGTCACCTGCAAACTTTGTGAGCATGTCTTGTCTAGAGGAGATCCAAAGAAGAAGTACTCTTTTGGAATCTTCACTATGTTTAGCCACATTAGGGATGTACATCCCAAGACTTTTGCTCGAGCTACTGCAGCAACCCCTTCAGCAGCTCAGCCGAGCACATCCGCAGCTGCTCAGCCGAGTACATCTTCGGCAGCTCAGCCGAGCACTTCCTCTGCGGTGGGAGCGTCACCCTCTTCTGCTCCTCTGGACATTTACCCTCAGTTTCAGAGTGTACATATAAGGTGCAATACTTGCTACTCTCTTATTGCTTTTGGGGAGTCTAGTATTCCTCTAATTGACAATAAGATTGAGCAGCACAAGTGCGGTACCTTATAATATTGCCATTCTTTCCTTCCTCTGTCCCTGTATTAACACAACGGCTCTTTTAAGAGCCACCTTACCTCACAATTTTTTGAATTTTTTTGATCACTTTTAAAAAAAAAAATTCTACCGGAGCGCGCACGGTAGGTCATGTGATCCAGAAACAAAACTTTTCATTGGTTTAAACTTCTTTCATTTCCAGAAACTTCCAACACCACACCCATTCCCCTCATTATTGCTTGTGATTCCCTAGGAGAAGGAGCTGAAGTGTCTTTGGGATACAATGGCAGAGCAGCAGTCCTCTTCTGGGAGTGAGCAGGAAAGCATTATCAGACAGAGAAAGAGGAAACAGAAGGATTCTTTTGTCTGGCAATATTTTACATTTCCAGAGGGGCAGAAGAAAGTCAATGCTCCATTAGTCACCTGCAAACTTTGTGAGCATGTCTTGTCTAGAGGAGATCCAAAGAAGAAGTACTCTTTTGGAATCTTCACTATGTTCAGACACATTAGGGATGTACATCCCAAGACTTTTGCTCGAGCTACTGCAGCAACCCCTTCAGTAGCTCAGCCGAGCACATCCGCAGCTGCTCAGCCGAGTACATCTTCGGCAGCTCAGCCGAGCACTTCCGCTGCGGTGGAAGCGTCACCCTCTTCTGCTCCTCTGGACATTTACCTTCGGTTTCAGACTGTACATATAAGGTGCAATACTTGCTACTCTCTTATTGCTTTTGGGGAGTCTAGTATTCCTCTAATTGACAATAAGATTGAGCAGCACAAGTGCGGTACCTTATAATATTGCCATTCTTTCCTTCCTCTGTCCCTGTATTAACACAACGGCTCTTTTAAGAGCCACCTTACCTCACACTTTTTTTTTATTTTTTTATCACTTTTTTTTAAAATAAATAAATAAAATCTTTATTTCACCCTTCAAGGTACTTGAGGGACCACAAGGGAAATGAGAAAAGCAGAGTGAGGAGAAGTGAAAAAAGGGAGTATGTAAGTAAATGTGTGATAAATACAGATATTTCAAACTTACCTGACCAACAAAATAACTTAATTATCAATAAATGTTTTTTTTTTAATTGCTAGAAAAAAGGATACATTTTCCTAAATTTTCTTTCTCAATCTGTAAAAAAAAGAAAAAAAGTATTAATATTTAACAATACATTTTAGAATACAGTACACATATTTTCTTATTTAAAAAGATATATTTTTCCCTTTTTTTGCTGTTTTCAGAATATATTGAATTTCACTGTAAATCGTGAAACCAATTGCATTCATCACTTAACAGCGGGCAAAAAAATTAACAATCTGAAAGATTGTTTAAAAAATGCTCTGAATCTCTTCTCAGTAAAACATACCTTTATAGAAATGTAACATATTTAATAAAAACATCATCTAAAAACAATAACTATTTGCAATAAATATCGTCTGTAAATCTTGTTGCTTAAGCACATACACCAAAATAATATCTGTCAAAGAAGTCCACAAGAGAAATTTTTACCTTTCCATGAGGCCAAATGGTAATTTTTAAATTCTTTTTTGATGAAATATCCAATGGTAATCCAATAAAATCGCAAAAATGAATTGTTCAGATGTTGCAATTTGTATCTAAAATTTTGGTTTCAGAAAAATTAAATAGGAATTTGGTAATTCTGCAGGCAAACGTTGCTTGAAAATCAATTGAGAATCATTACACAGTGTCTAGCCTTTTTCACATTTAAGATAAACTGTGTAATGACCAGAAGTTATAGATGGTCCATCATGGAAAATTATTGCAACTGCAACAAAAGTTTTTCCAGATATTGATAATTGATGTCCTGTAAACTTCTTTATTAAAGTGTCCAATTTTGAACCATCAGCTCTACAACGTTGCATCATTAAAATTACATTTTGTCCATATTTCTTTAAAAATAACGTTGAAAACAAGTCTGATTTACATTTAGAACATTCCATGTTGTGATTGGCATCTTTAACTAATTTTCTAAAAGTCACTGATTTAGTCTCTGGTAATGTTAAATATATAAACCTTTCTGAATCAGCATTAGAGCTGCATGTGTTGAAACAGTTTTCACAACTATGTTCCCATTTATAAGAGAGACCAAACATATTTTCTATTTCTACCCCTTCTTCTTCCAGTACCATAAGTATATACATCAAGAATTCCTGTGCATCTTGCTGGACATTTTGAGTAAACTGTGTACATCCTGAACATACATCTAAAAGTTTTCTAACATCAGAAGCACTTTCTATTTTAGTTTTATCAATACTCAGCTTCTCAAAAAGAAAACTCATCAGAGAACAAAATCTTTTTTCATGATTTACTATTATCTGCTCTTGCAAACTTTCAGCACTACATTAGCGTAGCAGTTGACACCAGAGCTATTTTCAAAATGACAACCAACAACCTCTTGAACATTGTCCTTTTTCTTTTTGCTTGCAATCACATCACTCTCCTTTTGTTTTCTCTTCTGTACATCCTCATTACAGATATTCTCAATTCTCCTTTTCCGAGAAACAACACGTTTTTCAAACACAGGATACTGACCTAAATGAGGAGCATAGGTTCTTCTTAATCTATTATACTCCTTTACACAATTTGCATCAGCACTAACTTTTGAGTCATCAAAGTCTATCATGAATAAACCAGATAATGTTTTCACTCGTGACAAAGCAACATATGCCATACCTTCTTTGAACACAGTAGAACCATTGTTTACAAAAGCACTATCTACAGTTAATCCTTGAGATTTGTGAATAGTTACAGCATATGCTAGAGAAAACGGAAACTGCTTCCTACGTACATATAAGTCTTTTACAAGCAAAAAACGGACTGAACAACGACTAATGTCTTTAACCTCTTCAATCTGATCAAATTTTATTTTTAAAAATTCAATCCCATCTTTTTTCTGGTATTTCACAAAACCCACAACTTTACCCATAGCTCCATTCACTAAACCTTTTTCTACATCCAAATTTCTTCTTAAAAATACTCGACAGTTCATACAAACATAAAGATTTTTTTCTAATCCAGCTGTTTTCTAAATGTTCTTCTCTAGAGAATCCAATTTATTTTTCAATGTGTCTGTTAATGTAATAGTAATTCCTTCATGCTGAATTTTGTCCACTGCTTCCATTTTCTTAATCTCTTCCTTTTCCAATTTCAAAAGTTCCTCATTGAATATCGAGCATTCACGTAGCGTTGGCATTAAGCAGATTACAGTATTTTTTTCTGCAATGTTCTGGTATATTTTCTCTGCAACTATTTCTTCACTTGGAAATAAATTATGTAGCAACCGACTCTGTAATGCTTTTCTGCCAACTTCTGTGAGTAGTCCAATTCTGATATCTATCAGAATACTTGCATAATCTTCATCATTTGCTTGCCTCATATTGGTAGTGAGTTCTTTGTACTCAAAGAATGACCAAATATTTGCATTACCAATACTTCCTAATGACTTCTTCATGTCTTCATGTGTCACAGTATTAAACACTGGTTGTCCTTTAACTGGAGTGAGCTGCAGAAGATCCCCAAAAACTATAACATGTTTTCTACCAAATAACACGTCATAGTCTCTCTTTAGAATTTGCTGCATTCTTAAATGCACAAAGGCAAGCATTAAGTTTGATACCATGCTTACCTCATCAATAATGAGAACTTGCATCTTCTTCAACACTCTTGAAACTTCGAAGCATGCTTCTCCTGTTAGCTTGTGATATTCTATTTTGTTCTCATGCTCCACTGGTAACATTAGCAAGCGATGTTCTTTTTTCTTTTTTCCAACATGAGGATCTTCAACTAATTTGGGTCCTCCAGTTGTCTTCAAATATACATGTTTTTTCTGTTCTTTTCTCTTTCTTGATTTTATAGGCATCTTTAATTTATTTCACTGTTGTTCAGCAATACCTGAAAGAAACTAAAAAAAAATACCTTTATGTAATTTAAATATATTACTATATTTTTTTGGAGCATTTCAAATCTTATAATACTATCTACCCCTTTCCTACGAGTGAAAAACACAATAAAACTAACATGAATTAAAGCTTCCCCTTTCCTACGAATGCAATTCTAAAAGAACCAGAGTAACACGAATTGAATCTCTGACAACAATTCCTGTGTGCGCACAGACTCATGGTGTGATTCTAGGCAGAAAACGACATTTTTTTGCAATTTGAAAGCACACTTACTACTGTGGTAGAGCAAATGATAATTACTCTAACAGTCTGACACGTTTTCATTATAGTTTTCAGAAACAGATTAGAGCACATGTCCAAACAGCTTTTTGAGACCATGAACATGTGTAACCTGGATGACGTACTACACTCTAGCAAAGGAAATGAGCCTTGGTGATGTTCAATGTATTAGCATTACTCACTGCTATCTGAAACACCACACAGTGCTGAATAGTAAGCATGACTGTACATGAGAAACAGCTTGCTCTCTGCTAAGACTGTGCTTCTGGAGACTGTCTACTGTCAGGTGCAAGAGAGATCTGCATGGACGCTTGCACAACTGCTTAAACACTGGAGACATGTATGTAAGACTACATGTGTGGTAAGGGTTAATAGGAGTTTTGAACATGTAGGAACTACATGACCCATTGCACGATTGGAAGTAAAATCTACCATGTTGATTTCAAATGTGTTAGCATTGTGGGAGCTCCGAAACACTTTAGGAGGAAGATGGCGGCCGGTTAAACGCTACCGGTCGGGAGCTCTCTGCCACCAGTCCGTAAGAAATGCTAGTTCCACCACTTAAGCCCTTTATAGCGATCTCTAGTTGTTGCTAAAGTTCAAATTATGCTTATGCCTTTGCCCAAAATATGAAATATGACTTACGCGCAGAGTTTGTGGACGCGGTGGTGAGAGCACCGGGGATTTTGCGAACACCGCGTTCAGGCTGCAGCACCTCGCTTGGCGTCTGGGCGGAGGCGCGTGAAGCAAGGACTGGCTTCTGGCGGGCGGTAGCTGGGTTCTCTTTCCGGGTCGGCCAAGGCAGAGCAGCGGTGCCTGAACCAACCCCATTACCATTTCTGAAACTGACACAGGAGCGGGTCCTGAAGCACCCATCGGGATTTCAGAATCTAACAACCCCGATCGTCGGCGCTAGTAGAAATGAAACTGACACCGATATAACTAGCGGAAATTCAGCGAACAAGGTAAGAGCAGGGGGCTGCATGAGGAGGGTAAAGAGATTCGAGGGAGTCCCCCCTGTAAAGGCTTCAATCATTAAACCCCCTCCCGTAGTTGACAAGCAAACGGAGGTTAAAACTCCAAATGTCAATCCAGTTCCAGTTCCAAATTCGCCCTCGCCAATAACACTAGCAGCACCAGTAGGCAATAACGCAACTTTGGGGAATACGGAAGAGGCCAATAGCTATATTGGGGAGCTGAATAGGGGAATTAACTATTGTCTAAGGAATAAGCAATTCTTAGCCGATTGTCCTTCGACTAGCCCTAATTCAAATACCCAGCAGATTACCCCTACCAGCACTAAGAAAATTAAGGGTAGAAAGAGAGGCATTGTGACAAAATCATTATCATCAACCTCTTGTTCAAAAAACAAAAATAAGCAGGACAGGGCAAACTACCCCCTCTCAGAGACAAACCTTAAACCTAAAGTTACACCCTCTCTTAGATCTTTCTTTAAAATCCAGACCCAAGAGGAAAAACAACTGAGTAGCCAAAACGCTGTAGTCACCTTGCAAGCCAGTATAGATTACGCTACCCTTGATCAAGATAACGCTTTAGCAGAAACCCACGCTATTGCCAATATGAATTCGGTAGGGAACCGAGCCAATGTCGGAGCAGCTCGAGTGAGACAGAAACAGCGACCATGATTGAATCTAGCTCTGACCTAAGGTCTGCATTAAAGACCAGGGAGGAGATGAGTCCAGTATGTACACCTTCTTGTGCTACAGTTAACGACTTCTCTCAGGTCGATTCATCCGAAGGTATGTCTCTCGATTCCAACATGGTTGACCATCAGACATCAATGGTTCCCTCGAGTAGCCTCCTTGAGACTGTTCTGGCAGAAATGAGAAACAACTTTGCAATTTCAGAGAAGAATCAACTAAAAATTCAAGAGACCTGCGATGCTTTTGATACCAAGTTGAATGCTCTGGGAGAGAGAGTTAAAATAGTGGAAACTACAGTGGAATTTCTGAGCAAGGAGGTAGCATCTTCGCAAAGCGAGATCAGCATTTTGAAATCTAATGAAGCCGCCCTTCGCGATAAGTTGGAGTCGCTTGAGAACCAATCCAGAAGGAATAAAATAAAAATTCTCAACATTCCAGAGGGCCGTGAGGGTGGAGATGTGAAAGGTTTTGTTACAGGTCTACTTAAAGACTATTTCCCTTGGGCAGATCCTATAGTGCTAGCTGAAGATATACAAAGAGCACATCGAGACCCTTTTGGGAAAGACAAACTCAAGAAAAACCCGAGAAAAATCCTTGTTAATTTCAAAACTTACTCTCTCAAACAAAGAATACTGGGCGAGGCTTTAAAACAGGGGGTCTACAATAAGGACGACTGGTCCTTTAGAATCAGATCTGATGTCGCCAAGGCCACTCAAGACAGACAATGGCAACTCGGACAATTTATGTCCAAACTAAAATCTCTTGGGGCAACGGTGCAGATGAAATTCCCTGCCTCCTTAAAGATCATGTGGAGAAACAAAATGCACAATATTAGAGATCCAAGAGAGGTCGAACGATTACTGACACAAATAAAGGAACAACAATAAGAAAATAAGTAATGGACTGGTAGGTAAAGAGCTCAAAATGGGCAAATTAATTTGCCAAATGGAATCAAGGGAGGCTTCCTCGGGGTGGGTCTCTAGAGACACTGCAATTCAAACAAGTAAAATAGTGCACAAGAAGGGTGGGGAGCAAACTAGGGAAAAAAAAAATGTCCTCATAATACGATTAGGAAGGTGGAAGGGGATCTAAAGGCAACAAAAATTTCTCCCAGCACGAAGGAAAAAGCAGTATCTCATGGATGATTTTTTGACTGTAAAATTTTTATCCTGGAATGTCAATGGCCTTAGAAGTAAAAATCGAAGGAGGGTGATATTAGAATATTTGAAACTGTCCGAGTGTAACATTCTGATTCTTCAAGAGACTCATTTACTGAAGGAAGAATGGGCAGACATTTTAAAAAATCTCAGATGGATAGATTCATATGTTTGTACGGACCAGAAATGCAATACAAAGGGAGTCATTATTCTATTTAAAACAGCCGCCAAAGCATCTGTTACAGCGAGTACAGTTGACAAGCAAGGGAGATGGGCTGTAGCTAATATAAAATTACAAGGCAACGCGTTTACAATAGTTGGGTACTATGGTCCTAATTGTGATGACTCTGAACCCCTGCAAAACCTATATACTCAGCTGCTATCATCAACAGCCCCCATAATCTGGGGGGGGGGGGATTTTAACATCATTTTAGATCCAAAACTTGACAGGCATCCTTCAAGGAAAGAATTAAATCTACCAAATATGAGACAATGGTTATCGTTGTGCATAAAAGATCTTGGATTGGTGGATATTTGGAGATGAAAAAACCCCGGAAAAAAGGGATCTACCTTCCATAACAAAAGACTGGGCCACTCCTCTCGAATTGATTTCTTCCTCCTCGACTCCAGTCTAGGGCCAATTACTACTCGAGTAGACCACATCCCTGCACATCTATCTGATCATTCAGCAATAGCCCTGGACTTACAGGTGAAAAAAAACAACGCTCCAGGGCGCTGGACAGTAGATCGTACGATCTTTCTGGACAATCAGAACATAGATCTTCTCACGACTGAAACAATAGAATTTTTTAAGATAAATAAAAAGGAGATGTCACCACAAATAGTCTGGGACACTTATAAAGCAGTTATGAGAGGCAAAATCCTAAACATTGCAGCCTGGAAAGCTAAATCCAAGATTAAACTTATGGAGGATGAATTAAAAATTCTTGATACCAAACTGGTAGAAGAAGCATCACTCTTAAATAGAGCGCAATTGATAGCGGAAAGGACTCAAAAAAAGGCAAATCTAGCTGACCACTTAGAGATTGAATCAAAGGAGAAATGGGAGATGAGCAAACTGTCACACCATGAATACGGCGAAGGCTGCGGGAAGCTATTAGCATGGAAACTAAAAACTGAACAAACTAGAAATAAGATACTTAAGATACGAAAGGGCCAATCGGGAACATTAACAGTAGAAGACACAGAAATCAGAGAAGAATTTCAAAATGTCTTCAGTGGCCTTTATAAAGAAGACTGCTATCCGACCGAGGCCCAACTCCAAAACTATCTGGAGTCTATAGACCTTCCCTCTATTAGCGAGCAAGAGAGGATATAAATAAACAAGGAAATAGACAAAGAAGAGGTCACAGAAGCTATTAGGAATCTTAAGAGAGGAAAAGCACCCGGGCCAGATGCTTTACCAAACGAATTTTATCAGTCATTAAGCAAAGCCCTAATTCCACACTTTACTGAATTAATGAATGACATTTTCACCAATAAAAAGAATCTCCCGACTTCATGGAATGAAGCGACTATCAGCATTATCTTGAAATCCGGAAAAAACCCTGACCAGTGTGAATCATATAGGCCCATTTCCCTTTTAAATTGTGACTACAAAATTTATACGCAAATCCTAACAACAAGACTGACCAAAGTAGTCAATCGACTAATTGATAACAACCAGAAGGGTTTTATGAAGGGCAGACAAATTCAAGAATTAACTCAAGAACTTATCACAGCTATTGACATAGCAACCCAGGAAAAATTTCCATTAGCTGTCATCACCTTGGACGCAGCTAAGGCGTTCGATAGGGTTAACTGGGCATATTTGAACGCGGTTCTGAGTAGATACAAACTCGGAGACAATTTTCAAGACTCAATTAAATTAATATATAAAAATCCTTCAGCCAGAGTCCTAGTCAACAATAGTCTCTCAAATAAGATACAAATCATGAGAGGCACTAGACAGGGCTGCCCTCTGTCGCCACTTCTTTTTAATCTGTACATAGAACTTCTAGCAACAAAATTAATGAACAACTCCAACATATCTCCATTCTCATATAATGGATGGACGAAAAAAGTCGCCCTTTTTGCAGATGATTTGATGATTTTTACTGACAACTTTTCAGCATCCCTCCATGATATTGAGGTTTCTATTAACCAGTTTGGTGCACTTTCTGGATATATGGTCAACCAAGCCAAATCTGAAATCATGGTGTGGAATTGTACTAATACTAATAATCATCCCTTGATAAAAACAAAAATAAGATATCTAGGGCTAGACATAATTACTGACATAAATAAAATTGCGGAAGTAAATTTTAAAAGGTTACTTAGTGAAACTAGAAAGCTTCTAAAAACTTGGAGTGGCTTACCGTTAACTTTTATGGGAAGGTCAAACATCATCAAAATGACGATACTACCGAAATTCACTTATATCTTTAGCACGATCCCGTTGGAGTTTGATAGAACATCAATAAAGATACTGCAGAGAGAGCTAAACTTCTTTACTTGGGCTAATAAATCCCCTCGAATTGCATGGAATAAACTTAGAAAGAAGAAAGATCAAGGGGGCATTGCTAGTCCAGACCTATTGCAATACTGTTGGGCCTTTCAGTTTAAATATGCAAGAATCTTATTAAACGATTACGAATTTTATCCACCTCACCTGCAAGCCATAACGAGACCTGTGGGAAACTTTTTATACAAATTCGGCCACCCAAAATTCTACAAAAAAATAAAACTAAAGGTCCTCCTATCTGCTGTCAAATTGTGGACACAAATAAGAAAATCAACTAAAATCCCCTATTACAGTGATTATGCCCCGATCTGGGAGTCCCCGGGCACGCCAGAATGCCTCCAAGATAGTCTCTCAACTCCCCTCCTACTAAATGGGATTACTAGATGGGGACAACTGATAAAACAGGATAACATCATAAGCTGGCCTCTCCTGAATAACACCATGGGAGGCTCTCTATCCAAATTCAAGTTTTATCAATTATCCAGTTGGAGCAAGACTTTGACGGAACCCTATGAAGGTGACAGAGAAATGGAACTCAAAATGCTTAATATCGGAGCCCAAAAGAAAGAAGTCTCCCTATGGTATTGGACACTTATAGAAACAGGAGAAGATAACCTCAAGACATTAGAGAAGATCTGGAGTAACGCACTGCCGACAAACGACATCAAAAACTTATGGCAAGTATCTATGGGGAAATGCTGGGGTGTTCTGCACTAAGAAGAAACCACTTGTTCACTCTCCATAGAGCATATTGGACGCCGAAAAAACTCTCAAAATTCAAAAATTCAGTTCCGAAAAAATGCTCGAAATGTGATGAAGAAGAAGTAGATGACTTGCATATGTTTCGGCAGTGCCCTCATATTGATGTCTTCTGGAGAGAAGTGTCCATAACCCTGGAGAAGGTATTTAAATATCCAGTCGACGTAAGTACCCACCTGGTTATCTTTGGGGTTAGAGAAGAAGGGGCAAATCTTGTTAAATTAACGAAAGAGCAAGAAAATCTGCTCTTCACCTTAATTCTTCTCGCCAGAAGGGAAATATGTGTAAATTGGTTAAGATCTGTCACCCCTTCACATATGGGGTGGATAAACAATGTACATAGGATTTCACGTCTAGACAGGAGTGGGAGCGCCAATAAAAAATTTAAATTTTGGGAAATTTGGGAACAACAAAATGTCTTGATTAGTTAAACTATAGGCTGTTTCAAACGAGTCCAATGATTAAGCAATAGCAATACACCAGAAGTCTTGACGACTGGAGTAGCCTGAATGGCTAGCTCTTCCCACTTTCCACAAAAGGGTCAAAGAGATACAGTATCCTTGACAACTCTCTACAATGGGGGCCGCGAAAGAGAGTAACCCAAATGTCAAGAGATCCCTGAGAAATCTCAAAACCCGGTATTGCACAATGAGGACAAAAAAAAAAAAGACTACATGTGAGGTAAGGGTTAATAGGACTTTTGAACATGTACAAACTACATGACCAATTGCACGAGTGGAAGTAAAATCTACCATGTTGATTCCAAATGTGTTAGCATTGCCCTCTCATTTGTGACATATTAATTTGGGCTGAATGCTAACCAACACAGTTCATGAAAACAAGCTTCCCCTTTCCCACGAATGCAATTCTAAAAGAACCAGAGTAACACGAATTGAATCTCTGACAACAATTCCTGTGTGCGCACAGACTCATGGTGTGATTCTAGGCAGAAAACAAAATTTGATTTGCAATTTGTAACCACACTTACTACTGTGGTAGAGCAAGTGATAATTACTCTAACAGTCTGACACATTTTCATTATAGTTTTCAGAAACAGAATAGAGCACATGTCCAAACAGCTTTTTGAGACCATGAACATGTGTAACCTGGATAACGTACCACACTCCAGCAATATACACACACATATATATCTTATCTACATAAATAAAAAAAATAGAATTAAAAATCAAAATTAAATGTTTAGATGTTAGGTGGCTCTAAAAAGAGCCGTTGTGTTTATGAAGTGTTTTTTTGGTACCTACAAGTAAGTACCGATGCAGAGTCTAAAGTTCAAGAGGAAGACTCTGTTCCCTTCATCATTGAAATGTACACCGTCTCCTCTATAAATGTCTTGCATGTTGTAACGCAAGTTGTTGTGGTATATAGAACCCATACCATAGTCTCTGAGGAAAGCAGAAACAGACTTATTGACGTGCTTTCTTGCTTTGTCAATCTGCGGACAAAATTGGTTGGACCAGTTCCACTTTTGCCTTTGGCATATATGAGAATATACAAAGGCAGTTTGTGGAAAAAGTGACATCAATTGCACAAAGGTGTCCTTAACAAGCATTTCCAGACCTACCCCAGTTAAAGTGCCTAGGTCATTTCCACCACAGTGCACAATAATAAGGTTAGGCTGTGGGAGATGTAGAAAGGTTTTCACCAAAGGCATTAATTGGTGCCACTTTAACCCTCTCTGACCAATCCATTTAATGTCTACATTTGGCAAAGCAAGGTCTTTCACAATACCTCTTTTTTCTGCAAACTTTTCACTCCAGAAGACATAGCTATGACCTACAATCCACACTGTGAACATCTTTCAAGGAGATCTGGATGCACTCAGAAGGTGTCTTTCAGTAGAATGGCAATATGAAAAGAAAGATAGTTGTAAAATGGAGGCTAACATACTTTTTTTTTTTTTAAAAGAACTCATTGGCTGATTCAAACCATTTTACAGTTAAAACTAGGCTGTATGTTTAGATTTTTACAAGCATGTTTTGTATTGGTTCAGAAAAATGTGTACCCACAGAACATTACTTTGGATTTGCTGTTAGGTTTGAAAAGTCAAGCACTCTTGCTCTAAGGATTAGAAACATTGTGTGCTGAACTTCTGACCTCTCTGCTCGCACCAGTGTTCCATGACCTGTTGCTATGGTAGCAGGCAGAAGTCATGTTGGGGGAAGGGATCATTTGGAAAGGGTTGAAATTTCCAACCAATAGAAATGTGTGTTTCCATTTGAAAAAAATATGGGAAGCACTGTGATTTGGAGTTAACATGTATATGTGTGAAAAAAGAGAGGGAAACATTGCCATTAACTGGTTCTGGTGAGAGGAGAGAGGTGTACAGCTCAGAGATTGTTGGTCTGATAATCTGCTGTTTGAGTGCCACATTTCTTTCTCAATTAACTACTTTTAAAGGTGAGTTATGAATTTGAGAGGGGATGTCTGTGGTGTATTTTGATATAAATAATAGAAATGTGATTCTTCTTTTAAAGTTGTGTTTCACATTTTGTGTTTTGGGAGATATTTAACTGTCTTGAACTTGTAAGATATTATGGAGTATGTCTTCACCATAAGTTAAGGTGTACTGGTATCACCCAGGAATACTGTTTTCTGCCTAGAATCACACCATGAGTCTGTGTGCACACAGGAATTGTTGTCAGAGATTTAATTTGTGTTGGTCTGGTTCTGTAAGAATGGCATTCGTAGGAAAGGGCCAGCTTGTTTTTTAGAACTGTGATGGTTTGCATTCAGCATAAAACAGTATCTCACAAATGGAAGGCAAATGCTAACACATTTGAAATTGATATGGTAGATTTTACTTTTAATCATGCAATGGGTAAGGTTGTTCCTACATGTACAAAACTCCAATTAACCCTTACCACGCATGTACTTTTATATACATCACTCCAATGTTTATGCTGTTGTGGAAGCGTACATGCACATGTCTAGTGTAACTGAAAATACACAGTCTGCAGAAGCAGACGCTTAGCACACACCCAGCTGCTTATCCTGTACTATCATGCTTAGTATTCACAACTGTGTGGTGTTTCAGATAGCAGTGAGTAACGCTAATACATTCAACATCACCAAGGCTCATTTCCTTTGCTGGAGTGTAGTCAGTCACCCAGGTTACACATGTTCATGGTCTCAAAAAGCTGTTTGGGCATGTGCTCTTTTCTGCTTTTGAAAACTATAATGAAAATGTGTCAGACTGTTAGAGTAATTATCACTTGCTCTCCCACAGTAGTAAGTGTGCTTTCAAATTGCAAATCAAATTTCGTTTTGTGCCTAGAATCACACCATGAGTCTGTGCGCACACAGGAATTGTTGTCAGAGATTTAATTTGTGTTACTCTGGTTCTTTTTGAATTGCATTCGTAGGAAAGGGGAAGCTTGTTTTCATGAACTGTGTTGGTTAGCATTCAGCCCAAATTAATATGTCACAAATGAGAGGGCAATGCTAACACATTTGAAATCAACATGGTAGATTTTCCTTCCACTCGTGCAATGGGTCATGTAGTTTCTACATGTTTAAAACTCCTATTAACCCTTACCACACATGTAGTGTTACATACATGTCTCCAGTGTTTATGCTTTTGTGCAAGCGTCTATGCAGATCTCTCTTGCACCTGACAGTAGACAGTCTCCAGAAGCACACTCTTAGCAGAGAGCAAGCTGTTTCTCATGTACAGTCATGCTTACTATTCAGCACTGTGTGGTGTTTCAGATAGCAGTGAGTAACGCTAATACATTGAACATCACCAAGGCTCATTTCCTTTGCTAGAGTGTAGTACGTTATCCAGGTTACACATGTTCATGGTCTCAAAAAGCTGTTTGGACATGTGCTCTATTCTGTTTCTGAAAACTATAATGAAAATGTGTCAGACTGTTAGAGTAATTATCACTTGCTCTACCACAGTAGTAAGTGTGCTTTCAAATTGCAAATCGAATTTCGTTTTCTGCCTAGAATCACACCATGAGTCTGTGTGCACACAGGAATTGTTGTCAGAGATTTAATTCGTGTTACTCTGGTTCTTTTAGAATTGCATTCGTAGGAAAGGGGAAGCTTGTTTTTATTAACTGTGTTGGTTAGCATTCAGCCCAAATTAATATGTCACAAATGAGAGGGCAATGCTAACACATTTGAAATCAACATGGTAGATTTTCCTTCCACTCGTGCAATGGGTCATGTAGTTCCTACATGTTCAAAACTCCTATTAACCCTTACCACACATGTAGTCTTACATACATGTCTCCAGTGTTTATGCAGTTGTGCAAGCGTCCATGCAGATCTTTCTTGCACCTGACAGTAGACAGTCTCCAGAAGCACACTCTTAGCAGAGAGCAAGCTGTTTCTCCTGTACTGTCATGCTTACTATTCAGCACTGTGTGGTGTTTCAGATAGCAGTGAGTAACGCTAATACATTAAACATCAACAAGGCTCATTTCCTTTGCTGGAGTGTAGTACGTTATCCAGGTTATACATGTTCATGGTCTCAAAAAGCTGTTTGGACATGTGCTCTATTCTGTTTCTGAAAACTATAATGAAAATGTGTCAGACTGTTAGAGTAATTATCACTTGCTCTACCACAGTAGTAAGTGTGCTTTCAAATTGCAAATCAAATTTCGTTTTCTGTCGAGAATCACACCATGAGTCTGTGCGCACACAGGAATTGTTGTCAGAGATTCAATTCGTGTTACTCTGGTTCTTTTAGAATTGCATTCGTAGGAAAGGGGAAGCTTTAATTCATGTTGGTTTTATTGTGTTTTTCACTCGTAGGAAAGGGGTAGATAGTATTATAAGATTTGAAAAGCTCAAAAAAAAATATAGTAATATATTTAAATTACATAAAGGTATTTTTTTTTAGTTTCTTTCAGGTATTGCTGAACAACATTGAAAGAAATTAAAGATGCCTATAAAATCAAGAAAGAGAAAAGAACAGAAAAAACATTTATATTTGAAGACAACTGGAGGACCCAAATTAGTTGAAGATCCTCATGTTGGAAAAAAGAAAAAGTCTTCTGGTAAGCAGACTAAGGATTTTTTTAAAAAATATCTTCAAAAAAAGAACAAATTTGAAAAATGTCCCCACTGCAAATAGTGTTTCCAGTAGAAAACAACAGGACAAAAGTGAGAAATTACTAAATGCTAATGTACAATCAGAAGCAATAAAGATTGACTTAAAAAGAAAAACAGCATTTAAAGACATTCGTAGAAAAATGTTTCAGAGAAGAGTGATGTCCAATTTGCTAAAGGATATGAAAAAATATAAGAAGAAAGAGAAATTTTATAAGAGAAAGAAAGATATTGAATCAATTGTAGCTAAGGCTTTAGATTTAAAAAGAAAACTATTCATTTTAATTTTGAACAGGATCCGTACATTAGATAAAATGGTCAATGTAATGAAGTCACAAAGCAAAACGAAAAGAGTAGTGAAAAGAAATAATTTTTGTAAAGTGTTTTTAGGAGAATGGATGCATAGTTCAAGTACTGAACCATTTTTTAATGAAGAGAGTTATCTTCAAAGTAATAGTTTGCTGCATGCAGTTGACACCAGAGGTCGTGCTTATGAAGTGAAAGATGGTTGTGTAATGGAAAAGGAGAAAATGGTTCCAAGAAATGAGGAAGAAGTGATAGCTGATGAGGTTATGGGGAGACGTCCTAAAGCCCCAGTGTACACTTGGAATTGTAGTAGTATTTGTACTGTACGACAAGAATCTATTGATAAATTACGTGAGTTTCTAAGAGAATATAGTAAAAGTGTTAAACAGAAGATTAAGGTGCTTCAAAGACTAGATCCATGTAGAGTGAGAGAGAATACTGGTTTGCAAGGACATTCTCTGGCTTGTCTTTCTAGGAAAGTTTGCCAAAGTGTTTTTCACCATTTTAGGATGCTGGCAGTTCATCATACTGAAATGAGAAAGTTTGTGAGAAGATTGTATTTTGCTAAAAGTCCAGCACAAAAGTTAAATTAGTTGAATAGGGCTCTGTTCCGTGGATCTGTATCAGATGTACAGAAGGTTACTGATGAAATTCAGTTTTGTTACTTTGGTCCGGAACAAGAAAGTGCAGGTAATGACACAGTTATTGAAGAAAATGTGGAAGAGAATGTAGAACCCACTGTTAGTAAAAATGTTGAAGATCAAATGACAAAATTTACTATCATCTCTAATGAAAGACCAAATATTACTTGTATTTGTTGCCGGAGAGGCCATTACAAAATTCAAACAAGAAATGTTGATCTGTATAAAAAAAGTAAAAATGAAGATAATTATAAGTGGAAGGATTTTGCAACATGTATATTTCTGGAAAATAGTTTTGATTTGGGTGAAGATCAGCATATTTGTAAATACTGTTATAACAAGTTAGAAGAAAATAGAATGCCAGCCAGAGCTGTACATAATAATTTGGAATTGGTTGATATTCCTGCAGAACTTTCCGATTTAAATACGTATGAGTCTATACTCATTCAATGTGTCCATCCGTTTCAGACCATAGTGCGTATGGAGCCAAAAACAGGTAAATTACCTCCTTCGGATTTACAAAGAGGTTTAAAAGGAAGAGTTGTCTATTTGCCATTGGATTTGAAAAAAAATATGGAAACAATTGATGCAGATAGATTGGAAACTGAACAATTAGTTATTCTGGTTAATGGAGTACCAACAAAGAATAAGGAAATTTGGCAGGAGCTGGTAGATGTACGAAAAGTACAAAGAGCAAATTTATATTTGAAAAGAAATAATAAATGGTATGAAACAATTTATATGGATGAAGATGAAGAAGTTTTACTACCAGACTCAGGAATACCAGCTGGGCAAATTGAAAAAGTGGATAAGTCAAAAGAAGAAGACATTTATGAACATTTCAGCATACATCCTCTTCATTCAAAAGAAGTTATGGCAAACACTATTGATCTGTTTCAGATGAAAAAAGCACAAGGAACTCCCGTGAGTGTATGGGAGGAGAGCTTGGAAGCTCGTTGTTTTCCCCAGCTGTTTCCTACAGGAAAAGGTGGACGATATGATGAACGTCCAGTACAGATTCCTGCTTCTGAGTATCGGACTACAAGATTATATAAAGAAGATCCAAGATTTCGTCAAAGTATTCCTTATTTGTTCCATCTTTTATTTGAAAGTGACTTGTCTGCACTATCTTATGCAGTAAATCACATTTTAAAAAGTGGAGTACATCTACATAATGTGTCAGCAAAGGATTTTATGAACAAAGTGCAACAGCGAGATGATCATTTGGAATCACAATTGATGAATCTGATGGCTTGTCAGCGTGGAACTAATGAATATTGGTACCGACGCCATGGAGAATTGAAATGTATGTTACGGAATTTAGGAACTCCTACATGGTTTCTCACCCTAAGCTGTGCTGAGTACGCTTGGGATGATCTTCTGGATTTTCTTCGAGATGCAAATTCAAATATTGAAAACATCCAATACCAGACAGCAGGAGAATTGTGCTCATTAGATCCGGTTAATGTTTGCAGATATTTCAATCATAGATTTGAGGCTATGATGTCCTTCATCTGCAATAAAAAAAATCCACCTCTTGGAGAAGTTGTGGATTTCTTTTGAAGAAAAGAGTACCAAGCAAGAGGTGCTCCTCATATTCATATGCTGTTGTGGATCAAGGATGCCCCAAAATTTGGAACAGATTCTGATGATGCAGTTTTAAGTTTCATCGAAGAATATGCGACATGTGCTATACCTAAAAGCACAGAAGAGAAAAACTTAAAAGAGCAAGTTTTACGTTTCCAAAGTCATCGGTGTGGAAAATACTGTCGACGAAAGTACAAGAGTAAAGAAAAATTCTACACAAAATGTCGATTTGGATTTCCACGACCTTTTCTTTCAAAAGGAAGAGTCAACAGTTTTATGTCAGCTGTGTGACATACTATTACAAGAAAATCTCCCAAAAATACCTACAACCTAAGAAGAAAAGAAGAGTCAAAATATATAAATGACTACAACCCAGTCATTTTATCCATGTGGAATGCTAACATGGATATTCAGTATGTAGCTGACAATTCTATTGCTGTTGCTCGGTATGTCACATCTTACATCACTAAATCTGAGAAAACGGAATTGAAGGAAATGTGGGAAGAGATTTCTCACGAGAAGACTGTCAGTAAGAAGCTATACAGTTTCAGTTTAAAGATGTTATCGCATCGATAAATTGGATCCTACGAATGCTCAGATAGGTTATCATCTGCAAGTCTGTACTCTAAATCCAGAAGAATAATTTGGGTAAGTTTAGGCCTTGCAGGAATGCGAAATCGGGTACTGAAATCTGTTGGAGAAATTGAATATTTGGCAGAGAACGACCCGGAAAGTACAGATATTTTGAAATCAAACATGTTGGACACATATTACCCAAAAAGAAGTCGTCATCTTGAGAACATGTGTCTCTATGAAGTGCTGCAGAACTACATTTTTACACGGAAAGCCACAGAAGACATCAACAATGGAAAATATAAAGTCATTGGTGAGGAAGGATGTTTGGTGAAGCAAACAAAAGGAAGTTTGATTAATCACAGGAAGCTGAGTTGCGACACTCCTGACAAAAAGGAATTTTACTACTTAGCACTTTTACAGCTGTTTAACCCATGGCGTTCAGAGGATGAATTACTTGGAGATTTTCACAGCTATGAAGATTCCTTTAATGCATGTAAAGATATGATTGAATGCAGTACTTTCACAAATTATGTACAAATGTTAAATGAAGAAATTGAACAGGAAGCTACAATTGCAGCTGAAGTAGCTAGAGACAGTTCTCAAGACAGCCAAAGTTCTGGAACGCTCAGTCAAGATCCCCTAGGACAACCAATCGTAGAAAATGAAGCTGCAATAGCAATGACTGAACTGGATACAGCTATGAATCAAGCTCAGGAAGATTTAATAGACTTACCAAATTTGGAACAGCAACTGAATGAAGAACAACAACAAATTTATGAAGAAGTCACAAAGAAAATTGATCATGGATTACTACATGAAAAGAAAGAGTGCTCATGCACATCATTTGAACCAATCAGGATGGATGTGAGTGGTCAAGCTGGAACAGGAAAGAGTTTCTTAATTAAAGTCATCAGAAGCTACCTACAGCAAAAAACAGATTCAACTTTGTCTTGTGTTGTTACTGCTCCAACTGGTTTAGCAGCATATAACATAAAAGGAATTACCTTACATCGCTTGCTAATGTTACCAGTGGAGCATGAGAACAAAATAGAATATCACAAGCTAACAGGAGAAGCATGCTTCGAAGTTTCAAGAGTGTTGAAGAAGATGCAAGTTCTCATTATTGATGAGGTAAGCATGGTATCAAACTTAATGCTTGCCTTTGTGCATTTAAGAATGCAGCAAATTCTAAAGAGAGACTATGACGTGTTATTTGGTGGAAAACATGTTATAGTTTTTGGGGATCTTCTGCAGCTCACTCCAGTTAAAGGACAACCAGTGTTTAATACTGTGACACATGAAGACATGAAGAAGTCATTAGGAAGTATTGGTAATGCGAATATTTGGTCATTCTTTGAGTACAAAGAACTCACTACCAATATGAGGCAAGCAAATGATGAAGATTATGCAAGTATTCTGAAAGATATCAGAATTGGACTACTCACAGAAGTTGGCAGAAAAGCATTACAGAGTCGGTCGCTACATAATTTATTTCCAAGTGAAGAAATAGTTGCAGAGAAAATATACCAGAACATTGCAGAAAAAAATACTGTAATCTGCTTAATTTTAACGCTACGTGAATGCTCGATATTCAATGAGGAACTTTTGAAATTGGAAAAGGAAGAGATTAAGAAAATGGAAGCAGTGGACAAAATTCAGCATGAAGGAATTACTATTACATTAACAGACAAATTGAAAAATAAATTGGATTCTCTAGAGAAGAACATTTAGAAAACAGCTGGATTAGAAAAAAATCTTTATGTTTGTATGAACTGTCGAGTATTTTTAAGAAGAAATTTGGATGTAGAAAAAGGTTTAGTGAATGGAGCTATGGGTAAAGTTGTGGGTTTTGTGAAATACCAGAAAAAAGATGGGATTGAATTTTTAAAAATAAAATTTGATCAGATTGAAGAGGTTAAAGACATTAGTCGTTGTTCAGTCCGTTTTTTGCTTGTAAAAGACTTATATGTACGTAGGAAGCAGTTTCCGTTTTCTCTAGCATATGCTGTAACTATTCACAAATCTCAAGGATTAACTGTAGATAGTGCTTTTGTAAACAATGGTTCTACTGTGTTCAAAGAAGGTATGGCATATGTTGCTTTGTCACGAGTGAAAACATTATCTGGTTTATTCATGATAGACTTTGATGACTCAAAAGTTAGTGCTGATGCAAATTGTGTAAAGGAGTATAATAGATTAAGAAGAACCTATGCTCCTCATTTAGGTCAGTATCCTGTGTTTGAAAAACGTGTTGTTTCTCGGAAAAGGAGAATTGAGAATATCTGTAATGAGGATGTACAGAAGAGAAAACAAAAGGAGAGTGATGTGATTGCAAGCAAAAAGAAAAAGGACAATGTTCAAGAGGTTGTTGGTTGTCATTTTGAAAAGAAGCTCTGGTGTCAACTGCTACGCTAATGTAGTGCTGAATGTTGTATTTTATCTTGAAAGTTTGCAAGAGCAGATAATAGTAAATCATGAAAAAAGATTTTGTTCTCTGATGAGTTTTCTTTTTGAGAAGCTGAGTATTGATAAAACTAAAATAGAAAGTGCTTCTGATGTTAGAAAACTTTTAGATGTATGTTCAGGATGTACACAGTTTACTCAAAATGTCCAGCAAGATGCACAGGAATTCTTGATGTATATCCTTATGGTACTGGAAGAAGAAGGGGTAGAAATAGAAAATATGTTTGGTCTCTCTTATAAATGGGACAGTATTAGTAACAAGGGAACCCGATATAGGTAGCTATTGGACCTCGGGTAATTACGTATTATTCAAGAACAAAGGTCCTTAGCTTAAACTTGGATACTGCAAATATTAAACACATAGACTTGAATAAGACCTATGTACATTCATCCTGTGTCCAGCCGGACAGAGGAACATTTATTTTGAAAGCAAAAGGTTTCAAACAAGATAAAGGAGGAACAAATGAAACAAGGGCACAAGCCTGTACCGAGTTTTCAACAAGGGAAGAGAAGGAAGGAAAGAATAGCAGGCAAAAAACTTTGGGAGCAACAAAGGCGGCTTACAGTACAAATACAAAAAATCATGTAAGCTCTAACCAACAGAAACCACAGTACATTTTTCGCAATGGATAAAGTGTGGTGCTGTTACAGAAAGTCGACGTTTCGATCCCTAGCTCCTAGTACAGTGGGATCATCCTCAGGACTACAATTAAAGGTTGCCTGATATAAGTTATACGCCTTGGCGTGGGGAATTAGCGTCATAAGTGACGTCCTCAGGTGGGTATGATCCACGGGCAGAATTAGTATCTATATGCCAGGAAGCAGTGATCGATGGCTGCCTGTTGAGGTCCGAGCGGGTTTCTTTGGGATACAGGAAGCGCAGCAAACGATAGTTATTGTTTTTAGATGATGTTTTTATTAAATATGTTACATTTCTATAAAGGTATGTTTAACTGAGAAGAGATTCAGGGCTTTTTTTAAACAATCTTTCAGATTGTTAATTTTTTTGCCCGCTGTTAAGTGATGAATGCAATTGGTTTCACGATTTACAGTGAAATTCAATATATTCTGAAAACAGCAAAAAAAGGGCAAAATATTGTTTTTTTAAATAAGAAAATATGTGTACTGTATTCTAAAATGTATTGTTAAATATTAATACTTTTTTTCTTTTTTTACAGATTGAGAAAGAAAATTTAGGAAAATGAATCCTTTTTCTAGCAATTAATAAAAAACATTTATTGATAATTAAGTTTGAAATATCTGTATTTATCACACATTTACTTTCATACTCCCTTTTTTTCACTTCTCCTCACTCTGCTTTTCTCATTTCCCTTGTGGTCCCTCAAGTACCTTGAAGGGTGAAATAAAGATTTTAAAAAAATAGAAAAAATGGGTGTGCGTACCGTGCACGCACGGTAGAAAAAAAAAGTGATTAAAAAAAATTAAAAAAATTGTGAGGTAAGGTGGCTCTTAAAAGAGCCGTTGTGTTAATACAGGGACAGAGGAAGGAAAGAATGGCAATATTATAAGGTACCGCACTTGTGCTGCTCAATCTTATTGTCAATTAGAGGAATACTAGACTCCCCAAAAGCAATAAGAGAGTAGCAAGTATTGCACCTTATATGTACACTCTGAAACCGAGGGTAAATGTCCAGAGGAGCAGAAGAGGGTGACGCTCCCACCGCAGAGGAAGTGCTCGGCTGAGCTGCCGAAGATGTACTCGGCAGAGCAGTTGCGGATGTGCTCAGCTGAGCTGCTGAAGGGGTTGCTGCAGTAGCTCGAGCAAAAGTCTTGGGATGTACATCCCTAATGTGTCTGAACATAGTGAAGATTCCAAAAGAGTACTTCTTCTTTGGATCTCCTCTAGACAAGACATGCTCACAAAGTTTGCAGGTGACTAATGGAGCATTGACTTTCTTCTGCCCCTCTGGAAATGTAAAATATTGCCAGACAAAAGAATCCTTCTGTTTCCTCTTTCTCTGTCTGATAATGCTGTCCTGCTCACTCCCAGAAGAGGACTGCTGCTCTGCCATTGTATCCCAAAGACACTTCAGCTCCTTCTCCTAGGGAATCACAAGCAATAATGAGGGGAATGGGTGTGGTGTTGGAAGTTTCTGGAAATGAAAGAAGTTTAAACCAATGAAAAGTGTTGTTTCTGGATCACATGACCTACCGTGCGCGCTCCATACGCTTACCGTACGCGCACGGTAAAAGTACGCATGCGCGTATGTAAGACGCGCGCATGCGCATTAGAGGCACGCGTGCATGCGCATTAGAGGCACGCGCGCATGCGCGTATGGTGGTTCCGCGTAAGGTGCACGCGCGCATGCGCAAAAAATAAAACGCGCGCATGCGCGTAGGAAGCAAGCGCATACGCGTCGCAGACGAAGCACGGATGCGTACGTAAATCGCGTACGCATGTGCACACGGAGCATAGATATTATGTACGCGCACCGTACTTATAGCGTACCGTGCGCGTACCGTAAGCTTACCGTACGCGCACGGTAAAAAATCCTAAAAAAAAAAGTATAAAGGTTTGTAGAAGATATTAACTATGTTGTTCAACTATATCTAAACATTCATTTAAAAAAGGTGAACCATTCCATATTGCAGGATACAGTAAATCTATGATTATATACATAGGGAGCATATTGTTTTAAAAAAAAATCTCAAAAGAAATAATAAAAAAAAAAGATTGGATTTAAAAAACCTTGCAAATTCATTAAAAAAAACATAGGTTTCACACACGTTATAGTTAGGAATTAGCATTTAAAAAACCTTGCAAATTCACTGAAAAAAACATAGGTTTCACACACGTTATAGTTATGAATGAATGAATGAAAAAAATATTTAATAAAGCGCACTGTGGCCAAGCGGCTTCCTGGCGCTGAGAGCTCTGGCCATCAGTCACAGAAGAAGCCCAGGGATTTAGCAGGAGTACGCCTGAGAGAACAGAAGGGTTTTCAGCGCTTTACGGAAATGGGAATAGATAGGGATAGAACGCATAGGGTAAGGGCCCTACCAGCAGACCGCGAGTAAAGCGCTCTGTTATAGTTACCGCCGGGGAGCAGGAATTTATCCATCTCATATGCCGGGTTCGAACCAGGAGCGTACGTAGCATGATTAATGGCAGACAGCTGGGAGGCCCAATAGTACCGTCGAATATCAGGAAGCGCGATGCCCCCGTCATACCAGGAAAGAGTCAGCTTGGCCAAAGCGATACGCGATCGCCCGTCCCAAACCAGTCTCCTCTGCAAACTCTCCACCTCCCTAAAGTAGGCCGCAGGAATGACATCGAAGGAGTTCTGGAGTGCATAAAGGAATCTGGGAAGGGACATCATTTTAAACAGCGCCGCGCGACCAAGCGGAGACAAGGGCAGCTTGCACCACCGAGCCGTATCTGCCCTCAAACGCCGGAGTGGAGACAGGAGATTCTGCTCATAGCGGACCGCCGGATCCAACGAAACGTACACCCCCCCTATATTTCTTTTTAATTCAATTTTGCGGATGCGCGCTGGGTGCGTGCTGCGTAAGCGCACGGTGTGGGATCCCATGTGACCTGCAAAAAAAGAGATTTGATTGGTTCATTACACTTCCTGTTCTAACTACTGAAAGACCCCACCCATTTCAATCATTCTTCTTTGAGCTTCTTTGGAGAACCACCTCTTTGGAGAGAAGAAGATTTTTTAGACTAAGTTTACACTTAGCTCTAACTTTTTTCAACCAAATATGGCTTCAGGGCAGCAGGCATCACCTGCATCACCTCATACTTCTGAGGATGAATTTTTGCCGGAGTTACCACGCAAAGAACGTTTCTCTTCAGTGGTATGGAAATTTTTTACTTTTCCCGAGGGGCAGAATAAAACCAATGCCACCTTGGTCACATGCAAGATTTCCAAAAGAGTCCTATCGAGAGGGGATCCTAACAAGAAATACTCTTGCGGCACGGCAAGTATGATGAAGCACATGAGGACCCTTCATCCAAACAATCTTGCAAAAGAAGAGTGCCGACGAATGAGAAACGCTCCTGCTCCTGCGCCATCCACCTCATCACAGCCGAGCACATCAAGAGTGCATCCATCAGACCAAACCTTGGACATCCGTCCTCAATTTCAATTTTTAAAAGTGCTCTGCACTAAGTGCAATAAGACTTTGAGCTATGGCGAGCAGTCGATCGATCTGATCTGCCAAGAAAGTCATATTTGCTAGTGTTTTTTTTTATTGTTCCCTGAAGTTCATTCTTTGGTTTCTCCTGTTTTGTTTTTTGTTTTTTGCACAAAATTGTTAGAAAACCCCCCAAAAAAATATAAAAGAAGAAAGAAGAAAAAAAAAAGTTTCTTGTAAGAACTAACTTTCCTGGTTTCAAAAAAGAGCTAAATTTCTTTGTTAGTGTGTGAAAGTTTAGATGAATGTATGTGTAGTACGTAATTGACTGAATGAATGCATTAGTAGCGTATGGTGAATGTACAAGTGCAGAACTATAAGGAAGTGCTGCAGCATCACACAGTAACCTCTTTAACTGCAGTGTGCTGTAGTACTTCCGAAACTCAGGGATGCAACATATGTACATAAATATGTTGCAAATCTATGCTTCTGTCTGCACGGCTGCTTAAACTGCAGCCATGTGGTGACACAGGCACCCTTGCACCATAGTGCAAGGATATCTGTGTCATGTGCTGTTTGTTTTCCTACAGGAAGACACACCTTCCTGCACAAAAACAATGAGAAAATGCATTTTTCTCCTTCAATGTATGCTGAACATTTCAGCATGCATTGAAGATATAAAAATGTGGAGAAATTAAAACAATTCTCTTTGTTGTACTTTCCTACACCAATTGTAGAATGGTGCACCATTCACACACATATCGAGATTTATGATTTCTGATGAATCTAGACATGTGTCTTGTTCTATGAGTATCATGCACAACAACACTTATAGAACACCCTTTCAACACAAAGTGGTCTAAATGATGAGGTTGTATTTACATGGAGTGTAAAAAGTGCACAGAGTGCCTTTTCCTCTCTTTGTAAATATAAAAGAGTATCTTGCACAATAACTATGTTACAAAAAGTGATATATTTCCGTTTTTAAATTTCCTTGCGAATGATAAAAGTAAGCACAGAGTTTTGTCTGCAAAGATGTTCAAAGAAGAATGATTAAAATGATTGCGGTCCTTCAACAGCTAAAAACGTGAAATATTATGAACCCCTCAAATCTCTTTTTTTGCAGGTCACATGATATCTGATTATGGTCAGATTTCAAAACTACATAAACAGAGTGTTTTTAGAAACGTGTTTCAACTTTGTAGCTTCTTGCAGGCCTCTTCATTCTGCATATTGAGACTTAGTTAAACTTACCTTCACAGTAATAGGAATAAAAAATGGTATTCATTTTTTGCTGTTTTTCATTCAAATATAAATTGTTAAAAATTTCTTATTTTAAAATTTGGATCTGTGAAAGAAAAAAAAAATTATAACATATAATAATACATTTTTTACAACACAACATAAAAATGCCTTTTTTGCTGTTCTCAGAATATTTAGAATTTCACTAGGAATAGTGATTTCAATGGTACTCGTCACTTAACAGCGGGCAAAATAAAAACAATCAGAAAGATTGTTAAAAAAAAAACAACATACTATTCGCAGTAAAATACCAGAAAATACAAATCATACATATATGAAATGCTTACAGATTACAAAATTTTATACCTTTAACTTATAAAAACTGTAAATGTTGCCGCATTAAAATAATCACCGAATAAATGGCCACCAAAAAGTCCATAATTCAAAAATATACCTTTCCTTGAGGCCAAATGGTATTTTTGCACTTCTTCTTTATGTAAATTGTCCAATGGTAGTCCTATTAAATTATAATAATAAATTCCTTAGAGAGTGAATTATCTTCCTAAAACTTTGGCTTTAAAAATATTAGGTAGGAATTTTGTAATTCCCTAGGCAAACGTTGTTTGAAAACCAACTGTGCATCATTACTTGGGCGCCGATCACGATCCTGTAAAAACCGGGTACGAACCGTCGGACGGAGCATATTCTCCGTCCGACGCGTACCCGGTCGTCAAAATGTACAAACATGGAATTACGATTCGCACGGGAACACCATTTCCGTACGAATCGTAAAAAAAGCCCGACCGAACAAAATAAACCTACAAATCCGATCCGGGAAAGCGCCGACCTGACGTCGGGACGCTCGCAGCCTGCCATTCACGAACCAGGAATTACGATTCGCACCGACGTCATCCCGCACGGTGAATATTTTCCGGCAGCCAAAAACTGCCGGGAAATCAGGACGACGCGAACAAGGACCACCAGTACGCGACGGACAGACAGGACGACGCGAACAAGGAGGACCAGTACGCGACAGGACGACGCGAACAAGGAGTACCAGTACGCGACGGACAGACAGGACGACGTGAACAAGGAGGACCAGTACGCGACAGGACGACGCGAACAAGGAGGACCAGTACGCGACGGACAGACATGGACCCGAACCTACGAGTCATCCCGGCCCTCATAGCAGTCGACCTCCTCCACAGGTTCGGACGCAGACGCCGCTGAAGGTCAGAACAACTAAGGGAGGGGGGAAAGTGGGGTGGGGGGGGTGGCAGGACCAGGGCAGGCCACAAACCCCCCACCAAAGTCACACAGCACACATGCCCTGGACATACCTGACTCCCAGGCCCTGGTCACTACGAGGGGGTGGGGGCGTGTTCAGATAAGCCAGCGACCGCCACAACGGAAGTCCGTCACGACGCGAACAGGCAACACAACCAGACAGGTACGTCCCGTACCCACGCCTGAAGAGCGTGGGTACGAGTCGAACCACGCCCACACCCACGTCACCCCAACAATGGCGGGACGGCTCGTACCCATGTGGCAAAGGCCTGGGTACGGCCCGCACAAGCATCACATAGCGTGGGGACGGATATGTACGGACCCTACCCCCACCCTGTATGCATGGAGCGTACCCACCACCCCAACAGTGTAAGTACGACACGTACCCACACCCGCGTATGTATGGAGCGTACCCCCACCCCAACAGCGTAAGTATGACCCGTACCCACACCCGCGTACGTATGGAGCGTACCCCCACCCCAACAGTGTAAGTACGACCCGTACCCACACCCGCGTATGTATGGAGCGTACCCCCACCCCAACAGTGTAAGTACGACTCGTACCCCCACCCGCGTACGTATGGAGCGTACCCCCACCCCAACAGTGTAAGTACGACCCGTACCCACACCCGCGTACGTATGGAGCGTACCCCCACCCCAACAGTGTAAGTACGACTCGTACCCCCACCCGCGTACGTATGGAGCGTACCCCCACCCCAACAGTGTAAGTACGACTCATACCCCCACCCGCGTACGTATGGAGCGTACCCCCACCCCAACAGTGTAAGTACGACTCGTACCCCCACCCACGTACGTATGGAGCGTACCCCCACCCCAACAGTGTAAGTACGACTCATACCCCCACCCGCGTACGTATGGAGCGTACCCCCACCCCAACAGTGTAAGTACGACTCGTACCCCCACCCGCATACGTATGGAGCGTAGCCCCACCCCAACAGTGTAAGTACGACCCGTACCCACACCCGCATACGTATGGAGCGTATCCCCACCCCAACAGTGTAAGTACGACCCGTACCCACACCCGCGTACGTATGGAGCGTACCCCCACCCCAACAGTGTAAGTACGACCCGTACCCACCCACGTACGTATGGAGCGTACCCCCACCCCAACAGTGTAAGTACGACTCGTACCCCCACCCGCGTACGTATGGAGCGTAGCCCCACCCCAACAGTGTAAGTACGACCCGTACCCACCCGCGTACGTATGGAGCGTACCCCCACCCCAACAGTGTAAGTACGACTCGTACCCTCACCTCGAATGCATGGAGCGTAGCCCCACCCCAACAGTGTAAGTACGACACGTACCCCCACCTCGAATGCATGGAGCGTACCCACATCCGTGAATGTCATGAGCGTACATATTGTGAAATTGGAGAGGTGGGTGCAGAGTCCTCCCAGCAGTGCCCTGTGACAGGAGGGGTGTGTGCAGAGTCCTCCCAGCAGTGCCCTGTGACAGGAGGGGTGTGTGCAGTGTCCTCCCAGCAGTGCCCTGAGACAGGAGGGGTGTGTGCAGAGTCCTCCCAGCAGTGCCCAGACACAGGAGGGGTGGGTGCAGAGTCCTCCCAGCAGTGCCCAGACACAGGAGGGGTGTGTGCAGAGTCCTCCCAGCAGTGCCCAGACACAGGAGGGGTGTGTGCAGAGTCCTCCCAGCAGTGCCCTGAGACAGGAGGGGTGTGTGCAGAGTCCTCCCAGCAGTGGCCTGAGACAGGAGGGGTGTGTGCAGAGTCCTCGCAGCAGTGCCCAGACACAGGAGGGGTGTGTGCAGAGTCCACCCAGCAGTGCCCTGAGACAGGAGGGGTGGGGGCCTATCACTCCCAGCAGTGCCCTGAGACAGGAGGGGTGGGAGCCTATCACTCCCAGCAGTGCCCTGAGACAGGAGGGGTGGGGGCCTATCACTCCCAGCAGTGCCCTGAGACAGGAGGGGTGGGGGCCCATCACTCCCAGCAGTGCCCATGGAACGCAAAGGGTGGAGTAGTCACAGATACCATGCCCACAAATGTCAGTCAGGTGCACAAAGACCCTGCAGTACATGTACCACATGTGTTCGAGGCTGGGAGTATACGCATGCATAGCGCAGAAAAGAAAACATGTACACAGGAAGTCATGTCAATAGGCCACATACACAAGTACAATGACTACCAAGGATGCCACGAATGACGCAGGTGGAGACATCGCTCAGCATGCACGTGCAAAGGTGAAGGACTACGTCACACACCCAGCTAATGGACACACAGCTCTGTGCCAAAGTCAGGGGACACCCTGCAGGGAAGAAGTCAGGGTACACAGAGGAAGGAATACACCTTGGGACAATTGCAACATGCAGCAACTGCTGACATGAATGGAGAAAGGTAGCTAACACCGTGTGATGGCACACAGATCCCAGGGTCCCCCCTATGAGCAGCACACTACTACATTTCCCACACACCCAACACATGACCAACACCCACAACCATGTAGCAGCCCCACCAACAGCAAGGCCATCTATGCAGGAGTGTTCCAAGGGCAAAAATAAATAGCTTTATTCAGCATGAGAAAAAAACTAGTATGACGTGAGTCCAATTTTAACAAAGGCCATAGGGCAGTCCAGGAGTCCCAGCTGGATGGGGGACACAGTGGGATGCGTGTCCCCTAGCTTGCCTGCACAGTTACAATCCGTTGTCTTCCACAGGGGTCAGGGCATCAAGTGGGGGGGAATGAACAGGCACCGCAGGGACAGGAGTGCGAAGGGTAGGCGACGTGGGTGCAGGGATGGAGGACTCCACCACAGGGGGTGGGGCAGGACCAAAGGTGGATTCTAGGAGCGCGCTGCACACCTCGGCAAAGTCCTCCAGGGACTCCCCTGCACCCGAAGGAACCACAGGCCCCAAGGAGGGGGGGGGTCAGAGGGATGGGTCGCAGCGCCACTGTGGGAGGGTGTGGACAGGGGGGAATCAAGCACCCTGACCGGGGACCTCCTTGACCGCTTGCGGGGTGGTGTCACTGTGGGGCTCAGGGACAGAGCGGCCATGAAGGAGTCTTTGGGGGAGATGTGGGCAGGAGAGCTGAGGGGAGGGGATTTGGAGGGAGTGGATTGGGTGGAATGCGGACTCCCACTCTGGCTGCGTGTCACACGTTTGCCCCCCGACCCAGTGGGTGTGCCTACTGCACCCTGTGTGTGCGTGTCAGGAGGTGTGCGGCGGACCTTCCCTGCTGGTGTGGTGCCTGTGTCTGTTGTGGTGGGTGCATGCTTACGTCTGGGTGTATGTTGGACAGGCATGGGAGTGGGAAGTGTGGAAGGAGCAGGGGTAGGGGGTGGGACGTAGCGCTGCAGGAGACCCACTGCTGCAGTCAGTGTGGAGTCTATGGACCTCAGCAAGTTGCGTTGGTCAGCCTGCGATGAATGAATGCCCTCCAAGTATGCCTCCATGTTGTTGAGGACCTGGCTGTGGCCATGGAGGACATTAAGGATCGCAGTCTGACCAATCTGCAACTGCCGCTGGATGTCCACAGGCTCAGCATTGGCGGCAGCAGTGGAGACAGGGGCAGGGGGTGCGGTGCCTGGCAGGAAGGAGACATGTGGTGACCGGGCACGTTGGGAAGGGACACGAGCATGTGGGAGCTGGCTGATGGCAATGGAGGGGGCGGTGCCAGATGTAGGGCTGCTGTCAGATGGTGGTGCAGCCACCGCCCACTCGGAGTGATCATCCTCGGACCCGTCCGCTTCATAGTCTGTTGTGCCAGTCGACAGGTCCCCGGGGTCACTCTCCACCGCCTCTGTCCCACTCGAAGTGCCAGCCCCGATGTCACCGCTGGCACTGGTGCTCGGTCCCTCCGCACCGTCTGTGTCCATGTCTCCCACCGTGTCCCCCGACGATGCTGTGGGCAGGGTGAAGAGGCAGAAAGTAATCATACACCTGTATACATATGTCACATGAGTACAATCTACATAGGTTACAGTGCATATCCTGAAACAAAGGATGAGTTACAACTACAAAACAAGGTACATACGTAGTCCCTGCAAGACACAGTTGTGTGACCCACCATGCCATGGAAAAACTATGGAGAGCATGACACAATAGCAAATGAGATGACATGGCAATCTGACTGAGGAGCAAGGCCCTGGGGACAATACAGCACTGCATCTGCACCACACAGCGTGGCAGGAAATTGGGATGAGCAGGGACCAAATCCAGGAACTAGAGGCACATGCAGCATAGGTAATACTGAGAACATGCCCACCCTGACTGGCACGCTGCACCTTGAGTGTATGTCCAGACAAACATCACACACTGGCCAGTCCGAGCAAGGAGATGACAGGTCTTGACATGTAGGCCATGGCCGCCCCACCCACCCCCTACACGAGACACATCTGGGGAGACACAGGAAGCACTTACATCTCTTAGTCTGGGTGAAATACACATGGGATGCAATAATTCAAGATTGCACACCAAATACCCAAGGTGCGCCTGTCCAAAGAATCATGTACAAATGGGCATCATCAGATGATTGCTACTAGACACACAGGCAATGGCCACCGTGAGTATGTACTTGGAAAATCATGTCAGGCTGGACAGTGGACACTTGTAATACATCTCACGTCAATAAACATGGTGCCAGGGGACAATGGCACAGAGCACAACCTATGCTGTAGACACAGAGATTGTCGGCATTCTCGGATTACACACATGATACCTAGGAAAAGATGCCCCTGGGGACAGTAGTGGCCACACAACTCCATGCTCCTGAATGGAAATGACTGCAACACACGCTAACATCCCAGCACTATGCGTAACGCACACTCATGCACATCATGTGACAGGCCACCACAGGCCACCACATAGGACATGCCTGCTGGAAGGCCTCGCACTCAAGAGATTAACTCCCATGTCTGAAATCAGCATTAGTGCCAACTGACATGGAACCCAGAAGTCCAGAACTGGACAGGGCACAGGCAAGGTCACTAAACCTCTTACACACCACCCCCACACATGATGCTGCAGGCATTGTACACTTGGAGAAGGTGTCAGGCTACATAACTTTGTGATGGAGTGACTACACAGAGACCAGGGAACACATTGCAAGGTGGGGAAGGGAGGCAGGAGAGGCCTGCAACACTGTGGGTAACAGGATCGTCACAGCACCCTAAACCCTGGAAGTGTATCCATGGAACAGTGCACTTACAAATGCTGGTGAAACACAACAAACACACACATGTACCTACCCCCTTCCGGCTGCTGCATGTCCTGTAGACGCCTGTCCAAGTCAGGAAAGACCACCGCCAGCACACGTTTCTGGATGTGGGAGAGACGGCGGCGCCCGCGGTTCTTGTGGCTCTCAGGTGAGTCCCCCAGCAGGAGCCGTGCGATCCTCCGCGTCCAGCACCGGATATCCTGCCAGCGTTTCCTCACCTGGGACAGGTGCCGCCTCCGACCATCCGCACTCCTCACGGCGCTGACGGCGTCCAGCCATATCTGCTCCTTGGCAGAGGCGTCTACCTGTGAGGATGAACAAGTGACACTACATCAATACACCTTGCACATGTCACGGGGACACAGATTAGAACACATTTGCTGTTTACAACAAGGCATAGTATGCATCCAACGCATTGCAACTTTGTCATAGGGACATGATCCTGTGGGGGAAGGCCAAAAGCAGTACGTGCCATTGAAAGGACACAGGTGGAATGAGGGCAACTACACAATCAATGATCCAGGCTCACACTGTGTGTTAGAAATGAGGGGGCTCTGGTTGACGCAGGTGTGAACCCACAACAAGCAGGGACCCTTTACTTCTTGTCAGGGCGAAGGATGACCCCCCAGAATAACCCCTGCTCACCCTCTAGGTGCGTGGCGCGAGCAGTCTAGGCTAAGTCTCAGGCGTACACGGTTAAGCAAATGCAATTACACCTACAGTAAACCCCTTGCATGCACCACAAACGGACACCAATCAGGAAGTATATAAAAATAAGCTTTTAGGTAGATTCAGCAGATTCAAATACAAGGCCCAGTAACGTTGAACTGATGGGGCCACAATTCTTGGAAATACGGTCAAGTTCTCTTTGTTTTACGGAAAGTTCTTTAGGTGGGCACAAGGTAACTGTAGGCCTCAGCGCACTTCGTGCTGAGGCAGCGCCCAGGGAGCACACAGCAGATGACAGGGAAATAAGAACGTTGCGGACCCTGGATCCGATGCGAGCTCGCGGTCGAGTTCGTAAGTACAGTACCTTGTTTCTTGACGCAAAGGCGGGTGCGGGATTTCAGCGGCTCTTCGACAGAAGAGCGAGGCGGCGTCCGGGGCTCCCACACTTCACGAGGGTGTCTGATCTTCAGGCTCACGACAAGAGCGGGGTGTTGCAGGTGGCGGGTGAACAAAGCGGGGCAGCCGGGCACGCAGATACGTCCGGGCCGTCCGAGGCTTGGAGATGCTCACAAACGCCGATTCTGGCGGGAGGGTAAAGGTGCACAGCGAGCCTCCAACGAGCGAGGTGACGGGGCAGCCCAGCACAGCGTAGGGGGAGCGGCTCCGATCGAGCGAGGCTCTTCCCAAGGCGGGGGCGGCTAAGCAGCCCTGGTCACGGCTCAAGGAGGGACTGGGGCACGAGGGTCACAGCTCCGGCGAGGGAAAGGACACCACAGTCCAGCAGCAGGCGAGTGAAGATCAGGTAGAGCCCAATGGTCCTGGGGCTCAGTTCAGGGGGCAAGCTCAGTTCCAAGCCCTTGGAGATCGTTTTGGAAAAGCACAAGTCTTGAAAGTAAAAGTAAAGTGAAAGTCTTCAGCAACAGTTTTTCTTCTCTCCTTTGGCAGCAAGGTCACCACTGCAGGCCAATCCCCCAGGATAGGGACAGTCTTCCTCCTACAGCTTTCCCGGTGCCTCCTCCTCAGGCAGAGATTCTTCTTGGTCAAAAGCGGATCTAGTTTCTCAGGAGCAGGGCTCCTCCATTTATACAGCAAATCTTTTGTTCTCCCAGGCCAGGGGGGCCCTTGCCTAGTTCAGTCCGGTTTCTGAGCACTTTGTTTACGCGATGCAGGCTTCTTCTTTCAGACGCTCCACAGGGGGCGGAGCCGGCATTGAGGTAGCAGAGCACTGTCCTATTCAGAGCCTAGGAGCACTCCTCCCACCCATCTACCTGTCGATCGTCCTATTCATTACCAGGCTACCTAGCCCTGCCCATCTGGGTTCCCCCAGCCCTGTCACTCATACCAGCCAGACATCAGATACACATCACGCAGAGGCGGCTGAAAGGTTTAGGCAAGCAAAGGCCAACTTTCTAAAAGCGGCATTTGCAAACCCGGAATATTAAAATAAACCTTGCGAAAAGATGTACCTTATTATTCCGACTTCAGGCATACTAAACTCGATCTTCTACCATGTTCCCTGGGTCGGTTAGGATCATAGGGTGTAATAATCCAGGCCGCCTTTACTGGCCTATGAGAACAGGGTAGCCTTGCAGTAGTGAACAACAAGATGGCGGTAATTCACTACTAGGACATGCCACGCATCCAGGCTTGTCCTACCTTAGGCTTACAACGCACCCTGCCCGTGGGCCTACCAGAGGGGTGACTAACATGCAGCTAAGGGAAGGTTTTAGGGACTGGCAAGTGTGGGCACTTGCCGGTCAGCATGTCAGTACCAGACTGCATGCAGGTTCGGCGATGGCAGACCTCAGACATATTTTACCGGCCGCTTCTGTGGGTGGCACAACCAGTGCTGCAAGCCCACCAGCGGTGTTCGCATTTACATGCCCTGGCGCCCCCGGCGCACTTTACTGGGGTCTGACAGTAAATCAAACAATCCAATCATGGAATCCAACCAACATATACAATTTACATAGGGAGCACTCGCACCGCGACACTGGTTGGCAGTGGCACAGCGCGCTGAGCGGCCAACACCATAAAAACACATGAGGCACAGCGACAAAAAGAGGAAGGGAGACTCACGCCAAGGTGCCAGGTCTAACACTGTGCATCACACCCACCCCTCCTGTCTCAGGGCACTGCTGGGAGTGATAGGCCCCCACCCCTCCTGTCTCAGGGCACTGCTGGGAGTGATAGGCCCCCACCCCCCCTGTCTCAGGGCACTGCTGGGAGGACTCTGCACACTCCCCTCCTGTCTCAGGGCACTGCTGGGAGTGATAGGCCCCCACCCCTCCTGTTTAGGGCACTGCTGGGAGTGATAGGCCCCCACCCCTCCTGTCTCAGGGCACTGCTGGGAGGACTCTGCACACTCCCCTCCTGTCTCAGGGCACTGCTGGGAGTGATAGGCCCCCACCCCTCCTGTCTCAGGGCACTGCTGGGAGTGATAGGCCCCCACCCCTCCTGTCTCAGGGCACTGCTGGGAGGACTCTGCACACTCCCCTCCTGTCTCAGGGCACTGCTGGGAGTGATAGGCCCCCACCCCTCCTGTCTCAGGGCACTGCTGGGAGGACTCTGCACACTCCCCTCCTGTCTCAGGGCACTGCTGGGAGTGATAGGCCCCCACCCCTCCTGTCTCAGGGCACTGCTGGGAGTGATAGGCACCCACCCCTCCTGTCTCAGGGCACTGCTGGGAGTGATAGGCCCCCACCCCTCCTGTCTCAGGGCACTGCTGGGAGTGATAGGCCCCCACCCCTCCTGTCTCAGGGCACTGCTGGGAGTGATAGGCCCCCACCCCTCCTGTCTCAGGGCACTGCTGGGAGACATCAGGCATTCCCCCCCCTGGGATCCCCCCTACAGTACAAAGCATGTGTGTCACACCTGGACACAATGGCAGAAGTCACAGTCACTAAAAAGGGACACAATCTGTGCCAGTGGACACTGAACTTACCTGATAACCTGGTCGCCCATACAGCATGGGGTACCGTGGGAGGATCACATCCACCAAAGCCATGTTCTCCTCCAGGGTGAATGGCTGTGACCTCTCCACAGCCCTTGACATGGTTCCAGGGAATCAGTAGCAGCAGCTGGGTCGTGGAATACAAAGATGTGCAGGCAAGTGCTCCCTCATGGGACCTGGCTGCCTTATATCTGCCTTGCTGGCCCATCTCATGCACAGGAGTACAGAGTGATTGGTCACTCACATTTGCATCCTATGTTTCCTCCAATCCCTTCAAACCTAGCAGTCTGTGTGTTCTCTATCGGTTTCATTCTCCTGCATGATGTCAGCCCCACAAACACATTGCAACAAAGTAGATTCATTCCAACTGACTACTGCTGTGCACCTTCCAGAACACATTCAAATTTTGAACTTGGTCTCCATGACAACCAGCATGCATGTAGGCCTTAATACTTGTCCCTCATGTGTCCCCTATGTAATTTGGAGCTCCACACACAGGTACGGTGCGTTCCGGGGCCCTAGGGCACCCCAAATGCATTGCAACGGACCGTACACGCGTGCCTACGTTCACTATCACTATGGGTGTCCTCGCGTATGCGTACTCGTAGTGGTACGGGCTGTACACACGCCTGTACGCTCCCTATCACTATGGGTGTCCTCGCGTATGCGTACTCGTAGTGGTACGGGCCGTACACACGCCTGTACGCTCCCTATCACTACGTGTACGCATACGCGAGGACACCCATAGTGATAGGGAGCGTACAGGCGTGTGTACGGCCCGTACCACTACGAGTACGCATACGCGAGGACACCCATAGTGATAGGGAGCGTACAGGCGTGTGTACGGCCCGTACCACTACGAGTACGCATACGCGAGGACACCCATAGTGATAGGGAGCGTACAGGCGTGTGTACGGCCCGTACCACTACGAGTACGCATACGCGAGGACACCCATAGTGATAGGGAGCGTACAGGCGTGTGTACGGCCCGTACCACTACGAGTACGCATACGCGAGGACACCCATAGTGATAGGGAGCGTACAGGCGTGTGTACGGCCCATACCACTACGAGTACGCATACGCGAGGACACCCATAGTGATAGGGAGCGTACAGGCGTGTGTACGGCCCGTACCACTATGGGTGTTCTTGCGTATGCCTACTCGTAGTGGTACGGGCCGTACACATGCCTGTACGCTCGCCATCACGATGGGTACACATACGGCAGCACTCCCATAGTGATATGGGAACGTACACAGGCCCTCTTCGCAGCAGTACAGTGGTTTTCACACATCACAGTGGTGACAGTCGGCACAGAGGTAGGGATAGGGCGGACATACTTGTCCATGGATGGACATACTTGTCCATGGATGGACATACTTGTCCATGAATGGACATACTTGTCCATTAATTGACATCAAGGCATCGTCTGTGCATTACTACATGTGTGGGGCACAGGTGTGACGGCCTGTGATGTGGAACATTACTCCTGAGTCGAGAAGGCACCAGATGTATGATGAGATGTCTACAGATGTACTGTGTGATGGTGCAATGTGTGCCAGGCATGCCCTTTACTCCTTTGACATGTGTGCATGTCGTACTGCACACTTGGGGTGAGCGTCACTGGCATGGCACGGACACCAACACACGGAAGTGTCCCCTGATGCCCGGTACAGGGGTTATCACACTTGACTTGTCACTACCCACGGTGCACAATGTGACTATGTCATGTATGTGTGGGGGCTTCCCATCAGGTTGATGTTGGAGCACCCTCAAAAGCTGCAGCCGTTGCAGCAACCAACATGTGTCTGTGTGTAGATTGTCATTTCACACTGTTCCGCACACCATGCCACATGTGGTATCGGATGTGAGGTGCACATGTATGCATGGGACACGGAGTAGCGTGACAAGGACATGTCTGCATCCTCACAATGAATGTGTGGTGAGTCATGACATGTGCACCTTCATGGCAAGGTGTGTGGGCTGTCCTAGTGTAATGTCATGTGACCTGTGGCTCTAGTGTTCCGCTACCAGTCTCTGCAATCGGCATCCTACTTCTGCTGATGTGTGGGCGTATGTCACTCCTGTCTTGCGTCTGGCTGTTCACTTGCACTGGGACACAGCTATTCCCATGGCGTGGCATGGGGAGGTTCTCAATCTCCATGTGTAGCTGGGTCTTGGTAGGAGTGTCACCTTGCATCCATACGTGTCCTGGGCATGTAGCACATACCTGACTCCCTATGTAGCATATGTGTATTGACAGATTAACATGTGCTCAGTACATATGAATTGTTGTCGTAGTGCACTCACTCTTCCTTGTCACTTCCAAATTACTGCAGAGCGCCGCCTCTTGCCCGACCAATTCCGGACTTGGCTGCCATGCAGGAGAATGACAGCATCCGGCTCTACCGCTTCACCCAACCGTTGATTCTGGAGTTGACGGTGAGACTGGCACCACACCTGCAACCGCAGCACAGGTATCCTACGGCACTGACACCCCAGCTGAAGGTAATGGCTGCCCTACATTTTCTTGCCACGGGTACCTTTCAAAATACCATAGCTCATGTTGGTGGCATGTCCCAGAGCATGTTCTGCCGTGTGCTGCATGATTTCTTAGAGGCCATGTTGATTCACCTGGATGACTTCATCAAGTTCCCAACCCCTGAACAGTTGACTGCGGTCAAGCGTGGATTCTATGCCCTGGGAGGGATGCCCCATGTCATTGGGTCCATAGATGGGACACATGTAGCTTTGGTACCACCACACGCACGGGAGGTGGCGTACCGCAATCGGAAGCACTACCACTCCATCAATGCCCTTGTGGTGTGTCAGTCCAACATGGTGATTTCACATGTCTGTGCTCGTTTTCCAGGATCAGCACACGATGCCTACATCATGAGGCGTAGCAGGATGCCTGAAATGATGATGCAGCTGCGCAACGAAAGAGCATGTGTTGTTGGTGGGTACAGTCTGTCTGTCCTGTAATTTGCATAGCCTACCAGCACGACCGCTTCACCAGTTCTAACGATGTTCATGTGCTTCCCATGTAGGGGACGCTGGCTATCCCAACATGCCATGGCTGCTCACACCTCTCCGCAACCCCATCACGCCGGCCCAGCTCCGCTACAACACCGCCCATGGCCGGACAAGGCGAGTGATAGAGAGGACGTTTGGCCTGCTGAAGAGCCGATTTAGGTGCCTACACAAGACCGGCGGCGCGCTCCCATATGCCCCTGCGAAGGTCTGCAAAATCTTCATGGTCTGCTGCATGCTGCACAACATGGCAGTTGAGAGAGCTGTGCCACTCATCCTGGATCAACATGACGAGGACCATCCACCCGTGGAGGACGTAGGGCTTGGCAATGGGGCTAGTGATGTGGAGGATGTGGAGCCGCAAGAGGACATCCGGACTCGGCTCATACGTGACTTCTTTGCTTAGTGGTGAGTACCAGTGTCTGAGTGTGCACGCATTGGTCCCCGTGTGGCATGTGTTGTGATGTGTGTCTCCACCTGCATGTATGGCACGTGAGTCAGAGGTGTGTGTGGGTGTGTCACTGGAGTGATGGTGGCAGTGATGGTTGTATTTCCCCAGTCATAATTGTGACCTAGCATGTTGTCATCCATACATGTGTCGAGTAAATGCACATGCAAGTGGCTGTGCTTTTTGTGGCTGACTTCTTGTGTGTCTCTCTTCCCCAGGTACTTGCGCATGCCGTCTGCTGCTTGCATTGTTGTGGCACTGCTATTCCTCATGGACACGTCATCGTGGGCTGACTCAGCGTTACAGGCACGGACACGTTTGGAAGTCTCCATAGGGTAAGGGATGCATCTGGGGTGTATTGGGTGTGGCAGTTGTTCACGATGTATGCACACTGCCCCTGTTGATGTTTGGTTCCTCTGCAGCCATGTAGCATCCCCATGGGACACGACATGCAGCTGTGTACACCTGACTAGATGGTCTGCCTGGTTGACAGTCATCAGTGATGGGATAGTGGATTGTGATGATGGCATCAATGTGTGTGACACTGCCCTCGGACACATACGGTTAGCATTGGCTTGACATGGTGTGGGACTTCCATATCAGAGGATCAATGGTGTATGGCAGTCTCTCCGTGAGCAGCTGTGGGTGTTTAGCTGTTAGCCGACAATTGTGTGCCAGTTCCATGGCTAACACGCATTTGTGCTGCAGAAGGGGGGTTCCAGTGTTGGACCCACATGTTACTCCAGAAGATGTGTTCATGTGTACTTCAAGTTGCCTCTGCAATCCCGAAAACATGACTAATAAAGGTGTCCCTATGCCTCCAAGGTGCCTCTTCTCCATCAATGCTGGTGTGTTGCCACGGTGCATCCAGCATGTCTAGCATGGTTTTCCCTGATAGTGGCTATGTGTCGATGTGTCGAGTAGCAAGATGCAAGCTGTGTGTGTGGGCTGAGACTGTGTATTGGGCATGATGTCCATGACTGTGTGGGTATTGTGACATGTGCCATCCCCATGCATCCAACGTTGGCCAGGCCCCCATTCTCTGCATCCACCGGACTCAAGCTTGCAGGACATGGTTCTGCCACCTGTCTACACATACCTGGGTGCCCCCCAGGACCCTGGACATGATCCCTGACCTCTGCGCATGACTGTTGCTGTACTCAATGTGTCTGTCAGCACGGTTGTGCGGCCACCCCCTCAGCTGGTTGGGCCCATCACGGATGTGTATGGTGCGCCATGTCTGTCTTGCCTAATACACTGTGACCCGTGTGTCCTCTGCCAGACTCAGGCCCCAGGGTGTGGATGGTTAGAGTCAAAAGAGAGCTCAGGCATGTTTAGACTTTACAACACACATGTAAGGTAATAATGCAACCAGCAGGCATCTTCTCTTCATGGTGTGAATTTTTATTGGGGGGGGGGATAAAGTGAGGGGCTTTCCGGGAGTTTGGAATCCAAAGTTCAGTAGGGGAGTTGGTGTCCTTGCCAATGTAAATCCTCATAGTCCATGCCACAGTCTTTGTCAACATTGGTCAGACAGTGACCAGCAGGGCCATGTGGCAGAGAATGTCTCTTGATGCTGTGATGCTGTTGCTCCAGTGGGCCAGGTGCCAGGCCAGGTGTCCTGGGAGATGGTGATGTAGCGCCGACCCTCACGGTCCTTTCCGTGGACGACCCGGCCTCCTGCGGGGACCCTCAGCAGCTGGCCGTGACAATGTTTGGGATGCTCCGTCGGATGTCTCCTCCTCCTCCTGATCCCTCCCTGTGGGTGGTGATGTTCTACGCCGTCGGGCACAGGGAGGGTTGCCCATGTTGTCGGCCATCCGACGGAGTGTATCGTGAATCCCCTGGAACACCGTCACTTGCTCAGCCTGTCTGTCCTCCATCCTCCGTTGGTGTTGCAGTAGACAGGCATGTTGCTCCGCATGTTGCTGGGCCTGCTGGGTCTTTATGTCATCGAGGGTCCCCTTGATCTCATTGAGGGTGGACACAACCTGGGCCATGCCCGTGGTGTCCTGCCGTTATGTGTCCATGATGTTCCGGACATGGGCAAATACCGGTTCCCCAGCCAACCGGTCAGGCTCGCGCCTCCGCCGTCCTCCACTCCCACCACCCCTGCCCACTTGCACCTGGCCTGCCCTTGTGGGTACATCGGGTCTCCGGGACCCCTGAGGGGTGGCATTGGCGTTGTCGCCTGCCTCCTCCTGGGTGCCCGGGACACCGTGTCCCTCCTGGCCGGCCTGGCTGCATTGTGGTGGTGGGGCAGGGATCCTGGGTGTCTCCTGGGATGTGGCAGGAGTGGGGGTGGTGGTTGGCACAGTTGTACCTGACGCAGGTGCTGCAGGTGGTTGGACACCAGAGGGGCCAGGTCGGTCGGGGACGTCCACAGAGTGGTGAGAGTCGTCGCTGCCGGTGGGATCGGGCTCCCGCAGATCCGGGTCCTGTGAGTCTTCCCCCCCAGTGTTGGGGGGTGAACCACGACGTTGACCTGTGTGTGAGAGAGACAATGTTAATTTTGGTCCATGCAACATCCATGTTTCATCAGTTTCACAGTTGGCACTTTTCCTCTTGGAATTAGGATCTGTCTTGCATTCCACTCACAGTGCACTTGTGCATGGGTGTGTCCCTTGGACACCACTTTGGCCCCTTTAAATATGTGTGGCACAGTCTTACTTGCTGCGTCAAGTGTGACTGCAGTCAGCAGTGGAGTGGGCAGGTGTGGCGAGCCATGCATTGGCGCCTTCCGTGTAGCACTGTACATGTGCACATGGAGTGGATCCACACACTTATATAATGCAGGTAGCTGTCGTTGTGCTCGTGAACAGGTTGTAACATGGGCCTGTGTTATGCCATGGGGAAGAGGGGGGGTTCTGGCACTGGCCACCCTTGGCTACATGCACGCTGTCTACCTGCTGACGAGCAGACATTCCCACACACCACACGGCTGATTTGCACTCCCTGTGTCTCCCTCCCTCTCTGTCCCCCTCTCCCTCCCTCTGTGTGTCAGCCTCCTCCCTCTGTCCGTGTCCCTGTGTCTCCCTCCCTCTCTGTCCCCCTCTCCCTCCCTCCGTGTGTCAGCCTCCTCCCTCTGTCCGTGTCCCTGTGTCTCCCTCCCTCTCTGTCCCCCTCTCCCTCCCTCCGTGTGTCAGCCTCCTCCCTCTGTCCGTGTCCCTGTGTCTCCCTCCCTCTCTGTCCCCCTCTCCCTCCCTCCGTGTGTCAGCCTCCTCCCTCTGTCCGTCTCCCTGTGTCTCCCTCCCCCTCTGTCCCCCTCTCCCTCCCTCCATGTGTCAGCCTCCTCCCTCTGTCCGTCTCCCTGTGTCTCCCTCCCTCTCTGTCCCCCTCTCCCTCCCTCCGTGTGTCAGCCTCCTCCCTCTGTCCGTCTCCCTGTGTCTCCCTCCCTCTCTGTCCCCCTCTCCCTCCCTCCGTGTGTCAGCCTCCTCCCTCTGTCCGTCTCCCTGTGTCTCCCTCCCTCTCTGTCCCCCTCTCCCTCCCTCTGTGTGTCAACCTCTGTCACCTTAGCCCAGCTTCCTGTGCACACACTGTTAGCAGATCTGTGAATGCCCTTGGCTTGTTGATGTGAGTTTGTTTCTGATCTCCAGGCACCCATTGGGTGTAGTGTCTGTGTGTGCGCTGCTGCTGTGGTGGTGTGTGCTGCCACTCTTTCACAATGTTGGCTGTTCATTAGCTGCTGTCATGTGCAAAACAGTGCCTTCACCCCCATGTGTTGATGCAAGGCGTCCGCCATTTGCTGGCGAGTATTTCCTGTGTGGGGACACAGTGTTTGTCTGGCTGTGACCTAGGCCATATGGGCAGAGGGCATTGTTGTCTGCTTCTGAGTTGCACTATGTGATATTTTTGGGGCCCACCCTCCCGCCATCCGGGTTACCGTGTCATGTGTTGTTGTCTTCTGTGGCCTGTGACTTGACATTGTCCAGCTGGGTGCATGGGGCATGGTGGCGGTAGTGGCATGTGCGTGTTCATGGAGTGTGGTTGAGTCATGCGATAGCTTGGGGTGGTTGCGTGCCTGTTAGTGATTTTGGTTGTGGATGACGTTCCCCCCATGTGAGGTGCGTTGTTTGTGTACTCACCCGGGTCTCGGAGTCCTTCTAATCCCTCCACTGCCTCCACCGGCAGTATGGACATCACCCTCTCCTCCCAGGGCTGGTAGTGTACGGGTCTGCGGGAGGGCCCTCCTCCAGTGGCGTTGGCCTGGTTGTGTTCCTCCTGCATCTTGGCTCGGACCCTCCTCCGCAGATCGTACCACCTGGATTGGCATTCCTGCCTGGTCCTTCTGGTGTCCGCAACAGCATTCACTGCATCGACGATGGTCTGCCACATGGCTGTTTTTTCTGCCATGCTGGTCTGTCTGACCAATGTTCCAAAGAGCTGTGGCTCGACTCTGAGGATTTCATCAACAAGAACCTCCAACTCTTGGTTACTGAACTTTGGATTCTTGTTAGTGGGCATGGTGAGGGGTGTGGGTGTGGATGGTGGTGGGGGGGTGTGGATGGTTGTGGGTGTGTGGGTGTGGTTGTGCAGGTGTGTGTGTGTGTGAATGTGATGAGGGTGTGTTTGTGAAGGTGGTTGTGTGAAGGTGTGCAAGTGTAAGGTGTGGTGAAGCTTGTAGTATGGTTCTGTGGTGTCTGGCAGCAGTGAGTCTGTTGCAAAGGCTCATGGTTTGTGTGTGTGGGCCCTTTTTATTGGTCCATGGGTGGGTGTGGCTCTGTTTGAAGTTTGGGTGGGTGTGTTATAAGTAGTGGTGGTGTTTTGGGCCTGTGTTTGTTTTTGGCAGTTGCAGGTCAGTGAAGGTGTTTTTGTAGTGTTTGTTGGCCATGTTTAGTGGCTTTGTGCCATTCGTATAGTGTATTCTTGTTTTGTTTAGTTTTGTCCTGGTTGTGTACGTGCGTTTTGAGCGTGTGTACGGTGTGTACATGGGCCATTTGGTTGTACGGTGCTGTCCTTGTGTGTGGCTTGGTACGACTCGTACATGCGGTTGTGATGTTGGGGCCTGGGGTGCGCTCCGTACTTAGGAGGTTGTGTTGGGGGTGCGACGGGAACGTACTGGGGTGTACATTGACGGTGGTACGACACGTACAGGGGTGGGGGGGTGTACATAGACGGTGGTACGACACGTACAGGGGTGGGGGTTCGACACGAACGTACTGGGGTGTACATAGACGGTGGTACGACACGTACAGGGGTGGGGGTTCGACTCGAACGTACAGGGGTGTACATACACGGGTGGGGGTGTACATACACGGGGGTACGTGTCGGACGTACGGGGGCTGGGGGGAGTGTTGGGCGCATATGCGGGCACATGTCTCCATGGTTGCTATGGGAGTTCGGTGCGGACGGTGTTTTTTCCATACGGTTGTGGCCTCGGACGCACGGGATGGATCGTGATTCCTCGGTCGGACTTCACCTTTCACATTTGTACGGTAAATCGTACGAGGACGTGTCGGACACATTTTCCGACCCGAGGACGTGTGGGGAAATATTCCCAATGCGGTTCGTATGGACTTTTTACCATGCGAATCGTGATTGCCAGTTCGTACGGCACTTGTACGATTCGTACGGTAAAAAGACCGGATACGAGTCGCACGGGGAATTTTTTTACCGGATCGTAATTGGCACCAAAGTGTCCAGCCTTTGTCACATTTTAGATAGGCAGTGTAATGTCCAGATGTGGTGGAAGGACCATCATGGAAAATTATTGCAATTGCTACAAAAGTCCTTCCTGATATTGATACTTGTGTTGCTACAAACTGCTTTATTAAAGTATCCAATTTTCTTCCATCAGCTGTACAACGTTGCATCATTAAAATTATGTATTTTCCATATTTTGTTAAGAATAATGTGGATAACATTTCTGATTTACATTGGCTACACTCCATGTTTGGAATTGCACCTTTCACTAATTTATTGAAAGACACTGATGTACAGTCTGGTAGTGTTAAATACAGAAATCTCTCAGTGTCTACATTGGTGCTACATGTATACATGCAATTTTCACAATAATGTTCCCATTTGTAAGAAAGGCCAAAAATATTTTCTATTTCTACACCTTCATTTTCAAAAATTGTAAGCATTAAAAATTCCTGAGCATCTTGTTGGATATTTTGTGTAAATTGTGTAGAACCAGAACACACATCCAAAAGATTACGAACATCTGAAACAGATTGTATTTTACTTCTATCTGTTGTCAATTTTTCATAAACAGAATGCAACAGAGAACAAAATCTTTTTTCCCGATTCTGCATAATTTGTGCTTGCAAACCTTCCAGATATAAAACAACATTGACCACTACATTAGCATAGCAGTTGACACCAGAAACTATTTTCAAACTGATAACCAACAATCTCTTCAACAGTGTCCAATTTCTATTTACCTGCAATCGCAACATTATCTTGTTCTTTTCCCTTCTTGACATCTTCAGTACAGATATTCTCTAACCTTCTTTTTCGACCAACCACACGCTTTTCAAATACAGGATATTGACCTAAATTTGGAGCATACACCCTTCTTAACCTATTATACTCTTTTACACAGTTTGCATCTGCAGTAACCTTTGTCTCATCAAAATCAATCAAAAACAAACCAGATAGAGGGCGTGGCCAGCAGCCAACGAAGATGGCAGCAGCCTAAGACGGCTCCGTGAACACAGCTCCTTCCCACGTCGATCCTGTAAAGCATCCTGACTGCAACGGCGGTAAGAACACTCGCAACAGCCCAGGAAGACCGGGGCATCGACCTGCGGCGAGCGTGTCCTCGGCGGCGGCGTCTGGCGGAAGACGGAGCGAGGTGCGGCGTTGGAGGCCTGCGGGGACTAGTGAAGCCGGGGCCTCACGTACGCGGAGCATCGGAGGTAACAAGAGCGCGCCTCCCTCGCAAGCCCGGGCCCGGACGACGGCCGCCTGCAGCGGGTACCCGGACCGCAATGCTATTGAGCGGGTGCTGAGCCACCTGTTCGGGGGGGGGGTTTGCACCGCCCGCCTCGGACTCACAGGCAAGCTGTCGGCGGAGGGGGCCGGAGACGGACGGGCAGAGCACTAAAGAGACTCCTCGACAGCACGGGGGCAGGAGCAGGGCCCCGCATTAAGTTGGATTGCGGACTGCACAGGCGAGGACGGAGGGGGTGTGGAGACGCCTTGGGTCCGGTTTTTGTGCTCTGGGGGCCAGACTTGATTGGAGATGGCTCGAGGCTGCGGAGCCGGGAGGAGGTGCGCCGTCACCCCAGCGGACGCTGCCGAGGGACCATTAACGAGACTCCCGCACCTGAAGAGCGGGTAGACCCACGAATAGGTGGCACGTGGGCCGGAATTCTTCTGAGCGCTCCGGACCGGGACTCCGTGGAGTAGAACAGCCCCGTGACAACGTGCTTCAGGCTGGGCTGGGGGTTTCGCCGCAGGGGCCGGTAAAACCGACAGGCCGGACGAAGGCATTGCCTCGTAGTAGGCGGCGGAGACTGCCGGCCCTCTCTCCCGGTGTACCCTCTGGTTTCCGCTTTGCCACAGTACGGCCTGCCCTGATCAATATGGGAGGAAAGGGCCAACGGACGGCACCCCACACCAAGTTGGATAAATATGCATATCAAAAAGGACAGCCGGATTCGCAGAGTCCGCCGGGGGCCGATGGCGCGGTCCCGGCGCCTGCAAACCCAAAGGAAGTGACACTTCAGGATGTGATGGCAGCGCTGACCCAGATGCAAACATCTATCGGGACGATCTCATCCGACATCACGCTGGTACGTGCGGACCTCTCCAAAATGAGTGCACAACTAAAGGAGGTCGAAACAACCACGGAAACCCTTGCTGGGGACACGGTAATGTTAAAGACTAAAGTGCACGCACTAGAAACTACGCAAAAGCAACTCATGGCGAAGCTCGACGATCAGGAAGGGAGATCTCGAAGAAACAACGTACGACTGGTTGGGGTGCCAGAGACTGTTCGGGGACCTGCACTAGACCTCTTTGTTGAGAAACTAATAACAGACCAGCTGCAGCCACGTGGGCTGTCAAGCTTCTTCTCAGTGGAAAGAGCGCACCGGGTCCCTGGGGGGTGGCCACGGCCAGGGGCGCCGCCGCGACCGATCCTGGCACGTCTGTTCAATTACCGTGACAGAGACACAATCCTACAGGCGGCAAGAGTAGCTCCTCCAATCCAAGTGGAGAATGCCACGGTGGCGCTATACCCGGATTATACGGCCGCAGTCACCAAACATCGACGAGATTTCATGGATATAAAAAGGGAGCTCCGCAGCCGCGATCTTAAATACGCAATGTTATATCCGGCAAAGTTGAGAGTGGAAGCAGACGGAAAGACATGGTTCTTTGACACGCTGACAGAAGCTTCTGAATGGCTGGAGGGGTGGCGACCAGCGGGGAATGCCAAGCGATCGGGAGCCAGGCATACATTCCGATCCCATACAACAGTGCTGCCGGGAGAAGATGGACTAGAAGTGGCGGAGGACTCACATCGGGCGGAGACGGAGGGTCTGGACTGACTTGCGGTAGTCGGGCCCTGGGGCTGCGCTGGCTTCCCGTCGACAACATAGCGGGAACGATTGTTATAAGAAGTGAAACATGGGCCGCAATACTTTGACTTAGAGAAGTTACCCACCGGAACAATGAAACTATCAGGGAATGGACTGAGGACACGGAGTGTCGACCCTCCCTTACGCAAGTACACAGTTATGGGGATTAAGCACTCTGCTGAGTTGGGGAGGCGGGGAGTTTTAAGTCCGCTGTGCAGGGAGGCAGGGAGGGGAGTGGAGGGAGGGGACAGGTTCATTGAGTTCTTTAGTAATTTCGTTTTGGGTTTGACTATCAAACATTGTGTATTGATAGATGTCATTTGCAGCGCTGATCTGATGGGAATTGCACGCATTATGCAGCACCGTACGGAAATAGATGACAGATAAGCCACAGGTAACTGTCCCCACTGGAAACGTGGGGCTCGGAACGCAGACCCCTCAGACGCCAGCCCTCCATTTCACAGTCTTGTCCTGGAATGTGAATGGCCTAGGAGATAAAATAAAGCTTGGACTGGTGCTGCAATATTTAAAACGCAAGCGACCTGCGGTGGCCCTCCTCCAAGAATCCCACTTGACAGGCACAACATGTAGAGCTCTCGATAGATGGGGCTTCAAAATGGTGATTCACTCTGAATTTACGTCAGGGTCACGGGGAGTGGGTATACTAGTTAATAAACGCTTCCCATTGATAGTTATAGACTCCCGAAAAGATGACCAGGGGCGATTTGCCGCAGTAACCTGCCAGTGGAAGGGGAAAGTCTACAACCTAGTATCAGTGTATATCCCCCCGGCGCTCCACCAGACAGCCTTTCAAGACCTTGGGGATTTCCTACTGGCACTCCCGCACGGTCACTTAATAATGGGCGGCGACTTCAACGCAACGATGGACGCCTCTGTTGACAGAATGCCCACCAGAGAACCCAGCTCTACTAACCCTAAACTGCGCGACTTCATTGAAGCGCTGGGCCTAATAGATTTATGGAGAACTCTACACCCCACAGGACGACAATACGCTTTCCATTCTGGGGCGCACAATAGTCTCTCCAGACTAGACTACATCTTTACAACCGGGACAGGGATCACAGGCGTAGCAGAGGTCACACATCTGCCGAGGGGCATATCGGACCATTCGCCAGTGCTTGTTTCTTATACTGCCTCCACGGCGCAGAACCGTAGGCTGTTCCCACTTCATCCAGGGTATTTAAATAATGCAAAAATCAGTAAAAACCCTTATGGCAACGACAAATAATTATTTCGCAGAAAATGAACACTCAGTACCATCTCCCACGACACTGTGGGAAGCTTACAAAGGCGGTCCTGAGGGGGCAGGCTAAATCGGCGGTGGCGAACTATAAAAAATCCCAGAGGCAGGAGGTGGAGGGTTTGGAGAGGCAGGTGTCCATAGCAGAGGCCGACCACGTACACTGTACAGATAGAGCGACGGAACATAAGGTACATATTGTGAGACAAGAGTATAAGTCGTACATGTGGGAAATGGCGAAAAGTAGACACCTCAAGTCACAACATACTGTTTATGAATTGGGCGACAAGGCGGGTAGGCTCCTGGCCTGGCTGGAACAGAAAGAGAGGGCTAGCAGATGGATAGCACAGATCCAGTTGTACCGCACCGGAAAGGCGCTGGGACCAAACGGAATCCCGGTGGAATTATATAAAAAGGGGGCAACACAGCTTGTTCCTCATCTACTGCGTATGTACAACGACAGCTTAGAGAGGGGGATCCTCCCAAAGGATCAACGACTGGCCACCATAGTAGCTATCCATAAACCAAACAAACCGCCGCACGACTGCATGTCATACAGACCAATCTCCCTGATTAACGCTGAGGCTAAGATCTTGGCCAAAGTGCTGGCGACAAGGCTCCAGGCACACTTAGCAACAGTGGTACATCCGGACCAGTCGGGATTTATGCCGAACCGTAATACTGCCCTTAATTTGCGGCGTCTCCACAGGGTTATCGCGCGTAGGTCCACCATTGAGGAAGACGCCGATATTCTGTCTCTTGATGCCCGGATGGCATTTGACCTGGTCGAATGGCCATTCCTGTTCGCAGTCTTACAGCATCTGGGATTTGGACCGAAGATCCGTGCCTGGATCAAACTATTATACACGCGACCGCTGGCCCAGGTGGTGGTGAACGGCCACGTATCATCTGACTTTCCGCTGGGGAGGGGAACACGACAGGGCTGCCCCCTCTCGCCACTTTTATTCGCGCTGGTTTTGGAGCCGCTGGCGGCGTGGATACGTCAGGATCAGGTGATCCACGGCCTAAAGTGGGCTTTGGGAAGGGAGGACCGCATTTCTCTATATGCGGACGACATATTATTATATCTGGCATCCCCGGCACGTTCTATTAATTGTCTCTTGGATATCTGTGGGTCGTATGGGCGGGTCTCCGGATACACCATTAATTGGGCGAAGTCGCACCTTTATGTATTGCACGGATCCACACCGCGGCTTCCAAGTGGGTGTGTAATACAGACAGTGGAACACGGATTTCGATACCTAGGAATATATGTCACGTATGATAGACTGCAATTCATCGCGGAAAACCTCACACAGCCCTTAATCCTCTTCCGCAGAGACGTAAAACACTGGCGCTCCCTGCCGCTAACGCTTCTGGGAAGAGCGGCCCTTTATAAAATGATGGCGCTCCCCAGGTTCCTATATGCTCTGCAGAACACACCCTTCCCGGTATCTCCAGCATACATCAAAGCAATACACGCAGAAGTGACATGTTTATTGTGGGATGGGAAAATACCGCGGATAGCACTCCACAAACTAACAAGGAGCTGGTATGATGGGGGTATTGCACTCCCTAATATCAAGGTATACTACTGGGCCTCACAGCTCACAGTGGTTAACCATTGGCTGCATGCCCCCGGCGATGATCCGGCATATCGTATGGATAGACATCTGCTAGACTCGGAGGGAATAATGGGAGCACTATACAACAAGGTCAGAAGACCTAACCTCACAGGCCCAACGGCGCATACGATAAAAATCTGGCATGAGACTCAACGTGCGTTGGGATGGGAGGGGAAGATAATGCAAGCTATGCCATTATGGGACACAAAGCGGCTAGGCCTCCTGCGAAATACTAAAGGTTTTCGCCAATGGGACCTGATAGGAATTTCACAAGTGGGGGACATGTGGAAGAAAAAGGAAATAGTAACATTTGCGCACCTGCAGGCGACATATGGCTTGGTCAATACTGAAAACTTTCGCTACCTACAGATCAGACACGCTCTCCAGGCCGTAATCCCCCCAGATACTAAGTTAGCGGAGTCGTCGCCTCTGGAAGATAGACTTCTCACAGAGCATCTCACCAAAAAAGCTATATCACTAACATACCGGAAAATAATTAACAACCAACCCGACCCTCTAACCGGCCTTAAAGCTAAGTGGGAAGTGGAGTTAGGATAACTAGACGACACGGATTGGCAGGACGCACTCTCATCCCCTAAGACGGTAGCGATCCCCTCAAGACTAAAGTTGATACAACTGAAAATCCTACACCGTACATACTATACCCGAACATTACTATATAAACTGCACCAGACAGATTCACCACTTTGTCTTAGGCAGTGTGGAGAAGAGGGGACTCTCTTTCACACCCTTTGGCTCTGTCCAGCAATTGCCCGTTATTGGAAGGCAGTTATGCGGACCCTCTCACAGGTTACAAATACTACGATTCTCCCGGACCCAAAAAGATGTCTCCTTAACGTATGGGAACCGACTGATCTCACTCGCATGACGCAAACATGGGTAACACTGGGCATGATGTTGGCGAAGAGAAGTATAGCACAGTAGTGGGGATCCCGCCTGACTCCCACCCTTCCTCAGTGGAGTGAGGCAATGGATAACGTAATGATAGTGGAAAAGACTGTATACATTCATAGAGGATGGCCCAAAAAATGGTCTCTGATATGGGGAGGGTGAAACACTTACCGTGGGAATATATGTGAGCTCCTGAGGGAGGATACTGGCTCAGAAGTCAATGATTGAACTGACCAAAAATGGGATGTATGATGCTCTGTATTTCAGGTATAGGTGCAGGAATAAGGGCGCAACAGGAGCCTAAAAATGAAAAGAATGTCATCTACTGGATATATTGTATGTCAATGGACCATCTCAGTGTTGACGGTGTGTTTCTCATGATGATCAGTGCCGAAAATATTTTGTGTTTTATTGGAAATGTTCATAAAAAAACATTTAAAAAAAAAAAAACTAGATAATGTTCTGACTCGCGACAAAGCAACATATGCCATACCCTCTTTAAATACAGTAGATCCAATGTTCACCAATGCACTGTCTACACTTGATCCTTGAGATTTATGAATAGTCACTGCATATGCCAGAGAAAATGTAAATTGTTTCCTACGGACATATAAATCTTTAACAAGCAAAAAACAAACTGAACAACGACCAATTTCTTTAACTTCATCAATCTGATCAAATTTAATTTTTAAAAATTCAATTCCTTTTTTTTTCTGATAATTCACAAAATCCACCACTTTACCCATTGCACCATTAACTAAACCTTTCTCTACATCCAAATTACGCCTTAAAATTACCCGACAGTTTACACACACATACAGTGTATTTTCCAAACCAGCAGTTTTAGATATTTTTTTGTTTTCTAAACAATCTAGTTTTGATCTCAACTTACCCGTCAAAATAATAGTGATTCCTTCGTGTAGTATTTTATCGATGGCTTCCATTTTAACAATTTCTTCATTTTCCAATTTTAATAATTCTTCGTTGAATATTGAACACTCACGCAGTGTCGGCATTAAGCAAATCACTGACTTATTTTTAGCAATTTCCATGTACACTTTTGCAGCAATTGCATTTTCATTTGGAAAGACATTGCAAAGTAATCGACTCTCCAAAGCTTCTTTCCCTTTTTTTGAAAGAATTACAATTCTTATATCTTGAAGAATACTTCCATATTCAGCATCATTTGCCTGTCGCATATTTGTTGTCAGTTCTTTGTAGTCAAAATTACTCCAAATGTTCACATTACCAACACTGCCAAGAGACTTTCTGGTATCTTCATGGGCAAGTGTTTTAAATACCGGTTGTCCTTTTACCGGTGTCAGTTGCAGTAGATCTCCAAAAACTATGACGTGTTTTCCTCCAAATAACACGTCATACTCTGTTTTAAGAATTTGCTGCATTCTTAAATGCACACACAAAGGCAAGCATCAAGTTTGAAACCATGCTCACCTCATAAATAATGAGAAGTTTCATTTTCTTCAGCACTCTTGAAACTTCACAACAAGCTTCTCCAGATAGCTTGTGGTATTCCAATTTGTTCTCATGCTCTACTGACAGCATTAGTAAACGATGTAAAGTAATTCCTTTAATGTTATGTGCTGCCAACCCAGTTGGAGCAGTGACAACACAAGACAAATGCGACTCAGTGGTTTTTTGCAGATAACTTGTAATTACTTTAATTAAGAAACTCTTTCCTGTTCCAGCTTGACCACTCACATACATTCGGATAGGTTGAAATGATGTACATGAGCACACTCTCTTTTCATGAAGTAATCCATGGTCAATCTGCTCTTTCACTTGCTGATATATTTGTTTCTGTTCAACATTTAGTTGCTCTTCCAAGTTTCCTAACTGTATTGCATCTTCTTGTGCTTGATACATTGCTGTTTCCACCTCATTCATTGCAATCGCTGCTTCATTTTCAACAATTGGTTGTCCTAGTGGATCTTGACTCAGTGCAGCAGAACTTTGACTGTCTTGAGAACTGTCTCTAGCAATCTCAGCTGCAATTGTAGCTTCTTGATCAATTTCATCATTCAACATGTTCACATAATTTGAGAAAGCACTGCATTGTATGCTATCTTTACAAGCATTAAATGAATCTTCATAGCTGGGAAAATCTCCAAGTAATTCCAGTTCAGAACGCCATGGTTTGAACATTTGCAAAAGGGCTAAATAGTAAAATTCCCTTTTGTCAGCAGTGTCGCAACTCAGTTTTCTGTGATTAATTAAATTTCCTTTCCTTTGTTTCACCAGACATCCTTCAGAACCAATCACTCCATATTTTCCATCGTTGATGTTCTCAAGTTGATGAATTCTCTTTGGATAGTATGTGTCCAACATATTGGTTTTCAAAATATCTGTACTTTCAGGGTCATTTTCTGCTAAATATTCAATTTCTTGAACAGATTTCAGTGCCCGATTTCGCATTCCTGCAAGACCTAGACTCACCCAAATGATTCTTCTACTTTTGGAATATAGACTTGCAGATGATAACCGATCTGAACATTCAAATGCTCCAATTTCACGATGGGATAACATCTTCAAACTGAAACTGTATAATTTCTTACTTAGAGTCTTCTCGTGAGAAATCTCTTCCCACATTTCTTTCAATTCAGTCTTTTCTGATTTAGTAATGTAAGACGTTACATATCGAGCAACAGCAATGGAATTGTCCGCAACATACTGAATATCCATGTTAGCGTTCCACATGGATAAAATAACTGGATTGTAGTCATTTATATATTTTGATTCTTCGCTTCTTCTTAAGTTGTAGGTGTTTTTCGGAGACTTTCTTGTGATGGTGTGTCGTACAGCTGACATAAAACTGTTCACTCTTCCTTTGGCTAATACAGGACGTGGAAATCCAAAACGACATTTGGTATAGAACTTATCCTTTGACTTGTACTTTCGTCGACAGTATTTTCCACACCTATGGCTTTGAGATCGTAAGACTTGTTGTTTTAAGTTTTTCTCTTCTCTGCTATTTGGAAGAGCACATGTAGTATAATCTTCAATGAAAGACAAAACAGTTTCATCTGAATCAAATTTGGGGGCATCCTTGACCCATAACAACATATGTATGTGAGGAGCACCTCTTGCTTGATACTCCTTTCTCCAAAAGAAATCCACAACTTCTCCAAGAGGATTCTTCCTTTCAATCCTCTTTGCAACTCTGATAGAGGTAATTTACTTGTTTTGGGCTCCATACGAACAATAGCCTGAAACGGGTGAACACATTGTATCAGAATAGACTCATACGTATTTAAATCAATCAGCTCTGGAGGAATAGCAAACAACTCTAGATTATTATGAACAGCTCTAGCAGGCATTTTATTCTCATCTAATTTATTATAACAATATTTGCAAATACGCTGCTCACATCCCAAATCAAAACAATCCTCTACCAACAAATAAGTTGTAAATTCCATCCACTTATCATTATCTTCTATTTCACGTTTTAAATACAGATTGACACCCCTAGTCTGATTTTTATAGTGACTTCGCCGACAACAAATACAAGAAACATTTGGTCTTTCACCTGAAATTAACTTAAACTTTGTGATTTCATCCTCACATTTTTCTGTAATTACAGGTTCTACATTGTCTTCCACATTTTGTTCTACTAATGTGTCAGTTTCGTCACTCTCTTGCTGAGGCCCAAAGTAACAAAACTCAATATCCTCACAGACCTGCTTCACATCTGAAACTGACCCACGTAAAAGAGCACTGTTCAACTCACTTAACTTTAGTGCTGGACTTTTTGCATAATACAACCTTCTCACTAACTTCCGCATTTAAGTATGATGTACTGCCAGCATTCTGAAATGGTGAAAAACACTTTCACAAACTTTCCTAGAAAGACAAGCCAGAGAATGACCTTGCAAACCAGTATGTTTTCTCACTCTGCAAGGGTCTAGTCCTTGCAACAGCTTAATCTTTTGTTTTACACTTTTTTTAGTATAGACTCGTAAAAAAACTACATAATTTTTCAATAGATTCCTGTCGTACACTACAAACACTACTGCAATCCCAAGTGTACACAGGGTTTTTAGCACGTCTCCCTAAAACTTCATCAGCTATCACTTCTTCTGCATTTCTTTCAACCATTTTCTCTTTCTCCATTGGACAACCATCACTAACCTCATAACCTCTACCACTGGTGTCAACTGCATACAATAATTTTTCACTTAGTGAATAACTCTCTTCATTAAAAAAAGGTTCTGAACTAGAACTGTGTTTCCATTCTCCCAAAAAAACTTCACAACATTTTTTTTATTAATAACTCTTTTCCTCCTACTTTTGGCCTTCATCACATATATTGGTTTATCTAGTGATCGAATTCTGTTTAACAGTCAAATAAACAGTTTCCTTTTTACTTCAAAAGCCTTTTCCACAATGCTTTCAATATGCTTCTTCTTTTTATAAAATAAAGCTCTCTTTTTATATTTCTTCACATCTTTCAGCAAATTATGCACTACTCTCTTGTAAAATATTTTTTTGCGTAATTCCTTATACTGATTTTGTCTTCTTTTACCATACTTTATCTCCTTTGACTGAACATTTGCTTTTTTACTTTTCCTCTTATTTTGATTTTTTTTCTTACTTAAAAATTTTTCTGAAGTTGCAGCATTCTCTACATTCTGTTTGCTCCTACAAACATTTTTAATAAATTGCTTCGTGATCTTACCAGAATTGTTTTTCCTTTTAGCCACATTATCTTGTTCATTCAATACTTGTGGTTGATGTTTCTTCAAATATTCTTCCTGTCTCTGTTCTTTTCTTTTCCTTTTTTTTTCTGGCCAAATTTCTCGATTTTAACATTGAAAAACAGTATCTGCAAAAAAGAATCACAAATAAATGTATATTAATAACTTTCAAATTTACAGTATTCCATTACTGTACAAACACATTTTATATAAAAACAGACTAAGAATTTATAGCCCTGAACCACAAGTGTGACGATGATTAAAACACTACATACATAGTGCATACTCCTTTGAAGCAGTTCATGCCCTAAAGCCTACCTCACTAAAAGACTACATGCTAAGTGACTGAATGATTACACTACTAAAAGGAGACACACTGGGTGAGTACCAGGGTGTTTGCTAGAAGTATATGAATACTAACTGGGGAATTGAAGGTGCGAAAGACAACTGTGTAGCTGATTAGAGAACTGAATGCATACTGGATAGGCATTTAAAGCAGTCTATGTGCTAAGGCCCGACTCACTGCATGAGTACTTGGGTACTGACTGAATGATTAGACTACAGCAAGGAGACTGCCTGGATGAATTTATAAGTGGTAGGCTTTTCGCACAGGGAATGGATTAGTACTTGGTACTGAATGGGTCACTAGAAGAGTGCAAAGGGAGTGACAGGATGTTTGCTGGACTATATGGATACTGACTAGGGAATTGAAAGTGTAAAAGACAAGTCTGTAGGTGGTTAGAAGACTGCATGCATAGTGCATAGGGGTTTGAAGCAGTCCATGTGCTAAGGCCTGGATCAGTGCATGAATACTTAGGCACTGACTGAATGATTAGAGTACTGCAAAGAGAGTGTCTTGCTGAATTTATAACTGTTTGGGTTTTGGCACAGTGAATGTATTACTACATGGTGCTGAATGGGTCACTAGAAGACTGCAAAGGGACTGACAGGGTGTTTCCTAGAAGTGTATGGATACTGACTAGGGAATTGAAGGTGTGAAAACAACTGTGTAGGTGGTCAGAGAACTACATGCATACTGCATAGACATTTGAAGCAGTCTATTTGGTAATGAATGGTTCACAACATAAGTATTTAGAAACTAAATCATCAGACTACTTCTAGGACAGTGCCTGGGTAAAAATTTTAAATTTTCAGCTCTGGTGCAGTGAAGACAATACTACATGGTACTGCACTTTAGTGTCAAATCATGACTCATTTTATCAATGCATAAGCAAACACTGGCTTCCCTTACCACTGGAAGTGGTAAGGGAACAGCACACAATCTACATATTTCTCGACTACACTTTACCGTCAATACCTAACTCATTTAATGAAAGCATAAGCCATAACTGTCTTCTAATGCTACTAAAACTTCACAACATGGCAGGTTTTAAAACAGTAATCTATCAGCAAATACACTATGTTACCAAACGCTTCTCTCACAGTGGTTCCCAAATGTACACAGACTCACAGTGTGATTCTAGACAAGCACCACTATCCCTAGGAGTTTACCACAACTCATTCACTACAGTGGAAGAGGTAAGGGAACTGCACACAATCTACATATTTCACGACTGCACTTTAGTGTCTATGCCTGACTCTTTTAATCAACGCATAAGCAAAGACTGGCTTCTAATGCTACTAAAACTTGACAACATGACAGATTTTAAAACAGTTATCTGTCAGAAAATACACGATGTTACCAAACGCTTCTCTCACAGTGGTTCCCAAATGCACACAGACTCACAGTTTGATTCTAGACAAGCACCACTATCCCTAGGAGTTTACCAAAACTCATTCACTACACTGGAAGTGGTAAGGGAACTGAACACAATCTACATATTTCACCACTACACTTTACTCTCAATATCTGACTCATTTAATGAAAGCATAAGCCATAACTGTCTTCTAATGCTACTAAAACTTGAGAACATGACATGTTTTAAAACAGTTATCTGTCAGCAATTACACGATGTTACCAAGCGCGTCTATCACAGTGGTTCCCAAATGTACACAGACTCACAGTGTGATTCTAGACAAGCACCACTATCCCTAGGAGTTTACCAAAACTCATTCACTACACTGGAAGAGATAAGGGAACTGCACATAATCTACATATTTCACGACTGCACTTTAGTGTCAATGCCTGACTCATTTAATCAACACATAAGCAAAGACTGGCTTCTAATACTACTAAAACTTGAGAACATGACATGTTTTAAAACAGTTATCTGTCAGCAAATACACGATGTTACCAAACGCTTCTCTCACAGTGGTTCCCAAATGTACACAGACTCACAGTGTGATTCTAGACAAGCACCACTATCCCTAGGAGTTTACCAAAACTCATTCACTACAGTGGAAGAGGTAAGGGAACTGCATACAATCTACATATTTCACGACTGCACTTTAGTGTCAATGCCTGACTCATTTAATCAACACATAAGCAAAGACTGGCTTCTAATGCTACTAAAACTTGACAACATGACAGGTTTTCAAACAGTTATCTGTCAGCAAATACACGATGTAACCAAACGCTTCTCTCACAGTGGTTCCCAAATGCAAACAGACTCACAGTGTGATTCTAGACAAGCACCATTATCCCTAGGACTTTACCAAAACTCATTCACTTCAGTAGAAGTGGTAAAGGAACTGCACACAATCTACATATTTCACGACTGCACATTAATGTCAATGCCTGACTAATTTAATCAACGCATAAGCAAAGACTGGCTTCTAATGCTACTAAAACTTGACAACATGACATGTTTTAAAACAGTTATCTGTCAGCAAATACACAATGTTACCAAACGCTTCTCTCACAGTGGTTCCCAAATGCACACAGACTCACAGTGTGATTCTAGACAAGCACCACTATCCCTAGGAGTTTACCAAAACTCATTCACTGCACTGGAAGCGATAAGGGAACTGCACACAATCTGCATATTTCACGACTACACTTTACTGTCAATACCTAACTCATTTAATGAAAGCATAAGCCATAACTGTCTTCTAATGCTACTAAAACTTCACAACATGGCAGGTTTTAAAACAGTTATCTATCAGCAAATACACGATGTTACCAAACGCTTCTCTCACAGTGGTTCCCAAATGTACACAGACTCACAGTGTGATTCTAGACAAGCACCACTATCCCTAGAAGTTTACCACAACTCATTCACTACAGTGGAAGAGGTAAGGGAACTGCACACAATCTACATATTTCACGACTGCACTTTAGTGTCTATGCCTGACTCTTTTAATTAACGCATAAGCAAAGACTGGCTTCTAATGCTACTAAAACTTGACAACATGACAGATTTTAAAACAGTTATCTGTCAGAAAATACACGATGTTACCAAACGCTTCTCTCACAGTGGTTCCCAAATGTACACAGACTCACAGTGTGATTCTAGACAAGCACCACTATCCCTAGGACTTTACCAAAACTCATTCAGTACAGTGGAAGAGGTAAGGGAACTGCATACAATCTACATATTTCACGACTGCACTTTAGTGTCAATGCCTGACTCATTTAATCAACACATAAGCAAAGACTGGCTTCTAATGCTACTAAAACTTGACAACATGACAGGTTTTAAAACAGTTATCTGTCAGCAAATACACGATGTAACCAAACGCTTCTCTCACAGTGGTTCCCAAATGCAAACAGACTCACAGTGTGATTCTAGACAAGCACCACTATCCCTAGGACTTTACCAAAACTCATTCACTTCAGTGGAAGTGGTAAAGGAACTGCACACAATCTACATATTTCACCCCTGCACTTTAATGTCAATGCCTGCCTAATTTAATCAACGCATAAGCAAAGACTGGCTTCTAATGCTACTAAAACTTGACAACATGACATGTTTTAAAACAGTTATCTGTCAGCAAATACACAATGTTACCAAACGCTTCTCTCACAGTGGTTCCCAAATGCACACAGACTCACAGTGTCATTCTAGACAAGCACCACTATCCCTAGGAGTTTACCAAAACTTATTCACTACACTAGAAGCGATAAGGGAATTGCACACAATCTACATATTTCACGACTACCTGTACTGTCAATACCTAACTCATTTAATGAAAGCATAAGCCATAACTGTCTTCTAATGCTACTAAAACTTCACAACATGGCAGGTTTTAAAACAGTTATCTATCAGCAAATACACGATGTTACCAAACGCTTCTCTTACAGTGGTTCCCAAATGTACACAGACTCACAGTGTGATTCTAGACAAGCACCACTATCCCTAGGAGTTTACCACAACTCATTCACTACAGTGGAAGAGGTAAGGGAACTGCATACAATCTACATATTTCACGACTGCAATTTAGTGTCTATGCCTGACTCTTTTAATCAACGCATAAGCAAAGACTGGCTTCTAATGCTACTAAAATTTGACAACATGACAGATTTTAAAACAGTTATCTGTCAGAAAATACACGATGTTACCAAACGCTTCTCTCACAGTGGTTCCCAAATGTACACAGACTCACAGTGTGATTCTAGACAAGCACCACTATCCCTAGGACTTTACCAAAACTCATTCACTACAGTGGAAGAGGTAAGGGAACTGCATACAATCTACATATTTCACGACTGCACTTTAGTGTCAATGCCTGACTCATTTAATCAACACATAAGCAAAGACTGGCTTCTAATGCTACTAAAACTTGACAACATGACAGGTTTTAAAACAGTTATCTGTCAGCAAATACACAATGTAACCAAACGCTTCTCTCACAGTGGTTCCCAAATGCAAACAGACTCACAGTGTGATTCTAGACAAGCACCACTATCCCTAGGAGTTTACCAAAACTCATTCACTACACTAGAAGAGATAAGGGAACTGCACATAATCTACATATTTCACGACTGCACTTTTGTAGGAAGGTGGATATCTGACTATGGTTACCCCCAAATTTTTGCCTAGTGTCTAGCTGGTTTTTCGACTTAGTTGGCCTGAGATCCTGCCATTCAGGCTCTCAGGCTATCTGCTCTCTCTGTAAAATGGACTCCATGTACCCTAGGTACATACCCAATTGGTTGGATCACCCTGTCAGCCCCTGTACCAGTGTACACTAGGTACCCAGGGCATTGGTGTATCCAAGGCCTGCCAGGGGCTGAAGCATGTATTATGCCACCCCAGGCTTGGCCTAACAATCTGACACAACTGGCTGATCACTCAGCTGGGGTAAGTTGGTGTAATCACCTCTTACTTAGGTGTAGTATACCTATACCTAAACTTAAATGGGACACCTGGTAACCTATAAGTCACTCCTATGGCAGGCCTTAACAATCCTGAAGGCAGAGTGCTTGGTTCCATGTGAGATGGTGCTCTGGCATGAGCTGAGCCTGTCTGCAGTGGTCGGAACAACTTCCTTCTACTGTTTCCAGATATCGTCATACCATATACTCTTAAGTGCATTATGAACCTCGCGGTTAAATGCTATCTTTGGTTTGGCTTTATCAAAACATGTCGAGTAAGGTGTCATACGAATTGGAATACTAACCCCTCGCCAATTCTGGCGACGGGGTTAGCATTCCACCCTTCTAGAGGGACACGACATGTACAGTACCTGAAACCCGGGTAAAATCAGACATAGCCTCAGCTCCACAAAATGGATGCTGCCACCACAGACACAAGTCTGCCCTCCTGCTGCTGGGAGTCCTTCCAGCTTGGGAGGTGTGGACAAAGGGTTTCCTGCCAGGGGAGGTGCATGCACCACCCCAGACAGGATTTTGTGTATTGGTCAGGTAGGGCTTGAAAGAAACCAGACATGCCTGTGGCTCACAAGGAGCCTCGGTGCATATGCCAGTTCAAACCGGTCCTGGGGCACACCAGTCCCGGGCCTGGGGCGAGCTGGACAAAGGATTGGGGGTGTAACCACCCCCCTTCCTGGTCCCACCCATAGGGAGGGACCTAGCAGGTAGTCCGGCCCCTAGAATCCGAATAAAGGTAGGAGCTGTGTCCTAAGACTTCAGACATCCTGGAATCAACTTGAAACTAAGAAGAAGACGGGAACTTCGACATTCTGCTGCACAGAAGACTGAAGAAAATCTCCCCTGTGGTCAGGGAGTGACCACCTTGCTAACGCAAGCACCATCCAGCGAATCACCGTCTGCTTTGCCGCCGCCTCCCGCCGGAGCCCGAGCCCAGAGACTGACAAGACCTGGACCTCCAGACCTCTCACCGCCCGATCCACAGTCCCTGCAAAGAGGAGACCCGTGGAGGCACCGAGACACGTGGAGCCAGCCATCTTGGAACGACTACGACAAGCTGACAAGTGCAACAACCGAGGCTCCCTCCAAGTTGTGCTTTGGGTCCTGAGAAGCCCAACCCTCGAGCAGCATCTGCACCAAAGGTGAGCCCTCCAGCATCTCCACGATCTGCGTGGGGCCCTTCTGCATTTTGCCACTCGACGCGCCTAACCGGTTGCTGGCCCGCTGGCTAGTGGCCATCTTGGCGACGAAATCTACGACAAACACCGCTGGTCTGGTTGCTCCAGACTGGCCCTTGCTCCCCTCCAAAGGAGCAATCCCTCTGACCTTGCTGGTCAGAACCAACAGCTGATTTCCGAATCCTCCTACAATTGCTTTTGCCAAGGCTTGTTTGCTTCGATCAAGTCGCCGACACCGCCAACAGCGAGAGCCTGCGTGGGACAGCTCGTGAGCCGACTCCTGGACGTCGTCGACCTTCAGGGACCACGTGGCTGCGGAGACAAGCTACCCCTCATCACCTGTTTGCACCCGACATCGCCTGGTACCCATCTGGTGCCACGCTGGTCACTGGCTAGTGACTGTGAACACTGTCCCCTCTGCTTACAGGTCTTCAACATCTCCGATCCACTCTTGGATCCACTGCATCTCTTCCCGACCGACCGCCTGCAGCATCTTTGTCCCAGGCTCAACGGAACAGATAGAAGAAACCCGACGCACTTTGAGGCCTATGCACCCGCTTCCTGTGGGTGAGGTAAAGCTGGTACTCCGGTGCCCATGTGTAGTAATACATCTCTAGTGCCTGTGTTCCAAATCTTAAGTTCCTAGGTCATCCGGAAGATTCCTTTTGCAGTAACTTTGTACTTTTTACGCACCCATTGAAACCTATGGGAGCACGCGTGTGACTATTTGCTCTGCACACGCCACCCGTGGACCTCCTGGTCACTAACTGACGTTAGCTCCTTGTAGGCCCAGCGATTCTAGAGGCCCTAGGCCTTTTCCCTTTTCTGTTCGTGGTACTTATACCACTATTTTAGTATATGGTTTGAGTGGCCACCAGGGCCTATCCATATAACGTGCAACTTCTGTGTATTCTGTGATAATCTTGTTTGACGATTTGTGCTCCTGTGCTCATAAAGAGACTAGGGGTTACTTTGAGAAATAAATACATATATATTTTGAATATATATCTGTGTGGTGTCCTTTCATTGGTATAAAAGGGGGTTACTATTGGTAAAACAGCTTGCTTAACACGCTTCACGAGTTTAGCCTCAAAGACTGCTTAGCCTACGCTACCACTAGGGCAGCTAGTCCAAAAAGGTTGACTTACAACCACACCATAAGGGTTGCTTGGCATGGTACAAGGTGGTCACTAGAACTAGTGAACAGCATATACCAGGCCAACTTCTCACATTGGTGAGCAGCGGTTGGATTTGAGCTTGCTGTGTTTTACCATTGTAATCTCTTGGTTACCAATTGAAAGATCACATAGGTACCTGTAGGTACATATAAAACAAGATTAGATATACATAAGTTCTACTGAACTTAGTTGTTGTAGAGCAAAGGGAGTAGCACACCCTGACTACAACTACTAGATAGGTTTAGTAGGTAAACACAAGTGTAGGTAGATTGCAACACATCCACCCACACTTAAGAGCAATGGCCGGGGCAGAGGGGTCCACTGTACCCATCTCTGTTGAGAGTGACCCCCAGAGGGCACCATCCAGCTTTGCTACCCTTAATCAGAATGAGCTCAGGCATTTGGCAACTCTTAGAGGCCTTAAACAGCCCAAGAACCCAAACTCTGCTGAGCTCAGAGAACTCTTACAGAATGATGAGAATCAGAGAGAACTCAGGAAAGCTTCCCAGTTAGCCCCCTTAGGGTCAGGAACAGGAGGCCCCCCTTCTGAAGATGCCACAGAGGTACCCCCTTCCAATAGTCACCCCTTAGATGGGATGCCTACCACAGAGGAAGAAAGTGATGGGGATACAGATGTGAGTGGGGATGAAGGGAGAACTAGCCCAGTGCCAAGTGTTATACTTGGCCCAGCTAAACTAAGGCTGTTGGGGACTGACAGTGGGTTCACCCCATTGGATCTCCCCAGTGGACTTAACACAGGGCTTGGAAGGCAAAGGAATCGCTCAGGTGACTCCAAAGCTTCCCATGGCTCTAGAGGCTCTCAAGGTCACTCCAGAAGGAGACTGACCACCCCTCAGAGGAGGGAACATGAGGCCAGAATGCAGGAAGCCCAGCTGAGGATCAGGAAGCAGGAGCTAGAAGTAGCCCTGATGGAAGAAAAACTGAACAAGGCTAGGCAGCCTAGAGAGAGTGGGTCTATACCCACTGGTGGCAGCAATGTCCCTAGGGACAAAGATAGGGTCTTTGACAATAGGAACCTGTCCAAGATTGTGCCCCCCTACAAAAGTGGGGATGACATCCACAAATGGATGACTGCTCTTGAGAGAGCCTGCAAAGTGCAGCAGGTTCCTGAAGACCAGTGGGCAGCAATCTTATGGCTCTCCTTTGAGGGGAGAGGCAGAGATAGACTCCTCACTGTTAGAGAAGAGGATGTCAGAAATTACAGAGTCCTGAAGAGTGTCCTAGTTGATGGGTTAGGCTTAACCACTGAACAGTACAGGTTAATGTTCAGAGACACCCAGAAGACACAGACTCAGGACTGGTCTGAATATGTGGAATGTGCCACTAAGGCTTTGGAGGGTTGGTTGCTGGGAAGTAAGGTGTCTGATTATACAGGATTGTACAATTTGATGATGAGAGAGCAGATTTTAAGTAATTGTCAAAACCAGCTTCTCCATCAACACCTGGTAGACTCAGATTTGACCTCTCCCCAAGAATTGGGAAAGAGGGCAGATAAATGGGTCAGGACCAGGATCAGGCCTAAAAACCAGGGTGGTGACCAAAAGAAAGATACCACCAAGCCTCAAGAGAAGGGTGGGGATAAAGAAAAAGAGAAACCTTCCTCAGGGCCCCAAAACTCCACACAGGGTGGTGGGTCCCAAGCTCCCTCCTCTACCACAGCTAAAAAGCCCTACTGCCATGAGTGTAAAACTCCTGGGCATTGGAAAACTGACAGCGGTTGCCCAAGGGCTAAAAACAAAACTGTTCCTCCAATTACTCCTGTCACACCACCTATTACTGTCAGCAGTAATCCCCCAGGTGGTGGGAGTGCCCCCAGAAATCTGGGTGGGTTTACTTGGGGAACACAGGGGGACCCTGGCTTAGCCAATTCCCCTACAGCAACCACTCTTGTCTGTGATGGTGGCATGGGGTTTGCCAACTTCACTGCCTGTCCCAACACTTTGGGTAGGTACAGACAGGAGCCCTACATCAATGGTACAAAAGCTGAGGCCTACAGAGACACTGGAGCTAGCATCACAATGGTGGCCCATTGGCTAGTTCCCTCTGAGCAGCTTTTGCCTGGTTTCTCCTACCAGGTGACTAACATTGATGGCAAACAAAACAGTCATCCCATGGCAGAGGTATGTCTCAGCTGGGGAGGGGTCACTGGCCCTAAAAGGGTAGCAGTGTCCCCAACCTTGCCTGTAGACTGCTTACTGGGGAATGACTTAGAACTCTCAGCTTGGGCTGGAGTTGAACAAGACACCCATTCTAAAATGGTAGGCCTTTCACAAAAGGGTAGGGGGGTTGTGCCATTCACAACCCCTGTCCAAATAGATTTCCTCCCTGAAAAGGTTGGAAGGGCAGTGGTAGCCACAGCCCAGGCACAGACAGACTTCCCTGTAGGGACTGGCAGAGCTGTGACAGTCACAGCTCAAACACAAACTGAGTGCCCCCCTGAAAAGGTTGGCAAGGCTGTAATGGTCTCAGCCTATACTCAGACTGACATAGGTGTAGTGAAGCCTGAAACAATGGATCACTCCACACAAACTGAGAGTAGTGGGGAGGAAGAAAAGTCTCCCTCTCCCCAGACATTAGGAAAAGGTCAGCCTCCTCAGGGATCTGACCTCACCCCTTGTGAAGGAACTGCCCCAGAGGTAGCCAGGCCTGGCCTGGCAGAGCCTCTGATGTCAGTGGCCCCTTCCAAGGTGGGATCCAGTCTGGTGCAGGTAGCCTGCCTCTCTCTACCCTGCCTCAGTCAGCCCAGGGCTGCAGAGGTCAGGGAGGCCAGTGGACCCCCAGAGGGCCCCTGTCCACAAGAACCCCCCCATCAAAAGAATGAGGATTGCCTGGCTAGTAGCCCTAGTCAGGTGATGGGTAAAAACATTCCTGAGGGATCTCCTTTACAGGTAGTTAGGGACCTCCCCCAGGGGGATTCTGTTGGGCACAGGCAAACATGGGACCTTAGGGCCCCAAACCTGACCTGTCCCTCCAGTAAGCCCACAAAAGGGACCCAGCCTCCAGCTTTAGGTAGCCAGAGGCTGACCCTGAGAGCACAGTGCAACTCAGTTAAAGAAAGAAAGGCATCCATGGTGGAGGATGATTGGAGGAAGCTGAGGCCTCACTTTGAGGACACTCACTTCAGTACTCCATCTCAACACCAGCCTTTTACTTTGCCAAGACACACCACAGGTAGAGATTCCCTATGGTGGAGACCCTCTGATACCCTTAGGGTGAGGGATTGCTTAGTGGACCATGAGACAGGGGGTAACCATGCCAGTGCTGGTTCCTCCTTATATGGCCACTTGGGCAATATAGGCTTACCTGGTCAAGGTCAGCCTTATCTCCCTTCGTTTGGGGGGGGGTTGTGTAGGAAGGTGGATATCTGACTATGGTTACCCCCAAATTTTTGCCTAGTGTCTAGCTGGTTTTTCGACTTAGTTGGCCTGAGATCCTGCCATTCAGGCTCTCAGGCTATCTGCTCTCTCTGTAAAATGGACTCCATGTACCCTAGGTACATACCCAATTGGTTGGATCACCCTGTCAGCCCCTGTACCAGTGTACACTAGGTACCCAGGGCATTGGTGTATCCAAGGCCTGCCAGGGGCTGAAGCATGTATTATGCCACCCCAGGCTTGGCCTAACAATCTGACACAACTGGCTGATCACTCAGCTGGGGTAAGTTGGTGTAATCACCTCTTACTTAGGTGTAGTATACCTATACCTAAACTTAAATGGGACACCTGGTAACCTATAAGTCACTCCTATGGCAGGCCTTAACAATCCTGAAGGCAGAGTGCTTGGTTCCATGTGAGATGGTGCTCTGGCATGAGCTGAGCCTGTCTGCAGTGGTCGGAACAACTTCCTTCTACTGTTTCCAGATATCGTCATACCATATACTCTTAAGTGCATTATGAACCTCGCGGTTAAATGCTATCTTTGGTTTGGCTTTATCAAAACATGTCGAGTAAGGTGTCATACGAATTGGAATACTAACCCCTCGCCAATTCTGGCGACGGGGTTAGCATTCCACCCTTCTAGAGGGACACGACATGTACAGTACCTGAAACCCGGGTAAAATCAGACATAGCCTCAGCTCCACAAAATGGATGCTGCCACCACAGACACAAGTCTGCCCTCCTGCTGCTGGGAGTCCTTCCAGCTTGGGAGGTGTGGACAAAGGGTTTCCTGCCAGGGGAGGTGCATGCACCACCCCAGACAGGATTTTGTGTATTGGTCAGGTAGGGCTTGAAAGAAACCAGACATGCCTGTGGCTCACAAGGAGCCTCGGTGCATATGCCAGTTCAAACCGGTCCTGGGGCACACCAGTCCCGGGCCTGGGGCGAGCTGGACAAAGGATTGGGGGTGTAACCACCCCCCTTCCTGGTCCCACCCATAGGGAGGGACCTAGCAGGTAGTCCGGCCCCTAGAATCCGAATAAAGGTAGGAGCTGTGTCCTAAGACTTCAGACATCCTGGAATCAACTTGAAACTAAGAAGAAGACGGGAACTTCGACATTCTGCTGCACAGAAGACTGAAGAAAATCTCCCCTGTGGTCAGGGAGTGACCACCTTGCTAACGCAAGCACCATCCAGCGAATCACCGTCTGCTTTGCCGCCGCCTCCCGCCGGAGCCCGAGCCCAGAGACTGACAAGACCTGGACCTCCAGACCTCTCACCGCCCGATCCACAGTCCCTGCAAAGAGGAGACCCGTGGAGGCACCGAGACACGTGGAGCCAGCCATCTTGGAACGACTACGACAAGCTGACAAGTGCAACAACCGAGGCTCCCTCCAAGTTGTGCTTTGGGTCCTGAGAAGCCCAACCCTCGAGCAGCATCTGCACCAAAGGTGAGCCCTCCAGCATCTCCACGATCTGCGTGGGGCCCTTCTGCATTTTGCCACTCGACGCGCCTAACCGGTTGCTGGCCCGCTGGCTAGTGGCCATCTTGGCGACGAAATCTACGACAAACACCGCTGGTCTGGTTGCTCCAGACTGGCCCTTGCTCCCCTCCAAAGGAGCAATCCCTCTGACCTTGCTGGTCAGAACCAACAGCTGATTTCCGAATCCTCCTACAATTGCTTTTGCCAAGGCTTGTTTGCTTCGATCAAGTCGCCGACACCGCCGACAGCGAGAGCCTGCGTGGGACAGCTCGTGAGCCGACTCCTGGACGTCGTCGACCTTCAGGGACCACGTGGCTGCGGAGACAAGCTACCCCTCATCACCTGTTTGCACCCGACATCGCCTGGTACCCATCTGGTGCCACGCTGGTCACTGGCTAGTGACTGTGAACACTGTCCCCTCTGCTTACAGGTCTTCAACATCTCCGATCCACTCTTGGATCCACTGCATCTCTTCCCGACCGACCGCCTGCAGCATCTTTGTCCCAGGCTCAACGGAACAGATAGAAGAAACCCGACGCACTTTGAGGCCTATGCACCCGCTTCCTGTGGGTGAGGTAAAGCTGGTACTCCGGTGCCCATGTGTAGTAATACATCTCTAGTGCCTGTGTTCCAAATCTTAAGTTCCTAGGTCATCCGGAAGATTCCTTTTGCAGTAACTTTGTACTTTTTACGCACCCATTGAAACCTATGGGAGCACGCGTGTGACTATTTGCTCTGCACACGCCACCCGTGGACCTCCTGGTCACTAACTGACGTTAGCTCCTTGTAGGCCCAGCGATTCTAGAGGCCCTAGGCCTTTTCCCTTTTCTGTTCGTGGTACTTATACCACTATTTTAGTATATGGTTTGAGTGGCCACCAGGGCCTATCCATATAACGTGCAACTTCTGTGTATTCTGTGATAATCTTGTTTGACGATTTGTGCTCCTGTGCTCATAAAGAGACTAGGGGTTACTTTGAGAAATAAATACATATATATTTTGAATATATATCTGTGTGGTGTCCTTTCATTGGTATAAAAGGGGGTTACTATTGGTAAAACAGCTTGCTTAACACGCTTCACGAGTTTAGCCTCAAAGACTGCTTAGCCTACGCTACCACTAGGGCAGCTAGTCCAAAAAGGTTGACTTACAACCACACCATAAGGGTTGCTTGGCATGGTACAAGGTGGTCACTAGAACTAGTGAACAGCATATACCAGGCCAACTTCTCACAACTTTAGTGTCAATGCCTGACTCATTTAATCAACACATAAGCAAAGACTGGCTTCTAATACTACTAAAACTTGAGAACATGACATGTTTTAAAACAGTTATCTGTCAGCAAATACACGATGTTACCAAACGCTTCTCTCACAGTGGTTCCCAAATGTACACAGACTCACAGTGTGATTCTAGACAAGCACCACTATCCCTAGGACTTTACCAAAACTCATTCACTACAGTGGAAGAGGTAAGGGAACTGCATACAATCTACATATTTCACGACTGCACTTTAGTGTCAATGCCTGACTCATTTAATCAACACATAAGCAAAGACTGGCTTCTAATGCTACTAAAACTTGACAACATGACATGTTTTAAAACAGTTATCTGTCAGCAAATACACGATGTAACCAAACGCTTCTCTCACAGTGGTTCCCAAATACAAACAGACTCACAGTGTGATTCTAGACAAGCATCACTATCCCTAGGACTTTACCAAAACTCATTCACTTCAGTGGAAGTGGTAAAGGAACTGCACACAATCTACATATTTCACGACTGCACTTTAATGTCAATGCCTGACTAATTTAATCAACGCATAAGCAAAGACTGGCTTCTAATGCTACTAAAACTTGACAACATGACATGTTTTAAAACAGTTATCTGTCAGCAAATACACAATGTTACCAAACGCTTCTCTCACAGTGGTTCCCAAATGCACACAGACTCACAGTGTGATTCTAGACAAGCACCACTATCCCTAGGAGTTTACCAAAACTCATTCACTACACTGGAAGCGATAAGGGAACTGCACACAATCTACATATTTCACGACTACACTTTACTGTCATTACCTACCTCATTTAATGAAAGCATAAGCCATAACTGTCTTCTAATGCTACTAAAACTTCACAACATGGCAGGTTTTAAAACAGTTATCTATCAGCAAATACACGATGTTACCAAACGCTTCTCTCACAGTGGTTCCCAAATGTACACAGACTCACAGTGTGATTCTAGACAAGCACCACTATCCCTAGGAGTTTACCACAACTCATTCACTACAGTGGAAGAGGTAAGGGAACTGCACACAATCTACATATTTCACGACTGCACTTTAGTGTCTATGCCTGACTCTTTTAATCAACGCATAAGCAAAGACTGGCTTCTAATGCTACTAAAACTTGACAACATGACAGATTTTAAAACAGTTATCTGTCAGAAAATACACGATGTTACCAAACGCTTCTCTCACAGTGGTTCCCAAATGCACACAGACTCACAGTGTGATTCTACACAAGCACCACTATCCCTAGGAGTTTACCAAAACTCATTCACTACAGTGCAAGTGGTAAGAGAACTGCACACAATCTACATATTTCACGACTACACTTTAGTGTCAATGCCTGACTCATTTAATCAACGCATAAGCAATGACTGGCTTCTAATGCTACTAAAACTTGACAACATGACAGGATTTAAAATAGTTATCTGTCAGCAAATAAACAATGTTACCATATGCTTCTCTCACATTGGTTCCCAAATGCACACAGACTCACAGTGTGATTCTAGACAAACAACACTATCCCTTGCACTATACCAAAACACATTTCTTCATCTACAAGGAGTACTACATTTTACTGCAGAAACATAACTCATTTCACAAATTCATAAAAAATGACTGGTTTCTAATTCTACCAAAATATAAAAACTTGATAGTGATCTGTCTACAAACACATGAAAAAAACTAATCCTTATCACAAAATGGTTTCTACATGCACACACACTGTCAATAAGATTGTAGAGAAAAAAAGTACTCCCTACACTTTAGCAGAAGAAATACATTAGTCTGATTAAAATAAAAATAGTCTACACACATCCCCTCACAATTAAATAACTCACCTTTCAAGATGTTTTGTAGATTAAGAAGTATATCAGTCACACACCAGATATCAGTCACACACCAGATTTTCTTACACAGAATCTCTGCACTGTGCACCTGTCAGCAGAACCAAAGAATGGCAAAGTTTCCCTCTCATTTTTCACACATATACATGTAAACATCAAATCACATTCCTTCCCACATAAATTCAAAAGCAAACACACATTTCTATTGGTTAAACATTTCAACCCTTTCCAAATGACATAAACTTCAACCCTTCCTCCAATCTGCCTTCTGCCCGTTACCATAGAAACAGGTCATGGAACACTGTACTGAGCACACAGGTCACAAGTTCAGCAGACACAATGTTGCTAATCAAAACAGCAAGTGTGCTTGACTTCTCAACATATCAGCTTATCATAATTAATGTTCCTTTCACGTACTTTTTGTTAACCAATACGAATCATGCGTTTAAAAAACAGAAACATGCACCCTACCTTTCAGTGTAGAAGGTTGTTAAACAACCAATGATTTCTTGTCTTTTTTCAAAATTGCATCTTAGCCACCCTTTCAGAAACATCTTACTTTCCAAACTGCCATTTCATTTACAGAGACCATCTGAGTGCACCCAGACCTCCTTACAAGATGCTTACAGTGTGGATTGTGGGACACAGCTACATTTTCTGGAGCCAAAGGTATGCAGAAAACAAAGGCATTCACAAAGACCTAGGTTTGCCAAATGAAGACATTAAATGGATTGGACAGAGAGGGTTAAAGTGGCACCAATTGATGCCATTGGTGAAATCCTTCATGCAAATCCAACACCCTGACCTCATAATAGTGCACTGTGGTGGCAATGACCTAGGCACTTTGACTGGGGTAGGTCTGGAAATGCTTATGAAGGACACCTTTGCACAACTGATTTCACTTTTCCCTAAAACTGCCTTTGTGTACTCTAACATATGCCAAAGGCAGAAATGGAACTGGTCCGATCATTTTTGTCCACAGATTGAGAAAGCTAGGAAACATGTGAATAAATCTGTTTCTGCTTTTCTCCGAGACTACAGAATGGGGTCCATTTACAATAACAATCTGCGCTTTCATATGCAAGAGATGTATAGGAGAGATGGAGTACACTTTACTGATGAAGGAAACAGAGTCTTCCTCAACCACTTTAGACTCTGTATAGGTACTTACTTATAAGTACCAAAAACTCTCAATGAACACAACAGCTCTTTTAAGAGCCACTCAAGAACAAAACACTTAAGCTTAATCTTTATCTCCCAAGAATTTCATTTTTTTCCCTTGGATCCGCGAACCCACCGCTAGAGGATCCGAGCATCCAACGCGATAGGATGCGCGCACCATGCGCGCATTTCGCCGGTTTAAAAAAAAAAGAAAAAAGGGGGGCCCCAGGGTGTCCTTCTGGGACCCCCTAAGCACCTCTAGAGGGTCAGAGTATTTCCACTCTGCCCCCTTTATATGTTTTACACACTTATTCCCCTTGCATCTTCAGCCTCGCTTCTACCAAGGCAGAAAATGGCCACCAACAGTTCCTGGTTTCGAATGTAGAGAGACACTCGACAGCCAATTAGCATTCAGCGCGCGATCGGGAGGGTGCGCGCTTGGTTCGGGGAGGGTGCGCTTACGGTGGGGGTAGGGTCCGCGGATCCTCCCCGGCCATAGATATCACTAACTTTTTTACCCTAATTTTCTCAGGAACTACTGAACAGATTCACACCATATATGCAAAAGGCACGAGTCTGAGGACTACCTCTTTGCCAAATTTGGTGTCATTCCGTTCAGCGGTTCGGGCTGCAGCTGCAACAACAGATCCTATGGGAAATTGCATGGGGAAAACGTGTTTTGGGACCCCCCTTTTTTCTCGGCCCCCGCTCGACGGATCACCGCAAAACTTTCAGGGTAGGAGCGGAGTAGAGCTGGCCAAAAGTTTGGAAAATTCTGCGAGGATTCGTCAACCGGCGCCAACGTTATTCCAAATAGAATGTTGCGGATTTCCTATGGAAAATAGGTCCTAACTATAACTATCTACTTGCGACCGCCAGTAGATGATATATATATCTATATATAGAAAAAACCACAGGTTTCAGGGATGCTATAGTTAGTTGGATATTTTACTCATACAAAACCAGAGAAATTCGGCCATTATAGTTAGTTCAGCTAACTATAACTCGCGCCCCCACAATGCACTGCTGATGATATCACATATTACATTATTCATGACATGGTCAGTGACATCACTGACGGAATGATTAGAGTATTGCAAGGAGAGTGCCTGGGTGAATTTATAAGTGTTTGTGTATTGGCGTAGTGTTTGGATTAGTATATGGTGCTGGATGGCTGACTGGAGGAGTGCAAGGTGAGTGACAGGGTGTTTGCTGGAGTGTATGGATACTGCCTGGGAAAATGAAGGAGTGAAAGACAAGTGTGTAGGTGGTTAGAGGACTGCATGTGTAGTGGACAGGGGTTTGTAGCAGTGCATGTGTTAAGGCCTGGGTCACTGCATGAGGGATGTATGCCATTACATCGCATACTAATACCACACGTGCCATTACAACGTGGGTATTACTACACGATGTCAATGACATCGCATGCCATTACATCGCATACTTTTACCATGAGTATGCCTTTACCACGCATGCCATTACAACGTAAAGGCATGCGTGGTAAAGCTATACTCGTGGTAAAAGTATGCAAGGTAAGTGACAACCCTACCCCTACACCTACACAACACACTACTCCCACCCCTACAATACCCCTAACCCTAAAACACTACTACACCACCCACACTACTCCCACCCCTACACTACCCTAAACCCTAAAACTATACTACACTACCCACACTACTCTCACCCCTACACTACCCTAAACCCTAAAACAATACTACACTACAACACTACCCACACTACTCCCACCCCTACACTACCCGAAAACACTACAGCACTACCCACACTACTCCCACCCCTACACTATCCTAAACCCTAAAACACTACAACACTACCCACACTACTCCCAACCCTACACTACCCTAAACCCTAAAACACTACTACACTAACCACACTACTCCCACCCCTACACTACCCTAAACCCTAAAACACTACTACACTAGCCAACCGACAACCACCCCTACACTACCCTAAACCCTAAAACACTACTACACTACAACACTACCTACACTACTCCCACCCCTACACTACACTACCCTAAACCCTAAAACACTACTACACTACCCCCACTACCTCCACCCCTACACATCGCTACCCTACCCTAAACCATTACCCCCACCCCAAGCACAATCAGCCTTACCTCTTTCCTCGTGGTTCCAGCATCACCGTCTCTGCTCCTTGTTCCTGCTTCCTGTGTCATCAGAAGTCCACGTCGTTGTGAGGAAACAGCCTCTGTTTCCTCACAACGATGTGGATAGCCATTACATTGCATGCGTTGTAAAAGCACATGCAATGTAATGGTATGTGTGGTTTTTATCACGCGTTGTAACATCGCATGCATGCGTTGTAACGCATGCGTTGTAATTGCAACACGTGGTAAAAACCGTGTTGAAATGGCTGTTCCCACTGCATGAGTACTTGGGTACTGACTGAATGATTAGAGTACTGAAAGGAGAGTGCCTGGATGAATTTATAAGTGTTTGGGTTTTGGCGCAGTGAATGGATTAGTACATGGTGCTGAATGGGTCACTGGAGGAGTGCAAGGGGAGTGACAGGGTGTTTGCTGGAGTGTATGGATACTGCCTGGGGCAATGAAGGTTTGAAAGACAAGTGTGTAGGTGGTTAGAGGACTGCATGCGTAGTGGACAGGGGTTTGTAGCAGTGCATGTGTTAAGGCCTGGTTCACTGCATGACTACTTGGGTACTGACTGAATGATTAGAGAACTGCAAGGAGAGTGCCTGGGTGAATTTATAAGGTTTTGGGTTTTGGCACAGTGTTTGGATTAGTACATGATGCTGGATGGCTGACTGGAGGAGTGCAAAGGAAGTGACAGGGTGTTTGCTGGAGTGTATGGATACTGCCTGGGGAATTGAAGGTGCGAAAGACAAGGGTCTAGGTGGTTAGAGGACTGCATGCGTAGTGGACAGGGGTTTGTAGCAGTGCATGTGTTAAGGCCTGGGTCACTGCATGAGTACTTGGGTACTGACTGAATGATTAGAGTACTGCAAGGGGAGTGCCTGGGTGAATTAATAAGTGGTTGGGGTTTGGCGCAGTGAATGGATTAGTACATGGTGCTGAATGGGTCACTGGAGGAGTGCATGTGGAGTGACAGGGTGTTTGCTGGAGTGTATAAGTACTGCCTGGGTAATTGACGGTGTGAAAGAGAAGTGTATAGGTGGATAGAGGACTGCATGGGTAGTGGACTGTCGTTTGTAGCAGTGCAAGTGTTAAGGCCTGGGTCACTGCATGTTATGGGGTATTATTGAATACAGAGTGGAACACGCGTGAAAAAAACATGTTTAGGAGCATGAGGAGTATTGCGGATAATGAGAGTCTTTAGGGGAATGTGATGTTGGTCTCTTAAGGGGCAAGCAATGGTGGTCTTACAAGGAGCATGTGATGTAGTCACTAGAGGGGAAAGCAATGGTGGATTCGCAAGAATCATGTGATGGTGATCCCTAGGGGTCATGTGACGGTGGTTTCTAGAAGTGCAAGTGATGGTGGCCTCTCAAGGAGGGCATGAAGATGAATAGTAGGTAATGTTTCTATATGAAAATATGGGAAAGATGGGATAATTTTGCCTGGCAAGGGGCATGCAACATTGGTCTTTAAAGGGGCATGTGAAAAATGTGTGACCTAATGGTTGAAATTGAATAGTTGTATGGACATGGTATGCAACAATGTCTGAAGAAGGACATCTGATAGTGAACTGTAGAGGGGCTGGTGGCATTTGAGGGGCAAGCATAAGGCATAAGGGATAATGGTTTCACATGAGCATGTAGGGTTATAATGCAATATTTGCAGAGTATTGCTCAAGGGTGGATTCAAATAATGTTGGTTCGTGGAGTGTGAAATCATGAAACAGAATAATGCTGGTGTGGTGAGAGACTGGACAGTGGTATTGCTGTTCTACAGAGCTCTGTAAACAGGGTGCAATGGTGGAATGGAATAATGCTCTGTCTAAATGCATGTTTGCAAATGGAATGGTACAGCAGTTTGAGAAAGGGGCATGGCATTCACGGAATAAGATGACGTGGTATGGTGATGGAATGGGAAAGCATGGGGTACAAAGATGTACATAGCATTGCAAGGGGTGGAATAGGATAATGTTGGTCGACCGAGCCGTGTACAAAGATGGAAAGCAATACTGATTGTGAAAGGACCAATCATGATCTTCAGATTGTCATGTTGGGGTAGATTGGATGAGATAGGTTTGGATAATGTATGGATGGAAGCAGGTATCGGAGATTACTTGAGTGTGGAATAGGCTAATGTCGCCTGGACAGAAACAAGTGTGAGTAAGAAGCGAAATGGTTGGTCTGGTAGTTTTAGGTAGGGAAGAAACATAATGTAACGTGAAGAGTGGCATGTGGGAGTGGAATGGAATAAATAAAAAACACCCATTCTCAAATTTACACTGATGACAGTCCACAAGTAAGAGCACCTACAGCAGTCAAAGGCACCACCATCAGGTAACAATGCTGTTCTCACAACTGCATAAGAGAACAGCCCTTGAGCAATGGTGCCCAGACCAACGCCAGCACAGGATTTAGTGTCCATCTGATCACATCATCAGGGGATACCAACCTTGAGTAAGAAAACCCAAATTCATAACAGAGCAGTCACTTAGAAATAATAGCGCCTAGACTCCCAGCAACACCAGACAATCCCCGGAGCACCTGCAAAGAGCTCCCACTTGGCGGCCATCTTTTTGCAGTTAGATCTATACATACAGTCCACTATCAAACAATACAGATAAATGCAGGTGTCTACTTAGATAAACTCTGCTGTATCTTGTAGTAGATATTCCTTGTGTCACACTGCCTCGGGGGTAAAGCACGATCACTTTAACTAAAGTGGTGTTTTCGCGCTACCATTTTGTGTTCAAACTGCCGATGTAAAAGTGAAGTTATGTTTAGATTACAGCTCTTTGCGCCTGAATTCAGCATCCAGCACTAGTCATTCAATATTAGTGTTTTGCAATTAGAGGTGCTTCGAAAGGCATTTAGAGGTATGAGAGGCATTTAGAGGTATGAGCTGAACGGAGCTGAACGTAGTACAATAGTGACACTCTCGTGGCTTGATAGTTTGAAGGCAGACGTAGTCATAACTCACATTACAGGAGCATTACGAGAGCATAGATTATGGGCGCATATAAGATCTGTGAATGTTAATCGTTTTGTGGATTAAAGTTCCGCTGCTGCGCGAATCTAATTTAAAAGAAAGTCAGAGGCAGCCATCTTGGGTCAGTTGCGCGATCTGACTTTACTGTGTAGCTGGAAGTCCGTGGTTTCTAGGTCTCGGCTGCCGAAAGCAGCGCGCATGCGCTGCTCTCGGCATCCAAGAGCTTCTTGGAATCAATACAGATTCCAAAGCTCTCGGAGGCGGAGTTGGAACCCCGCCCATCTTTGTAGTTGGCTAGCGTCAGCTTAGATGCAAAACGCTGCCTTTTGATTGTAAAGGAGGCTTCTTAGTCCCTCCTTGTTGCCGCCTTGTCTCCTTTTGGCCCCGCCCTCCGGGATTTGATCTTTTACAGGCGGCAGTACACACACTCCTTCATTAGTCGGTGTGCACTCTTTTCTTCACATTCGTATCCCCGTAAGAGTGCCCGAGCCGCCTGCGCTCCTTGCAGTCTGTGTCCTCTCTGGCTGCCGCAGCGGCTCTGCGTCATTTCCGCCTACCTTACTTACTGCTCCCATTACAGGGACTTCCTTCCCACATAGAACAACATCTCAGTCCGTTCTACTTACGATTTGCCATGAATGCGCGTTCGTGACTCTGTCGAGTAATGATCAAGCCTGGAATTGGGGTTTAATACCCCCCGCATTGTTTCTAGGACTCCGGTATGCGGGCTGATTGGTTACTGATACTGACAACATTTTACCCTTCCTAAAAAATCAATTCCTTTGGTTTTGGGAGGCCATTGCAATTATCATTTGAAGCGCTTCGAAACGAGGGCCGGGGCGGGCAGTGCAACATGTTGCATGCTGTCAGTGGTAGGTGGTACCTGGTGGGGGGCCGGGGGGAGGGGAGACCAGTTCTTCGAGGAGGGGGCCTGAGCCTGTCAAAAGGAAGCAGTGTTAGTCTGCCCCCACCAATCCACAGGCCTCTTACCCACCGTGTAACTCTCCACCAGCTCGGAGCCCAGCACCCGGGCCTCCTTCCGCTGCCCGCCCGGGTCTGCGGGGAACAAGGCAGCCTGCATGGTCACTCCGTGCCCCGAGGCTGTCACTCTCCACCAGACCCCGGGGGTGTCCTACTTCAAGCGGTCACTGTGCCAAACACCACCCAGAGCCTGGCACTCTGTGCCAGCCGCCCTTCAAGGCTAATACTCTTAAGGCCTATTCTCTAGCAGGCACTGCCCCTCGTGAGGCCGTCACTCCCGTGCAACCCCCTCAGACTGCCACTCTCTGCCAGCCCCCTCAGTCCCGCAAGGCTGCCACTCCCTGCCAGCCCTCAAGCTGACTCAAACTATCATTCTCTACCACCCCTCTCAGACTATCACTCTCTACCAGCCCCCCCAAGCTGTCTCTCGCTGTCACTCTCTTCTAGCCCCCCTCTGGCTGTCACTACAATCCCCTCAAACCGGTAGGACTGTCACTCTCTGCCAGCTCACTCAGGCCGTCACTCTCTACAAGCCCCCAAACCCGTAAGACTGTCACTCTCTGCCAGCCCCCAAACCCGTAAGAGCGTCACTCTCTACCAGCCTCGTAAGACTGTCACTCTCTACTACTCCCCTCATCCCCCAAACCCTCTCAGGCTGTCACTCTCTACCAGCTGGTCAGAGCCTGCCACCCTAAGCCTGGGAGGACCCCATGATGTCAATGCAGTAGTGCCTGCTCCCGCCCCCTGGGTAGTTAGTGTGCCTGTGCTCCCACCCCTGCACTATTGAATGTCACTGCCCCACCCCAGCCCCTGGGTTGTCACGGTGCCTGTGCCCCCACCCTTGCACTAGTGAATGTCACTGCCCCAGCATCACTCCCCCACCCCCTGGGTTGTCATCGTACCTGTACCCCCACCTTTGCACTAGTGAATGTCACTGCACCAGCGTCACTCCCCCACCCCCTGGGTTGTCACGGTGCCTGTGTCCCCACTTTTGCACTAGTGAATGTCACCGCCCCAGCGTCACTCCCCCACCCCCTGGGTTGTCAGGGTGCCTGTGCCCCCACCTTTACACTAGTGAATGTCACCGCCCCAGCATCACTCCCCCACCCCCTGGGTTGTCACGGTGCCTGTGGCCCCACCTTTGCACTAGTGAATGCCACTGTCCCAGCTTCAGTACCCCTGCCCCCTGGGCTGTGCCTGTCCTCCCCCCCTGAAGCAGTGAATGTCACTGTCCCAGTGCCCCGCCCCCACCCCGTGGGTCATCACTGTACCCCAAAGGTAGAGCCCCTCCTCACCCTGCCCCCTCACAACACTCACCCTTTGCCACGTCCCCCTGACTGTCACTGCCCCGCTCTCGCCCCCAGGGTATCACTCCCACCGGCGCTCTCTACCCATCTTTCCGGGGCTGTCACTCTCACTACTACTCTTTACCCCGTCCCTCTGCCCCCCTCACAGCTGAGATCTTTGTACCCGTATGTCACTCACCACTACTCTCTACCAGTCCCTCCGGGCCACCCCTTACTTCCATGGAACTCCCGAACCCCCTAAAACCAGTTACGAGGCCCCTACAGGGGTGGGGTGAACTCGCCCTCCCTCCCCAGGCCCCTCTCTCCCTCCTCTTGCCCTCAGACCCCCTCACTCTCCGCCCGGATCCTCACCTTTGCCGTCGCCATCTTTGTTTGCATGTCAGCTGAGAAAAGGCGGAGCCGGTTTATGAGCATCAGCAGGGCTGGGGTGGGGGCATCGGAGAGGAGGGGGTGCCGGGACGAGGAGGACGAGGGAAGAGAGAGGGACAAGTGAGTGAGGAAGGAAGGACAGGGAACCCTCATGCCACGTGTGACACACTCATCCAGGCTGGCTTATTTCTGAAACAAACAGCGTCTTGCATTCTGGGTCTTGTAGTTTCAGTGTTAGAATGGCTCTTTATGTGCTTATAATGTACCCTCTCAAGAAGGGTCGTTCTGAGCACCTAGAAGCCTTTGTGTGTTTGCATGTTCAATAAACGTCACATCAGCATGACATAACCCCCCCAACCCCCTCCCGAATGATGCGTGCAAACTGACTGAAGGTGCCACACTCTGTATGGGACCCCACTAGAGAACAAGCATCAAAAATGCAATAGGTTTTGCCTTTTATTAAGTTAAAGCCATTTGCTTTGCTATACAATACCATTAGCAAAGCAAATGGCTTTAACTTAATAAAAGGCGAGACCTACTGCATTTTCAATGCTTGTTTACACTAGTGTCGTCCCAGATCATTGAGGCAGCCCGGTCTCACAAACGGTGTCGGACCAGTGGGCAGAAAGTGCTCTCACCCTCTCCTGGAGTCGTAGTGCCATGAGGTACGATGGTGCGATGGGGCACGGAGCGCAGTCGGGTCATGTAACGGTCCGAGAGCGGTAGCATTTAGAGGTATGAGCTGAACGGAGCTGAACGTAGTACAATAGTGACACTCTCGTGGCTTGATAGTTTGAAGGCAGTCGTAGTCATAACTCACATTACAGGAGCATTACAAGAGCATAGATTATGGGCGCATATAAGATCTGTGAGATCTGTGAATGTTAATCGTTTTGTGGATTAAAGCTCCGCTGCTGCGCGAATCTAATTTAAAAGAAAGTCAGAGGCAGCCATCTTGAGCCGGTTGCGCGATCTTTCTTTACTGTGTAGCTGGAAGTCCGTGTTTTTTTACACTAGTGTCGTCCCAGATCATTCAGGCTGCCCCGTCTCACAAACGGTGTCTGACCAGTGAGCAGAAAGTGCTCGCACCCTCTCCTGGAGTCGTAGTGCCGTGAGGTACGATGGTGCGGTGGGGCACGGAACGCAGTCGGGTCATGTAACGGTCCGAGAGCGGTAGAGCCATAGAGACGATGATACTGCCCGCTGTGCCTGTCACTGGTCAAAGTTCCTGATTTTAGTACCGCTGGATGACTCAGAGGTTCCGCCGCATTATTGCTGCTGGGGATGTCTTCATGTCTTATGTGTAGATTGAGGGGTTCCAGCGGCTCTGATGCCAGACATTTGAAATTGCATCGAGCCTCGCTCTTTAATTCCCCGGGACTGTGACTGGATATTATGTATGAAAGTGCCCTTGGACAGTTCTTGTACTTGGGTGCGCAGGGCGCACGAGCCAATCTCCTCACATCAATCTCACACACACAGTGATGTCATTTGAGATGTCATCAGTGATATCATGAGTGATGTCACTGACCATGTCATGAGTGATGTAATATGTGACGTCATCAGTAGTGCATTGCGGGCGCGCGAGTTATAGTTAGCTGAACTAACTATAATGGGGGAATTTCAATGGTTTTTTACGAGTGAAATGTCCAGCTAACTATAACATGTGTGAAACCTTTGGTTTTTTCATTGAATTTCTAAGGTTTTTTAAATGCTAATTCCTAACTATAACGTGTGTGAAACCCATGGTTTTTTCAGTGAATTTGCAAGGTTTTTTAAATGCTAATTCCTAACTATAACGTGAGTGAAACCCATGTTTTTTTCAGTGAATTTGCAAGGTTTTTTAAATGCTAATTTTTTTTTTTTTCTTCTTTTTTTTTTTACATATTTTTATTTTAATTGTCTATCCTTTTTTAAAGACTATGGTTAAATTTGAAAAATTCTACAATATGTTTTTATTTTACCATTTTTTTAAAATAAACAGGTAAAATTTATTAGTATTACATATTTTTTTTTTTCCTTTTTTTTTTTTTTTTTTTACCGTGCACGTACGGTAAGCGAACGTCTTGCTGTAATTACGTTAGATTTCTACGCTGTTTGCGTTCATTTACGCAATTTGCGTAGACGCACGTCACGCGCGCACAGCGCGTAACGCGTACGCTGCACGCGCACATTACGCGGAAGTGAAGGGGCGTGCCTGTTTTGCGCATGCGCGCGTGCGCGTGTCTTTTTTACGCGCATGCGTACTTTTGCCGTAAGCGCACCGTAAGCGCACCGTAAGCGTACGGTGGGTCATGTGATCATGAAACACAACTTTTGATTGGTTGAAACTACTTTCAGTTCTAGAACTCTCCTACACCACACCCATTCCCCTCATTTCTGCTTGTGATCCCTTAGGAGAAGGAGCTGGGTTGTCTTTGTGATACGATGGCAGAACAGCAGAGCCCTTCTGAGAGTGAGGCTAGCAGCACTACCTTGAGGCAGAGAGCGAGGAAACAAAAGACCTCTTTCATATGGGAGTATTTTTCTTTTCCAGAGGGCCAGCAAAAGGTAAATGCACCCTTAGTGACTTGTAAGCTGTGTGGCCGTGTACTTTCAAGAGGGAATCCCGACAGGAAGTATTCCTTCGGGAATCACACCATGTTGAGACACCTTAAGGATGTACACAGAAGGACACATGCTCGACTTACTGAAGGTAACCCTTCAGTAAATCAACCAAGCACATCCACAGCAGCTCAGCCTGGACCATCATCTGCAGGGCCGAGTCCTTCTTCTGCAGGTCAGGTGAGCCCTTCATCTGTGGGGGGAGCATCTCCTTTTTCTTCTCCTCAGGAAATTAACCCTCGGTTTCTGAGGGTTGAAATACGGTGCGCCACTTGTCATGATCTAATTTGTTATAGGGAGACCAGTATTTCCCTAGTGAACAATAAAATAGATCAGCACACTTGTCGTACCGTCTAATATTCCCATTCTTTCTTTCCTCTGTCCCTGCATGAACACAACGGCTCTTTTAAGAGCCAACCTTACCTTTCATCTATTTTTTATATATGTTTTTAAAACTTTTTTTTGTTTTTTTTTTTACCGTACGCGTACGGTACGCGTAATTTTTTTTTTTTTTTTTAAAAACACTAAAAATCAATTATCACATTACAAGGTCCTTGAGAGACTACAATGAAAAACTGAAAATGTGATTGTGGAGAAGTGGAAAAAAGGGACCATGATATTTTTGACTTACCATACCCACTCAAAAAAATATTTATTCATTTAAATTTTTTTTTAATTGCTTTAAAAATGGTTCTAGTTTTCGAAAATTTTCTATCTCAATCTGAAAAAAAAGAAAAAATTATTAATATTTAATAAAACATTTTATAATACAGTACACATATTTACATATTTTTCAAAAAAAAAATTTGCCTTTTTTTTTCTGTTTTCAGAATATATTGCATTTCACTATAAATTGTGAAAGCAATTGCATTCATCATTTAACAGCGGGCAAAAAAAAAATTAACAATCTCAAAGATTGTTTTAAAAAAGCCCACAATCTCTTTTTACATAAACATAACTTTATAGAAATGCATAATATTCTTAAAAAATATCATCTAATATCAATACTTATTTCTTTAAAATACCGTCTGATATTTTTGTTTCAGAAGTATAATCACAAAAATATATCTCACATAACTCCACAATACATCTGGTTCCATTTCCTTTAGGCAAAATAGTAATTTTAAAATTCTTTTTTGATTAAATTTCCAATGTTAATCCAATAAAAATCTAAAGTTTAAATTGTACAGATCTCACCGATTCTCTGTAACATTTTGGTTTCCGAAAGATTTATTAATAATTAAATAAGTCCACAATAGAATTGTTTACCTTTCCGCATGGCCAAATAGTAATTTGAAAAATCTTTTTTGAATAAATTTCCAATGGCAATCCAATAACATTCCAAAATTTAAATTGTGCAGATGTTACCGATTTTGTCAAAATTTTTGGTTTTCCAAAGTTTCATTTAAAATTGAAAAAGTCCACATTCCAATTGGTTACCTTTCCATTAGGCCAAATGGTAATTTGTAAAATCATTTTTTTTGAAAATTCCACTGGTAATCCAATAAAATGGTACAATTGTTTTGTCCAGATGTTGCCAAATCTCTCTAAAATTTAGGTTTCAGGAAGATTAGATAGGAATTTGCTAAATCAAAAGGCAAACGTTGCTTAAAAATCAATTGGGAATCATTACACAGTGTCCAGCCTTTTTCACATTTAAGATAAACTGTGTAATGTCCAGAATTTACAGTAGGTCCATCATGGAAAATTATTGCAACTGTTACAAAAGTTTTTCCTGAAATTGATAATTGCTGTCCTGTAAACTTCTTTATTAAAGTATCTAATTTTGAACCATCAGCTTTACAGCGTTGCATCATTAAAATTACATACTGTCCGTATTCCTTTAAAATTAACGTTGAAAACATGTCAGATTGACACTCACTGCATTCCATGCTATGATTAGCATCTTTAACTAATTTAGCAAAAGTGACGGTTTTACTTTCTGGCAATGTTAAATAAATAAACCTTTCAGAATCAACATTAGAGCCACATATATTATAACAGTTTTCACAACTATGTTCCCATTTATAAGAGAGACCAAAGACATTTTTAATGGGAACCCCTTCTTCTTCCAGTACCTGAAGAAAAAACATCAAGAATTCCTGTGCGTCTTGCTGTACATTTTGAGAAAACTGTGTTCGTCCTGAACATACATCTAAAAGTTTTCTAATTTCAGTAGCACTTTCTATTTGAGTTTTATCATTACTCAGCTTTTGAAAAAGGAGACTCAACTCAGAACAGAATCTTTTTCCCTGATTTACTATTATCTGCTCTTGCACACTTTCCAGATAAAATGCAACATTCAGCACTACATTAGCGTAGCAGTTGACACCAGAGCTATTTTCAAAATGACATCCTACAACCTGTTCTTCATTTTCCTTTTTCTTTTTGCTTGCAATTACACCACTCCTCTTTTTTTCCTCCTCTCTACATCTTCATTACAGATATTCTCATTTCTCCTTTTACGAGAAACTACACGTTTCTCCAACACAGGATACTGACCTAAATGAGGAGCATAGCTTCTTCTTAATCTATTATACTCCTTTACACAATTTTCATCAGCACTAACTTTTGAGTCATCAAAGTCTATAATGAATAAACCTGATAATGTTTTCACTCGTGACAAAGCAACATATGCCATACCTTCTTTGAACACAGTTGAACCAATGTTCACAAATGCACAATCTACAGTCAATCCTTGAGACTTGTGAATAGTTACAGCATATGCTAGAGAAAACGGAAACTGCTTCCTACGTACATATAAATCTTTCACAAGCATGAAACGAACTGAACAACGACAAATGTCTTTAACTTCTTCTATCTGATCAAATTTTATTTTTAAACATTCAATTCCATCTTTTTTCTGATAATTAATAAAACCCACAACTCTTTCCATAGCTCCATTAACTAAACCTTTTTCAACATCCAAATTTCTCCTTAAAAATACTCTACAGTTCATGCAAACATATAGATTTTTTTCTAATCCAGCTGTTTTGGAAATGTTCTTCTCTAGTGAATCCAATTTATTTTTCAGTGTGCCTGTTAATGTGACAGTAATTCTTCCATCCTCAATTTTGTCCACTGCTTCCAATTTCCTGATATCTTCCTTTTCCAATTTCAAAAGCTCCTCATTTAATATTGAGCATTCACGTAGAGTTGGCATTAAGCAGATGACACTTTTCTTTTCTGCAATGTTCTTGTATATCTTCTCTGCAACTATTTCTTCCTTTGGAAATAAATTATGTAGCAGCCGACTCTGTAATGCTTTTTTGCCAGCTTCAGTGAGTAGTCCAATTCTGATATCTTTCAGAATACTTCCATATTCTTCATCGTTTGCTTGCCTCATATTAGTAGTAAGTTCCTTGTACTCAAAGAAGGACCAAATATTTGCATTACCGATGCTTCCCAATGACTTCTTTGTGTCTTCATGTGTCACAGTATTAAACACTGGTTGTCCTTTAACTGGAGTAAGTTGCAAAAGATCTCCAAAAACTATGACGTGTTTTCCTCCAAATAACACGTCATAGTCTGTCTTCAGAATTTGCTGCATTCTTAAATGCACAAAGGCAAGCATTAAGTTTGATACCATGCTCACCTCATCAATAATGAGAACTTGCATCTTCTTCAATACTCTTGAAACTTCCAAGCATGCTTCTCCAGTTAGCTTGTTGTATTGTATTTTGTTCTCATGCTCCACTGGTAACATTAGCAAACGATGTAAAGTGATTCCTTTTATGTTATATGCTGCTAACCCAGTTGGAGCAGTAACCACACAAGACAAAGTAGAATCCGTTTTTTGCTGTAGGTAGCTTCTGATGACTTTTATAAGGAAACTCTTTCCAGTTCCAGCTTGTCCGCTTACATACATCCTGATTGGATGAAATGATGTGCATGAGCACTCTTTTTTTTCATGTAGAAATCCGTGATCAATTTTGTTTCTGATCTCTTCATAAATTTGTTGCTGCTCTTCGTTCAGTTGTCTTTCCAAATTTTGTAAGTCTATAAATTCTTCTTGAGCTTGATTCATAGCTGTTTCCACTTCATTCATGGCTATTGATGCTTCATTTTCAACGATTGGTTGTCCTAGGGGATCTTGACTGAGTGTTCCTGAACTTTGGCTGTCCTGAGAACTGTCTCTAGCTATTTCTGCTGCAATTGTAGTTTCCTGTTCAATTTCTTCATTTAACATTTGCACATAAGTTGAGAATGTACTGCATTGTATGCTGTCTTTGCAAGCATTAAAAGAATCTTCATAGCTTTGAAATTCTCCCAGTAGTTCATCCTCTGTATGCCATGGTTTAAACAGCTGTAAAAGAGCCAAGTAGTAAAATTCCTTTTTGTCAGTAGTGTCGCAACTCAGCTTCCTGTGATTTATCAAACTTCCTTTTGTTTGCTTCACCAAACATCCTTCCTCACCAATAACTTTATATTTTCCATTGTTGATGTCTTCTGTGGCTTTCCGTGAATAAATGTAGTTCTGCAGCACTTCATAGAGACACATGTTCTCCAGATGATGACTTCTCTTGGGATAATATGTGTCCAACATGTTTGATTTCAAAATATCTGTACTTTCTGGGTCATTCTCGGCCAAATATTCAATTTCTCCAACAGATTTCAGTACCCGATTTCTCATTGCTGCAAGGCCTAAACTTGCCCAAATTATTCTTCTTGATTTCGAGTAGAGACTTGCAGAAGATAACCTATCTGAACATTCGTAGGATCCAATTTCTCGATGCGATAACATCTTCAAACTGAAACAGTACAGCTTCTTACTGTCAGTCTTCTCGTGAGAAATCTCTTCCCACATTTCCTTCAATTCTGTTTTTTCTGATTTCGTAATGTAAGACGTTACATATCGAGCAACAGCAATGGAATTGTCAGCTACATACTGTATATCCATGTTAGCATTCCACATGGATAAAATGACTGGGTTGTAGTCATTTATATTTTTTGATTCTTCTTTTCTTTTAAGGTTGTAGGTATTCTTAGGTGATTTTCTTGTGATAGTATGTCTCACAGATGACATAAAACTGTTTACTCTTCCATTTGAAAGAACAGGTCTAGGAAATCCAAATCGACATTTAGTGTAGTATTTATCTTTGCTCTTGTATTTCCGTCGACAGTATTTTCCACACCGATGACTTTGGAAACGTAAAACTTGCTCCTTTAACTTTTTATCTTCTGTGCTTTTTGGTATAGCACATGTTGCATATTCTTCAATGTAAGATAACACTGCTTCATCAGCATCTGTTCCAAACTTTGGGGCATCCTTGATCCACAACAGCATATGAATATGAGGAGCACCTCTTGCCTGGTACTCTTTTCTCCAAAAGAAATCCACTACTTCTCCTAGAGGTGGATTTTTTTTATTGCAGATGAACGACATCATAGCCTCAAATCTATGATTGAAATATCTGCAAACATTAACCGGATCCAATGAGCACAGTTCTCCTGCTGTCTTGTATTCGATGTTTTTAATGTTTGAATTTGCCTCTCGTAGAAAATCCAGTAAATCATCCCAAGCGTACTCAGCACAGCTTAGGGTAACGAACCATGTTGGTGTTCCTAAATTCCACAACATGCATTTTAATTCACCATGACGTCGGTACCAATATTCATTTGTCCCACGCTGACAAGCCATCAGATTGATCAGTTGTGTTTCCAAATGATCATCTCGGTGCTGCACTTTCTCCATAAAATCCTTAGCAGACACATTTTGTAAATGTACTCCACTTTTTAAAATGTGATTTACTGCATAAGACAGTGCAGACAAGTCGCTTTCAAATAAAAGATGGAACAAATAAGGAATACTTTGTCGAAATCTGGGATCTTCAGCATATAGTCTTGTAGTCTGATACTCAGAAGCTGGAATCTGTTCCGGACGTTCATCGTATCGTCCTCCTTTTCCTGTAGGAAACAGCTGGGGAAAACATCGAGCTTCCCAGCTCTCCTCCCATACACTCACAGGAGTTCCTTTTGCTTTCTTCATCTGAAACAGATCAATATTGTCTCCCATAACTTCTTTTGAATGAAGAGGATGTATGCTAAAATGTTCATAAATTTCTTCTTCCTTTGACTTGTCCACTTTTTCAATTTGTCCAGTTGGTGTTTCTGTGTCTTCTTGTAAATCTTCTTCTTCTTCTTCTTCTTCTTCTTCTATATAAATTGATTCATACCATTTGTTATTCCTTTTCAAATACAAATTTGCTCTTTGTACTTTCCGTACATCTACCAGCTCCTGCCAAATCTTCTTATTCTTTGTAGGTACACCATTAACCAGAATAATTAATGGTTCAGTTTCCAAAGTATCCGCATCAATAGTTTCCATATTTTTTTTCAAATCCAAGGGCAAATACACCACTCTACCTTTTAAACCTCTCAGTAAATCTGAAGGAGGTAATTTACCAGTTTTGGGCTCCATACGTACTATGGTCTGGAACGGATGAACACATTGAATGAGTATAGACTCATATGTATTTAATTCAGAAAGTTCAGCAGGAATTGCATCCAATTCTAAATTATTATGTACAGCTCTGGTCGGCATTCTATTTTCTTCTAACTTATTATAACAGTATTTACAAATACGCTGAACATCACCCAATTCAAAACAATTTTCAAGAAATATATATGTGGCAAAATCCTTCCACTTATAATTATCTTCATTTTCACTTTTTCTATAGAGATCAACATACCTGGTTTGTTTTCTATAATGAGTTCTGCGGCAACAAATACAAGTAATATTTGGTCTTTCATTAGAGATTATTGCAAATTTTGTTATGTGATCATTAAATGTCTTACTTACAGAGGGTTCTACATTCTCTTCCACTTCTTCCTCATTTACTGTGTCCTTTTCTGCACTGTTTTGTTCAGGACCAAAGTAACAAAACTGAATTTCATCAACAACCTTCTCTACATCTGATACCGATGCACGGAACAGAGCCCTATTCAATTCATCTAACTTTATTGCTGGACTTTTAGCAAAATACAACCGTCTCACAAACTTTCTCATTTCAGTATGATGAACAGCCAGCATCCTATAATGATGGAAAACACTATTACACACTTTTCTAGATAGACAAGCCAGAGAATGACCCTGCAAACCAGTATTCTCTCTCACTCTGCATGGATCCAGACTTTGAAGCACCTTAATCTTCTGTTTTACACTTTTTTTACTATATTCTCTTAGAAACTCACGAAATTTATCAATAGATTCCTGACGCACAGTGCAAATACTACTACAATTCCAAGTGTACACTGGGGCTTTAGGACGTCTCCCCATAGCCTCATCCGCCATCACTTGTACCTCATCTCTTGGAACCATTATCTCCTTCTCCATTATGCAACCATTTTTCACTTCGTAAGCACGACCTCTGGTGTCAACTGCATGCAGCAAACTATTACTTTGAAAATAGCTCTCTTCATTAAAAAAAGGTTCACTACTTGAACTATGCATCCATTTTCCTAAAAACACTTTACAAAAGTTTGTTCTGTTCACTACTCTTTTCCTTTTGCTTTGTGATTTCAGGACATTAACCATTTTATCTAATGTACGCATCCTATTCAAAATTAAAATGAATAGTTTCCTTTTTAATTCTAATGCCTTTGCTGCAATGGCTTCAATTTCTTTTTTTCTCTTATAAAACTTAGCCTTTTGCTTATATTTCTTCACATCCTTTATCAAATTGGACATAACTCTTCTCTGAAACATTTTTCTACGTATCTCTTTAAACGCTGTTTTTCTGTTTAAGTTTATCTTTTTAGTTGCAGAAGGTATATTTGCATTAACTAAATGCTCAATTTTTTCCTCTCCTTTTCTATTGAAAACATTTTTTCCAGTACAGACATTTTGTACATTTTTCCTTTTTTTGAATATGTACTTTAAAAAATCTTTTGTTTGCTTACCAGAAGATTTTTTCTTTTCCCCAACATGAGCATCTCCAACTGACATAGGTCCTCCAGTTGTCTTCAAATATAGGTTTTTTTTGTAGTCTTTCTTTACTCTGGATTTTGTAGGCATCTTAAATTTTGTTCACTGCTCTTCAGCAATACCTGAAAAAAACTAAAAAAAAATTCCTTTATTTTATTTAAATATATTACTACATTTTTTATGTTCTTTAGAAATCTTAAAATACTATAAACCCCTTTCCTATAAATGAAAATCACAATAACACCTTCACAAATTAAATTTCTAAAAATAATTCCTGTGTGCACACAAAGTCATGCTTTGAAATTAGGCAGAAAACGAAATTTCTTTGCCAATGCAAAGCATACTTTCTACTACTTTTTAGGCAAGTGAAAAGTACTTTTACAGACTGACACATTTTGAATCCACTTTTTAGATTCTTAAAAAAGCACATGTCCAAACTGCTTTTTCAGACCAGCACCATGTGTAACCTGGGTGACTGACTACACTCCAGCAAGGGCAACCAGCCTTAGTGATGCTGAATGTATTTGCATTACTGACTGAAACCTCAAACCCCACTCGCTTGTGAATACTGTGCATGATTCCACAGGGTAAGCAGCTGGGTGTGTGCTAAGAGTCTGCTTCTGCACCAAAAAATGTCTCCCCCTTTCCATCTAATGCAACTGTGAAATCATCAGAGCAATACGCAATAAATCTCTGCCTGTAATTCCTATATGCACACAGAGTCATGTTTTCACATTAGTCACAAAACGAAATTTCTTTGCCATTTTGAAAGCACACTTACTACTCTTTTTTTTGGCAAGTGATAAACACTTTTACAGTCTGTCACATTTTGAATCCACTTTTCAGATTCTTAAAAAAGCACATGTCCAAACTGCTTTTTCAGACCAGCACCATGTGTAACCTGGGTGACTGCCTACACTCCAGCAAGGGCAACCAGCCTTAGTGATGCTGTATGTATTTGCATTACTGACTGAAACCTCAAACCCCACTCGCTTGTGAATACTGTGCATGATTCCACAGGGTAAGCAGCTGGGTGTGTGCTAAGAGTCTGCTTCTGCACCAAAAAATGGCTCCCCCTTTCCATCTAATGCAACTGTGAAATCACCAGAGCAATACGCAATAAATCTCTGCCTGTAATTCCTATATGCACACAGAGTCATGTTTTCACATTAGTCACAAAACGAAATTTCTTTGCCATTTTGAAAGCACACTTACTACTCTTTTTTTTGGCAAGTGATAAACACTTTTACAGACTGACACATTATGAATCCACTTTTCAGATTCTTAAAAAAGCACATGTCCAAACTGCTTTTTCAGACCAGCACCATGTGTAACCTGGGTGACTGCCTACACTCCAGCAAGGGCAACCAGCCTTAGTGATGCTGAATGTATTTGCATTACTGACTGAAACCTCAAACACCACTCGCTTGTGAATACTGTGCATGATTCCACAGGGTAAGCAGCTGGGTGTGTGCTAAGAGTCTGCTTCTGCACCAAAAAATGGCTCCCCCTTTCCATCTAATGCAACTGTGAAATCACCAGAGCAATACGCAATAAATCTCTGCCTGTAATTCCTATATGCACACAGAGTCATGTTTTCACATTAGTCACAAAACGAAATTTCTTTGCCAATTTGAAAGCACACTTACTACTCTTTTTTTTGGCAAGTGATAAACACTTTTACAGACTGACACAATATGAATCCACTTTTCAGATTCTTAAAAAAGCACATGTCCAAACTGCTTTTTCAGACCAGCACCATGTGTAACCTGGGTGACTGCCTACACTCCAGCAAGGGCAACCAGCCTTAGTGATGCTGAATGTATTTGCATTACTGACTGAAACCTCAAACCCCACTCGCTTGTGAATACTGTGCATGATTCCACAGGGTAAGCAGCTGGGTGTGTGCTAAGAGTCTGCTTCTGCACCAAAAAATGGCTCCCCCTTTCCATCTAATGCAACTGTGAAATCACCAGAGCAATACGCAATAAATCTCTGCCTGTAATTCCTATATGCACACAGAGTCATGTTTTCACATTAGTCACAAAACGAAATTTCTTTGCCAATTTGAAAGCACACTTACTACTCTTTTTTTTGGCAAGTGATAAACACTTTTACAGACTGACACATTATGAATCCACTTTTCAGATTCTTAAAAAAGCACATGTCCAAACTGCTTTTTCAGACCAGCACCATGTGTAACCTGGGTGACTGCCTACACTCCAGCAAGGGCAACCAGCCTTAGTGATGCTGAATGTATTTGCATTACTGACTGAAACCTCAAACCCCACTCGCTTGTGAATACTGTGCATGATTCCACAGGGTAAGCAGCTGGGTGTGTGCTAAGAGTCTGCTTCTGCACCAAAAAATGTCTCCCCCTTTCCATCCAATGCAACTGTGAAATCACCAGAGCAATACGCAATAAATCTCTGCCTGTAATTCCTATATGCACACAGAGTCATGTTTTCACATTAGTCACAAAACGAAATTTCTTTGCCATTTTGAAAGCACACTTACTACTCTTTTTTTTGGCAAGTTGATAAACACTTTTACAGTCTGTCACATTTTGAATCCACTTTTCAGATTCTTAAAAAAGCACATGTCCAAACTGCTTTTTCAGACCAGCACCATGTGTAACCTGGGTGACTGCCTACACTCCAGCAAGGGCAACCAGCCTTAGTGATGCTGTATGTATTTGCATTACTGACTGAAACCTCAAACCCCACTCGCTTGTGAATACTGTGCATGATTCCACAGGGTAAGCAGCTGGGTGTGTGCTAAGAGTCTGCTTCTGCACCACAAAATGGCTCCCCCTTTCCATCTAATGCAACTGTGAAATCACCAGAGCAATACGCAATAAATCTCTGCCTGTAATTCCTATATGCACACAGAGTCATGTTTTCACATTAGTCACAAAACGAAATTTCTTTGCCAATTTGAAAGCACACTTACTACTCTTTTTTTTGGCAAGTGATAAACACTTTTACAGACTGACACATTATGAATCCACTTTTCAGATTCTTAAAAAAGCACATGTCCAAACTGCTTTTTCAGACCAGCACCATGTGTAACCTGGGTGACTGCCTACACTCCAGCAAGGGCAACCAGCCTTAGTGATGCTGTATGTATTTGCATTACTGACTGAAACCTCAAACCCCACTCGCTTGTGAATACTGTGCATGATTCCACAGGGTAAGCAGCTGGGTGTGTGCTAAGAGTCTGCTTCTGCACCAAAAAATGTCTCCCCCTTTCCATCTAATGCAACTGTGAAATCACCAGAGCAATACGCAATAAATCTCTGCCTGTAATTCCTATATGCACACAGAGTCATGTTTTCACATTAGTCACAAAACGAAATTTCTTTGCCAATTTGAAAGCACACTTACTACTCTTTTTTTTGGCAAGTGATAAACACTTTTACAGACTGACACATTATGAATCCACTTTTCAGATTCTTAAAAAAGCACATGTCCAAACTGCTTTTTCAGACCAGCACCATGTGTAACCTGGGTGACTGCCTACACTCCAGCAAGGGCAACCAGCCTTAGTGATGCTGTATGTATTTGCATTACTGACTGAAACCTCAAACCCCACTCGCTTGTGAATACTGTGCATGATTCCACAGGGTAAGCAGCTGGGTGTGTGCTAAGAGTCTGCTTCTGCACCAAAAAATGGCTCCCCCTTTCCATCTAATGCAACTGTGAAATCACCAGAGCAATACGCAATAAATCTCTGCCTGTAATTCCTATATGCACACAGAGTCATGTTTTCACATTAGTCACAAAACGAAATTTCTTTGCCATTTTGAAAGCACACTTACTACTCTTTTTTTTGGCAAGTGATAAACACTTTTACAGACTGACACATTATGAATCCACTTTTCAGATTCTTAAAAAAGCACATGTCCAAACTGCTTTTTCAGACCAGCACCATGTGTAACCTGGGTGACTGCCTACACTCCAGCAAGGGCAACCAGCCTTAGTGATGCTGAATGTATTTGCATTACTGACTGAAACCTCAAACACCACTCGCTTGTGAATACTGTGCATGATTCCACAGGGTAAGCAGCTGAGTGTGTGTTAAGAGTCTGCTTCTGCACCAAAAAATGGCTCCCCCTTTCCATCTAATGCAACTGTGAAATCACCAGAGCAATACGCAATAAATCTCTGCCTGTAATTCCTATATGCACACAGAGTCATGTTTTCACATTAGTCACAAAACGAAATTTCTTTGCCAATTTGAAAGCACACTTACTACTCTTTTTTTTGGCAAGTGATAAACACTTTTACAGACTGACACATTATGAATCCACTTTTCAGATTCTTAAAAAAGCACATGTCCAAACTGCTTTTTCAGACCAGCACCATGTGTAACCTGGGTGACTGCCTACACTCCAGCAAGGGCAACCAGCCTTAGTGATGCTGAATGTATTTGCATTACTGACTGAAACCTCAAACCCCACTCGCTTGTGAATACTGTGCATGATTCCACAGGGTAAGCAGCTGGGTGTGTGCTAAGAGTCTGCTTCTGCACCAAAAAATGGCTCCCCCTTTCCATCTAATGCAACTGTGAAATCACCAGAGCAATACGCAATAAATCTCTGCCTGTAATTCCTATATGCACACAGAGACATGTTTTCACATTAGTCACAAAACGAAATTTCTTTGCCAATTTGAAAGCACACTTACTACTCTTTTTTTTGGCAAGTGATAAACACTTTTACAGACTGACACATTATGAATCCACTTTTCAGATTCTTAAAAAAGCACATGTCCAAACTGCTTTTTCAGACCAGCACCATGTGTAACCTGGGTGACTGCCTACACTCCAGCAAGGGCAACCAGCCTTAGTGATGCTGAATGTATTTGCATTACTGACTGAAACCTCAAACCCCACTCGCTTGTGAATACTGTGCATGATTCCACAGGGTAAGCAGCTGGGTGTGTGCTAAGAGTCTGCTTCTGCACCAAAAAATGTCTCCCCCTTTCCATCCAATGCAACTGTGAAATCACCAGAGCAATACGCAATAAATCTCTGCCTGTAATTCCTATATGCACACAGAGTCATGTTTTCACATTAGTCACAAAACGAAATTTCTTTGCCATTTTGAAAGCACACTTACTACTCTTTTTTTTGGCAAGTGATAAACACTTTTACAGTCTGTCACATTTTGAATCCACTTTTCAGATTCTTAAAAAAGCACATGTCCAAACTGCTTTTTCAGACCAGCACCATGTGTAACCTGGGTGACTGCCTACACTCCAGCAAGGGCAACCAGCCTTAGTGATGCTGAATGTATTTGCATTACTGACTGAAACCTCAAACCCCACTCGCTTGTGAATACTGTGCATGATTCCACAGGGTAAGCAGCTGGGTGTGTGCTAAGAGTCTGCTTCTGCACCAAAAAATGGCTCCCCCTTTCCATCCAATGCAACTGTGAAATCACCAGAGCAATACGCAATAAATCTCTGCCTGTAATTCCTATATGCACACAGAGTCATGTTTTCACATTAGTCACAAAACGAAATTTCTTTGCCAATTTGAAAGCACACTTACTACTCTTTTTTTTGGCAAGTGATAAACACTTTTACAGTCTGTCACATTTTGAATCCACTTTTCAGATTCTTAAAAAAGCACATGTCCAAACTGCTTTTTCAGACCAGCACCATGTGTAACCTGGGTGACTGCCTACACTCCAGCAAGGGCAACCAGCCTTAGTGATGCTGTATGTATTTGCATTACTGACTGAAACCTCAAACCCCACTCGCTTGTGAATACTGTGCATGATTCCACAGGGTAAGCAGCTGGGTGTGTGCTATGAGTCTGCTTCTGCACCAAAAAATGGCTCCCCCTTTCCATCTAATGCAACTGTGAAATCACCAGAGCAATACGCAATAAATCTCTGCCTGTAATTCCTATATGCACACAGAGTCATGTTTTCACATTAGTCACAAAACGAAATTTCTTTGCCAATTTGAAAGCACACTTACTACTCTTTTTTTTGGCAAGTGATAAACACTTTTACAGACTGACACATTATGAATCCACTTTTCAGATTCTTAAAAAAGCACATGTCCAAACTGCTTTTTCAGACCAGCACCATGTGTAACCTGGGTGACTGCCTACACTCCAGCAAGGGCAACCAGCCTTAGTGATGCTGTATGTATTTGCATTACTGACTGAAACCTCAAACCCCACTCGCTTGTGAATACTGTGCATGATTCCACAGGGTAAGCAGCTGGGTGTGTGCTAAGAGTCTGCTTCTGCACCAAAAAATGGCTCCCCCTTTCCATCTAATGCAACTGTGAAATCACCAGAGCAATACGCAATAAATCTCTGCCTGTAATTCCTATATGCACACAGAGTCATGTTTTCACATTAGTCACAAAACGAAATTTCTTTGCCAATTTGAAAGCACACTTACTACTCTTTTTTTTGGCAAGTGATAAACACTTTTACAGACTGACACATTATGAATCCACTTTTCAGATTCTTAAAAAAGCACATGTCCAAACTGCTTTTTCAGACCAGCACCATGTGTAACCTGGGTGACTGCCTAAACTCCAGCAAGGGCAACCAGCCTTAGTGATGCTGTATGTATTTGCATTACTGACTGAAACCTCAAACCCCACTCGCTTGTGAATACTGTGCATGATTCCACAGGGTAAGCAGCTGGGTGTGTGCTAAGAGTCTGCTTCTGCACCAAAAAATGGCTCCCCCTTTCCATCTAATCCAACTGTGAAATCACCAGAGCAATACGCAATAAATCTCTGCCTGTAATTCCTATATGCACACAGAGTCATGTTTTCACATTAGTCACAAAACGAAATTTCTTTGCCAATTTGAAAGCACACTTACTACTCTTTTTTTTGGCAAGTGATAGACACTTTTACAGACTGACACATTATGAATCCACATTTCAGATTCTTAAAAAAGCACATGTCCAAACTGCTTTTTCAGACCAGCACCATGTGTAACCTGGGTGACTGCCTACACTCCAGCAAGGGCAACCAGCCTTAGTGATGCTGAATGTATTTGCATTACTGACTGAAACCTCAAACCCCACTCGCTTGTGAATACTGTGCATGATTCCACAGGGTAAGCAGCTGGGTGTGTGCTAAGAGTCTGCTTCTCCACCAAAAAATGGCTCCCCCTTTCCATCTAATGCAACTGTGAAATCACCAGAGCAATACGCAATAAATCTCTGCCTGTAATTCCTATATGCACACAGAGGTGCCGATCACGATCTGGCAAAAACCGGGTACGAACCGTCGGATGGAGCATAATCTCCGTCCGACGCGTACCCGGTCGTCAATTTTTACAAACAAGGAATTACGATTCGCACGGGTACACCAGTACCGTACGAATCGTAAAAAAGCCCGACCGACCAAAAAAAACCTACCAATGCGATCCGGAAAAGCGCCGACCTGACGTCGGGACGCTCGCAGCCAGCCATTCACGACCCAGGAATCACGATTCGCACCGACGTCACCCCGCACGGTGAATATTTTGCGGCAGCCAAAAACTGCCGGGAAATCAGGACGACGCGAACAAGGACCACCAGTACGCGACGGACAGACGACGACGCGAACAAGGAGGACCAGTACGCGACGGACACACAGGACCACGCGACCAAGCAGGACCCGTACGCGACAGGACGACGCGATCAAGGAGGACCCGTACGCGACAGGACGACGCGATCAAGGAGTACCAGTACGCGACGGACAGACATGGACCCGAACCTACGAGTCAGACCTGCCCTCATAGCAGTCCACCTCCTCTACAGGTTACGACGCAGACGCCGCAGAAGGTCAGAATAACTAATGGAGGGAGGAAAGTGGGGTGGGGTGGGGGTGGCACGACCAGGGCAGGCCACAAAACAACCACATAAGTCACACACCACACATGGCCTGGACATACCTGACTCCCATGCCCTGGTCACCACGAGGGGGTGGGGGCGTGTCCTGATAAGCCAGCGACCGCCACAACGGAAGTCCGTCACCACGCGAACCGGCAACACAACCAGACAGGTACGTCCCGTACCCACGCCTGAAGAGCGTGGGTACGAGTCGTACCACGCCCACACACACGTCACCCCAACAATGGCGGGACGGATCGTACCCACGTGGCAAAGGCCTGGGTACGGCCCGCACAAGCATCACATAGCGTGGGGACGGATATGTACGGACCCTACCCCCACCCCGTATGCATGGAGCGTACCCCCACCCCAACAGTGTAAGTACGACCCGTACCCCCACCCGCGGACTCACGGACCGTAGCCCCATGCCAACAGTGTAAGTACGACTCGAACCCTCACCCGCGTATGCAAGGAGCGTACCCCCCACCCCATCAGTGTAAGTACGACCCGTACCCCCACCCGCGTATGCATGGAGCGTACCCCCCATGCCAACAGTGTAAGTACGACTCGAACCCTCACCCGCGTATGCAAGGAGCGTACCCCCCACCCCAACAGTGTAAGTACAACCCGTACCCCCACCCGCGGACTCACGGACCGTACCCCCATGCCAACAGTGTAAGTACGACTCAAACCCTCACCCGCGTATGCAAGTAGCGTACCCCCCACCCCAACAGTGTAAGTACGACCCGTACCCCCACCCGCGGACTCACGGACCGTACCCCCATGCCAACAGTGTAAGTACGACTCGAACCCTCACCCGCGTATGCAAGGAGCGTACCCCCCACCCCATCAGTGTAAGTACGACCCGTACCCCCACCCGCGTATGCATGGAGCGTACCCCCCATGCCAACAGTGTAAGTACGACTCGAACCCTCACCCGCGTATGCAAGGAGCGTACCCCCCACCCCAACAGTGTAAGTACGACCCGTACCCCCACCCGCGGACTCACGGACCGTACCCCCCATGCCAACAGTGTAAGTACGACTCGAACCCTCACCCGCGTATGCAAGGAGCGTACCCCCCACCCCAACAGTGTAAGTACGACCCGTACCCCCACCCGCGGACTCACGGACCGTACCGCCATGCCAACAGTGTAAGTACGACTCGAACCCTCACCCGCGTATGCAAGGAGTGTACCCCCCACCCCAACAGTGTAAGTACGACCCGTACCCCCACCCGCGGACTCACGGACCGTACCCCCCATGCCAACAGTGTAAGTACGACTCGAACCCTCACCCGCGTATGCAAGGAGCGTACCCCCCACCCCAACAGTGTAAGTACGACCCGTACCCCCACCCGCGGACTCACGGACCGTACCCCCCATGCCAACAGTGTAAGTACGACTCGAACCCTCACCCGCGTATGCAAGGAGCGTACCCCCCACCCCAACAGTGTAAGTACGACCCGTACCCCCACCCGCGGACTCACGGACCGTACCCCCCATGCCAACAGTGTAAGTACGACTCGAACCCTCACCCGCGTATGCAAGGAGCGTACCCCCCACCCCAACAGTGTAAGTACGACCCGTACCCCCACCCGCGGACTCACGGACCGTACCCCCACCACACCAGTGTAACTAGACTCGTACCCTCACCTCGAATGCATGGAGCGCACCCCCACCGTGTATGTTCCAAGCGTACATATCCAGAAATAGGAGGTGTGTGTGCAGAGTCCACCCAGCAGTGCCCAGAGGCAGGAGGGGTGTGTGCCTATCACTCCCAGCAGTGCCCTGAGACAGGAGGGGTGTGTGCAGAGTCCTCTCAGCAGTGCCCCGAGACAGGAGGGGTGGGTGCAGAGTCCTCCCAGCAGTGCCCAGAGACAGGAGGGGTGGGTGTGGAGTCCTCCCAGCAGTGCCCAGACACAGGAGGGGTGGGTGCAGAGTCCTCCCAGCAGTGCCCAGAGACAGGAGGGGTGTGTGCAGAGTCCTCCCAGCAGTGCCCAGAGACAGGAGGGGTGTGTGCCTATCACTCCCAGCAGTGCCCAGAGACAGGAGGTGTGTGTGCAGAGTCCACCCAGCAGTGCCCAGAGGCAGGAGGGGTGTGTGCCTATCACTCCCAGCAGTGCCCAGAGACAGGAGGGGTGTGTGCCGATCACTCCCAGCAGTGCCCAGAGACAGGAGGTGTGTGTGCAGAGTCCTCCCAGCAGTGCCCAGACACAGGAGGGGTGGGTGCAGAGTCCTCCCAGCAGTGCCCAGAGACAGGAGGGGTGGGTGTGGAGTCCTCCCAGCAGTGCCCAGACACAGGAGGGGTGGGTGCAGAGTCCTCCCAGCAGTGCCCAGAGACAGGAGGGGTGTGTGCCTATCACTCCCAGCAGTGCCCAGAGACAGGAGGGGTGGGTGCAGAGTCCTCCCAGCAGTGCCCAGAGACAGGAGGGGTGTGTGCCTATCACTCCCAGCAGTGCCCAGAGACAGGAGGTGTGTGTGCAGAGTCCTCCCAGCAGTGCCCAGACACAGGAGGGGTGTGTGCAGAGTCCTCCCAGCAGTGCCCAGAGACAGGAGGGGTGTGTGCCTATCACTCCCAGCAGTGCCCAGAGACAGGAGGGGTGGGTGCAGAGTCCTCCCAGCAGTGCCCAGAGACAGGAGGGGTGTGTGCCTATCACTCCCAGCAGTGCCCAGAGACAGGAGGTGTGTGTGCAGAGTCCTCCCAGCAGTGCCCAGACACAGGAGGGGTGTGTGCAGAGTCCTCCCAGCAGTGCCCAGAGACAGGAGGGGTGTGTGCAGAGTCCACCCAGCAGTGCCCAGAGGCAGGAGGGGTGGGTGCAGAGTCCTCCCAGCAGTGCCCAGACACAGGAGGGGTGGGTGTGGAGTCCTCCCAGCAGTGCCCAGAGACAGGAGGAGTGTAACACATGTGTGTGAGGCCGGAATTACCCACATCCATACTGCCTACAAGGGAACATGTCCCCATGAACTCATGTCAACAGACTCCACACACAAGTACAGTGATCACCAAGGATGCCACGATTGTTGCAGGTGGAGACATGGCCATGCATGCATGGCCAAAGTAGAAGGGCTCCGTCACACACACAGCTCATGTAGACACTGCTCTGCGCTAAACATTGGGAACACCCTGCAGGGAAGAAATCTGGGTACACAGAGGAAGGAATACACCCTGGGACAATTGCACCATGCAGTAACTGCTTACATGACCAAAGGAAGTTAGCCAACACCTTGTGATGGCACACAGATCCCAGGGTCCCCCCAATGAGCAGAACACTACTACATATCCCACACACCCAAACCCTTAAACACCACCCAAAACCATGTAGCAGCCCCACCAACACCAATACCACCATAGCAGTAGTGTGATAATGAAAACAAAATTAAGCTTTATTCAGCATGAGCACAATGTCCGTGGATCGCAGGCAGTTCAATATTCACAAAGCCCATAGGGCAGTCAATGATTCGCAGCTGGATGGGGGACACAGTGGGATGCGTGTCCCCTACCTTGCCTGCACAGTCAAATGGCATCGTCTTCCATACTGGTGAGGGCATCAGGGGGGGGGGGAAAGCACCAGGCACCGCAGGGACATCAGGGCAAAGGGGCGGCGTTGTGGGTGCAGGGATGGAGGACTCAACCACAGGGGGTGTGTCATGGCCAAAGGCGGAGGCCAGGATGGCACTACACACCTTAGCAAGGTCCTCCAGGGACTCCCCTGCACCCGAAGGGACCTCAGGCCCCAAGGAGGGGGGGGGGGGGGTCAGAGGGATGGGTCGCAGCGACATCGGGGGAGGGTGGAGACAGGGGGGGAGACTCAACCACCCTGACCGAGGACTTCCTTGACCGCTTGCGTGGTGGTGTAACTGTGGGGCTCAGGGACAGAGCGGCCATGAAGGAGTCCTTGGGGGAGATGTGGCCAGGAGAGCTGAGGGGAGGGGATTTGGAGGGAGTGGACTGGGTGGAATGCGGACTCCCACTATGGCTGCGTGTCACACGTTTGCCCCCCGACCCAGTGGGTGTGCCTACCTCACCCTGTGTGTGCGTGTCAGGAGGAGTGCGGTGGACCTTCCCTGCTGGTGTGGTGCCTGTGTCTGTTGATGTGGGTGCATGCCGACGTCTGGGTGTACGTGGGACAGGCATGGGAGTGGGAAGTGTGGATGGGGCAGGGGTAGGTGGGGGGAGGTCGCGCTGCAGGAGACCCACTGCTGCAGTCAGTGTGGAGTCTATGGACCTCAGCAAGTTGCGTTGGTCAGCCTGCGATGAATGAATGCCCTCCAAGAATGCCTCGATGTTGGTGAGGGTTTTCCCGTGGGCATGGAGGACATTAAGGATCGCAGCCTGACCAACCTGCAGTTGCCGCTGGATGTCCACAGACTCAGCATTGGCGGCAGCAGTGGAGACAGGGGCAGGGGGTGCGGTGCCTGGCCGGAAGGAGACATGCGGTGACCGGGCACGCTGGGAAGGGACACGAGCAAGTGGGAGGCGGCTGATGGGAACTGAGGGGGCGGTGCGAGGTGTTGTTCCGCTGTCAGCTGCTGGTGCAGCCACCGCCCACTCGGAGACATCCTCCTCGGACCTGTCAGCTTCGTATTCTGACGTTCCAGTCGACAGGTCCTCAGCCGCACTATCCTCCACCTCTGTCCCACTCGATGTGCCAGCCCCGATGTCACGGCTGGCACTGGTGCTCGGTCCCTCCGCCTTGCCTGTGTCCATGTCTCCCTCTGTGTCCCCCGACGATGCTGTGGGCAGGGTGGAGAGACAGAAATTAATCAGACAGCTGTACACATCAGTCACATGAGTCCAATCGACATAGGTAACACTGCATAGCCTGAAAAGGAAGATCCCTAACATCTACTAAACAAGGTACCGATGTAGGGCATGAAACACACAGTTGGTTGAGCCACCATGCCACTGAAATACCATGGAGAGCATGAGACAATAGCTAAAGACAGGAAACGGAGTCTGACATAGCACCCAGGCCCTGGGGACAATCCAGCACTGCATCTGCACCACACAGCGTTGGCGAAAATACCGATGACCAGGGACCATATCCATGAACTTGAGACACATGCTGCATAGGTAATGCTGAAAACATGCCCAACATGACTCGGTCACTGCACCTTGCGTGTGTGTCCAGAAACATCACACACTGCCCAGACCCAGCAAGTAGAAATCAGGATTTGACACATAGGCATTGCCCGCCCCAACAAAACCCTACACGAGGCAAATTGTTGAGACACAGGTGGCACCAACATCTCATAGTCTGGGTGATAAACACAAGGGCAGGCAAAATGCAAGATTGGACGCCAAACAGCCAAGGTGCGCCTGTACAAATAATGAGGTACCAGTGCCCATCCTCAGATGAGTATAACAAGACACACAGGCACTGGCAACTGTGAGTATGAAGAAGGACAATCAGGTCAGGCTGCACAGTGGACACCTGTACAAAATAGCACGTCTATATACATGGTGACAGGGGACAATGGCACAGAGCACAACCTACGCTGTAGACACTGAGAGTGTCCACGTTTATGATGACACATACACCACTGAGGAAAAGGTGCCCCAGGGGACAGTAGTGGGCACGCAACTACATGCTACTGAATGGTAATGACTGCAACACACGTCACCATCCCTGCACTATGCGTATCGCACACTCATGCACATCATGTCACAGGCCACTACATAGGACATGCGCGCTGTAAGGCATGACACATGAGAGACCAACTCCCATGTCTGAAGTCAGCATCAGTGCCAACTGACATGGAACCCACATGCAGTGAACTTGACAGTGCACAGGCAAGGTCCCACAACCTGTTACACACCACCCCCACACATGATGCTACAGTCATTGTTCTCGTGGACAAAGCGCCAGCCTACATTACCTTGTGAAGGAGTGACTACACACAGACCAGGGAACACATTGCAAGGAGGGGAAGGGTGGCAGGGGCGCAGCGCTATACTGGGGCAAACAGGATCTGCACAGCACCTTTAAACCCTGCCAGTGAATTCATGCTACTGTGCCCTTACAAATGCCGGTGACACACAACAAACACACATGTACCTACCCCCTTCCGGCTGCTGCATCGCCTGTAAGCGCCTCTCCAGGTCTGGAAAGACCACCGGCAGCACACGCCTGTGGAGGTGGCTCAGACGGCGGCGGCCGCGGTTCTTGTGGCTCTCAGGTGAGTCCCCCAGCAGAAGCCGTGCAATCCTCCGCGTCCAGCACCGGATATCCTGCCAGCGTTTCCTCACCTGGGGCAGGCTCCGCCTCCGACCATCCACACCCCTCACGGCACTGACGGCGGTCAGCCAGATCTGCTCCTTGGCAGTGGCGCCTACCTGTGAGGAGGAACAAGTGACACCACATCAATACACCAGCCACATGTCACAGAGAGACATATGAGTACAAATTAGCTGGTTACAACAAGGCATGTCATGCAGTCAACGCATTGCACCTTTGTCATAGGGACATCATCCCCTGGTGAGGGAAAAAGCAGTATGTGCCATAGTGGGTACACAGGTGGAATGATGGCAATGTCACAATCAATGATCAAGGCTCACACTGTGCATCACACCCACCCCTCCTGTCTCAGGGCACTGCTGTTAGTGATAGGCCCCCACCCCTCCTGTCTCAGGGCACTGCTGTGAGTGATAGGCCCCCACCCCTCCTGTCTCAGGGCACTGCTGTTAGTGATAGGCCCCCACCCCTCCTGTCTCAGGGCACTGCTGTGAGTGATAGGCCCCCACCCCTCCTGTCTCAGGGCACTGCTGTGAGTGATAGGCCCCCACCCCTCCTGTCTCAGGGCACTGCTGTGAGTGATAGGCCCCCACCCCTCCTGTCTCAGGGCACTGCTGTGAGTGATAGGCCCCCACCCCTCTTGTCTCAGGGCACTGCTGTGAGTGATAGGCCCCCACCCCTCCTGTCTCAGGGCACTGCTGGGAGACATCAGGCACCCCCCCCCCTGGGACCCCCCCGACAGTACATGGCATGTGTGTCACACCAGGACACAATGCCTGAAGTCACAGTCACAACATAGGGACAGTCTGTGGCAGTGGCCTATGCACTCACCTGATACCCTGGTCGCCCATACAGCATGGAGTACTGTGGGAGGATCACATCCAGCAGAGCCATGTTCTCCTCCAGGGTGAATGGCTGTGTCCTCTCCACAGCCCTTGACATGGTTCCAGGGAATCAGTAGCAGCAGCTGGGTCGACGAATGCAAAGATGTGCAGGCAAGTACTCCCTCATGGGACCTGGCTGCCTTATATGTGCCCTTCTGCCCAGTCTCATGCACAGGAGTACAGAGTGATTGGTCACTCACATTTGCATCCTATGTTTCCACCAATCCCTTCAAACCTAGCAGTCTGTGGGTTCTCTATCGGTTTCATTCTCCTGCATGATGTCAGCCCCACAAACACATTGCAACAAAGTAGAAGAATTCCAACTGACTTCTGCTGTGCACCTTCCAGAACAATTTCGAAATTTGAACTTGGTCTCCATGACAACCAGCATGCATGTAGGCCTTAATACTTGTCCCCTATGTAATTTGGAGCATCACACACAGGTACGGTGCGTTTCGGGGCCCTAGGGCACCCCAAATGCATGGCAATGGCCCGTACATGCATGCCTACGTTCACTATCACTATGGGTCTGCACGCGTATGCGTACTCGTAGTGGTACGGGCCGTACACTCGCATGTACGCTCACTATCACTACGAGTACGCATACGCGTGCAGACCCATAGTGATAGTGAGCGTAGATGCGTGTGTACGGTCCGTACCACTACGGGTACGCATACGCGTGCAGACCCATAGTGATAGTGAGCGTAGATGCGTGTGTACGGTCCGTACCACTACGAGTACGCATACGCGTGCAGACCCATAGTGATAGTGAGCGTAGATGCGTGTGTACGGTCCGTACCACTACGGGTACGCATACGCGTGCAGACCCATAGTGATAGTGAGCGTAGATGCGTGTGTACGGTCCGTACCACTACGAGTACGCATACGCGTGCAGACCCATAGTGATAGTGAGCGTAGATGCGTGTGTACGGTCCGTACCACTACGGGTACGCATACGCGTGCAGACCCATAGTGATAGTGAGCGTAGATGCGTGTGTACGGTCCGTACCACTACGGGTACGCATACGCGTGCAGACCCATAGTGATAGTGAGCGTAGATGCGTGTGTACGGTCCGTACCACTACGGGTACGCATACGCGTGCAGACCCATAGTGATAGTGAGCGTAGATGCGTGTGTACGGTCCGTACCACTACGGGTACGCATACGCGTGCAGACCCATAGTGATAGTGAGCGTAGATGCGTGTGTACGGTCCGTACCACTACGGGTACGCATACGCGTGCAGACCCATAGTGATAGGGCCGTACACACACATCTACGCTCACTATCACTATGGGTCTGCACGCGTATGCGTACCCGTAGTGGTACGGACCGTACACACGCATCTACGCTCACTATCACTATGGGTCTGCACGCGTATGCGTACCCGTAGTGGTACGGACCGTACACACGCATCTACGCTCACTATCACTATGGGTCTGCACGCGTATGCGTACCCGTAGTGGTACGGACCGTACACACGCATCTACGCTCACTATCACTATGGGTCTGCACGCGTATGCGTACCCGTAGTGGTACGGACCGTACAAATGCCTGTACGCTCGCCATCACGATGGGTACACATACGGCAGCACTCCCACAGTGATTTGGGAACATACACAGGCCCTCTTAGCAGCAGTACGGCGGTTTTTACACATCACAGTGGTGATAGGCGACACACAGGTAGGAATAGGGCGGACATACTTGTCCATGGATGGACATACTTGTCCATGGATGGACATACTTGTCCATGGATGGACATACTTGTCCAGGAATGGACATCAAGGCATCGTCTGTGCATTACTACATGTGTGGGGCACAGGTGTGACAGGCTGTGATGTGGAACATGCCTCCTGAGTGGAGAAGGCACCAGATGTATGATGAGATGTGTATAGGTGTACTGTGTGACGGTGCAATGTGTGCCAGGCATGCCCTTGACTCCTTTGAAATGTGTGCATGTCGTACTGCGCACTTGGGGTGAGCGTCACTGGCATGGCACGGACATCAACACACGGAAGTGTCCCATGATGCCCGGTACAGGGGTCATGACACATGACTTGTCACTACCCACAGTGCACAATGTGACTATGTCATTTATGTGTCCGGGATTTTCATCAGGTTGATGTTGTAGCACCCTCAAAAGCTGCAGCCGTTGCAGCAACCAACATGTGTCTGTGTGTAGATTGTCATTGCACACTGTTCCGCACACCATGCCACATGTGTTATCGGATGTGAGGTGCACATGTATGCATGGGACACGGAGTAGCGTGACAAGGCCATGTCAGCATCCTCACAAGGAATGTGTGGTGAGTCATGACATGTGCACCTTCATGGCAAGGTGTGTGGGCAGGCCTAGTGTAATGTCATGTGACCTGTGGCTCCGGTGTTCCGCTACCAGTCTCTGCAATCGGCATCCCACTTCTGCTGATGTGTGGGTGTATGTCACTCCTGTCTTGCGTCGGGCTGTTCACTTGCACTGGGACACAGCTATTCCCATGGCGTGGCATGGGGAGGTTCTCAATCTCCGTGTGTAGCTGGGTCTTGGAAGGAGTGTCACCTTGCATCCATACGTGTCCTGGGCATGTAGCACATACCTGACTCCCTATGTAGCATGTGTGTATTGCCAGATTTACATGTGCTCAGTAGACATGAGTTGTTGTCGTAGTGCACTCACTCTTCCTTGTCACTTCCAAATTACTGCAGAGCGCCGCCTCTTGCCCGAAGAATTCCAGACTTGGCTGCCATGCAGGAGAATGACAGGATCCAGCTCTACCGCTTCACCCAACCGTTGATCCTGGAGCTGACGGCGAGACTGGCACCACACCTGCAACCGCAGCACAGGTATCCTACGGCACTGACACCCCAGCTGAAGGTAATGGCTGCCCTACATTTTCTTGCCACGGGTACCTTCCAAAATACCATAGCTCATGTTGGTGGCATGTCCCAGAGCATGTTCAGCGGTGTGCTGCATGATTTCTTGGAGGCCATGTTGATTCACCTGGATGACTTCATCAAGTTCCCAACCCCTGAACAGATGACTGAGGTCAAGCGTGGATTCTATGCCCTGGGAGGGATGCCCCATGTCATTGGGTCCATAGATGGGACACATGTAGCTTTGGTACCACCATACGCACGGGAGGTGGCGTACCGCAATCGGAAGCACTACCACTCCATCAATGCCCTTGTGGTGTGTCTGTCCAATATGGGGATTTCACATGTCTGTGCTCGTTTCCCAGGATCAGCACACAATGCCTACATCATGAGGCGTAGCGGGATGCCTGATATGATGATGCAGCTGCGCAACGAACGGGCATGTGTTGTTGGTGGGTACAGTCTGTCTGTCCTGTATTCTGTATAGCCGACCAGCACGACCGCTTCACCAGTTCTAACGATGTCCATGTGCTTCCCATGTAGGGGACGCTGGCTATCCCAACATGCCTTGGCTGCTGACACCTCTCCGCAACCCCATCACGCCGGCCCAGCTCCGCTATAACACCGCCCATGGCCGGACAAGGCGAGTGATAGAGAGGACGTTTGGCATGCTGAAGAGCCGATTCCGGTGCCTCCACAAGACCGGCGGTGCACTCCCTTATGCCCCGGCGAAGGTCTGCAAGATCTTCATGGTCTGCTGCATGCTGCACAACATGGCAGTTGAAAGAGCTGTGCCACTCATCCTGAATCAACATGACGAGGACCATCCACCCGTGGAGGACGAAGGGCTTGGCAATGGGGCTAGTGATGTGGAGGATGTGGAGCCGCAAGAGGACATCCGGACTCGGCTCATACGCGACTTCTTTGCTTAGTGGTGAGTACCAGTGTCTGAGTGTGCACGCATTGGTCCCCGTGTGGCATGCGTTGTGATGTGTGTCTCCACCTGCATGTATGGCACGTGGGTCAGAGGTGTGTGTGGGTGTGTCACTGGAGTGATGGTGGCAGTGATGGTAGTATTTCCCCAGTCATAATTGTGACCTAGCATGTTGTCATCCATACATGTGTCGAGTAAATGCACATGCAAGTGGCTGTGCTTTTTGTGGCTGACTTCTTGTGTGTCTCTCTTCCCCAGGTACCTGCGCATGCCGTTTGCTGGTTGCATTGTTGTGGCACTGCTATTCCTCATGGACATGACATCGTGGGCTGACTCAGCGTTACAGGCACGGACACGTTTGGAAGTCTCCATGGGGTAAGGGATGCATCTGGGGTGTATTGGGTGTGGCAGTTGTTCACGATGTGTGCACACTGCCCCTGTCGGGGTTTGGTTCCTCTGCAGCCATGTCGCATCCCCATGGGACACGACATGCAGCTGTGTACACCTGAATAGATGGTCTGCCTGGTTGACAGTCATCAGTGATGGGATAGTGGATTGTGATGATGGCATCAATGTGTGTGACACTGCCCTCGGACACATACGGTTAGCATTGGCTTGACATGGTGTGGGACTTCCACATCAGCGGATCTATGGTGTATGGCAGGCTCTCCGTGTGCAGCTGTGGGTATTTAGCTGTTAGCCGACGCTTGTGTGCCAGTACCATGGCTATCACGCATTTGTGCTGCAGAAGGGGGGTGCCAGTGTTGGACCCACATGTCACTCCACATGATGTGTTCATCTGTACTTCGAGTTGCCTCTGCAAACCCGAATACATGACTAATAAAGGTGTCCCTATGCCTCCAAGGTGCCTCTTCTCAGTCAATGCTGGTGTGTTGGCACGGTGCATCCTGCATGTCTGGCATGGTATTCCCTGATTGTGGCTATGTGTCAATGTGTCGAGTCGCAAGATGCAAGCTGTGTGTGTGGGCTGAGACTGTGTATTGGGCATGATGTACATGACTGCGTGGGTATTGTGACATGTGCCATCCCCATGCATCCAACGTTGGCCAGGCCCCCATTCTCTGCATCCACCGGACTCAAGCTTGCAGGACATGGTTCTGCCACCTGTCTACACATACCTGGGTGCCACCCAGGACACTGGACTGGATCCCTGACCTCTGCGCATGACTGTTGGTGTACTCAATGTGTGTGTCAGCACAGTTGTTCGGCCACCCCCTCAGCTGGTTGTGCCCATCACGGGTGTGTATGGTGCTCCATGTCTGTCTTGCCTAATAAACTGTGACCCATGTGTCCTGTGCCAGACTCAGGCCCCAGGGTGTGGATGGTTGAAGAGAAAAGATGACTCAGGCATGTTTAGACTTTACAAGACACATGTTAGGTAATAATGCTACCAGCAGGCATCTACTCTTCATAGTGTGATTTATTATTGGGGGGGGGGGGACAAAGTGAGGGGCTTTCCGGGATTAGGGAATCCAAAGTTCAGTAGGGGAGTTGGTGTCCTTGCCATTGGAAATCCTCAGAGTCCATGCCACAGTCTTTGTCAACATTGGTCAGCCAGTGACCAGCAGGGCCATGTGGCAGAGAATGTCTCTTGATGCTGTGATGCTGTTGCTCCAGTGGGCCAGGTGCCAGGCCAGGTGTCCTGGGAGATGGTGATGTAGCAGCCACCCTCACGGTCCTTTCCGTGGACGACCCGGCCTCCTGCGGGGAACCTCACCAGCAGGCCGTGACGACGTCTGGGATGCTCCGTCGGATGTTTCCTCCTCCTCCTCCTGATCCCTCCCTGTGGGTGGTGATGTTCTCCGCCTTCTGGCACAGGGAGGGTCGGCCATGGTGTCGGCCATCCGACGGAGTGTAGCGTGAATCCCCTGGAATGCCGTCACTTGCTCAGCCTGTCTGTCCTCCATCCTCCGTTGGTGTACCAGTAGACAGGCAATTAGCTCCGCATGTTGCTGGGCCTGCTGGGCCTTGATCCCCTCGAGGACGGACACAACCTGGGCCATGCCCGTGGTGTCCTGCCGGTATGAGTCCAGGATGTTACGGACATGGGAAAATACCGGATCCCCAGCCAACTGGTCAGGCTCGCGCCTCCGCTGTCCTCCACTCCCACCACCCCTGCCCACTTGCGCCTGGCCTGCACTTGTGGGCACATGGGGTCTCCGGGACCCCTGAGGGGTGGCATTGGCGTTGTCGCCTGCCTCCTCCTGGGTGCCCGGGACACCGTGTCCCTCCTGGCGAGCCTGGCTGCATTGTGGTGTTGGGGCAGGGATCCTGGGTGTCTCCTGGGATGTGGAAGGAGTGGGGGTGGTGGTTGGCACAGTTGTACCTGACGCAGGTGCTGCAGGTGGTTGGACACCAGAGGGGCCAGGTCGGTCGGGGTCGTCCGCAGAGTGGTGAGAGTGGTCGCTGCCGGTGGGATCGGGCTCCTGCAGATCCGGGTCCTGTGAGTGTTCCCCCCCAGTGTTGGGGGGTGCACCACGACGTTGACCTGTGTGTGAGAGAGACAATGTTAATTTTGGTCCATGCAACATCCATGTTTCATCCGTTTCAAAGTTGGCACATTTCCTCTTGGAATTAGGATCTGTCTTGCATTCCACTCACAGTGCACTTGTGCATGGGTGTGTCCCTTGGCCACCACTTTGGCCCCTTTAACTATGTGTGGCACAGTCTTACTTGCTGCGTCAAGTGTGACTGCAGTCAGCAGTGGAGTGGGCAGGTGTGGCGAGCCATGCATTGGCGCCTTCCGTGTAGCACTGTACATGCGCACATGGAGTGGATCCACACACTTATATGATCCAGGTAGCTGTCCTTGTGCTCGTGTACAGGTTGTGACATGGCCCTGTGTTTTGCCATGGTGAAGAGGGGGGGTTCTGGCACTGGCCACCCTTGTCTACATGCACGCAGTCTACCTGCTGACGAGCAGACATTCACACACGCAACACGGCTGATTAGCTCTCCCTGTGTCTCGCTCCCTCTGTGTCCCCCTCTCCCTCCCTCCGTGTGTCAGCCTCCTCCCTCTGTCCGTCTCCCTCCCTCTCTGTCCCCCTCTCCCTCCATCTCTGTCCCCCTCTCCCTCCCTCTCTGTCGCCTTCTCCCTCCCTCTGTGTCCCCCTCTCCCTCCCTCCGTGTGTCAGCCTCCTCCCTCTGTCCATCTCCCTCCCTCTCTGTCCCCCTCTCCCTCCATCTCTGTCCCCCTCTCCCTCCCTCTCTGTCGCCTTCTCCCTCCCTCTGTGTCCCCCTCTCCCTCCCTCCGTGTGTCAGCCTCCTCCCTCTGTCCGTCTCCCTCCCTCTCTGTCCCCCTCTCCCTCCCTCTCTGTCCCCCTCTCCCTCCCTCTCTGTCCCCCTCTCCCTCCATCTCTGTCCCCCTCTACCTCCCTCTCTGTCCCCCTCTCCCTCCCTCTGTGTCCCCCTCTCCCTCCCTCCGTGTGTCAGCCTCCTCCCTCTGTCCGTCTCCCTCCCTCTCTGTCCCCCTCTCCCTCCCTCTCTGTCCCCCTCTCCCTCCCTCTCTGTCCCCCTCTCCCTCCATCTCTGTCCCCCTCTACCTCCCTCTCTGTCCCCCTCTCCCTCCCTCTGTGTCCCCCTCTCCCTCCCTCCGTGTGTCAGCCTCCTCCCTCTGTCCGTCTCCCTCCCTCTCTGTCCCCCTCTCCCTCCCTCTCTGTCCCCCTCTCCCTCCCTCTCTGTCCCCCTCTCCCTCCATCTCTGTCCCCCTCTACCTCCCTCTCTGTCCCCCTCTCCCTCCCTCTGTGTCCCCCTCTCCCTCCCTCCGTGTGTCAGCCTCCTCCCTCTGTCCGTCTCCCTCCCTCTCTGTCCCCCTCTCCCTCCCTCAGTCCCCCTCTCCCTCCCTCTCTGTCCCCCTCTCCCTCCCTCCGTGTGTCACCCTCTGTCACCTCGGCCCAGCTTCCTGGGCACACACTGTTAGCAGATCTTTGAGTGGCCCTTGGCTTGTTGATGTGAGTTTGTTTCTGATCTCCAGGCACCCATTGGGTGTGATGTGTGTCTGTGCGCTGCTGCTGTGGTGGTGTGTGCTGCCACTCTTTCACAATGTTGGCTGTTCATTAGCTGCTGTCATGTGCAAAACAGTGCCTTCACCCCCATGTGTTGATGCAAGGCGTCCGCCATTTGCTGGCAAGTCATTCCTGTGTTGGGACACACTGTTTGTCTGGCTGTGACCTAGGCCATATGGGTAGAGTGAATTGTTGTCTGCTTCTGAGTTGCACTATGTGCTTTTTTGGGCCCAGCCTCCCGCCATCCGGGTTACCGTGTCATGTGTTGTTGTCTTCTGTGGCCTGTGACTTGACATTGTCCAGCTGGGTGCATGGGGCATGGTGGCAGCAGTGGCATGTGCGTGCTCATGGAGTGTGGTTGAGTCATGCGATGGCTTGTGGTGGTTGCGTGCCTGTTAGTGATGTTGGTTGTGGATGCCGTTCCCCCCATGTGAGGTGCGTTGTTTGTGTACTCACCCGGGTCTCGGAGTCCTTCTAATCCTTCGACTGCCTCCACCGGCAGTATGGCCATCACCCTCTCCTCCCAGGGATGGTAGTGTACGGGTCTGCGGGAGGGCCCTCCTCCGGTGGCGTTGGCCTGGTCGTGTTCATCCTGCCTCTTGGCTCGGACCCTCCTCCGCAGATCGTACCACCTGTTCTGGCATTCCTGCCTGGTCCGTCTGGTGTCCGCAACAGCATTCACAGCATCGACGATGGTCTGCCACATGGCTGTTTTTGCTGCCTGGCTGGTGTTTCTGACCAATGTTCCAAAGATCTGTGGCTCGACTCTGAGGATTTGATCAACAAGAACCTCCAACTCTCGGTCACTGAACTTTGGATTCTTGGTAGTGGGCATGATGAGGGGTGTGGATGGTGGGGGGGGGGTGTGGATGGTGGGGGTGGTGTGTGGATGGTTGTGGGTGTGTGGGTGTGGTTGTGCAGGTGCGTGTGTGTGTGAATGTGATGAGGGTGTGTTTGTGAAGGTGGTTGTGTGAAGGTGTGCAAGTGTAAGGTGTAGTAAAGGTTGAGGTCTGGTGCTGTGGGTTGTCTGTGGGGTCTGGCAGCAGTGGGTCTGTTGCAAAGGCTCATGGTTTGTGTGTGTGGGCCCTTTTTATTGGTCCATTGGTGGGTGTGGCTGTGTTTGAATTGTGGGTGGGTTGGTTATAAGGAGTGGTGGTGTATTGGGCCTCTGTTTGTTTTTGGCAGTTGCAGGTCAGTGAAGGTGTTGTTTTAGTGTTTTTTGGCCATGTTTAGTGGCTTTGTGCCATTCGAATGGTGTATTGTTGTGTTGTTTTGTTTTGTCCTGGTTGTGTCCGTGCGTTTTGAGCGTGTGTACGGTGTGTACATGGGCCATTTGGTTGTACGGTGCTGTCCTTGTGTGTGGCTTGGTACGACTCGTACATGCGGTTGTGATGTTGGGGCCTGGGGTGCGCTCCGTAGTTAGGAGGTTGTGTTGGGGGTAGGACTCGAACGTACTGGGATGTACATACACGGTGGTTCGACACGTACAGGGGTGGGGGTAGGACTCGAACGTACTGGGTACACGGTGGTACGACACGTACAGGGGTGGGGGTAGGACTCGAACGTACTGGGATGTACATACACAGGGGTACGACACGTACAGGGGTGGGGGTAGGACTCGAACGTACTGGGATGTACATACACGGTGGTTCGACACGTACAGGGGTGGGGGTAGGACTCGAACGTACTGGGGTGTACATGGACGGTGGTATGACACGTACAGGGGTGGGGGTAGGACTCGAACGTACTGGGGTGGGGGTACACGGTGGGACGACACGTACAGGGGTGGGGGTAGGACTCGAACGTACTGGGATGTACATACACGGTGGTTCGACACGTACAGGGGTGGGGGTAGGACTCGAACGTACTGGGTACACGGTGGTATGACACGTACAGGGGTGGGGGTAGGACTCGAACGTACTGGGGTGGGGGTACACGGTGGGACGACACGTACAGGGGTGGGGGTAGGACTCGAAGGTACTGGGATGTACATACACGGTGGTTCGACATGTACAGGGGTGGAGGTAGGACTCGAACGTACTGGGTACACGGTGGTACGACACGTACAGGGGTGGGGGTAGGACTCGAACGTACTGGGGTGGGGGTACACGGTGGTAGGACACGTACAGGGGTGGGGGTACGACTGGAACGTACTGGGGTGGGGGTACACGGTGGGACGACACATACAGGGGTGGGGGTACGACTGGAACGTACTGGGGTGTGGGTACACGGGGGTAGGACACGTACAGGGGTGGGGGTACGACTGGAACGTACTGGGGTGGGGGTACACGGGGGTAGGACACGTACAGGGGTGGGGGTACGACTGGAACGTACTGGGGTGTGGGTACACGGTGGTACGACACGTACAGGGGTGGGGGTAGGACTGGAACGTACTGGGGTGGGGGTACACGGGGGTAGGACACGTACAGGGGTGGGGGTAGGACTCGAACGTACTGGGTACACGGTGGTACAACACGTACAGGGGTGGGGGTAGGACTCGAACGTACTGGGGTGTACCTAGACGGGTGGGGGTGTACATACACGGGGGGTACGTGTCGGACGTACGGGGGCTGGGGGGAGTGTTGGGCGCGTATGCGGGCACATGTCTCCATGGTTGCTATAGGAGTTCGGTGCGGACGGTGTTTTTTCCATACGGTTGTGACCTCGGACGCACGGGATGGATCGTGATTCCTCGGTCGGACTTGACTTTTCACGTTTGTACGATAAATCATCTGAGGACGTGTCGGACACATTTTCCGACCCGAGGACGTGTGGGGAATGGTTCCCAATGCGGTTCGTATGGACTTTTTCCCATGCGAATCGTGATTGCCAGTTCGTACGGCACTTGTACGATTCGTACGGTAAAAAGACCGGATACGAGTCGCACGGGGTAATTTTTTACCGGATCGTGATCGGCACCAGAGTCATGTTTTCACATTAGTCACAAAACGAAATTTCTTTGCCATTTTGAAAGCACACTTCCTACTCTTTTTTTTGGCAAGTGATAAACACTTTTACAGACTGACACATTATGAATCCACTTTTCAGATTCTTAAAAAAGCACATGTCCAAACTGCTTTTTCAGACCAGCACCATGTGTAACCTGGGTGACTGCCTACACTCCAGCAAGGGCAACCAGCCTTAGTGATGCTGAATGTATTTGCATTACTGACTCAAACCTCAAACCCCACTCGCTTGTGAATACTGTGCATGATTCCACAGGGTAAGCAGCTGGGTGTGTGCTAAGAGTCTGCTTCTGCACCAAAAAATGGCTCCCCCTTTCCATCTAATGCAACTGTGAAATCACCAGAGCAATACGCAATAAATCTCTGCCTGTAATTCCTATTTGCACACAGAGTCATGTTTTCACATTAGTCACAAAACGAAATTTCTTTGCCAATTTGAAAGCACACTTACTACTCTTTTTTTTGGCAAGTGATAAACACTTTTACAGTCTGTCACATTTTGAATCCACTTTTCAGATTCTTAAAAAAGCACATGTCCAAACTGCTTTTTCAGACCAGCACCATGTGTAACCTGGGTGACTGCCTACACTCCAGCAAGGGCAACCAGCCTTAGTGATGCTGAATGTATTTGCATTACTGACTGAAACCTCAAACCCCACTCGCTTGTGAATACTGTGCATGATTCCACAGGGTAAGCAGCTGGGTGTGTGCTAAGAGTCTGCTTCTGCACCAAAAAATGGCTCTCCCTTTCCATCCAATGCAACTGTGAAATCACCAGAGCAATACGCAATAAATCTCTGCCTGTAATTCCTATATGCACACAGAGTCATGTTTTCACATTAGTCACAAAACGAAATTTCTTTGCCAATTTGAAAGCACACTTACTACTCTTTTTTTTGGCAAGTGATAAACACTTTTACAGTCTGTCACATTTTGAATCCACTTTTCAGATTCTTAAAAAAGCACATGTCCAAACTGCTTTTTCAGACCAGCACCATGTGTAACCTGGGTGACTGCCTACACTCCAGCAAGGGCAACCAGCCTTACTGATGCTGTATGTATTTGCATTACTGAGTCCAACCTTAAATCCTTAAAGTATTCTTTATTTTTACCAGTACACCTTAATTTATCGTGAAAACATAGTCCATATTATTTTACATGTTCCTCACATTTAAATTTCTCCCAAAACAGAAAATAATAAACACAACTTCAACAAAAGGAATTCCATTTCTATTATTCATTTCTTAATTTACCATATACATCCCCTCTCAAACTCTAAACTCACCTTTAAAATTAGTTAGCTGTGAAAGAAATGTGGCACTCAAACAGCAGATTATCAGAGCCAGGAACTCTGTTCTTTACACCTCTCTCCTCTCAGCAGAACCAGATAATGGCAAACTTTCCCTCTCTTTTTCCACACATATACATGTTAATTTCAAATCTCAGTGCTTCCCCCTTTTTATCAAATGTAATCACACATTTCTATTGGTTGAAAACCAACCCTTTTCCAAAAGTACCCTTCCCCCAACTTGACTTCTGCCTAGTACCCTTCCCCCAACTTGACTTCTGCCTGCTACCATAGCAACAGCTCAAGGAACACTGCTGTGTGGAGTTAGGTCAGAAGTTCACCAAACAATGTTTCAATTCCACAGAGCAAGAGTGCTTGACTTTTCAAACCTAACAGCAAATCCATAGTACTGTTCTTTGGTAACACATTTTTCTGTACCAATACAAAACATGCTTCTATTAATTTACACATACAGCCTAGTTTTTATTCTAGAATGGTATGAAACAGCCAATCAGTTCTTTTTTTTATGAAAAAAATATGTATGCCTCCATTTCCAAACTGTCTTTCATTTCTTTTTACCATTCTACTGAATTACACCTCCTGAGTGCATCCAGTTCTCCTTTGAAGATGTTCACAGTGTGGATTGTAGGGCACAGCTATGTCTTCTGGAGTGAAAAGTATGCAGAGAAAACAGATATGGTGAGAGACCTTGCTTTGCCAAATGTAGACATTAAATGGATTGGTCAGAGAGGGTTAAAGTGGCACCAATTGATGCCATTGGTGAAATCCTTCATGCACATCCAACACCCTGACCTCATAATAGTGCACTGTGGTGGCAATGACCTAGGCACTTTGACTGGGGTAGGTCTGGAAATGCTTATGAAGGACACCTTTGCACAACTGTTTTCACTTTTCCCTAAAACTGCCTTTGTGTTTTCTAACATATGCCAAAGGCAAAAATGGAACTGGTCCAATCATTTCTGTCCGCAGATTGACAAAGCAAGAAAGCACGTCAACAAATCTGTTTCTGCTTTCCTCCGTGACTATGGTATGGGTTCCATTTACCACAACAACTTGCGTTACGACATGCAAGACATTTATAGAGGAGATGGTGTGCACTTCAATGATGAAGGGAACAGAGTCTTCCTCTTGAACCTTAGACTCTGCATCGGTACTTACTTGTAGGTACCACTAAAAAATCATTTCATAAACACAACGGCTCTTTTTAGAGCCCCCTAATATCTAAACACTTAAATCTGAATTTCATTTATTTTTTTATTTTTTTTTCTACCGTACGCTTACGGTAAGCCTACCGTACGCGTACCCCGCGATTTTTTTTAAAAATCAATAAATGTTGTCTTTGTACTTTTCTGTCCTTCTTTGACCCCCTTACAAATGTAAGGGGGTCTGTAACTCTCCTCCTTGCCCCCTTTTCAAGATATCACTCTTTTTTTTCTGAGTGAAACACACGAAATGGCGGCCGCCGCTTCCTGGTTTCGACCGATTCAAATGTTTACTAAGATCTAAGAGTCAATCAGAATCGCGCTCGCGCACGCCACCGTACGCGTACGGTAAGCGTACCGTAAGCGCACCGTAAGCTGGCTCAGATATATATATTGATTTAAAGGATATTTTCTCAGAATCTACTGAACAGATTTACACCAAACCTACAAAAGGCACTTCCTTGACCCGAGGACTACCTCTCTGCCAAATTTCAAGTAATTCTGTTCAGCCGTTCGGGCTGTAGCTGTGTCTAAAGGTCCTATGGAAAAATGCATGGGAAAAACGCGTTTTGGGACCCCCCTTTTATCTCAGCCCCCGCTTGACAAATCCCCCCGAGACTTTCAGGGTAGGAGCGGAGCGTAGCGCCCCACCTATTTTGAAAAATTCGCGAGGATTCGTCAGCCGGCGCAAAAGTTATTCCAAATAGAATGTTGCGGATTTCCTATGGAAACGTGGTCCTAACTATAACTACCTACTGGCGACCGCCAGTAGGTAATATATATATATATATATATATATATATATATATATATATATATATATATGAGATAGAAATAGTCCATTCCGCTCTTCTCTCGGCGGAAATGTAGGCACGGACCTCTCGCCTCCGATACCAAAATTAGTCAATCCACAAGCAAAAGGTGGGTGAAGCAAAAGAGTTTAATCCCCAAAGTTTTTAAAACAAAGAAATATTCGGACCAGTGTCCTCCATGACGCGTTTCGCTCCACACAGGGAGCTTGATCACATGATGCGTCGCCGTGTAATGAGCTCATAAATAGAGAGACACTGTGCACCAATCAGAAAAAATAGAAGACAGACTGCAGAATGGAACCTTTGTATACAGTCGAATCCTAATGGGCATGATCAAAACAGATACTATGTCATGAGCAAATACACAGTTACTAGCAGCAGGGTTCAATATAAAATTACAAAACAGACAAAAATTGACAACACTGCATAAATATATAAATATATATAAAAATACAAACATATAATAGGAAAGACGCCATATAGGGTGGTATTCAAATTAATGCATAGTGCATATGATCCACCTAAAAAGCAACCTAAATAAACCTATATTGTCAAAAAAACGAGCTGTCAAATTTAAGAAAAATGATCAGTGTCAAGTAGACATGAACCCAGAAACTATAAAACAAAACTAAATGCGTACATTACCTACTGGCGGTCGCCAGTAGGTAGTTATAGTTAGGACCATGTTTCCATAGGAAATCCGCAACATTCTATTTGGAATAACTTTTGCGCCGGCTGACGAATCCTCGCGAATTTTTCAAAATAGGTGGGGCGCTACGCTCCGCTCCTACCCTGAAAGTCTCGGGGGGATTCGTCAAGCGGGGGCTGAGATAAAAGGGGGGTCCCAAAACGCGTTTTTCCCATGCATTTTTCCATAGGACCTTTAGACACAGCTACAGCCCGAACGGCTGAACAGAATTACTAGAAATTTGGCAGAGAGGTAGTCCTCAGGTCAAGGAAGTGCCTTTTGTAGGTTTGGTGTAAATCTGTTCAGTAGATTCTGAGAAAATATCCTTTAAATCAATATATATATCTGAGCCAGCTTACGGTGCGCTTACGGTACGCTTACCGTACGCGTACGGTGGCGTGCGCGAGCGCGATTCTGATTGACTCTTAGATCTTAGTAAACATTCGAATCGGTCGAAACCAGGAAGCGGCGGCCGCCATTTCGTGTGTTTCACTCAGAAAAAAAAGAGTGATATCTTGAAAAGGGGGCAAGGAGGAGAGTTACAGACCCCCTTACATTTGTAAGGGGGTCAAAGAAGGACAGAAAAGTACAAAGACAACATTTATTGATTTTTAAAAAAAATCGCGGGGTACGCGTACGGTAAGCTTACCGTAAGCGTACGGTAGAAAAAAAAAATAAAAAAATAAATGAAATTCAGATTTTTTTTTTTTTTTTTTTAATTTTTTTTTAATTTTTGAAAGACCTTTATTGAGAGAAAAAACAAATACAAATCAACAAAGAGCCCTGGGGGCTCACACATACGGTACATTACAACTTACTGAAAGCACAGAGGATACATTACAGAAGGACTGAGGTCTAGTTTTAAAAGTTTTCCTTGTAGGATAGACATAAGCAGGATATCGTAGCACAACAAGTCAATACTGGTGTTGGACAATCAGGATAGATAATCTTATAGCAGAAGAAAACACCAGAGTCGCTGCGTGGCACCCAGAAAGGAACGTCTAAACCCCAGGGAAGGAAAAAGGACAAAGAATAGAAGGCCCATAGAACAAAAAGGAAAAACAAAAAAGAAAGCAACCCCACCCCCCAAGTACCCCCCACCCTGCACCCCTGCAGCTGGCTACGGCCTGTCCCCCCCTAGCAGTGTGCCTGTCGCCCAAGAAAAGGAGTCCCGAAATATAGAAAGTAAGAAAAAGATAGAAGCCTAAGACTCTCATAAAATTGAGAAAGGTGGGGAGGAGCCCACTATTCGTCCCCCAGCTCCGCCATCTCGCACCAATAATAGCAACAGTAGTCTGACACCCAATAATAATAACATGCCCAATATGACGAGAAAACTGGGGTCACAGCAGCAGCGCGCAGGGTAAGTAAGGCAGCAACACCCAACCGAAACATCCAAAATATCAACAAGGAATCTTCAAGCCATGATTGATAAGCGTAAGCCCCCGCAATAGTCTTCTAGCACCACCGATACATGTCCCGGTCACTCAGAGAAACCTAGGTCCCCGGCTGCCCCACTCGCCAGAACGGTGCAAAACATTTATCAACGGAGGAGGGCCAACCCATGATAACAAAAATAATCGACAGGAGTGTATCCGGCCATCGCTTCCCGGACCCCTATGCAAACCATACCCAAAGTCCAGCTTCCTCGTCAGTCCAGCACAGTCCCAGGAATGTAGTGACCGGTATCAAGGCAAGAAAAAGACAAACTCAACCCTGACCCCTACGTTCCAGTGCGCCAGCAAAGTGCAGTTGCGGCGTAGCCCCGTAGAGTAGGAAGAGCATCCGATGTGACCACCTAGAGAGATGGCAACAGCCAGTAATCGCCATCCAAAGCAGGACAGTGTTATCCCCAAGAGTGCAGTACGGGCAGGCGTACAGTGATAGCCCACCGAAATTAGGCAACTCACTCCCGGGCAACATGTTCAAAGTAAGCAGAGCAATCTTGTCAGCAGCACCCGCTGGCGGTGGTAGTCCTGGCATCCGACGGCGAACTTCTAGTTTCCGTCCAAATATAGAATGCACTGTGTCCTCCATAGTTGCGACAGTCCGAGCGGCGGTGATGTTAAGTGCACTCACAGTCAGTTCCTCTACGTCTCCCCGGAGAGGCTGCACACGACTGCCGAGTCCTGGGCTCGGCGATCCGCTCCGCGCACAGCCGCCCGTCCGGTCAGCCAAGGAGAGATCGGGCACAGCGTCGTCCAACCGGCGCTCCAGGTCACGGGCGTTGGAACAAAAAGCAGCTCGCATAGCAGCCAAAGCTTCCAGGACGTCGCCGATGCTCACGGGCATAACGTGAGAGGAAGAGATGCCAGCTCCCTGTCCCCGGAATTCGCAAGCGTATGGCGACCCTCGAGCCCAGTCTTTAGCATACATGTCCAGGCGTTGTTTAGTAGGTCAGCTCCCAGAAAGACAGGGCCAAACCACGGGGACAGGGCAGCAACCTCTAGTCCAGCGCCACGCACAGGGACAGCACAGTGACGGTCCAACCAGGCGCCGTGTATAAGCGCCGATCACTCAATACAAATGGCCCCTTCCATTACACTACGTAGCGAGAAATCAAAGAGAAACTTCCAAAAAGGGGGGATACATTTGTTGCATCGGTGGTAGTAAAGCAACGTAGCGGCGAGACTCCAAAAGAAACTGTTGCGCCACTTCTGAGGATCTCGGTGGTTTGTCGTGTCTCGCCGGCGGTTTCAGATTCTCATGTAATGGCCGCTGCTGTTGCCTTCCAGCCGGACGCTGCCGAGAACAAAGGACCGGACCCACTCAGCAGCCGTCTGCAGGAGTTCAGGGCATTTCTTCATTCCCGGTGCAGGAGGAACGACGGGGAGCCTACCATCGGATGCAGCGTCGCCTCCCAGACCCGTTACCGCACAACAGGCACGATTCCGCAATCAGGAGAAGAAGCGGTACGGGAGGGAAGCGGACGAGTCGGCGGAGCCGAGGGCTCAGGCGGCCATCTCTGTTGCAGGCTAGGCTCCTCCACCTGAAATTCAGATTTAAGTGTTTAGATATTAGGGGGCTCTAAAAAGAGCCGTTGTGTTTATGAAATGATTTTTTAGTGGTACCTACAAGTAAGTACCGATGCAGAGTCTAAGGTTCAAGAGGAAGACTCTGTTCCCTTCATCATTGAAGTGCACACCATCTCCTCTATAAATGTCTTGCATGTCGTAACGCAAGTTGTTGTGGTAAATGGAACCCATACCATAGTCACGGAGGAAAGCAGAAACAGATTTGTTGACGTGCTTTCTTGCTTTGTCAATCTGCGGACAGAAATGATTGGACCAGTTCCATTTTTGCCTTTGGCATATGTTAGAAAACACAAAGGCAGTTTTAGGGAAAAGTGAAAACAGTTGTGCAAAGGTGTCCTTCATAAGCATTTCCAGACCTACCCCAGTCAAAGTGCCTAGGTCATTGCCACCACAGTGCACTATTATGAGGTCAGGGTGTTGGATGTGCATGAAGGATTTCACCAATGGCATCAATTGGTGCCACTTTAACCCTCTCTGACCAATCCATTTAATGTTTACATTTGGCAAAGCAAGGTCTCTCACCATATCTGTTTTCTCTGCATACTTTTCACTCCAGAAGACATAGCTGTGCCCTACAATCCACACTGTGAACATCTTCAAAGGAGAACTGGATGCACTCAGGAGGTGTCTTTCAGTAGAATGGCAATATGAAAAGAAAGACAGTTTGGAAATGGAGGCATACATATTTTTTTCATAAAAAAAAGAACTGATTGGCTGTTTCATACCATTCTAGAATAAAAACTAGGCTGTATGTGTAAATTAATAGAAGCATGTTTTGTATTGGTACAGAAAAATGTATTACCAAAGAACAGTATTATGGATTTGCTGTTAGGTTTGAAAAGTCAAGCACTCTTGCTCTGTGGAATGGAAACATTGTTCGGTGAACTTCTGACCTAACTCCACACAGCAGTGTTCCATGAGCTGTTGCTATGGTAGCCGGCAGAAGTCAAGTTGGGGGAAGGGTACTAGGCAGAAGTCAAGTTGGGGGAAGGGTACTTTTGGAAAAGGGTTGGTTTTCAACCAATAGAAATGTGTGATTACATTTGAAAAAAAGGGGGAAGCACTGAGATTTGAAACTAACATGTATATGTGTGGAAAAAGAGAGGGAAAGTTTGCCATTATCTGGTTCTGCTGAGAGAAGAGAGGTGTAAAGAACAGAGATCCTGGCTCTGATAATCTGCTGTTTGAGTGCCACATTTCTTTCACAACTAACTAATTTTAAAGGTGAGTTTAGAGTTTGAGAGGGGATGTATATGGTAAATTAAGAAATGAATAATAGAAATGGGATTCCTTTTGTTGAAGTTGTGTTTATTATTTTCAGTTTTGGGAGAAATTTAAATGTGAAGAACATGTAAAATAATATGGACTATGTTTTCACCATAAATTAAGGTGTACTGGTAAAAACAAAGAATACTTTAAGGGTTTGAGGTTTCAGTCAGTAATGCAAATACATTCAGCATCACTAAGGCTGGTTACCCTTGCTGGAGTGTAGGCAGACAACCAGGTTACACATGGTGCTGGTCTGAAAAAGCAGTTTGGACATGTGCTTTTTTAAGAATCTGAAAAGTGGATTCATAATGTGTCAGTCTGTAAAAGTGTTTATCACTTGCCAAAAAAAAGAGTAGTAAGTGTGCTTTCAAATTGGCAAAGAAATTTCGTTTTGTGACTAATGTGAAAACATGACTCTGTGTGCATATAGGAATTACAGGCAGAGATTTATTGCGTATTGCTCTGGTGATTTCACAGTTGCATTAGATGGAAAGGGGGAGCCATTTTTTGGTGCAGAAGCAGACTCTTAGCACACACCCAGCTGCTTACCCTGTGGAATCATGCACAGTATTCACAAGCGAGTGGGGTTTGAGGTTTCAGTCAGTAATGCAAATACATTCAGCATCACTAAGGCTGGTTGCCCTTGCTGGAGTGTAGGCAGTCAACCAGGTTACACATGGTGCTGGTCTGAAAAAGCAGTTTGGACATGTGCTTTTTTAAGAATCTGAAAAGTGGATTCATAATGTGTCAGTCTGTAAAAGTGTTTATCACTTGCCAAAAAAAAGTGTAGTAAGTGTGCTTTCAAATTGGCAAAGAAATTTCGTTTTGTGACTAATGTGAAAACATGACTGTGTGCATATAGGAATTACAGGCAGAGATTTATTGCGTATTGCTCTGGTGATTTCACAGTTGCATTAGATGGAAAGGGGGAGCCATTTTTTGGTGCAGAAGCAGACTCTTAGCACACACCCAGCTGCTTACCCTGTGGAATCATGCACAGTATTCACAAGCGAGTGGGGTTTGAGGTTTCAGTCAGTAATGCAAATACATTCAGCATCACTAAGGCTGGTTGCCCTTGCTGGAGTGTAGGCAGTCAACCAGGTTACACATGGTGCTGGTCTGAAAAAGCAGTTTGGACATGTTCTTTTTTAAGAATCTGAAAAGTGGATTCATAATGTGTCAGTCTGTAAAAGTGTTTATCACTTGCCAAAAAAAAGAGTAGTAAGTGTGCTTTCAAATTGGCAAAGAAATTTTGTTTTGTGACTAATGTGAAAACATGACTCTGTGTGCATATAGGAATTACAGGCAGAGATTTATTGCGTATTGCTCTGGTGATTTCACAGTTGCATTAGATGGAAAGGGGGAGCCATTTTTTGGTGCAGAAGCAGACTCTTAGCACACACCCAGCTGCTTACCCTGTGGAATCATGCACAGTATTCACAAGCGAGTGGGGTTTGAGGTTTCAGTCAGTAATGCAAATACATTCAGCATCACTAAGGCTGGTTGCCCTTGCTGGAGTGTAGGCAGTCAACCAGGTTACACATGGTGCTGGTCTGAAAAAGCAGTTTGGACATGTGCTTTTTTAAGAATCTGAAAAGTGGATTCATAATGTGTCAGTCTGTAAAAGTGTTTATCACTTGCCAAAAAAAAGAGTAGTAAGTGTGCTTTCAAAATGGCAAAGAAATTTCGTTTTGTGACTAATGTGAAAACATGACTCTGTGTGCATATAGGAATTACAGGCAGAGATTTATTGCGTATTGCTCTGGGGATTTCACAGTTGCATTAGATGGAAAGGTGGAGCCATTTTTTGGTGCAGAAGCAGACTCTTAGCACACACCCAGCTGCTCACCCTGTGGAATCATGCACAGTATTCACAAGCGAGTGGGGTTTGAGGTTTCAGTCAGTAATGCAAATACATTCAGCATCACTAAGGCTGGTTGCCCTTGCTGGAGTGTAGGCAGTCAACCAGGTTACACATGGTGCTGGTCTGAAAAAGCAGTTTGGACATGTGCTTTTTTAAGAATCTGAAAAGTGGATTCATAATGTGTCAGTCTGTAAAAGTGTTTATCACTTGCCAAAAAAAAGAGTAGTAAGTGTGCTTTCAAATTGGCAAAGAAATTTCGTTTTGTGACTAATGTGAAAACATGACTCTGTGTGCAAATAGGAATTACAGGCAGAGATTTATTGCGTATTGCTCTGGTGATTTCACAGTTGCATTGGAATTTCACAGTTGCATTGGATGGAAAGGGGAGCCATTTTTTGGTGGAGAAGCAGACTCTTAGCACACACCTAGCTGCTTACCCTGTGGAATCATGCACAGTATTCACAAGCGAGTGGGGTTCGAGGTTTCAGTCAGTAATGCAAATACATTCAGCATCACTAAGGCTGGTTGCCCTTGCTGGAGTGTAGGCAGTCAACCAGGTTACACATGGTGCTGGTCTGAAAAAGCAGTTTGGACATGTGCTTTTTTAAGAATCTGAAAAGTGGATTCATAATGTGTCAGTCTGTAAAAGTGTTTATCACTTGCCAAAAAAAAGAGTAGTAAGTGTGCTTTCAAAATGGCAAAGAAATTTCGTTTTGTGACTAATGTGAAAACATGACTCTGTGTGCATATAGGAATTACAGGCAGAGATTTATTGCGTATTGCTCTGGGGATTTCACAGTTGCATTAGATGGAAAGGTGGAGCCATTTTTTGGTGCAGAAGCAGACTCTTAGCACACAACCAGCTGCTCACCCTGTGGAATCATGCACAGTATTCACAAGCGAGTGGGGTTTGAGGTTTCAGTCAGTAATGCAAATACATTCAGCATCACTAAGGCTGGTTGCCCTTGATGGAGTGTAGGCAGTCAACCAGGTTACACATGGTGCTGGTCTGAAAAAGCAGTTTGGACATGTGCTTTTTTAAGAATCTGAAAAGTGGATTCATAATGTGTCAGTCTGTAAAAGTGTTTATCACTTGCCAAAAAAAAGAGTAGTAAGTGTGCTTTCAAATTGGCAAAGAAATTTCGTTTTGTGACTAATGTGAAAACATGACTCTGTGTGCATATAGGAATTACAGGCAGAGATTTATTGCGTATTGCTCTGGTGATTTCACAGTTGCATTAGATGGAAAGGGGGAGCCATTTTTTGGTGCAGAAGCAGACTCTTAGCACACACCCAGCTGCTTACCCTGTGGAATCATGCACAGTATTCACAAGCGAGTGGGGTTTGAGGTTTCAGTCAGTAATGCAAATACATTCAGCATCACTAAGGCTGGTTGCCCTTGCTGGAGTGTAGGCAGTCAACCAGGTTACACATGGTGCTGGTCTGAAAAAGCAGTTTGGACATGTGCTTTTTTAAGAATCTGAAAAGTGGATTCATAATGTGTCAGTCTGTAAAAGTGTTTATCACTTGCCAAAAAAAAGAGTAGTAAGTGTGCTTTCAAATTGGCAAAGAAATTTCGTTTTGTGACTAATGTGAAAACATGACTGTGTGCATATAGGAATTACAGGCAGAGATTTATTGCGTATTGCTCTGGTGATTTCACAGTTGCATTAGATGGAAAGGGGGAGCCATTTTTTGGTGCAGAAGCAGACTCTTAGCACACACCCAGCTGCTTACCCTGTGGAATCATGCACAGTATTCACAAGCGAGTGGGGTTTGAGGTTTCAGTCAGTAATGCAAATACATTCAGCATCACTAAGGCTGGTTGCACTTGCTGGAGTGTAGGCAGTCAACCAGGTTACACATGGTGCTGGTCTGAAAAAGCAGTTTGGACATGTTCTTTTTTAAGAATCTGAAAAGTGGATTCATAATGTGTCAGTCTGTAAAAGTGTTTATCACTTGCCAAAAAAAAGAGTAGTAAGTGTGCTTTCAAATTGGCAAAGAAATTTCGTTTTGTGACTAATGTGAAAACATGACTCTGTGTGTATATAGGAATTACAGGCAGAGATTTATTGCGTATTGCTCTGGTGATTTCACAGTTGCATTAGATGGAAAGGGGGAGCCATTTTTTGGTGCAGAAGCAGACTCTTAGCACACACCCAGCTGCTTACCCTGTGGAATCATGCACAGTATTCACAAGCGAGTGGGGTTTGAGGTTTCAGTCAGTAATGCAAATACATTCAGCATCACTAAGGCTGGTTGCCCTTGCTGGAGTGTAGGCAGTCAACCAGGTTACACATGGTGCTGGTCTGAAAAAGCAGTTTGGACATGTGCTTTTTTAAGAATCTGAAAAGTGGATTCATAATGTGTCAGTCTGTAAAAGTGTTTATCACTTGCCAAAAAAAAGAGTAGTAAGTGTGCTTTCAAAATGGCAAAGAAATTTCGTTTTGTGACTAATGTGAAAACATGACTCTGTGTGCATATAGGAATTACAGGCAGAGATTTATTGCGTATTGCTCTGGTGATTTCACAGTTGCATTAGATGGAAAGGGGGAGCCATTTTTTGGTGGAGAAGCAGACTCTTAGCACACACCTAGCTGCTTACCCTGTGGAATCATGCACAGTATTCACAAGCGAGTGGGGTTCGAGGTTTCAGTCAGTAATGCAAATACATTCAGCATCACTAAGGCTGGTTGCCCTTGCTGGAGTGTAGGCAGTCAACCAGGTTACACATGGTGCTGGTCTGAAAAAGCAGTTTGGACATGTGCTTTTTTAAGAATCTGAAAAGTGGATTCATAATGTGTCAGTCTGTAAAAGTGTTTATCACTTGCCAAAAAAAAGAGTAGTAAGTGTGCTTTCAAAATGGCAAAGAAATTTCGTTTTGTGACTAATGTGAAAACATGACTCTGTGTGTATATAGGAATTACAGGCAGAGATTTATTGCGTATTGCTCTGGTGATTTCACAGTTGCATTAGATGGAAAGGGGGAGCCATTTTTTGGTGCAGAAGCAGACTCTTAGCACACACCCAGCTGCTTACCCTGTGGAATCATGCACAGTATTCACAAGCGAGTGGGGTTTGAGGTTTCAGTCAGTAATGCAAATACATTCAGCATCACTAAGGCTGGTTGCCCTTGCTGGAGTGTAGGCAGTCAACCAGGTTACACATGGTGCTGGTCTGAAAAAGCAGTTTGGACATGTGCTTTTTTAAGAATCTGAAAAGTGGATTCATAATGTGTCAGTCTGTAAAAGTGTTTATCACTTGCCAAAAAAAAGAGTAGTAAGTGTGCTTTCAAAATGGCAAAGAAATTTCGTTTTGTGACTAATGTGAAAACATGACTCTGTGTGCATATAGGAATTACAGGCAGAGATTTATTGCGTATTGCTCTGGTGATTTCACAGTTGCATTAGATGGAAAGGGGGAGCCATTTTTTGGTGGAGAAGCAGACTCTTAGCACACACCTAGCTGCTTACCCTGTGGAATCATGCACAGTATTCACAAGCGAGTGGGGTTCGAGGTTTCAGTCAGTAATGCAAATACATTCAGCATCACTAAGGCTGGTTGCCCTTGCTGGAGTGTAGGCAGTCAACCAGGTTACACATGGTGCTGGTCTGAAAAAGCAGTTTGGACATGTGCTTTTTTAAGAATCTGAAAAGTGGATTCATAATGTGTCAGTCTGTAAAAGTGTTTATCACTTGCCAAAAAAAAGAGTAGTAAGTGTGCTTTCAAAATGGCAAAGAAATTTCGTTTTGTGACTAATGTGAAAACATGACTCTGTGTGCATATAGGAATTACAGGCAGAGATTTATTGCGTATTGCTCTGGTGATTTCACAGTTGCATTAGATGGAAAGGTGGAGCCATTTTTTGGTGCAGAAGCAGACTCTTAGCACACACCCAGCTGCTTACCCTGTGGAATCATGCACAGTATTCACAAGCGAGTGGGGTTTGAGGTTTCAGTCAGTAATGCAAATACATTCAGCATCACTAAGGCTGGTTGCCCTTGCTGGAGTGTAGGCAGTCAACCAGGTTACACATGGTGCTGGTCTGAAAAAGCAGTTTGGACATGTGCTTTTTTAAGAATCTGAAAAGTGGATTCATAATGTGTCAGTCTGTAAAAGTGTTTATCACTTGCCAAAAAAAAGAGTAGTAAGTGTGCTTTCAAATTGGCAAAGAAATTTCGTTTTGTGACTAATGTGAAAACATGACTCTGTGTGCAAATAGGAATTACAGGCAGAGATTTATTGCGTATTGCTCTGGTGATTTCACAGTTGCATTGGATGGAAAGGGGGAGCCATTTTTTGGTGCAGAAGCAGACTCTTAGCACACACCCAGCTGCTTACCCTGTGGAATCATGCACAGTATTCACAAGCGAGTGGGGTTTGAGGTTTCAGTCAGTAATGCAAATACATTCAGCATCACTAAGGCTGGTTGCCCTTGCTGGAGTGTAGGCAGTCAACCAGGTTACACATGGTGCTGGTCTGAAAAAGCAGTTTGGACATGTGCTTTTTTAAGAATCTGAAAAGTGGATTCATAATGTGTCAGTCTGTAAAAGTGTTTATCACTTGCCAAAAAAAAGAGTAGTAAGTGTGCTTTCAAATTGGCAAAGAAATTTCGTTTTGTGACTAATGTGAAAACATGACTCTGTGTGCATATAGGAATTACAGGCAGAGATTTATTGCGTATTGCTCTGGTGATTTCACAGTTGCATTAGATGGAAAGGGGAAGCCATTTTTTGGTGCAGAAGCAGACTCTTAGCACACACCCAGCTGCTTACCCTGTGGAATCAGGCACAGTATTCACAAGCGAGTGGGGTTTGAGGTTTCAGTCAGTAATGCAAATACATTCAGCATCACTAAGGCTGGTTGCCCTTGCTGGAGTGTGGGCAGTTAACCAGGTTACACATGGTGCTGGTCTGAAAAAGCAGTTTGGACATGTGCTTTTTTAAGAATCTGAAAAGTGGATTCATAATGTGTCAGTCTGTAAAAGTGTTTATCACTTGCCAAAAAAAAGAGTAGTAAGTGTGCTTTCAAATTGGCAAAGAAATTTCGTTTTGTGACTAATGTGAAAACATGACTCTGTGTGCATATAGGAATTACAGGCAGAGATTTATTGCGTATTGCTCTGGTGATTTCACAGTTGCATTAGATGGAAAGGGGGAGCCATTTTTTGGTGCAGAAGCAGACTCTTAGCACACACCCAGCTGCTTACCCTGTGGAATCATGCACAGTATTCACAAGCGAGTGGGGTTTGAGGTTTCAGTCAGTAATGCAAATACATTCAGCATCACTAAGGCTGGTTGCCCTTGCTGGAGTGTAGGCAGTCAACCAGGTTACACATGGTGCTGGTCTGAAAAAGCAGTTTGGACATGTGCTTTTTTAAGAATCTGAAAAGTGGATTCATAATGTGTCAGTCTGTAAAAGTGTTTATCACTTGCCAAAAAAAAGAGTAGTAAGTGTGCTTTCAAATTGGCAAAGAAATTTCGTTTTGTGACTAATGTGAAAACATGACTCTGTGTGCATATAGGAATTACAGGCAGAGATTTATTGCGTATTGCTCTGGTGATTTCACAGTTGCATTAGATGGAAAGGGGGAGCCATTTTTTGGTGCAGAAGCAGACTCTTAGCACACACCCAGCTGCTTACCCTGTGGAATCATGCACAGTATTCACAAGCGAGTGGGGTTTGAGGTTTCAGTCAGTAATGCAAATACATTCAGCATCACTAAGGCTGGTTGCCCTTGCTGGAGTGTAGGCAGTCAACCAGGTTACACATGGTGCTGGTCTGAAAAAGCAGTTTGGACATGTGCTTTTTTAAGAATCTGAAAAGTGGATTCATAATGTGTCAGTCTGTAAAAGTGTTTATCACTTGCCAAAAAAAAGAGTAGTAAGTGTGCTTTCAAATTGGCAAAGAAATTTCGTTTTGTGACTAATGTGAAAACATGACTCTGTGTGCATATAGGAATTACAGGCAGAGATTTATTGCGTATTGCTCTGGTGATTTCACAGTTGCATTAGATGGAAAGGGGGAGCCATTTTTTGGTGCAGAAGCAGACTCTTAGCACACACCCAGCTGCTTACCCTGTGGAATCATGCACAGTATTCACAAGCGAGTGGGGTTTGAGGTTTCAGTCAGTAATGCAAATACATTCAGCATCACTAAGGCTGGTTGCCCTTGCTGGAGTGTAGGCAGTCAACCAGGTTACACATGGTGCTGGTCTGAAAAAGCAGTTTGGACATGTGCTTTTTTAAGAATCTGAAAAGTGGATTCATAATGTGTCAGTCTGTAAAAGTGTTTATCACTTGCCAAAAAAAAGAGTAGTAAGTGTGCTTTCAAATTGGCAAAGAAATTTCGTTTTGTGACTAATGTGAAAACATGACTCTGTGTGCAAATAGGAATTACAGGCAGAGATTTATTGCGTATTGCTCTGGTGATTTCACAGTTGCATTGGATGGAAAGGGGGAGCCATTTTTTGGTGCAGAAGCAGACTCTTAGCACACACCCAGCTGCTTACCCTGTGGAATCATGCACAGTATTCACAATCGAGTGGGGTTTGAGGTTTCAGTCAGTAATGCAAATACATTCAGCATCACTAAGGCTGGTTGCCCTTGCTGGAGTGTAGGCAGTCAACCAGGTTACACATGGTGCTGGTCTGAAAAAGCAGTTTGGACATGTGCTTTTTTAAGAATCTGAAAAGTGGATTCATAATGTGTCAGTCTGTAAAAGTGTTTATCACTTGCCAAAAAAAAGAGTAGTAAGTGTGCTTTCAAATTGGCAAAGAAATTTCGTTTTGTGACTAATGTGAAAACATGACTCTGTGTGCATATAGGAATTACAGGCAGAGATTTATTGTGTATTGCTCTGGTGATTTCACAGTTGCATTAGATGGAAAGGGGGAGCCATTTTTTGGTGCAGAAGCAGACTCTTAGCACACACCCAGCTGCTTACCCTGTGGAATCAGGCACAGTATTCACAAGCGAGTGGGGTTTGAGGTTTCAGTCAGTAATGCAAATACATTCAGCATCACTAAGGCTGGTTGCCCTTGCTGGAGTGTAGGCAGTCAACCAGGTTACACATGGTGCTGGTCTGAAAAAGCAGTTTGGACATGTGCTTTTTTAAGAATCTGAAAAGTGGATTCATAATGTGTCAGTCTGTAAAAGTGTTTATCACTTGCCAAAAAAAAGAGTAGTAAGTGTGCTTTCAAATTGGCAAAGAAATTTTGTTTTGTGACTAATGTCAAAACATGACTCTGTGTGCATATAGGAATTACAGGCAGAGATTTATTGTGTATTGCTCTGGTGATTTCACAGTTGCATTAGATGGAAAGGGGGAGCCATTTTTTGGTGCAGAAGCAGACTCTTAGCACACACCCAGATGCTTACCCTGTGGAATCAGGCACAGTATTCACAAGCGAGTGGGGTTTGAGGTTTCAGTCAGTAATGCAAATACATTCAGCATCACTAAGGCTGGTTGCCCTTGCTGGAGTGTAGGCAGTCAACCAGGTTACACATGGTGCTGGTCTGAAAAAGCAGTTTGGACATGTGCTTTTTTAAGAATCTGAAAAGTGGATTCATAATGTGTCAGTCTGTAAAAGTGTTTATCACTTGCCAAAAAAAAGAGTAGTAAGTGTGCTTTCAAATTGGCAAAGAAATTTCGTTTTGTGACTAATGTGAAAACATGACTCTGTGTGCATATAGGAATTACAGGCAGAGATTTATTGCGTATTGCTCTGGTGATTTCACAGTTGCATTAGATGGAAAGGGGGAGCCATTTTTTGGTGCAGAAGCAGACTCTTAGCACACACCCAGCTGCTTACCCTGTGGAATCATGCACAGTATTCACAAGCGAGTGGGGTTTGAGGTTTCAGTCAGTAATGCAAATACATTCAGCATCACTAAGGCTGGTTGCACTTGCTGGAGTGTAGGCAGTCAACCAGGTTACACATGGTGCTGGTCTGAAAAAGCAGTTTGGACATGTGCTTTTTTAAGAATCTGAAAAGTGGATTCATAATGTGTCAGTCTGTAAAAGTGTTTATCACTTGCCAAAAAAAAGAGTAGTAAGTGTGCTTTCAAATTGGCAAAGAAATTTCGTTTTGTGACTAATGTGAAAACATGACTCTGTGTGTATATAGGAATTACAGGCAGAGATTTATTGCGTATTGCTCTGGTGATTTCACAGTTGCATTAGATGGAAAGGGGGAGCCATTTTTTGGTGCAGAAGCAGACTCTTAGCACACACCCAGCTGCTTACCCTGTGGAATCATGCACAGTATTCACAAGCGAGTGGGGTTTGAGGTTTCAGTCAGTAATGCAAATACATTCAGCATCACTAAGGCTGGTTGCCCTTGCTGGAGTGTAGGCAGTCAACCAGGTTACACATGGTGCTGGTCTGAAAAAGCAGTTTGGACATGTGCTTTTTTAAGAATCTGAAAAGTGGATTCATAATGTGTCAGTCTGTAAAAGTGTTTATCACTTGCCAAAAAAAAGAGTAGTAAGTGTGCTTTCAAAATGGCAAAGAAATTTCGTTTTGTGACTAATGTGAAAACATGACTCTGTGTGCATATAGGAATTACAGGCAGAGATTTATTGCGTATTGCTCTGGTGATTTCACAGTTGCATTAGATGGAAAGGTGGAGCCATTTTTTGGTGCAGAAGCAGACTCTTAGCACACACCCAGCTGCTTACCCTGTGGAATCATGCACAGTATTCACAAGCGAGTGGGGTTTGAGGTTTCAGTCAGTAATGCAAATACATTCAGCATCACTAAGGCTGGTTGCCCTTGCTGGAGTGTAGGCAGTCAACCAGGTTACACATGGTGCTGGTCTGAAAAAGCAGTTTGGACATGTGCTTTTTTAAGAATCTGAAAAGTGGATTCATAATGTGTCAGTCTGTAAAAGTGTTTATCACTTGCCAAAAAAAAGAGTAGTAAGTGTGCTTTCAAATTGGCAAAGAAATTTCGTTTTGTGACTAATGTGAAAACATGACTCTGTGTGCAAATAGGAATTACAGGCAGAGATTTATTGCGTATTGCTCTGGTGATTTCACAGTTGCATTGGATGGAAAGGGGGAGCCATTTTTTGGTGCAGAAGCAGACTCTTAGCACACACCCAGCTGCTTACCCTGTGGAATCATGCACAGTATTCACAAGCGAGTGGGGTTTGAGGTTTCAGTCAGTAATGCAAATACATTCAGCATCACTAAGGCTGGTTGCCCTTGCTGGAGTGTAGGCAGTCAACCAGGTTACACATGGTGCTGGTCTGAAAAAGCAGTTTGGACATGTGCTTTTTTAAGAATCTGAAAAGTGGATTCATAATGTGTCAGTCTGTAAAAGTGTTTATCACTTGCCAAAAAAAAGAGTAGTAAGTGTGCTTTCAAATTGGCAAAGAAATTTCGTTTTGTGACTAATGTGAAAACATGACTCTGTGTGCATATAGGAATTACAGGCAGAGATTTATTGCGTATTGCTCTGGTGATTTCACAGTTGCATTAGATGGAAAGGGGAAGCCATTTTTTGGTGCAGAAGCAGACTCTTAGCACACACCCAGCTGCTTACCCTGTGGAATCAGGCACAGTATTCACAAGCGAGTGGGGTTTGAGGTTTCAGTCAGTAATGCAAATACATTCAGCATCACTAAGGCTGGTTGCCCTTGCTGGAGTGTGGGCAGTTAACCAGGTTACACATGGTGCTGGTCTGAAAAAGCAGTTTGGACATGTGCTTTTTTAAGAATCTGAAAAGTGGATTCATAATGTGTCAGTCTGTAAAAGTGTTTATCACTTGCCAAAAAAAAGAGTAGTAAGTGTGCTTTCAAATTGGCAAAGAAATTTCGTTTTGTGACTAATGTGAAAACATGACTCTGTGTGCATATAGGAATTACAGGCAGAGATTTATTGCGTATTGCTCTGGTGATTTCACAGTTGCATTAGATGGAAAGGGGGAGCCATTTTTTGGTGCAGAAGCAGACTCTTAGCACACACCCAGCTGCTTACCCTGTGGAATCATGCACAGTATTCACAAGCGAGTGGGGTTTGAGGTTTCAGTCAGTAATGCAAATACATTCAGCATCACTAAGGCTGGTTGCCCTTGCTGGAGTGTAGGCAGTCAACCAGGTTACACATGGTGCTGGTCTGAAAAAGCAGTTTGGACATGTGCTTTTTTAAGAATCTGAAAAGTGGATTCATAATGTGTCAGTCTGTAAAAGTGTTTATCACTTGCCAAAAAAAAGAGTAGTAAGTGTGCTTTCAAATTGGCAAAGAAATTTCGTTTTGTGACTAATGTGAAAACATGACTCTGTGTGCATATAGGAATTACAGGCAGAGATTTATTGCGTATTGCTCTGGTGATTTCACAGTTGCATTAGATGGAAAGGGGGAGCCATTTTTTGGTGCAGAAGCAGACTCTTAGCACACACCCAGCTGCTTACCCTGTGGAATCATGCACAGTATTCACAAGCGAGTGGGGTTTGAGGTTTCAGTCAGTAATGCAAATACATTCAGCATCACTAAGGCTGGTTGCCCTTGCTGGAGTGTAGGCAGTCAACCAGGTTACACATGGTGCTGGTCTGAAAAAGCAGTTTGGACATGTGCTTTTTTAAGAATCTGAAAAGTGGATTCATAATGTGTCAGTCTGTAAAAGTGTTTATCACTTGCCAAAAAAAAGAGTAGTAAGTGTGCTTTCAAATTGGCAAAGAAATTTCGTTTTGTGACTAATGTGAAAACATGACTCTGTGTGCAAATAGGAATTACAGGCAGAGATTTATTGCGTATTGCTCTGGTGATTTCACAGTTGCATTGGATGGAAAGGGGGAGCCATTTTTTGGTGCAGAAGCAGACTCTTAGCACACACCCAGCTGCTTACCCTGTGGAATCATGCACAGTATTCACAATCGAGTGGGGTTTGAGGTTTCAGTCAGTAATGCAAATACATTCAGCATCACTAAGGCTGGTTGCCCTTGCTGGAGTGTAGGCAGTCAACCAGGTTACACATGGTGCTGGTCTGAAAAAGCAGTTTGGACATGTGCTTTTTTAAGAATCTGAAAAGTGGATTCATAATGTGTCAGTCTGTAAAAGTGTTTATCACTTGCCAAAAAAAAGAGTAGTAAGTGTGCTTTCAAATTGGCAAAGAAATTTCGTTTTGTGACTAATGTGAAAACATGACTCTGTGTGCATATAGGAATTACAGGCAGAGATTTATTGTGTATTGCTCTGGTGATTTCACAGTTGCATTAGATGGAAAGGGGGAGCCATTTTTTGGTGCAGAAGCAGACTCTTAGCACACACCCAGCTGCTTACCCTGTGGAATCAGGCACAGTATTCACAAGCGAGTGGGGTTTGAGGTTTCAGTCAGTAATGCAAATACATTCAGCATCACTAAGGCTGGTTGCCCTTGCTGGAGTGTAGGCAGTCAACCAGGTTACACATGGTGCTGGTCTGAAAAAGCAGTTTGGACATGTGCTTTTTTAAGAATCTGAAAAGTGGATTCATAATGTGTCAGTCTGTAAAAGTGTTTATCACTTGCCAAAAAAAAGAGTAGTAAGTGTGCTTTCAAATTGGCAAAGAAATTTCGTTTTGTGACTAATGTGAAAACATGACTCTGTGTGCATATAGGAATTACAGGCAGAGATTTATTGCGTATTGCTCTGGTGATTTCACAGTTGCATTAGATGGAAAGGGGGAGCCATTTTTTGGTGCAGAAGCAGACTCTTAGCACACACCCAGCTGCTTACCCTGTGGAATCATGCACAGTATTCACAAGCGAGTGGGGTTTGAGGTTTCAGTCAGTAATGCAAATACATTCAGCATCACTAAGGCTGGTTGCCCTTGCTGGAGTGTAGGCAGTCAACCAGGTTACACATGGTGCTGGTCTGAAAAAGCAGTTTGGACATGTGCTTTTTTAAGAATCTGAAAAGTGGATTCATAATGTGTCAGTCTGTAAAAGTGTTTATCACTTGCCAAAAAAAAGAGTAGTAAGTGTGCTTTCAAAATGGCAAAGAAATTTCGTTTTGTGACTAATGTGAAAACATGACTCTGTGTGCATATAGGAATTACAGGCAGAGATTTATTGCGTATTGCTCTGGTGATTTCACAGTTGCATTAGATGGAAAGGGGGAGCCATTTTTTGGGGGAGAAGCAGACTCTTAGCACACACCTAGCTGCTTACCCTGTGGAATCATGCACAGTATTCACAAGCGAGTGGGGTTTGAGGTTTCAGTCAGTAATGCAAATACATTCAGCATCACTAAGGCTGGTTGCCCTTGCTCGAGTGTAGGCAGTCAACCAGGTTACACATGGTGCTGGTCTGAAAAAGCAGTTTGGACATGTGCTTTTTTAAGAATCTGAAAAGTGGATTCATAATGTGTCAGTCTGTAAAAGTGTTTATCACTTGCCAAAAAAAAGAGTAGTAAGTGTGCTTTCAAAATGGCAACGAAATTTCGTTTTGTGACTAATGTGAAAACATGACTCTGTGTGCATATAGGAATAACAGGCAGAGATTTATTGCGTATTGCTCTGGTGATTTCACAGTTGCATTAGATTGAAAGGGGGAGCCATTTTTTGGTGCAGAAGCAGACTCTTAGCACACACCCAGCTGCTTACCCTGTGGAATCATGCACAGTATTCACAAGCGAGTGGGGTTTGAGGTTTCAGTCAGTAATGCAAATACATTCAGCATCACTAAGGCTGGTTGCCCTTGCTGGAGTGTAGGCAGTCAACCAGGTTACACATGGTGCTGGTCTGAAAAAGCAGTTTGGACATGTGCTTTTTTAAGAATCTGAAAAGTGGATTCATAATGTGTCAGTCTGTAAAAGTGTTTATCACTTGCCAAAAAAAAGAATAGTAAGTGTGCTTTCAAATTGGCAAAGAAATTTCGTTTTGTGACTAATGTGAAAACATGACTCTGTGTGCAAATAGGAATTACAGGCAGAGATTTATTGCGTATTGCTCTGGTGATTTCACAGTTGCATTGGAATTTCACAGTTGCATTGGATGGAAAGGGGAGCCATTTTTTGGTGCAGAAGCAGACTCTTAGCACACACCCCTCTGCTTACCCTGTGGAATCATGCACAGTATTCACAAGCGAGTGGGGTTTGAGGTTTCAGTCAGTAATGCAAATACATTCAGCATCACTAAGGCTGGTTGCCCTTGCTGGAGTGTAGGCAGTCAACCAGGTTACACATGGTGCTGGTCTGAAAAAGCAGTTTGGACATGTGCTTTTTTAAGAATCTGAAAAGTGGATTCATAATGTTTCAGTCTGTAAAAGTGTTTATCACTTGCCAAAAAAAAGAGTAGTAAGTGTGCTTTCAAATTGGCGAAGAAATTTCGTTTTGTGACTAATGTGAAAACATGACTCTGTGTGCATATAGGAATTACAGGCAGAGATTTATTGCGTATTGCTCTGGTGATTTCACAGTTGCATTAGATGGAAAGGGGGAGCCATTTTTTGGTGCAGAAGCAGACTCTTAGCACACACCCAGCTGCTTACCCTGTGGAATCATGCACAGTATTCACAAGCGAGTGGGGTTTGAGGTTTCAGTCAGTAATGCAAATACATTCAGCATCACTAAGGCTGGTTGCCCTTGCTGGAGTGTAGGCAGTCAACCAGGTTACCCATGGTGCTGGTCTGAAAAAGCAGTTTTCTGCCTAATTTCAAAGCATGACTTTGTGTGCACACAGGAATTATTTTTAGAAATTTAATTTGTGAAGGTGTTATTGTGATTTTCATTTATAGGAAAGGGGTTTATAGTATTTTAAGATTTCTAAAGAACATAAAAAATGTAGTAATATATTTAAATAAAATAAAGGAATTTTTTTTTAGTTTTTTTCAGGTATTGCTGAAGAGCAGTGAACAAAATTTAAGATGCCTACAAAATCCAGAGTAAAGAAAGACCACAAAAAAAACCTATATTTGAAGACAACTGGAGGACCTAAGTTAGTTGGAGATGCTCATGTTGGGAAAAAGAAAAAATCTTCTGGTAAGCAAACAAAAGATTTTTTAAAGAACATATTCAAAAAAAGGAAAAATGTACAAAATGTCTGTACTGGAAAAAATGTTTTCAATAGAAAAGGAGAGGAAAAAATTGAGCATTTAGTTAATGCAAATATACCTTCTGCAACTAAAAAGATAAACTTAAACAGAAAAACAGCGTTTAAAGAGATACGTAGAAAAATGTTTCAGAGAAGAGTTATGTCCAATTTGATAAAGGATGTGAAGAAATATAAGCAAAAGGCTAAGTTTTATAAGAGAAAAAAAGAAATTGAAGCCATTGCAGCAAAGGCATTAGAATTAAAAAGGAAACTTTTCATTTTAATTTTGATTAGGATGCGTACATTAGATAAAATGGTTAATGTACTGAAATCACAAAGCAAAAGGAAAAGAGTAGTGAACAGAACAAACTTTTGTAAAGTGTTTTTAGGAAAATGGATGCATAGTTCAAGTAGTGAACCTTTTTTTAATGAAGAGAGCTATTTTCAAAGTAATAGTTTGCTGCATGCAGTTGACACCAGAGGTCGTGCTTACGAAGTGAAAAATGGTTGCATAATGGAGAAGGAGATAATGGTTCCAAGAGATGAGGTACAAGTGATGGCGGATGAGGCTATGGGGAGACGTCCTAAAGCCCCAGTGTACACTTGGAACTGTAGTAGTATTTGCACTGTGCGTCAGGAATCTATTGATAAATTTCGTGAGTTTCTAAGAGAATATAGTAAAAAAAAGTGTAAAACAGAAGATTAAGGTGCTTCAAAGTCTGGATCCATGCAGAGTGAGAGAGAATACTGGTTTGCAGGGTCATTCTCTGGCTTGTCTATCTAGAAAAGTGTGTAATAGTGTTTTCCATCATTTTAGGATGCTGGCTGTTCATCATACTGAAATGAGAAAGTTTGTGAGACGGTTGTATTTTGCTAAAAGTCCAGCAATAAAGTTAGATGAATTGAATAGGGCTCTGTTCCGTGGATCGGTATCAGATGTAGAGAAGGTTGTTGATGAAATTCAGTTTTGTTACTTTGGTCCTGAACAAAACAGTGCAGAAAAGGACACAGTAAATGAGGAAGAAGTGGAAGAGAATGTAGAACCCTCTGTAAGTAAGACATTTAATGATCACATAACAAAATTTGCAATAATCTCTAATGAAAGACCAAATATTACTTGTATTTGTTGCCGCAGAACTCATTATAGAAAACAAACCAGGTATGTTGATCTCTATAGAAAAAGTGAAAATGAAGATAATTATAAGTGGAAGGATTTTGCCACATATCTATTTCTTGAAAATTGTTTTGAATTGGGTGAAGTTCAGCGTATTTGTAAATACTGTTATAATAAGTTAGAAGAAAATAGAATGCCGACCAGAGCTGTACATAATAATTTAGAATTGGATGCAATTCCTGCTGAACTTTCTGAATTAAATACATATGAGTCTATACTCATTCAATGTGTTCATCCGTTCCAGACCATAGTACGTATGGAGCCCAAAACTGGTAAATTACCTCCTTCAGATTTACTGAGAGGTTTAAAAGGTAGAGTGGTGTATTTGCCCTTGGATTTGAAAAAAAATATGGAAACTATTGATGCGGATACTTTGGAAACTGAACCATTAATTATTCTGGTTAATGGTGTACCTACAAAGAATAAGAAGATTTGGCAGGAGCTGGTAGATGTACGGAAAGTACAAAGAGCAAATTTGTATTTGAAAAGGAATAACAAATGGTATGAATCAATTTATATAGAAGAAGAAGAAGAAGAAGATTTACAAGAAGACACAGAAACACCAACTGGACAAATTGAAAAAGTGGACAAGTCAAAGGAAGAAGAAATTTATGAACATTTTAGCATACATCCTCTTCATTCAAAAGAAGTTATGGGAGACAATATTGATCTGTTTCAGATGAAGAAAGCAAAAGGAACTCCCGTGAGTGTATGGGAGGAGAGCTTGGAAGCTCGATGTTTTCCCCAGCTGTTTCCTACAGGAAAAGGAGGACGATACGATGAACGTCCGGAACAGATTCCAGCTTCTGAGTATCGGACTACAAGACTATATGCCGAAGATCCCAGATTTCGACAAAGTATTCCTTATTTGTTCCATCTTTTATTTGAAAGCGACTTGTCTGCACTGTCTTATGCAGTAAATCACATTTTAAAAAGTGGAGTACATTTACAAAATGTGTCTGCTAAGGATTTTATGGAGAAAGTGCAGCACCGAGATGATCATTTGGAAACACAACTGATCAATCTGATGGCTTGTCAGCGTGGGACAAATGAATATTGGTACCGACGTCATGGTGAATTAAAATGCATGTTACGGAATTTAGGAACACCAACATGGTTCGTTACTCTAAGCTGTGCTGAGTACGCTTGGGATGATTTACTGGATTTTCTACGAGAGGCAAATTCAAACATTAAAAACATCGAATACAAGACAGCAGGAGAACTGTGCTCATTGGATCCGGTTAATGTTTGCAGATATTTCAATCATAGATTTGAGGCTATGATGTCGTTCATCTGCAATAAAAAAAATCCACCTCTAGGAGAAGTAGTGGATTTCTTTTGGAGAAAAGAGTACCAGGCAAGAGGTGCTCCTCATATTCATATGCTGTTGTGGATCAAGGATGCCCCAAAGTTTGGAACAGATGCTGATGAAGCAGTATTATCTTACATTGAAGAATATGCAACATGTGCTATACCAAAAAGCACAGAAGATAAAAAGTTAAAGGAGCAAGTTTTACGTTTCCAAAGTCATCGGTGTGGAAAATACTGTCGACGGAAATACAAGAGCAAAGATAAATACTACACTAAATGTCGATTTGGATTTCCTAGACCTGTTCTTTCAAATGGAAGAGTAAACAGGTTTATGTCATCTGTGAGACATACTATCACAAGAAAATCACCTAAGAATACCTACAACCTTAAAAGAAAAGAAGAATCAAAAAATATAAATGACTACAACCCAGTCATTTTATCCATGTGGAATGCTAACATGGATATACAGTATGTAGCTGACAATTCCATTGCTGTTGCTCGATATGTAACGTCTTACATTACGAAATCAGAAAAAACAGAATTGAAGGAAATGTGGGAAGAGATTTCTCACGAGAAGACTGTCAGTAAGAAGCTGTACAGTTTCAGTTTGAAGATGTTATCGCATCGAGAAATTGGATCCTACGAATGTTCAGATAGGTTATCTTCTGCAAGTCTCTACTCGAAATCAAGAAGAATAATTTGGGCAAGTTTAGGCCTTGCAGCAATGAGAAATCGGGTACTGAAATCTGTTGGAGAAATTGAATATTTGGCCGAGAATGACCCAGAAAGTACAGATATTTTGAAATCAAACATGTTGGACACATATTATCCCAAGAGAAGTCATCTGGAGAACATGTGTCTCTATGAAGTGCTGCAGAACTACATTTATTAACGGAAAGCCACAGAAGACATCAACAATGGAAAATATAAAGTTATTGGTGAGGAAGGATGTTTGGTGAAGCAAACAAAAGGAAGTTTGATAAATCACAGGAAGCTGAGTTGCGACACTACTGACAAAAATGAATTTTACTACTTGGCTCTTTTACAGCTGTTTAAACCATGGCGTACAGAGGATGAACTACTGGGAGAATTTCAAAGCTATGAAGATTCTTTTACTACACTTGATCTTAGCCAAAAGGCCGAGAAGCGATGCTATGAAGATTCTTTTAATGCTTGCAAAGACAGCATACAATGCAGTACATTCTCAACTGATCTGCAAATGTTAAATGAAGAAATTGAACAGGAAACTACAATTGCAGCAGAAGTAGCTAGAGACAGTTCTCAGGACAGCCAAAGTTCAGGAACACTCAGTCAAGATCCCCTAGGACAACCAATCGTTGAAAATGAAGCATCAATAGCCATGAATGAAGTGGAAACAGCTATGAATCAAGCTCAAGAAGAATTTATAGACTTACAAAATTTGGAAAGACAACTGAACGAAGAGCAGCAACAAATTTATGAAGAGATCAGAAACAAAATTGATCACGGATTTCTACATGAAAAAAAAGAGTGCTCATGCACATCATTTCATCCAATCAGGATGTATGTAAGCGGACAAGCTGGAACTGGAAAAAGTTTCCTTATAAAAGTCATCAGAAGCTACCTACAGCAAAAAACGGATTCTACTTTGTCTTGTGTGGTTACTGCTCCAACTGGGTTAGCAGCATATAACATAAAAGGAATCACTTTACATCGTTTGCTAATGTTACCAGTGGAGCATGAGAACAAAATACAATACAACAAGCTAACTGGAGAAGCATGCTTGGAAGTTTCAAGAGTATTGAAGAAGATGCAAGTTCTCATTATTGATGAGGTGAGCATGGTATCAAACTTAATGCTTGCCTTTGTGCATTTAAGAATGCAGCAAATTCTGAAGACAGACTATGACGTGTTATTTGGAGGAAAACACGTCATAGTTTTTGGAGATCTTTTGCAACTTACTCCAGTTAAAGGACAACCAGTGTTTAATACTGTGACACATGAAGACACAAAGAAGTCATTGGGAAGCATCGGTAATGCAAATATTTGGTCCTTCTTTGAGTACAAGGAACTAACTACTAATATGAGGCAAGCAAACGATGAAGAATATGGAAGTATTCTGAAAGATATCAGAATTGGACTACTCACTGAAGCTGGCAAAAAAGCATTACAGAGTCGGCTGCTACATAATTTATTTCCAAAGGAAGAAATAGTTGCAGAGAAGATATACAAGAACATTGCAGAAAAGAAAAGTGTCATCTGCTTAATGCCAACTCTACGTGAATGCTCAATATTCAATGAGGAGCTTTTGAAATTGGAAAAGGAAGATATCAGGAAATTGGAAGCAGTGGACAAAATTGAGGATGGAAGAATTACTGTCACATTAACAGGCACACTGAAAAATAAATTGGATTCACTAGAGAAGAACATTTCCAAAACAGCTGGATTAGAAAAAAATCTATATGTTTGCATGAACTGTAGAGTATTTTTAAGGAGAAATTTGGATGTTGAAAAAGGTTTAGTTAATGGAGCTATGGGAAGAGTTGTGGGTTTTATTAATTATCAGAAAAAAGATGGAATTGAATGTTTAAAAATAAAATTTGATCAGATAGAAGAAGTTAAAGACATTTGTCGTTGTTCAGTTCGTTTCATGCTTGTGAAAGATTTATATGTACGTAGGAAGCAGTTTCCGTTTTCTCTAGCATATGCTGTAACTATTCACAAGTCTCAAGGATTGACTGTAGATTGTGCATTTGTGAACATTGGTTCAACTGTGTTCAAAGAAGGTATGGCATATGTTGCTTTGTCACGAGTGAAAACATTATCAGGTTTATTCATGATAGACTTTGATGACTCAAAAGTTAGTGCTGATGCAAATTGTGTAAAGGAGTATAATAGATTAAGAAGAAGCTATGCTCCTCATTTAGGTCAGTATCCTGTGTTGGAGAAACGTGTAGTTTCTCGTAAAAGGAGAAATGAGAATATCTGTAATGAAGATGTAGAGAGGAGGAAAAAAAGAGGAGTGATGTAATTGCAAGCAAAAAGAAAAAGGAAAATGAAGAACAGGTTGTAGGATGTCATTTTGAAAATAGCTCTGGTGTCAACTGCTACGCAAATGTAGTGCTGAATGTTGCATTTTATCTGGAAAGTGTGCAAGAGCAGATAATAGTAAATCAGGGAAAAAGATTCTGTTCTGAGTTGAGTCTCCTTTTTCAAAAGCTGAGTAATGATAAAACTCAAATAGAAAGTGCCACTGAAATTAGAAAACTTTTAGATGTATGTTCAGGACGAACACAGTTTTCTCAAAATGTACAGCAAGACGCACAGAAATTCTTGATGTTTTTTCTTCAGGTACTGGAAGAAGAAGGGGTTCCCATTAAAAATTTATTTGGTCTCTCTTATAAATGGGAACATAGTTGTGAAAACTGTTATAATATATGTGGCTCTAATGTTGATTCTGAAAGGTTTATTTATTTAACATTGCCAGAAAGTAAAACAGTCACTTTTGCTAAATTAGTTAAAGATGCTAATCATAGCATGGAATGCAGTGAGTGTCAATCTGACATGTTTTCAACGTTAATTTTAAAGGAATACGGACAGTATGTAATTTTAATGATGCAACGCTGTAAAGCTGATGGTTCAAAATTAGATACTTTAATAAAGAAGTTTACAGGACAGCAATTATCAATTTCAGGAAAAACTTTTGTAACAGTTGCAATAATTTTCCATGATGGACCTACTGTAACTTCTGGACATTACACAGTTTATCTTAAATGTGAAAAAGGCTGGACACTGTGTAATGATTCCCAATTGATTTTTAAGCAACGTTTGCCTTTTGATTTAGCAAATTCCTATCTAATCTTCCTGAAACCTAAATTTTAGAGAGATTTGGCAACATCTGGACAAAACAATTTTACAATTTTATTGGATTACCAGTGGAATTTTCAAAAAAAATGATTTTACAAATTACCATTTGGCCTAATGGAAAGGTAACCAATTGTAATGTGGACTTTTTTAATTTTTAATGAAACTTTGGAAAAACAAAAATTTAGACAAAATCGGTAACATCTGCACAATTTAAATTTTGGAATGTTATTGGATTGCCATTGGAAATTTATTCAAAAAAGATTTTTAAAATTACTATTTGGCCATGCGGAAAGGTAAACAGTTCTATTGTGGACTTATTTAATTATTAATAAATCTTTCGGAAACCAAAATGTTACAGAGAATCGGTGAGATCTGTACAATTTAAACTTTAGTTTTTTATTGGATTAACATTGGAAATGTAATCAAAAAAGAATTTTAAAATTACTATTTGGCCTAAAGGAAATGGAACCAGATGTATTGTGGAGTTATTTGAGATATATTTTTGGGATTATACTTCTGAAACAAAAATATCAGACGGTATTTTAAAGAAATAAGTATTGATATTAGTTGATATTTTTTTAGAATATTATGCATTTCTATAATGTTATGTTTAAGTTAAAAGAGATTCTGGGCTTTTTTTATACAATCTTTGAGATTGTTATTTTTTTTTGCCCGCTGTTAAATGATGAATGCAATTGCTTTCTCAATTTATAGTGAAATGCAATATATTCTGAAAACAGCAAAAAAAAGGCAAATTTTTTTTTTGAAAAATATGTAAATATGTGTACTGTATTATAAAATGTTTTATTAAATATTAATACTTTTTTCTTTTTTTTCAGATTGAGATAGATAACTTTCGAAAACTAGAACCATTTTTAAAGCAATTAAAAAAAAATTTAAATGAATAAATATTTTTTGGAGTGGGTATGGTAAGTCAAAAATATCATGGTCCCTTTTTTCCACTTCTCCACAATCACATTTTCAGTTTTTCTTTGTAGACTCTCAAGGACCTTGTAATGTGATAATTGATTTTTAGTGTTTTTTAAAAAAAATAATAATAATTACGCGTACCGTACGCGTACGGTAAAAAAAAAAACAAAAAAAAGTTTTAAAAACATATATAAAAAATAGATGAAAGGTAAGGTTGGCTCTTAAAAGAGCCGTTGTGTTCATGCAGGGACAGAGGAAAGAAAGAATGGGAATATTAGACGGTACGACAAGTGTGCTGATCTATTTTATTGTTCACTAGGGAAATACTGGTCTCCCTATAACAAATTAGATCATGACAAGTGGCGCACCGTATTTCAACCCTCAGAAACCGAGGGTTAATTTCCTGAGGAGAAGAAAAAGGAGATGCTCCCCCCACAGATGAAGGGCTCACCTGACCTGCAGAAGAAGGACTCGGCACTGCAGATGATGGTCCAGGCTGAGCTGCTGTGGATGTGCTTGGTTGATTTACTGAAGGGTTACCTTCAGTAAGTCGAGCATGTGTCCTTCTGTGTACATCCTTAAGGTGTCTCATCATGGTGTGATTCCCGAAGGAATACTTCCTGTCGGGATTCCCTCTTGAAAGTACACGGCCACACAGCTTACAAGTCACTAAGGGTGCATTTACCTTTTGCTGGCCCTCTGGAAAAGAAAAATACTCCCATATGAAAGAGGTCTTTTGTTTCCTCGCTCTCTGCCTCAAGGTAGTGCTGCTAGCCTCACTCTCAGAAGGGCTCTGCTGTTCTGCCATCGTATCACAAAGACAACCCAGCTCCTTCTCCTAAGGGATCACAAGCAGAAATGAGGGGAATGGGTGTGGTGTAGGAGAGTTCTAGAACTGAAAGTAGTTTCAACCAATCAAAAGTTGTGTTTCATGATCACATGACCAACCGTACGCTTACGGTGCGCTTACGGTGCGCTTACGGCAAAAGTACACATGCGCGTAAAAAAGACACGCGCTCGTGCGCATGCGCATAACAGTCACTCCCCAACACTTCCGCGTAACGTGCGCGTGTAGCGTACACGTGTACGCGCCCCACGCGCAGTACGCGCGGCTACGCAAATTGCGTAACTATACGCAAACAGCGTAGATAAATTACGGACATTGCGTAAACCGTACGCTTACCGTAAGCTTACCGTACGCGCACTAAAAAAAAAAAAAAAAAAATATTTTCAAAGTTATACTAATATATCTTACCTGTTTGGTAAAAAAAAAAAGAGAAAACTTGAAATATTGCAGATTTTTAAGAAAAAAAACATAGTGTTTCAAGAGAATAAAAAGTTTAAAAAAAACTTGTTTTTTTAAAAAAAAAACACATTTAATATAAGAATTTATTAAAAAAAAATCATAAAAAATCAATAAAAAAAATATGGGAATCACATATGTTATAGCTAAGAATTAGCATTTAAAAAACCATACAAATTCACTGAAAAAACCATGGGTTTCACACACGTTATAGTTAGAAATTAGCATTTAAAAAACCTTGCAAATTCACTGAAAAAACCATAGGTTTCACACATGTTATAGTTAGGAATTAGCATTTAAAAAACCTTGCAAATTCAGCGAAAAAACCAAAGGTTTCACACATGTTATAGTTAGCTGGACATTTCACTCGTAAAAAACCAATGAAATTCCCCCGTTATAGTTAGTTCAGCTAACTATAACTCGCGCGCCCGCAATGCACTGCTGATGACGTCACATATTACATCACTCATGACATGGTCACTGACATCACTCATGACATCACTGATGACATCTCAAATGACATCACTGATGACATCACTGATGACATCATCCTTGTGATAGAGTGGCAGACCTCCTCTTCACCTAATATAACCTTTGATACACACATTCAAAAATAGAGACTGAAATTTTCAAAACAATGGACATACCAATACCAGTTACAAGAACCTCTTAAGTAATTCTAAGAACCACATACACATCCACTCATTCACCAACAGTCCTATACAGTCACTCATACATGCACTCACTCATCATATGTACTCATACACCTATACATCCTGTTACACAATGCCCCTCATCCATAGAGTTACTCACACATACTCACTCATGCTAATAAAGAAACAAACATACATTTATTAGCTTATACAGTTATACACACACCACCACACTTACTTCTACGGAAACTTACACATACTTAGTCTTATAAACAATCACTTATAGAAACACATACTTATTCATACAGGAACTCTTTCAATCTCTCACTCTCACATATACTCACTTATATACACCAATAGTCACATATACTAGTTTAAAACATATGTAGTTACTCATAAAGACACTATTGAGACAGTCATTCACTCACTAACACAACCATTCACACACTCATCCACCCATACAGTCCTGCACACATGCTGTCTTCAACACATACAAAGAGTGAATCACTCATTCATGCACCTATGCACTACATAATACCCCCCACCGAACCATACAGACACTCAGACTGATACTCAAAAAAACAATAACCTATATAGACACCCATGAAGCTACTCACCAACCCATGCAGCCACTTATACACAAAGTGAGAGACTGATACAGATATTTTCACATTTAAACATTACTCAGTAAGCCATGTATTCACTATGATACACTTAATCAGTCAGTAACACAATACATTTTTCAAAAACAAAGCATCCATTTAGACACTTATATACCCATTTATTCTTCCATTGACCTTGAGATATACATATATAAAACATATTTAATTTTCAGAAAAACACACATTCACTGGATGATGTCATCAGTGATGTCATCAGTGATGTCATTTGAGATGTCATCAGTGATGTCATGAGTGATGTCAGTGACCATGTCATGAGTGATGTAATATGTGACGTCATCAGCAGTGCATTGCGGGCGCGCGAGTTATAGTTAGCTGAACTAACTATAACGGGGGAATTTCATTGGTTTTTTACGAGTGAAATGTCCAGCTAACTATAACATGTGTGAAACCTTTGGTTTTTTCACTGAATATATATATATATATATATATATATATTCACTGAAAAATCCATAGGTTTCAGGGGTGTTATAGTTAGCTGGACTTTTCACTTGTACAAAACCATTGAAATTCCCCCGTTATAGTTAGTTCAGCTAACTATAACTCGCGCGGGGGGTATTACGTAGTGCATAGGTGCATAAATGAGTGACTCACTGTTTGTATGTGTTGAAGACAGCATGTGTGCAGGACTGTATGGGTGGATGAGTGTGTGTATGGGTGTGTTAGTTAGTGAATGACTGTCTCAATAGTGTCTTTATGAGTAACTACATATGTTTTAAACTAGTATATGTGACTATTGGTGTATATAAGTGAGTATATGTGAGAGTGAGAGATTGAAAGACTTCCTGTATGAATAAGTATGTGTTTCTATAAGTGATTGTTTAAAAGACTAAGTATGTGTAAGTTTCCGTAGAAGTAAGTGTGGTGGTGTGTGTATAACTGTATATGCAAGTAAATGTATGTTTGATTCTTTATTAGCATGAGTGACTATGTGTGTGAGTAACTCTATGGATGAGTGGCATTGTGTAACAGGATGTATAGGTGTATGAGTACATATGATGAGTGAGTACATGTATGAGTGACTGTATAGGACTGTTGGTGAATGAGTGGATGTGTATGTGGATCTTAGAATTACTGAAGAGGTTGTTGTAACTGGTATTGGTATGTCCATTGTTTTGAAAATTTTAGTCTCTATTTTTGAATGTGTGTATCAAAGGTTATATTAGGGTGAGAGGAGGTCTGCCACTCTATCACAAGGATGATGTCATCAGTGATGTTATCAGTGATGTCATTTGAGATGTCATCAGTGATGTCATGAGGGATGTCACTGACCATGTCATGAGTGATGTAATATGTGACGTCATCAGCAGTGCATTGCGGGCGCGCGAGTTATAGTTAGCTGAACTAACTATAACGGGGAAATTTCAATGGTTTTGTACAAGTGAAAAGTCCAGCTAACTATAACACCCCTGAAACCTATGGATTTTTCAGTGAATTTCTGAGGTTTTTTAAATGCTAATTCCTAACTATAACGTGCCTGAAACCTATGGTTTTTTCTGTGAATTTCAAAGGTTTTTTAAATGCTAATTTCTAACTATGCCTACAGAGATAGGACATGTGAAGAAAGAAGAAAAAATACACAGAAAGAAAAAAAAGAAGTGCAGAAAGAAGCAACAGAAGTCCTCAAAGACGAAGAAAAGTGCAGGAAGAAGGATAACGTGCAGAAAGAACAAAAAGAAGAGCAGAAAGAATCCTTGTTGCAAAATCATCCTGTACCCTCAACTTTTTCAGACGGATTCTGGTGGTAACTGAGTCTGACTAACCAGTCCTAGAGCCAGTGCTATGTTAAAAGACACTTAGAATACAGTGAAAACACCTACATACACTAGGGAACATTATGCGTTGGGGTCCCCCTGTGATTAGCATGACCTCCTCTGTAAGCCCCTAGTATATAATAGGGCAGGGGGGTTAAAACTACCTCTTAAAACAGGCCACAGGGTGTTTTTGCACACGTTAACTCAGGCCCCGTCCCCTCCCTTCACCACTGTGTAAACACGCCCTGTGTCCGTTTTTAGTTGGGAGATTAAGTTCATTTGAATCCTGAGGGTCCCTAGGGTCCAACTAGCCCACTAGGTACCTCCAGTAAGTGCCACAGAGCTGCGTTGCAGAGAGGTGTAAAAAGTGGCACAGCCTGGACCACCTCTCTGCAATGCAGCTCAGTGGCGCTTACTGGAAGCACTTGGTGGGCTAGTTAGCCCCCAGGAGCCCTCAGTATTGAAGGGAAATTCTATCCCCAATTTAAAACGTGCCATAGTGCGTGTTTGCACACGTCACCTCAGGCCCCGTCCCCTCCCTTCACCACTGTGTAAACGCGCCCTGTGGCTGTTCTAAGTTGAGAGATTAAGTCCCCTTGAATCCTGCAGAGAGGTGTAAAAAGGGGCTTGGCCTCAGAACACCTGTCTGCAGCACAGCTCCCTGGCGCGTACTGGAGATGCCTGTTGGGCTAGTTGGCCCTCAGGGACCCTCAGTATTGAAGAGGAATTAATTCCCCAACTTACAACTCGCCAGGGGGCGCGTTTGCAGAATGCTGCAAGGAGGGGGCGTGGCCTCCAGCACGATGCCAGTCTTTTATTTATTTTAATTTTTTAAGAAGGGGGGCTGTGTGGTTCCCCTTCTTATTCTAATTTATTGGCCCTGATGACCCCATCCCCCAGGGCCTGTCTCCTAATTATATTTTTTTGACCCCAATCCCCAGGGCCGGCCACTGTTTTTTATTATTTTTAAAAAATATATATGTATAGACACACCTAGGACATGCTGGACAAACCGTACGTACCTATCACCATGACGATTTGAGTGATTTTCATTAAAAGGCGACTATGCATACAATGAATCCACGTGGAATGTATTTACACCACTAGTGAAGCTCTGACATGTCTGATGCCCTACCGTGCCTAATCCCGGTAGACACCCTTGTTGTTTATTTATACAAACGGGTAGCTATTGACGGGCACATTTAATACACATGCACACCAAGCCATTCAAAGGGGATTCGACAAAAATTCGACAAAAACTGTGTAAGAAACCCCCCTCATGGTTAATATAACACACATCCACTGCCGGATGTGTAATACTTTTTATTTTACTCTCTGGAAAGGGGACGAACATCACTTGAGAGTCACAGCGTGCTCCTGGCAGAGCCCAATGCTGTGTTACACCCACCATTGCCTGCCGAGTGCCACACACCTCTGTGTTGTATTCCACCAGCTAGTGCATATGCTATGACACTCTCTAGCCCATGTGCACTGTAACACCACCCCGTGAATATGTCATGCCACACTTGTCTTCGCACGGGTTATATTGCCCCATCTAACGTGCCTTCCTCGATGCCTATGTTATAACGCACAGTGCTATGCCATACATATTACAATCTGGGATCCATATCTTTGTCACAGTGCATATGCAACGTTACACTCCCCAGCACATATTTTATATTACAACTTTAGAGACTAGTTAGGTTACACAACACTGCCCTGTGCATATTACACTCCAAGGCGCACATCGCATAGCACGCGCTAGTGCCTGTGCTCGCTCACGCTCTCCAATGAATCTGTCATTGCGCACAATGTATTGCATATTATATTTCACGCCCGGTTCATCTTATATCACACTTTTTGGTGCATAGTTTATGCCATACACTATATCTAGTTTTCATTTTCAATCGTGCTCTCAGGACTATGTTCTATATAACACTGTGTTCACCTACCCTTTTCACGGGCATTACATTTTGCGATGGGGGTGGAGGGTCAGGGGGTGTTTCTGCAAAGTGAGCCTGGAGTCACAGTCACAAACGTCCTCTTCTTCCTGAATAAAAGTGAGATTATTCTGCATACTTGTTCATATTTTAAGTAGTTCGCACAGACACACGTTTTAAAAACAATAAAGTTCCTAATACCCGCCTTCTCTGAACAGTTAGCTTGCTGCACCATCCCCCTCCTCCCTATCCTCTGTTGTGTGAATCCATGGACTAGCCTCCTCCCTCCTGCCATGCATGGTCTGATGTGCTGCCACTGCCCTCAATTTAGTATGATGTACCAGTCCCCTCCTCCTGCCCTCCATTGCCCAATTCTATGCCCCATCATTGACCTCCTGCTTAAACTCTGTGCTTAGCTTGCTGCCCCTATTCTCCTTCCCCCTGCCCTCCGATGTCTTTGTGCATGCCCCTGCTCCATCCTTTTTGCCCACCATGTTCCATGGACCTGCCACTCCTATCTACTCTGAGTGTTCTGTTGAGCTGCCACTCCCCTCCCACCTGCCTAGCATTGTCAGATGACTGTAACCTGTCCATGCCACCTCCACCCTGCCTGTCCACATGCCATGCCCCTATCCTCTTCCTCCTGTCCTACATGGTCCAGTGTACTGCCACACCCTTCTGCCCTCCCTGGTCTGTTGTGCTGCAACTGCTCCTCCTGCCTGCCCCGTGCGGTCTGTTGTGAGGCCCCTTCCCCTGAACTTTCTTGTCTGTGCACAGGTCCTGACCCTCCCTTCTATCCTCCATCGTCCTTTGTGCATGCCCCTGCACCCTCCTTCTTGCCCATCATAGCCATTGTGCTGCCACTGACCCTCCCACTTGCCATGCATGGTCTTCTGTGCTGCCATGGCCCCTCCCACCTTCCCTCTGTGGTCAGTTAGCTGCCCCTGACCCCCTCCCACCTTCCCTCCATGGTCTGTGTGTATGCCATCACAGTCTCACTGTTGCTCTTCATGGTGTGTCTTGCTTCTAGTGCCCATCCTGCCTGACCTCCATGGCTATCTTGCTGCTCCTGCCCTGCCCCCTTGCCCCCAGCCCTCTGTTTACATGTGCAGACCCCTACTCCCTCCCTCCTGGCTTGTCTGTTCCATTGTAATGCCCCTGATCCGTCCCTCCTGCCCTTTATGGTCTGTTATGCTGCAGATTTCTCTCCTGTCTGTCCATTATGGTCAGCTAGCTACCATTGCCTCTTACCCTCTGTTCTCTGTTGTCCATGTGCATGGTCCTGTCCCCTCCCTCTTGCTTTCTATGGATTGTTGTGCTGCACTCCCGTCCCGCATGCCCTGTGTGGTGTATTGTGCTGCTGCAAACCCTGATGCCTGCCCTGCAGGGTCAGTTTGGTGCACCTCTCCATGACCCTCCTGTCCTCTGTTATCTAGGTCCATGTCCCTACCCCATTTCCTTGATCCAATGTACCATACTTGCGAACATTTTGAACTTGGTAAGAGGGAGATTTTGAAAAAAAACTGGGGTATTGATTTTCCCCTTTGAGTTACATTGAAAAAGAGGAGATTGTAGACAGGAGACAGATCAAATAAATCCCATTTGAGCTTAAAAACATTGGACATTTCTGGGCTGAATCGGGTCTGTTGGCATGTATAGTTGTACTACCATTGCCTCTTCCTTCTGCCCACAATGGTCTATTACATTGCCACAGCCTCTCTTGCAAGTCCTGTATTGTTGGTTTGTTGCCCCTGCCCCCCTTTCCACTGCCCTCCATAGTCTGTTGTGCTGCCACGGCCCTTCCTGCCTGCTCAGTGTGGTTAAATTGTTGCCTTTGCACCCTCCTACCTGCCTTCAATTTTCAGAGTCTGTGCCCCTGGCCTCTGCCTCTCAGCAGTATCCTAATGAACAACTAGATTGCTAACATTCTATATTTATTACAAAAGTGTGGGACGCCTGACGTCATCTTGATGTAATCAAAACTGTAATACCTAGAGCATTTCCTTTAGAAATTACATATATGAAAGGGTCTTATTGGCATCAAAATTATGGTTAGTGCTCTAAAAGACTAAAATAAGGACATATTTTCTGAGTTTTCAAATAGCGACAAAGCACTTTTAAATTATTTGTTATCTTTATGTTTTTTTATCCAGTTGACCACTTGATTAAATGTTGCACTTAGGGGAGAGGATGTGGTGTTACTTCCAGAACTGCAGACTTTGCAACTGGGGAACCAGGTTGGAGTTTCTGCTTCAGCTCGACATTCGGTGATTCTGGTCAAATCACTTAGTCTCCCCATGTCTACAACCAAAATGAATTTGTTCTTGTGTGATGTAACCAATGCTCATGTAAAGCACTCCAATACCTGACAAGTCTGCACTATATAACACTGCAAAAACACAAAATAATAAGTGTTTTGCACACTTCTGTCATTGGGCTATATTTGGGCTACATCTGGGAGATTTTGGGCTACATTTGGGCTCTTTTGTCTCCGGTGGCCATCTTGGGAGATTTATTTGTTATGAAGTTTCCTAATTTCCTCGTGTACTGCAGTCTCCTCAGTAGGAAATGCTTTCAGTTTTTTACTTTGATTCCATCATGAAGGTATTCAGATATGTCACACATTTGCCATAAATTCTGAAAGTTAGCACTCTAGTTGCTCATTAGATCACTGTAGTAAAACTACTGTTCACCATGGAAGTCTGCTCCTGGTATTAAAAGTGCATGTTTCAGTCTGCATGTCAGAATTTTTTAATGAAATGGAAGAGGATTTGAGAAGTCACTCAAAATGTGCCCTAATTTTTCTTTCTTCAGCACTAATCATAATTTCTATGGCAAAATGAACCCCCTCATTGTGTTCCTTTTTAAATTAAATGTTTTAAGTGTTACCAGTTTATTCCAATCAAGATGGCTTCAGGTGTGCCATACTTTTGTCATAATGAAGACAGTAAGCCTTCTAGTTGTTTTTAAGAATACTCTGGGACATTCTGTCATTGGGCTATACTTGGGCTACATCTGGGTGATATTTGGGCTACATTTGGGCTCTTTTGTCTCTGGTGGCCATCTTGGGAGACTTATTTGTTATGAAGTTTCCTAATTTCCTCATTTACTGCATTCTCCTCAGTAGGAAATACTTTCAGTTTTTTACTTTGATTCCATCAAGAAGGCATTCAGATGTGTCACACATTTGCCATAAATTCAGAATGTTAGCACTCTTTTTGCTCATTAGATCACTGTAGTAAAGCTACTGCTCACCAGGGAAAACTGCTGCTGGTATTGAAAGTGCATGTTTCAGTCTGCATGTCAGAATTTTTTAATGAAATAAAAGAGGATTTCAGAAGTCAAAATGTGCCCTAGTTTTTCTTTCTGCAGCACTAATCATACTTGTTATGGAAAAATGAACCCCCTCATTTTGTTCCTTTTTAAATTAAATGTTTTAAGAGTTACCACTTTAATCCAAGCAAGATGGCTTCAGGTGTGCCATACGTTTATCATAAGTAGCGCTCTAGTTGTTCTTTGGAACACTCTGGGAAGCTGCAGTAGAACACAAAGGAATCAACTGACAGTCTCTGCCCTTGTTGGATGTACATGTTTTACTGAGAATGTCAGACTTCATTCTCACATGACTGAGAAAGATAATGTGAATTTACAGAAAATAAGCTCTCAGTTTAGCTTATAGATCACCTTCCAAACCTCTGTGGGAAAAGCATGAGAAAATATTTTTCTCTCAATCATGATATCCCAGCAGAAGGCTGTTTCACATGGTGAAATCACCTTAGAACATACCACAATTCCTAAAATGAGTATGGTACCATCAACAAATGATTTATAATGTAACTAAAGTCTTAAAACCTTCTATTAACTGCAATGCTTTTTAATGAGGTGCTATCATGTATATTGGTCCCAAGATGGCTGCCAACACTTCTTGGATGAAGTGCTGACAGCCAATCAGATCTCAGGATGAGATGTGTGGTTAGGCTCCGCCCACATATATATATGATTTTACTTTTGATTTTCTCAGGAACTACTGAACAGTTTGACACCAGACCTGCAAAAGGCACTTCCCTGAGCTGAGGACTACCTCTCTGCCAAATTTCAAGTAATTCTGTTCAGCCGTTCAAGCTGTACCTTGGACTAAAGGTCCCTATGGAAAATTGCATGGGGAAAACGCGTTTTGGGACCCCCCTTTTTTCTCAGCCCCCGCTCGACGAATCCCCCCGAGACTGTCAGGGTAGGAGCGGAGCGGAGCGCCGCACCTATTTTGAAAATTTCGCGAGGATTCGTCAACCGGCGCCAAAGTTATTCCAAATAGAATGTTGCGGATTTCCTATGGAAACACGGTCCTAACTATAACTATCTACTGGCGACCGCCAGTAGATAATTAGTTATATTACTGGCGACCGCCAGTAGGTAATATATATATATATTATATATGCACTGAAAAAACCATGGGTTTCACACACGTTATAGTTAGGAATTAGCATTTAAAAAACCTTAGAAATTCAATGAAAAAACCAAAGGTTTCACACATGTTATAGTTAGCTGGACATTTCACTCGTAAAAAACCATTGAAATACCTACTGGCGGTCGCCAGTAGGTAGTTATAGTTAGGACCACGTTTCCATAGGAAATCCGCAACATTCTATTTGGAATAACTTTTGCGCCGGCTGACGAATCCTCGCGAATTTTTCAAAATAGGTGGGGCGCTACGCTCCGCTCCTACCCTGAAAGTCTCGGGGGGATTCGTCAAGCGGGGGCTGAGATAAAAGGGGGGTCCCAAAACGCGTTTTTCCCATGCATTTTTCCATAGGACCTTTAGACACAGCTACAGCCCGAACGGCTGAACAGAATTACTAGAAATTTGGCAGAGAGGTAGTCCTCAGGTCAAGGAAGTGCCTTTTGTAGGTTTGGTGTAAATCTGTTCAGTAGATTCTGAGAAAATAGCCTTTAAATCAATATATATATCTGAGCCAGCTTACGGTGCGCTTACGGTACGCTTACCGTACGCGTACGGTGGCGTGCGCGAGCGCGATTCTGATTGGCTCTTAGATCTTAGTAAACATTCGAATCGGTCGAAACCAGGAAGCGGCGGCCGCCATTTCGTGTGTTTCACTCAGAAAAAAAAGAGTGATATCTTGAAAAGGGGGCAAGGAGGAGAGTTACAGACCCCCTAACATTTGTAAGGGGGTCAAAGAAGGACAGAAAAGTACAAAGAAAACATTTATTGATTTTAAAAAAAATCACGGGGTACACGTACGGTAAGCTTACCGTACGCGTACGGTAGAAAAAAAAAATTAAAAATGAAATGAAATGCAGATTTAAGTGTTTAGATATTAGGGGGCTCTAAAAAGAGCCGTTGTGTTTATGAAGTGATTTTTTAGTGGTACCTACAAGTAAGTACCGATGCACAGTCTAAGGTTCAAGAGGAAGACTCTGTTCCCTTCATCATTGAAGTGCACACCATCTCCTCTATAAATGTCTTGCATGTCGTAACGCAAGTTGTTGTGGTAAATGGAACCCATACCATAGTCACGGAGGAAAGCAGAAACAGATTTGTTGACGTGCTTTCTTGCTTTGTCAATCTGCGGACAGAAATGATTGGACCAGTTCCATTTTTGCCTTTGGCATATGTTAGAAAACACAAAGGCAGTTTTAGGGAAAAGTGAAAACAGTTGTGCAAAGGTGTCCTTCATAAGCATTTCCAGACCTACCCCAGTCAAAGTGCCTAGGTCATTGCCACCACAGTGCACTATTATGAGGTCAGGGTGTTGGATTTGCATGAAGGATTTCACCAATGGCATCAATTGGTGCCACTTTAACCCTCTCTGACCAATCCATTTAATGTCTACATTTGGTAAAGCAAGGTCTCTCACCATACCTGTTTTCTCTGCATACTTTTCACTCCAGAAGACATAGCTGTGCCCTACAATCCACACTGTGAACATCTTCAAAGGAGAACTGGATGCACTCAGGAGGTGTAATTCAGTAGAATGGTAAAAAGAAATGAAAGACAGTTTGGAAATGGAGGCATACATATTTTTTTCATAAAAAAAAGAACTGATTGGCTGTTTCATACCATTCTAGAATAAAAACTAGGCTGTATGTGTAAATTAATAGAAGCATGTTTTGTATTGGTACAGAAAAATGTGTTACCAAAGAACAGTACTATGGATTTGCTGTTAGGTTTGAAAAGTCAAGCACTCTTGCTCTGTGGAATTGAAACATTGTTTGGTGAACTTCTGACCTAACTCCACACAGCAGTGTTCCATGAGCTGTTGTTGGTAGCAGGCAGAAGTCAAGTTGGGGGAAGGGTACTAGGCAGAAGTCAAGTTGGGGGAAGGGTACTTTTGGAAAAGGGTTGGTTTTCAACCAATAGAAATGTGTGATTACATTTGAAAAAAAGGGGGAAGCACTGAGATTTGAAATTAACATGTATATGTGTGGAAAAAGAGAGGGAAAGTTTGCCATTATCTGGTTCTGCTGAGAGGAGAGAGGTGTAAAGAACAGAGATCCTGGCTCTGATAATCTGCTGTTTGAGTGCCACATTTCTTTCACAGCTAAATAATTTTAAAGGTGAGTTTAGAGTTTGAGAGGGGATGTATATGGTAAATTAAGAAATGAATAATAGAAATGGAATTCCTTTTGTTGAAGTTGTGTTTATTATTTTCTGTTTTGGGAGAAATTTAAATGTGAGGAACATGTAAAATAATATGGACTATGTTTTCACGATAAATTAAGGTGTACTGGTAAAAATAAAGAATACTTTAAGGATTTAAGGTTGGACTCAGTAATGCAAATACATACAGCATCAGTAAGGCTGGTTGCCCTTGCTGGAGTGTAGGCAGTCACCCAGGTTACACATGGTGCTGGTCTGAAAAAGCAGTTTGGACATGTGCTTTTTTAAGAATCTGAAAAGTGGATTCATAATGTGTCAGTCTGTAAAAGTGTTTATCACTTGCCAAAAAAAAGAGTAGTAAGTGTGCTTTCAAATTGGCAAAGAAATTTCGTTTTGTGACTAATGTGAAAACATGACTCTGTGTGCAAATAGGAATTACAGGCAGAGATTTATTGCGTATTGCTCTGGTGATTTCACAGTTGCATTAGATGGAAAGGGGGAGCCATTTTTTGGTGGAGAATCAGACTCTTAGCACACACCCAGCTGCTTACCCTGTGGAATCATGCACAGTATTCACAAGCGAGTGGGGTTTGAGGTTTCAGTCAGTAATGCAAATACATTCAGCATCACTAAGGCTGGTTGCCCTTGCTGGAGTGTAGGCAGTCACCCAGGTTACACATGGTGCTGGTCTGAAAAAGCAGTTTGGACATGTGCTTTTTTAAGAATCTGAAAAGTGGATTCATAATGTGTCAGTCTGTAAAAGTGTTTATCACTTGCCAAAAAAAAGAGTAGTAAGTGTGCTTTCAAATTGGCAAAGAAATTTCGTTTTGTGACTAATGTGAAAACATGACTCTGTGTGCATATAGGAATTACAGACAGAGATTTATTGCGTATTGCTCTGGTGATTTCACAGTTGCATTAGATGGAAAGGGGGAGCCATTTTTTGGTGCAGAAGCAGACTCTTAGCACACACCCAGCTGCTTACCCTGTGGAATCATGCACAGTATTCACAAGCGAGTGGGGTTTGAGGTTTCAGTCAGTAATGCAAATACATTCAGCATCACTAAGGCTGGTTGCCCTTGCTGGAGTGTAGGCAGTCAACCAGGTTACACATGGTGCTGGTCTGAAAAGCAGTTTTCTGCCTAATTTCAAGCATGACTTTGTGTGCACACAGGAATTATTTTTAGAAATTTAATTTGTGAAGGTGTTATTGTGATTTTCATTTATAGGAAAGGGGTTTATAGTATTTTAAGATTTCTAAAGAACATAAAAAATGTAGTAATATATTTAAATAAAATAAAGGAATTTTTTTTTAGTTTTTTTCAGGTATTGCTGAAGAGCAGTGAACAAAATTTAAGATGCCTACAAAATCCAGAGTAAAGAAAGACCACAAAAAAAACCTATATTTGAAGACAACTGGAGGACCTAAGTTAGTTGGAGATGCTCATGTTGGGAAAAAGAAAAAATCTTCTGGTAAGCAAACAAAAGATTTTTTAAAGAACATATTCAAAAAAAGGAAAAATGTACAAAATGTCTGTACTGGAAAAAATGTTTTCAATAGAAAAGGAGAGGAAAAAATTGAGCATTTAGTTAATGCAAATATACCTTCTGCAACTAAAAAGATAAACTTAAACAGAAAAACAGCGTTTAAAGAGATACGTAGAAAAATGTTTCAGAGAAGAGTTATGTCCAATTTGATAAAGGATGTGAAGAAATATAAGCAAAAGGCTAAGTTTTATAAGAGAAAAAAAGAAATTGAAGCCATTGCAGCAAAGGCATTAGAATTAAAAAGGAAACTATTCATTTTAATTTTGATTAGGATGCGTACATTAGATAAAATGGTTAATGTACTGAAATCACAAAGCAAAAGGAAAAGAGTAGTGAACAGAACAAACTTTTGTAAAGTGTTTTTAGGAAAATGGATGCATAGTTCAAGTAGTGAACCTTTTTTTAATGAAGAGAGCTATTTTCAAAGTAATAGTTTGCTGCATGCAGTTGACACCAGAGGTCGTGCTTACGAAGTGAAAAATGGTTGCATAATGGAGAAGGAGATAATGGTTCCAAGAGATGAGGTACAAGTGATGGCGGATGAGGCTATGGGGAGACGTCCTAAAGCCCCAGTGTACACTTGGAATTGTAGTAGTATTTGCACTGTGCGTCAGGAATCTATTGATAAATTTCGTGAGTTTCTAAGAGAATATAGTAAAAAAAAGTGTAAAACAGAAGATTAAGGTGCTTCAAAGTCTGGATCCATGCAGAGTGAGAGAGAATACTGGTTTGCAGGGTCATTCTCTGGCTTGTCTGTCTAGAAAAGTGTGTAATAGTGTTTTCCATCATTTTAGGATGCTGGCTGTTCATCATACTGAAATGAGAAAGTTTGTGAGACGGTTGTATTTTGCTAAAAGTCCAGCAATAAAGTTAGATGAATTGAATAGGGCTCTGTTCCGTGGATCGGTATCAGATGTAGAGAAGGTTGTTGATGAAATTCAGTTTTGTTACTTTGGTCCTGAACAAAACAGTGCAGAAAAGGACACAGTAAATGAGGAAGAAGTGGAAGAGAATGTAGAACCCTCTGTAAGTAAGACATTTAATGATCACATAACAAAATTTGCAATAATCTCTAATGAAAGACCAAATATTACTTGTATTTGTTGCCGCAGAACTCATTATAGAAAACAAACCAGGTATGTTGATCTCTATAGAAAAAGTGAAAATGAAGATAATTATAAGTGGAAGGATTTTGCCACATATCTATTTCTTGAAAATTGTTTTGAATTGGGTGAAGTTCAGCGTATTTGTAAATACTGTTATAATAAGTTAGAAGAAAATAGAATGCCGACCAGAGCTGTACATAATAATTTAGAATTGGATGCAATTCCTGCTGAACTTTCTGAATTAAATACATATGAGTCTATACTCATTCAATGTGTTCATCCGTTCCAGACCATAGTACGTATGGAGCCCAAAACTGGTAAATTACCTCCTTCAGATTTACTGAGAGGTTTAAAAGGTAGAGTGGTGTATTTGCCCTTGGATTTGAAAAAAAATATGGAAACTATTGATGCGGATACTTTGAAAACTGAACCATTAATTATTCTGGTTAATGGTGTACCTACAAAGAATAAGAAGATTTGGCAGGAGCTGGTAGATGTACGGAAAGTACAAAGAGCAAATTTGTATTTGAAAAGGAATAACAAATGGTATGAATCAATTTATATAGAAGAAGAAGAAGAAGAAGATTTACAAGAAGACACAGAAACACCAACTGGACAAATTGAAAAAGTGGACAAGTCAAAGGAAGAAGAAATTTATGAACATTTTAGCATACATCCTCTTCATTCAAAAGAAGTTATGGGAGACAATATTGATCTGTTTCAGATGTAGAAAGCAAAAGGAACTCCCGTGAGTGTATGGGAGGAGAGCTTGGAAGCTCGATGTTTTCCCCAGCTGTTTCCTACAGGAAAAGGAGGACGATACGATGAACGTCCGGAACAGATTCCAGCTTCTGAGTATCGGACTACAAGACTATATGCCGAAGATCCCAGATTTCGACAAAGTATTCCTTATTTGTTCCATCTTTTATTTGAAAGCGACTTGTCTGCACTGTCTTATGCAGTAAATCACATTTTAAAAAGTGGAGTACATTTACAAAATGTGTCTGCTAAGGATTTTATGGAGAAAGTGCAGCACCGAGATGATCATTTGGAAACACAACTGATCAATCTGATGGCTTGTCAGCGTGGGACAAATGAATATTGGTACCGACGTCATGGTGAATTAAAATGCATGTTACGGAATTTAGGAACACCAACATGGGTGCCGATCACAATCCGGTAAAAAATTCCCCCGTGCGACTCGTATCGGGTCTTTTTACCGTACGAATCGTACAAGTGCCGTACGAACTGGCAATCACGATTCGCATGGTAAAAAGTCCATACGAACCGCACTGGGAATCATTCCCCACACGTCCTCGGGTCGGAAAATGTGTCCGACACGTCCTCGGACGATTTACCTTACAAACGTGAAAAGCCAAGTCCGACCGAGGAATCACGATCCATCCCGTGCGTCCGACCGTACAACCGTATGGAAAAAACACCGTCCGCACCGAACACCCATAGCAACCATGGAGACATGTGCCCGCATACGCGACCAACACTCCCCCCAGCCCCCGTACGTCCGACACGTACCCCCCGTGTATGTATACCCCCACCCGTCTAGGTACACCCCAGTACGTTCCAGTCGAACCCCCACCCCAGTACGTGTCATACCCCCGTCAATGTACACCCCCCCACCCCTGTACGTGTCGTACCCCCGTGTACCCCCACCCCAGTACGTTCCAGTCGTACCCCCACCCCTGGACGTGTCGTACCCCCCGTGTACCTACACCCAAGTACGTTCCAGTCGTACCCCCACCCCAGGACGTGTCGTACCACCGTCAATGTACACCCCCCCACCCCTGTACGTGTCGTACCACCGTCTATGTACACCCCAGTACATTCCAGTCGTACCCCCACCCCAGTACGTGTCATACCCCCCGTGTACCTACACCCCAGTACGTTCCAGTCGTACCCCCACCCCAGTACGTGTCGTACCCCCCGTGTACCTACACCCCAGTACGTTCCAGTCGTACCCCCACCCCAGTACGTGTCGTACCACCGTCAATGTACACCCCCCCACCCCTGTACGTGTCGTACCACCGTCTATGTACACCCCAGTACATTCCAGTCGTACCCCCACCCCAGTACGTGTCATACCCCCCGTGTACCTACACCCCAGTACGTTCCAGTCGTACCCCCACCCCAGTACGTGTCGTACCCCCCGTGTACCTACACCCCAGTACGTTCCAGTCGTACCCCCACCCCAGTACGTGTCGTACCACCGTCAATGTACACCCCCCCACCCCAGTACGTGTCGTACCCCCCGTGTACCTACACCCAAGTACGTTCGAGTCGTACCCCCACCCCAGGACGTGTCGTACCCCCCCGTGTACCTACACCCAAGTACGTTCCAGTCGTACCCCCACCCCTGGACGTGTCGTACCCCCCGTGTACCTACACCCCAGTACGTTCCAGTCGTACCCCCACCCCAGTACGTGTCGTACCACCGTCAATGTACACCCCCCACCCCTGTACGTGTCGTACCCCCCGTGTACCTACACCCCAGTACGTTCCAGTCGTACCCCCACCCCAGTACGTTCCTGGCGCACCCCCAACACAACCTCCTAAGTACGGAGCGCACCCCATGCCCCAACATCACAACCGCATGTACGAGTCTTACAAAGCCACACACAAGGACAAAATCGTACAACCAAATGGCCCATGTACACACCGTACACACGCTCAAAACGCACGTACACAACCAGGACAAAATAAAACAACACAAGAATACACCAGTCGAAAGGCACACAGCCACTAAACATGGCCAACAACCACTTAAATAACACAACACTGACCTGCAACTGCCAAAAACAAACAGAGGCCCAATACACCACCACTCCTTATAACACACCCACCCAAAATTCAAAAACTGCCACACCCACCCATGGACCAATAAAAAGGGCCCACACACACAAACCATGAGCCTTTCCAACAGACTCACTGCTGCCAGACACCACAGAACCAGACTACAAGCTACACCACACCTTACACTTGCACACCTTCAAACGACCACCCTCACAAACACCCTCTCATCACATTCACACACACACACACAACCATCCACACCCCCCCCCAACATCCACACCCCCCCCCCACACCCACACCATCCCCACCCACACCCCTCACCATGCCCACTACCAAGAATCCAAAGTTCAGTCACCGAGAGTTGGAGGTCCTTGTTGATCAAATCCTCAGAGTCGAGCCACAGATCTTTGGAACATTGGTCAGAAGCACCAGCCAGGCAGCCAAAACAGCCATGTGGCAGACCATCGTCGATGCTGTGAATGCTGTTGCGGACACCAGGAGGACCAAGCAGGATTGCCAGAACAGGTGGTACGATCTGCGGAGGAGGGTCAGAGCCAAGAGGCAGGAGGAACACGACCAGGCCAACGCCACCGGAGGAGGGCCCTCCCGCAGAGCCGTACAGTACCATCCCTGGGAGGAGAGGGTGATGGCCATACTGCCGGTGGAGGCAGTTGAAGGAGTAGAAGGACTCCGAGACCCGGGTGAGTACACAAACAACGCACCTCACATGGGGGGAACTGCAACCACAACCAAAATCAATAACAGGCACGCAACCACCACAAGCCATCGCATTACTCAACCACACTCCATGAGCAGGCACATGCCACTGCTGCCACCATGCCCCATGCACCCAGCTGGACAATGTCAAGTCACAGGCCACAGAAGACAACAACACATGACACGGTAACCCGGATGGCGGGAGGCTGGGCACCAAGAATCACATAGTGCGACTCCAAAGCAGACAACAATGCCCTCTGCCCATATGGCCTAGGTCACAGCCAGACAAACACTGTGTCCCAACACAGGAATGACTTGCCAGCAAATGGCGGACACCTTGCATCAACACATGGGGGTGAAGGCACTGTTTTGCACATGCCAGCAGCTAATGAACAGCCAACAGTGTGAAAGAGTGGCAGCACACACCACCACAGCAGCAGCGCACAGACACACAGCAGACAAAATGGGTGCCTGGAGATCAGAAACAAACTCACATCAACAGGCCAAGGGCCACTCAAAGATCTGCTAACAGTGTGTGCCCAGGAAGCTGGGCCAAGGTGACAGAGGGTGACACACGGAGGGAGGGAGAGGGGGACACAGAGGGAGGGAGAGGGGGACAGAGAGGGAGGGAGAGGGGGACTGAGAGGGAGGGAGACGGACAGAGGGAGGAGGCTGACACACGGAGGGAGGGAGAGGGGGACACAGAGGGTGGGAGAGGGGGACAGGGAGGGAGGGAGAGGGGGACTGAGAGGGAGGGAGACGGACAGAGGGAGGAGGCTGACACACGGAGGGAGGGAGAGGGGGACACAGAGGGAGGGAGAGGGGGACAGAGAGGGAGGGAGAGGGGGACTGAGAGGGAGGGAGACGGACAGAGGGAGGAGGCTGACACACGGAGGGAGGGAGAGGGGGACACAGAGGGTGGGAGAGGGGGACAGGGAGGGAGGGAGAGGGGGACTGAGAGGGAGGGAGACGGACAGAGGGAGGAGGCTGACACACGGAGGGAGGGAGAGGGGGACACAGAGGGTGGGAGAGGGGGACAGGGAGGGAGGGAGAGGGGGACTGAGAGGGAGGGAGACGGACAGAGGGAGGAGGCTGACACACGGAGGGAGGGAGAGGGGGACACAGAGGGTGGGAGAGGGGGACAGAGAGGGAGGGAGAGGGGGACTGAGAGGGAGGGAGACGGACAGAGGGAGGAGGCTGACACACGGAGGGAGGGAGAGGGGGACACAGAGGGAGGGAGAGGGGGACAGAGAGGGAGGGAGAGGGGGACAGAGAGGGAGGGAGAGGGGGACAGAGAGGGAGGGAGACGGACAGAGGGAGGAGGCTGACACACGGAGGGAGGGAGAGGGGGACAGAGAGGGAGGGAGAGGGGGACAGAGAAGGAGGGAGACACAGGGAGAGCAAATCAGTCCTTTGGTGTGTGGGAATGTCTGCTCGTCAGCAGGTGGACTGCGTGCATGTAGACAAGGGTGCCCAGTGCCAGAACCCCCCCTCTTCATCATGGCAAAACGCAGGGCCATGTTACAACCTGTACACGAGCACAAGGACAGCCACCTGCATCATATGAGTGTGTGGATCCACTCCATGTGCACATGTACAGTGCTACAAGGAAGGCGCAAACGCATAGCTCGGCACACATGCACACTCCACTGCTGACTGCAGTCACACTTGACGCAGCAAGTAAGACTGTGCCACACATAGTTAAAGGGGCCAAATTGGTGCCCAAGGGACACACACATGCACAAGTGCACTGTGAGTGGAATGCAAGACAGATCCTAATTCCAAGAGGAAATGTGCCAACTTTGTAACGGATGAAACATGGATGTTGCATGGATCAAAATTAACATTGTCTCTCTCACACACAGGTCAACGTCGTGCTGCACCCCCCAACACTGGGGGGGAACACTCACAGGACCCGGATCTGCAGGAGACCGATCCCACCGGCAGCGACCACTCTCACCACTCTGCGGACGACCCCGACCGACCTGGCCCCTCTGGTGTCCAACCACCTGCAGCACCTGCGTCAGGTACAACCGTGCCAACCACCACCCCCACTCCTGCCACATCCCAGGAGACACCCAGGATCCCTGCCCCAACACCACAATGCAGCCAGGCTCGCCAGGAGGGACACGGTGTCCCGGGCACCCAGGAGGAGGCAGGCGACAACGCCAATGCCACCCCTCAGGGGTCCCGGAGACCCCATGTGCCCACAAGTGCAGGCCAGACGCAAGTGGGCAGGGGTGGTGGGAGTGGAGAGCGGCGGAGGCGCGAGCCTGACCAGTTGGCTGGGGATCCGGTATTTTCCCATGTCCGTAACATCCTGGACTCATACCGGCAGGACACCACGGGCATGGCCCAGGTTGTGTCCGTCCTCGAGGGGATCAAGGTCCAGCAGGCCCAGCAACATGCGGAGCTAATAGCCTGTCTACAGCTACACCAACGGAGGATGGAGGACAGACAGGCTCAGCAAGTGACGGCGTCCCAGGGGATTCACGCTGAACTCCGTCGGATGGCCGACACCATGGCCGACCCTCCCTGTGCCAGAAGGCGGAGAACATCACCACCCACAGGGAGGGATCATGAGGAGGAGGAGGAAACATCCGACGGAGCATCCCAGACGTCGTCACGGCCTGCTGCTGAGGTTCCCCGCAGGAAGCCGGGTCGTCCACGGAAAGGACCGTGAGGGTGGCTGCTACATCACCATCTCCCAGGACACCTGGCCTGGCACCTGGCCCACTGGAGCAACAGCATCACAGCATCAAGAGACATTCTCTGCCACATGGCCCTGCTGGTCACTGGCTGACCAATGTTGACAAAGACTGTGGCATGGACTCTGAGGATTTCCAATGGCAAGGACACCAACTCCCCTACTGAACTTTGGATTCCCTAATCCCGGAAAGGCCCTCACTTGGCCCCCCCCCCCCAATAATAAATCACACTATTAAGAGTAGATGCCTGCTGGTAGCATTATTACCTAACATGTGTCTTGTACAGTCTAAACATGCCTGAGTCATCTGTTCACTTCAACCATCCACACCCTGGGGCCTGAGTCTGGCACAGGACACATGGGTCACAGTTTTCTAGGCAAGACAGACATGGAGCACCATACACACCCGTGATGGTCAGAACCAGCTGAGGGGGTGGCCGAACAACCGTGCTGACAGACACATTGAGTACAGCAACAGTCATGCGCAGAGGTCAGGGATCCTGGCCCGTGTCCTGGGGGGCACCCAGGTACGTGTAGACAGGTGGCAGAACCATGTCCTGCAAGCTTGAGTCCGGTGGATGCAGAGAATGGGGTCATGGACAACGTTGGATGCATGGGGATGGCACATGTCACAATACCCACACAGTCATGGACATCATGCCCATTACACAGTCTCAGCACACACACACAGCTTGCATCTTGCCACTCGACACATTGACACATAGCCACAATCAGGGAATACCATGCCAGACATGCAGGATGCACCGTGCCAACACACCAGCATTGACTGAGAAGAGGCACCTTGGAGGCATAGGGACACCTTTAATAGTCATGTGTTTGGGATTGCAGAGGCAACTTGAAGTACACATGAACACATCATGTGGAGTAACATGTGGCTCCAACACTGGCACCCCCCTTCTGCAGCACAAATGCGTGATAGCCATGGAACTGGCACACAAGTGTCGGATAATAGCTAAATACCCACAGCTGCTCACGGAGAGCCTGCCATACACCATACATCCGCTGATGTGGAAGTCCCACGCCATGTCAAGACAATGTTAACCGTATGTGTCCGAGGGCAGTGTCACACACATTGATGCCTTCATCACAATCCACCATCCCATCACTGATGACTGACAACCAGGCAGCCCATCTATTCAGGTGTACCCAGCTGCATGTCGTGTCCCATGGGGATGCCACATGTCTGCAGAGGACCCAAACCCCGACCGGGGCAGTGTGCACACATCGTGAACAACTGCCACACCCAATACACCCCAGATGCATCCCTTACCCCATGGAGACTTCCAAACGTGTCCGTGCCTGTAACGCTGAGTCAGCCCACGATGCCATGTCCATGAGGAATAGCAGTGCCACAACAATGCAACCAGCAAACGGCATGCGCAGGTACCTGGGGAAGAGAGACACACAAGAAGTCAGCCACAAGAAGCACAGCCACTTGCATGTGCATTTACTCGACATATGTATGTATGACAACATGCTAGGTCACAATTATGCCTGGGGAAATACTACCATCACTGCCACCATCACTCCAGTGACACACCCACACACACCTCTGACCCACGTGCCATACATGCAGGTGGAGACACACATCACAACGCATGCCACACGGGGACCAATGCGTGCACACTCAGACCCTGGTACTCACCACTAAGCAAAGAAGTCGCGTATGAGCCGAGTCCGGATGTCCTCTTGCGGCTCCACATCCTCCACATCACTAGCCCCATTGCCAAGCCCTTCGTCCTCCACGGGTGGATGGTCCTCGTCATCTTGATCCAGGATGAGGGGCACAGCTCTTTCAACTGCCATGTTGTGCAGCATGCAGCAGACCATGAAGATCTTGCAGACCTTCGCCGGGGCATATGGGAGTGCGCCGCCGGTCTTGTGGAGGCACCGGAATCGGCTCTTCAGCATGCCAAACGTCCTCTCTATCACTCGCCTTGTCCGGCCATGGGCGGTGTTGTAGCGGAGCTGGGCCGGCGTGATGGGGTTGCGGAGAGGTGTCAGCAGCCAAGGCATGTTGGGATAGCCAGCGTCCCCTAAATGGAAAGCACATGGATATCGTTAGAACTGGCGAAGCGGTAGTGCTGCTCGGCCAAACAGAATACAGGACAGACAGACTGTACCCACCAACAACACATGCACGTTCGTTGCGCAGCTGCATCATCATATCAGGCATCCCGCTACGCCTCATGATGTAGGCATCGTGTGCTGATCCTGGAAAACGAGCACAGACATGTGAAATCACCATGTTGGACAGACACACCACAAGGGCATTGATGGAGTGGTAGTGCTTCCGATTGCGTTACGCCACCTCCCGTGCGTGTGGTGGTACCAAACCTACATGTGTCCCATCTATGGACCCAATGACATGGGGCATCCCTCCCAGGGCATAGAAACCACGTTTGACCTCAGTCATCTGTTCAGGGGTTGGGAACTTGATGAAGTCATCCAGGTGAATCAACATGGCCTCCAAGAAATCATGCAGCACACCGCTGAACATGCTCTGGGACATGCCACCAACATGAGCTATGGTATATTGGAAGGTACCCGTGGCAAGGAAATGTAGGGCAGCCATTACCTTCAGCTGGGGTGTCAGTGCCGTAGGATACCTGTGCTGCGGTTGCAGGTGTGGTGCCAGTCTCGCCGTCAGCTCCAGAATCAACGGTTGGGTGAAGCGGTAGAGCCGGATCCTGTCATTCTCCTGCATGGTGGCCAAGTCTGGAATTCTTCGGGCAACAGGAGGCGCTCTGCAGTAATTTGGAAGTGACAAGGAAGAGTGAGTGCACTACGAGAACAACTCATGTCTACTGAGCACATGTAAATCTGCCAATACACACATGCCACATAGGGAGTCAGGCATGTGCTACATGCCCAGGACACGTATGGATGCAAGGTGACACTCCTTCCAAGACCCAGCTACACACGGTGATTGAGAACCTCCCCATGCCACGCCATGGGAATAGCTGTGTCCCAGTGCAAGTGCACTGCCCGACGCAAGACAGGAGTGACATACACCCACACATCAGCAGAAGTGTGATGCTGATTGCAGAGACTGGCAGCGGAACACTTGAGCCACAGGTCACATGACATTACACTAGTCCAGCCCACACACCTTGCCATGAAGGTGCACATGTCATGACTCCCCACACATTCCTTGTGAGTTTGCTGACATGGCCTTGTCACGCTACTCCGTGTCCCTTGCATACATGTGCACCTCACATCCGGTAACACATGTGGCATGGTGTTGGGAACAGTGTGCAATGACAATCTACACACAGCCACATGTTGGTTGCTGCAACGGCTGCAGCTTTTGAGGGTGCAACAACATCAACCCGATGTAAATCCCGGACACATATATGGCATAGTCACATTGTGCACTGTGGGTAGTGATGAGTCATGTGTCATGACCCCTGTACCGGGCATCATGGGACACTTCCGTGTGTTGGTGTCCGTGCCATGCCAGTGACGCTCACCCCAAGTGCGCAGTCCCACATGCACACATGTCAAAGGAGTCAAGGGCATGCCTGGCACACATTGCACCCTCACACAGTACACATGTACACATCTCATCATACATCTGGTGCCTTCTCCACTCAGGAGGCATGTTCCACATCACAGCCTGTGACACCTGTGCCCAACACATGTGGTAATGCACAGACGATGCCTTGGTGTCCATTCCTGGACAAGTATGTCCATCCATGGACAAGTATGTCCGCCCTATTCCGACATGTGTGTCGCCTATCACCACAGTGATGTGTAAAATCCGCCGTACTGCTGCTGAGAGGGCCTGTGCATGTTCCCAAATCACTGTGGGAGTGCTGCCGTATGTGTACCCATCGTGATGGCGAGCGTAGATGCGAGTGTACGGTTCGTACCACTACGGGTACGCATACGCGTGCAGACCCATAGTGATAGTGAGCGTAGATGCGAGTGTACGGTCCGTACCACTACGGGTACGCATACGCGTGCAGACCCATAGTGATAGTGAGCGTAGATGCGAGTGTACGGTCCGTACCACTACGGGTACGCATACGCGTGCAGACCCATAGTGATAGTGAGCGTAGATGCGAGTGTACGGTTCGTACCACTACGGGTACGCATACGCGTGCAGACCCATAGTGATAGTGAGCGTAGATGCGAGTGTACGGTCCGTACCACTACGGGTACGCATACGCGTGCAGACCCATAGTGATAGTGAGCGTAGATGCGAGTGTACGGTCCGTACCACTACGGGTACGCATACGCGTGCAGACCCATAGTGATAGTGAGCGTAGATGCGAGTGTACGGTCCGTACCACTACGGGTACGCATACGCGTGCAGACCCATAGTGATAGTGAGCGTAGATGCGAGTGTACGGTTCGTACCACTACGGGTACGCATACGCGTGCAGACCCATAGTGATAGTGAGCGTAGATGCGAGTGTACGGTCCGTACCACTACGGGTACGCATACGCGTGCAGACCCATAGTGATAGTGAGCGTAGATGCGAGTGTACGGTCCGTACCACTATGGGTCTGCACGCGTATGCGTACCCGTAGTGGTACGGACCGTACACTCGCATCTACGCTCACTATCACTATGGGTCTGCACGCGTATGCGTACCCGTAGTGGTACGGACCGTACACTCGCATCTACGCTCACTATCACTATGGGTCTGCACGCGTATGCGTACCCGTAGTGGTACGGACCGTACACTCGCATCTACGCTCACTATCACTATGGGTCTGCACGCGTATGCGTACCCGTAGTGGTACGAACCGTACACTCGCATCTACGCTCACTATCACTATGGGTCTGCACGCGTATGCGTACCCGTAGTGGTACGGACCGTACACTCGCATCTACGCTCACTATCACTATGGGTCTGCACGCGTATGCGTACCCGTAGTGATAGTGAGCGTAGATGCGAGTGTTCGGTCCGTACCACTACGATTACGCATACGCGTGCAGACCAAAAGTGATGGAGAGCGTAGGCATGCATGTACGGGCCGTTGCCATGCATTTGGGGTGCCCTAGGGCCCCCACACGCACCGTACCTGTGTGTGATGCTCCAAATTACATGGGGGACAAGTATTAAGGCCTACATGCATGCTGGTTGTCATGGAGACCAAGTTCAAAATTGGAAATTGTTCTGGAAGGTGCACAGCAGAAGTCAGTTGGGATTTGTCTACTTTGTTGCAATGTGTTTGTGGGGCTGACATCATGCAGGAGAATGAAACCGATAGAGAACCCACAGACTGCTAGGTTTGAAGGGATTGGTGGAAACATAGGATGCAAATGTGAGTGACCAATCTCTCTGTACTCCTGTGCATGAGACTGGGCAGAAGGGCACATATAAGGCAGCCAGGTCCCATGAGGGAGCACTTGCCTGCACATCTTTGCATTCGTCGACCCAGCTGCTGCTACTGATTCCCTGGAACCATGTCAAGGGCTGTGGAGAGGACACAGCCATTCACCCTGGAGGAGAACATGGCTCTGCTGGATGTGATCCTCCCACAGTACTCCATGCTGTATGGGCGACCAGGTTATCAGGTGAGTGCATAGGCCACTGCCACAGACTGTCCCTATGTGGTGACTGTGACTTCTGCCATTGCGTCCAGGTGTAACACACATGCCATGTACTGTCGGGGGGGTCCCAGGGGGGGGGGGTGCCTGATGTCTCCCAGCAGTGCCCTGAGACAGGAGGGGTGGGTGCAGAGTCCTCCCAGCAGTGCCCTGAGACAGGAGGGGTGTGTGCAGAGTCCTCACAGCAGTGCCCTGAGACAGGAGGGGTGGGTGTGGAGTCCTCACAGCAGTGCCCTGAGACAGGAGGGGTGGGTGTGGAGTCCTCACAGCAGTGCCCTGAGACAGGAGGGGTGGGTGCAGAGTCCTCCCAGCAGTGCCCTGAGACAGGAGGGGTGTGTGCAGAGTCCTCACAGCAGTGCCCTGAGACAGGAGGGGTGTGTGCAGAGTCCTCCCAGCAGTGCCCTGAGACAGGAGGGGTGGGTGCAGAGTCCTCCCAGCAGTGCCCTGAGACAGGAGGGGTGGGTGTGGAGTCCTCACAGCAGTGCCCTGAGCCAGGAGGGGTGGGTGTGATGCACAGTGTGAGCCTAGATCATTGATTGTGACATTGCCATCATTCCACCTGTGTACCCACTGTGGCACGTACTGCTTTTTCCCTCACCAGGGGATGATGTCCCTATGACAAAGGTGCAATGCGTTGGCTGCATGCCATGCCTTGTTGTTACCAGCTAATTTGTACCCATATGTCTCTCTGTGACATGTGGCTGGTGTATTGATGTGGTGTCACTTGTTCCTCCTCACAGGTAGGCGCCACTGCCAAGGAGCAGATCTGGCTGACCGCCGTCAGTGCCGTGAGGGGTGTGGATGGTCGGAGGCGGCGCCTGGCCCAGGTGAGGAAACGCTGGCAGGATATCCGGTGCTGGACGCGGAGGATTGCACGGCTCCTGCTGGGGGACTCACCTGAGAGCCACAAGAACCGCGGCCGCCGCCGTCTGAGCCACCTCCACAGGCGTGTGCTGCCGGTGGTCTTTCCAGACCTGGAGAGGCGCTTACAGGCGATGCAGCAGCCGGAAGGGGGTAGGTACATGTGTGTTTGTTGTGTGTCACCTGCATTTGTAAGGGCACAGTAGCATGAATCCACTGGCAGGGTTTAAAGGTGCTGTGCAGATCCTGTTTGGCCCAGTATAGCGCTGTGCCCCTGCCACCCTTCCCCTCCTTGCAATGTGTTCCCTGGTCTGTGTGTAGTCACTCCTTCCCAGGGTAATGTCGGCTGGCGCTTTGTCCACGGGAACAATGTCTGTAGCATCATGTGTGGGGGTGGTGTGTAACAGGTTGTGGGACCTTGCCTGTGCACTGTCAAGTTCACTGCATGTGGGTTCCATGTCAGTTGGCACTGATGCTGACTCCAGACATGGGAGTTGGTCTCTCATGTGTCATGCCTTACAGCGCGCATGTCCTATGTAGTGGCCTGTGACATGATGTGCATGACTGTGCGATACACATAGTGCAGGGATGGTGACGTGTGTTGCTGTCATTACCATTCAGTAGCATGTAGTTGCGTGCCCACTACTGTCCCCTGGGGCACCTTTTCCTCAGTGGTGTATGTGTCATCATGAACGTGGCCACTGTCAGTGTCTACAGCGTAAGTTGTGCTCTGTGCCATTGTCCCCTGTCACCATGTATATAGACGTGCTAATTTGTACAGGTGTCCACTGTGCAGCCTGACCTGATTGTCCTTCTTCATACTCACAGTTGCCAGTGCCTGTGTGTCTTGTTATACTCATCTGAGGATGGGCACTGGTACCTCATTATTTGTACAGGCGCACCTTGGCTGTTTGGCGTCAAATCTTGCTTTTTGCCTGCCCCTGTGTGTATCACCCAGACCATGAGATGTTGGTGCCACCTGTGTCTCCACAATTTGCCTCGTGTAGGGTCTTGTTGGGGCGGGCAATGCCTATGTGTTAAATCCTGATTACCACTTGCTGGGTCTGGGCAGTGTGTGATGTGCCTGGACACACACGCAATGTGCAGTGACCGAGTCATGTTGTGCATGTTTTCAGCATTACCTATGCAGCATGTGTCTCAAGTTCATGGATATGGTCCCTGGTCATCGGTATTTTCGCAAACGCTGTGTGGTGCAGATGCAGTGCTGGATTGTCCCCAGGACCTGGGTGCTATGTCAGACTCCTTTTCCTGTGTTTAGCTATTGTCTCATGCTCTCCATGGTATTTCAGTGGCATGGTGGCTCAACCAACTGTGTGTTGCATGCCCTACATCGGTACCCTGTTCAGTAGATGTTAGGGATCTTCCTTTTCAGGCCATGCAATGTTACCTATGTAGATTGGACTCATGTGACAGATGTGTACAGGTGTCTGAATAATTTCTGTCTCTCCACCCTGCCCACAGCATCGTCGGGGGACACAGAGGGAGACATGGACACAGACCAGGCGGAGGGACCGAGCACCAGTGCCAGCCGTGACATCGGGGCTGGCACATCGAGTGGGACAGAGGCGGAGGAGAGTGTGGCCGAGGACCTGTCGACTGGCACATCAGACTACGAAGCTGACAGGTCCGGGGACGATGTCTCCGAGTGGGCGGAGGCTGCACCAGCAGCTGACAGCGGAACAACACCTCGCACCGCCCCCTCAGTTTCCACCAGCCGCCTCCCACTTGCTCGTGTCCCTTCCCAGCGTGCCCGGTCACAGCATGTCTCCTTCCTGCCAGGCACCGCGCCCCCTGCCCCTGTCTCCACTGCTGCCGCCAATGCAGAGTCTGTGGACATCCAGCGGCAACTGCAGGTTGGTCAGGCTGCGATCCTTAATGTCCTCCATGCCCACGGCAAAACCCTCACCAACATCGAGGCTTTCTTGGAGGGCATTCATTCATCGCAGGCTGACCAACGCAACTTGCTGAGGTCCATCGACTCCACACTGACTGCAGCAGTGGGTCTCCTGCAGCGCGACCTCCCCCCACCTACCCCTGCCCCATCCACACTTCCCACTCCCATGCCTGTCACACGTACACCCAGACGTCGGCATGCACCCACATCAACGGACACGGGCACCACACCAGCAGGGAAGGTCCACCGCACTCCTCCTGACACGCACACACAGGGTGAGGTAGGCACACCCACTGGGTCGGGGGGCAAACGTGTGACACGCAGCCATAGTGGGAGTCCGCATTCCACCCAGTCCACTCCCTCCAAATCCCCTCCCCTCAGCTCTCCTGGCCACATCTCCCCCAAGGACTCCTTCATGGCCGCTCTGTCCCTGAGCCCCACAGTTACACCACCACGCAAGCGGTCACGGAGGTCCCCGGTCAGGGTGGTTGAGTCTCCCCCCCTGTCTCCACCCTCCCCCGGTGGCGCTGCGACCCATCCCTCTGACCCCCCCCCCCTCCTTGGGGCCTGAGGTCCCTTCGGGTGCAGGGGACTCCCTGGATGACCTTGCAAAGGTGTGTAGTGCCATCCTGGCCTCCGCCTTTGGCACTGACCCACCCCCTGTGGTGGACTCCTCCATCCCTGCACCCACAACGCCGCCCCTTTGCCCTGATGTCCCTGCGGTGCCTGTTGCTCCCCCCCCCCCCTGATGCCCTCACCAGTGTGGAAGACGATGCCATTTGACTGTGCAGGCAAGGTAGGGGACACGCATCCCACTGTGTCCCCCATCCAGCTGAGAATCATTGACTGCCCTATGGGCTTTGTGAAGATTGAACTGCCTGCGATCCACGGACATTGTGCTCCTGCAGAATAAAGCTTAATTTTGTTTTCATTATCACACTACTGCTATGCTGGTATTGGTGTTGGTGGGGCTGCTACATGGTTTTGGGTGGTGTGTAAGGGTTTGGGTGTGTGGGATATGTAGTAGTGTACTGCTCATTGGTGGGACCCTGTGATCTGTGTGCCATCACAAGGTGTTGGCTAACTTTCTTTGTTCATGTAGGCAGTTACTGCATGGCGCACTTGTCCAAGGGTGTATTCCTTCCTCTGTGTACCCAGCTTTCTTCCCTGCAGGGTGTTCCCAATGTTTAGCGCAGAGCTGTGTCTACATGAGCTGTGTGTGTGACGGAGCCCTTCTACTTTGGCCATGCATGCAGGGCCATGTCTCCACCTGCGACAATCGTGGCATCCTTGGTGATCACTGTACTTGTGTGTGGAGTCTGTTGACATGAGTTCATGGGGACATGTTCCCTTGTAGCCAGTATGCATGTGGATAATTCTGGCCTCACACACATGTGTTACACCCCTCCAGTCTCAGGGCACTGCTGGGAGGACTCTGCACCCACCCCTCCTGTCTCAGGGCACTGCTGGGAGGACTCCACACCCACCCCTCCTGTCTCTGGGCACTGCTGGGAGTGATGGGCACCCACCCCTCCTGTCTCAGGGCACTGCTGGGAGGACTCTGCACCCACCCCTCCTGTCTCAGGGCACTGCTGGGAGGACTCCACACCCACCCCTCCTGTGTCTGGGCACTGCTGGGAGGACTCTGCACCCACCCCTCCTGTCTCAGGGCACTGCTGGGAGGACTCTGCACACACCCCTCCTGTCTCTGGGCACTGCTGGGAGTGATGGGCACCCACCCCTCCTGTCTCAGGGCACTGCTGGGAGGACTCTGCACCCACCCCTCCTGTCTCAGGGCACTGCTGGGAGGACTCCACACCTACCCCTCCTGTGTCTGGGCACTGCTGGGAGGACTCTGCACCCACCCCTCCTGTCTCAGGGCACTGCTGGGAGGACTCCACACCCACCCCTCCTGTGTCTGGGCACTGCTGGGAGGACTCTGCACCCACCCCTCCTGTCTCAGGGCACTGCTGGGAGGACTCTGCACACACCCCTCCTGTCTCTGGGCACTGCTGGGAGTGATGGGCACCCACCCCTCCTGTCTCAGGGCACTGCTGGGAGGACTCTGCACCCACCCCTCCTGTCTCAGGGCACTGCTGGGAGGACTCTGCACACACACCTCCGATTTCTGGATATGTGCGCTTGGCACATACACGGTGGGGTTACGCACACTGCATTAGAGGTGAGGGTACGAGTCTACTGACACTGGTGTGGTGGGGGTACGCTCCGTACGTCCGCGGGTGTGGGTACGGGTCGTACTTACACTGTTGGGCAGGGGGGTACGCTCCTTGCATTCGTGGGTGGGGGTTCGAGTCGTACTTACACTGTTGGCATGGGGGGTACGCTCCATGCATACGCGGGTGGGGGTACGGGTCGTACTTACACTGTTGGGCAGGGGGGTACGCTCCTTGCATTCGCGGGTGGGGGTACGGGTCGTACTTACTCTGTTGGGCTGGGGGTACGCTCCGTACGTCCGCGGGTGGGGGTACGGGTCGTACTTACACTGTTGGGCTGGGGGTACGCTCCGTACGTCCGCGGGTGGGGGTACGGGTCGTACTTACACTGTTGGGCTGGGGGTACGCTCCGTACGTCCGCGGGTGGGGGTACGGGTCGTACTTACACTGTTGGGCTGGGGGTACGCTCCGTACGTCCGCGGGTGGGGGTACGGGTCGTACTTACACTGTTGGGCTGGGGGTACGCTCCGTACGTCCGCGGGTGGGGGTACGGGTCGTACTTACACTGTTGGGCTGGGGGTACGCTCCGTACGTCCGCGGGTGTGGGTACGGGTCGTACTTACACTGTTGGGCAGGGGGGTACGCTCCTTGCATTCGCAGGTGGGGGTACGGGTCATACTTACACTGTTGGGCTGGGGGTACGCTCCGTACGTCCGCGGGTGGGGGTACGGGTCGTACTTACACTGTTGGGCTGGGGGTACGCTCCGTGCGTCCGCGGGTGGGGGTACGGGTCGTACTTACACTGTTGGGCTGGGGGTACGCTCTGTACGTCCGCGGGTGGGGGTACGGGTCGTACTTACACTGTTGGGCAGGGGGGTACGCTCCTTGCATTCGCGGGTGGGGGTACGGGTCGTACTTACACTGTTGGGCAGGGGGGTACGCTCCTTGCATTCGTGGGTGGGGGTACGGGTCGTACTTACACTGTTGGGCAGGGGGGTACGCTCCTTGCATACGGGGTGGGGGTAGGGTCCGTACATATCCGTCCCCACGCTATGTGATGTTTGTGCGGCCCGTACCCAGGCCTTTGCCACGTGGGTGCGATCCGTCCCGCCATTGTTGGGGTGACGTGTGTGGGCGTGGTCCGACTCGTACCCACGCTCTTCAGGCGTGGGTACGGGACGTACCTGTCTGGTTGTGTTGCAGGTTCGCGTGGTGACGGACTTCCGTTGTGGCGGTCGCTGGATTATCAGGACACGCCCCCACCCCCTCGTGGTGACCAGGGCATGGGAGTCAGGTATGTCCAGGCCATGTGTAGTGTGTCACTCATGTGGTTGTTTTGTGGCCTGCCCTGGTCGTGCCACCCCCACCCCACCCCACTTTCCCCCCTCCCTTAGTTATTCTGACCTTCTGCGGCGTCTGCGTCGTAACCTGTAGAGGAGGTGTACTGCTATGAGGGCAGGGATGACTCGTAGGTTCGGGTCCATGTCTGTCCGTCGCGTACTGGTACTCCTTGCTCGTGTCGTCCTGTCGCGTACGGGTCCTCCTTGATCGCGTCGTCCTGTCGCGTACGGGTCCTCCTTGGTGGCGTCGTCCTGTGTGTCCGTCACGTACTGGTCCTCCTTGTTCGCGTCGTCGTCTGTCCGTCGCGTACTGGTGGTCCTTGTTCGCGTCGTCCTGATTTCCCGGCAGTTTTTGGCTGCCGCAAAATATTCACCGTGCGGGGTGACGTCGGTGCGAATCGTGATTCCTGGGTCGTGAATGGCTGGCTGCGTGCGTCCCGACGTCAGGTCGGCGCTTTCCCGGATCGCATTGGTAGGTGTTTTTTGTTCGGTCGGTCTTTTTTACGATTCGTACGGTAATGGTGTACCCGTGCGAATCGTAATTCCATGTTTGTATATTTTGACGACCGGGTACGCGTCGGACGGAGAATATGCTCCGTCCGACGGTTCGTACCCGGTTTTTACCGGATTGTGATCGGCACCATGGTTCGTTACTCTAAGCTGTGCTGAGTACGCTTGGGATGATTTACTGGATTTTCTACGAGAGGCAAATTCAAACATTAAAAACATCGAATACAAGACAGCAGGAGAACTGTGCTCATTGGATCCGGTTAATGTTTGCAGATATTTCAATCATAGATTTGAGGCTATGATGTCGTTCATCTGCAATAAAAAAAATCCACCTCTAGGAGAAGTAGTGGATTTCTTTTGGAGAAAAGAGTACCAGGCAAGAGGTGCTCCTCATATTCATATGCTGTTGTGGATCAAGGATGCCCCAAAGTTTGGAACAGATGCTGATGAAGCAGTGTTATCTTACATTGAAGAATATGCAACATGTGCTATACCAAAAAGCACAGAAGATAAAAAGTTAAAGGAGCAAGTTTTACGTTTCCAAAGTCATCGGTGTGGAAAATACTGTCGACGGAAATACAAGAGCAAAGATAAATACTACGCTAAATGTCGATTTGGATTTCCTAGACCTGTTCTTTCAGATGGAAGAGTAAACAGGTTTATGTCATCTGTGAGACATACTATCACAAGAAAATCACCTAAGAATACCTACAACCTTAAAAGAAAAGAAGAATCAAAAAATATAAATGACTACAACCCAGTCATTTTATCCATGTGGAATGCTAACATGGATATACAGTATGTAGCTGACAATTCCATTGCTGTTGCTCGATATGTAACGTCTTACATTACGAAATCAGAAAAAACAGAATTGAAGGAAATGTGGGAAGAGATTTCTCACGAGAAGACTGTCAGTAAGAAGCTGTACAGTTTCAGTTTGAAGATGTTATCGCATCGAGAAATTGGATCCTACGAATGTTCAGATAGGTTATCTTCTGCAAGTCTCTACTCGAAATCAAGAAGAATAATTTGGGCAAGTTTAGGCCTTGCAGCAATGAGAAATCGGGTACTGAAATCTGTTGGAGAAATTGAATATTTGGCCGAGAATGACCCAGAAAGTACAGATATTTTGAAATCAAACATGTTGGACACATATTATCCCAAGAGAAGTCATCATCTGGAGAACATGTGTCTCTATGAAGTGCTGCAGAACTACATTTATTCACGGAAAGCCACAGAAGACATCAACAATGGAAAATATAAAGTTATTGGTGAGGAAGGATGTTTGGTGAAGCAAACAAAAGGAAGTTTGATAAATCACAGGAAGCTGAGTTGCGACACTACTGACAAAAAGGAATTTTACTACTTGGCTCTTTTACAGCTGTTTAAACCATGGCGTACAGAGGATGAACTACTGGGAGAATTTCAAAGCTATGAAGATTCTTTTAATGCTTGCAAAGACAGCATACAATGCAGTACATTCTCAACTTATCTGCAAATGTTAAATGAAGAAATTGAACAGGAAACTACAATTGCAGCAGAAGTAGCTAGAGACAGTTCTCAGGACAGCCAAAGTTCAGGAACACTCAGTCAAGATCCCCTAGGACAACCAATCGTTGAAAATGAAGCATCAATAGCCATGATTGAAGTGGAAACAGCTATGAATCAAGCTCAAGAAGAATTTATAGACTTACAAAATTTGGAAAGACAACTGAACGAAGAGCAGCAACAAATTTATGAAGAGATCAGAAACAAAATTGATCACGGATTTCTACATGAAAAAAAAGAGTGCTCATGCACATCATTTCATCCAATCAGGATGTATGTAAGCGGACAAGCTGGAACTGGAAAAAGTTTCCTTATAAAAGTCATCAGAAGCTACCTACAGCAAAAAACGGATTCTACTTTGTCTTGTGTGGTTACTGCTCCAACTGGGTTAGCAGCATATAACATAAAAGGAATCACTTTACATCGTTTGCTAATGTTACCAGTGGAGCATGAGAACAAAATACAATACAACAAGCTAACTGGAGAAGCATGCTTGGAAGTTTCAAGAGTATTGAAGAAGATGCAAGTTCTCATTATTGATGAGGTGAGCATGGTATCAAACTTAATGCTTGCCTTTGTGCATTTAAGAATGCAGCAAATTCTGAAGACAGACTATGACGTGTTATTTGGAGGAAAACACGTCATAGTTTTTGGAGATCTTTTGCAACTTACTCCAGTTAAAGGACAACCAGTGTTTAATACTGTGACACATGAAGACACAAAGAAGTCATTGGGAAGCATCGGTAATGCAAATATTTGGTCCTTCTTTGAGTACAAGGAACTAACTACTAATATGAGGCAAGCAAACGATGAAGAATATGGAAGTATTCTGAAAGATATCAGAATTGGACTACTCACTGAAGCTGGCAAAAAAGCATTACAGAGTCGGCTGCTACATAATTTATTTCCAAAGGAAGAAATAGTTGCAGAGAAGATATACAAGAACATTGCAGAAAAGAAAAGTGTCATCTGCTTAATGCCAACTCTACGTGAATGCTCAATATTCAATGAGGAGCTTTTGAAATTGGAAAAGGAAGATATCAGGAAATTGGAAGCAGTGGACAAAATTGAGGATGGAAGAATTACTGTCACATTAACAGGCACACTGAAAAATAAATTGGATTCACTAGAGAAGAACATTTCCAAAACAGCTGGATTAGAAAAAAATCTATATGTTTGCATGAACTGTAGAGTATTTTTAAGGAGAAATTTGGATGTTGAAAAAGGTTTAGTTAATGGAGCTATGGGAAGAGTTGTGGGTTTTATTTATTATCAGAAAAAAGATGGAATTGAATGTTTAAAAATAAAATTTGATCAGATAGAAGAAGTTAAAGACATTTGTCGTTGTTCAGTTCGTTTCATGCTTGTGAAAGATTTATATGTACGTAGGAAGCAGTTTCCGTTTTCTCTAGCATATGCTGTAACTATTCACAAGTCTCAAGGATTGACTGTAGATTGTGCATTTGTGAACATTGGTTCAACTGTGTTCAAAGAAGGTATGGCATATGTTGCTTTGTCACGAGTGAAAACATTATCAGGTTTATTCATGATAGACTTTGATGACTCAAAAGTTAGTGCTGATGCAAATTGTGTAAAGGAGTATAATAGATTAAGAAGAAGCTATGCTCCTCATTTAGGTCAGTATCCTGTGTTGGAGAAACGTGTAGTTTCTCGTAAAAGGAGAAATGAGAATATCTGTAATGAAGATGTAGAGAGGAGGAAAAAAAGAGGAGTGATGTAATTGCAAGCAAAAAGAAAAAGGAAAATGAAGAACAGGTTGTAGGATGTCATTTTGAAAATAGCTCTGGTGTCAACTGCTACGCAAATGTAGTGCTGAATGTTGCATTTTATCTGGAAAGTGTGCAAGAGCAGATAATAGTAAATCAGGGAAAAAGATTCTGTTCTGAGTTGAGTCTCCTTTTTCAAAAGCTGAGTAATGATAAAACTCAAATAGAAAGTGCCACTGAAATTAGAAAACTTTTAGATGTATGTTCAGGACGAACACAGTTTTCTCAAAATGTACAGCAAGACGCACAGAAATTCTTGATGTTTTTTCTTCAGGTACTGGAAGAAGAAGGGGTTCCCATTAAAAATTTATTTGGTCTCTCTTATAAATGGGAACATAGTTGTGAAAACTGTTATAATATATGTGGCTCTAATGTTGATTCTGAAAGGTTTATTTATTTAACATTGCCAGAAAGTAAAACAGTCACTTTTGCTAAATTAGTTAAAGATGCTAATCATAGCATGGAATGCAGTGAGTGTCAATCTGACATGTTTTCAACGTTAATTTTAAAGGAATACGGACAGTATGTAATTTTAATGATGCAACGCTGTAAAGCTGATGGTTCAAAATTAGATACTTTAATAAAGAATTTTACAGGACAGCAATTATCAATTTCAGGAAAAACTTTTGTAACAGTTGCAATAATTTTCCATGATGGACCTACTGTAACTTCTGGACATTACACAGTTTATCTTAAATGTGAAAAAGGCTGGACACTGTGTAATGATTCCCAATTGATTTTTAAGCAACGTTTGCCTTTTGATTTAGCAAATTCCTATCTAATCTTCCTGAAACCTAAATTTTAGAGAGATTTGGCAACATCTGGACAAAACAATTTTACAATTTTATTGGATTACCAGTGGAATTTTCAAAAAAAATGATTTTACAAATTACCATTTGGCCTAATGGAAAGGTAACCAATTGTAATGTGGACTTTTTTAATTTTTAATGAAACTTTGGAAAAACAAAAATTTAGACAAAATCGGTAACATCTGCACAATTTAAATTTTGGAATGTTATTGGATTGCCATTGGAAATTTATTCAAAAAAGATTTTTAAAATTACTATTTGGCCATGCGGAAAGGTAAACAGTTCTATTGTGGACTTATTTAATTATTAATAAATCTTTCGGAAACCAAAATGTTACAGAGAATCGGTGAGATCTGTACAATTTAAACTTTAGTTTTTTATTGGATTAACATTGGAAATGTAATCAAAAAAGAATTTTAAAATTACTATTTGGCCTAAAGGAAATGGAACCAGATGTATTGTGGAGTTATTTGAGATATATTTTTGGGATTATACTTCTGAAACAAAAATATCAGACGGTATTTTAAAGAAATAAGTATTGATATTAGTTGATATTTTTTTAGAATATTATGCATTTCTATAATGTTATGTTTAAGTTAAAAGAGATTCTGGGCTTTTTTTATACAATCTTTGAGATTGTTATTTTTTTTTTGCCCGCTGTTAAATGATGAATGCAATTGCTTTCTCAATTTATAGTGAAATGCAATATATTCTGAAAACAGCAAAAAAAAGGCAATTTTTTTTTTTGAAAAATATGTAAATATGTGTACTGTATTATAAAATGTTTTATTAAATATTAATACTTTTTTCTTTTTTTTCAGATTGAGATAGATAACTTTCGAAAACTAGAACCATTTTTAAAGCAATTAAAAAAAAATTTAAATGAATAAATATTTTTTGGAGTGGGTATGGTAAGTCAAAAATATCATGGTCCCTTTTTTCCACTTCTCCACAATCACATTTTCAGTTTTTCTTTGTAGACTCTCAAGGACCTTGTAATGTGATAATTGATTTTTAGTGTTTTTTAAAAAAAATAATAATAATTACGCGTACCGTACGCGTACGGTAAAAAAGAAAACAAAAAAAAGTTTTAAAAACATATATAAAAAATAGATGAAAGGTAAGGTTGGCTCTTAAAAGAGCCGTTGTGTTCATGCAGGGACAGAGGAAAGAAAGAATGAGAATATTAGACGGTACGACAAGTGTGCTGATCTATTTTATTGTTCACTAGGGAAATACTGGTCTCCCTATAACAAATTAGATCATGACAAGTGGCGCACCGTATTTCAACCCTCAGAAACCGAGGGTTAATTTCCTGAGGAGAAGAAAAAGGAGATGCTCCCCCCACAGATGAAGGGCTCACCTGACCTGCAGAAGAAGGACTCGGCACTGCAGATGATGGTCCAGGCTGAGCTGCTGTGGATGTGCTTGGTTGATTTACTGAAGGGTTACCTTCAGTAAGTCGAGCATGTGTCCTTCTGTGTACATCCTTAAGGTGTCTCATCATGGTGTGATTCCCGAAGGAATACTTCCTGTCGGGATTCCCTCTTGAAAGTACACGGCCACACAGCTTACAAGTCACTAAGGGTGCATTTACCTTTTGCTGGCCCTCTGGAAAAGAAAAATACTCCCATATGAAAGAGGTCTTTTGTTTCCTCGCTCTCTGCCTCAAGGTAGTGCTGCTAGCCTCACTCTCAGAAGGGCTCTGCTGTTCTGCCATCGTATCACAAAGACAACCCAACTCCTTCTCCTAAGGGATCACAAGCAGAAATGAGGGGAATGGGTGTGGTGTAGGAGAGTTCTAGAACTGAAAGTAGTTTCAACCAATCAAAAGTTGTGTTTCATGATCACATGACCAACCGTACGCTTACGGTGCGCTTACGGTGCGCTTACGGCAAAAGTACACATGCGCGTAAAAAAGACACGCGCTCGTGCGCATGCGCATAACAGTCACTCCCCAACACTTCCGCGTAACGTGCGCGTGTAGCGTACACGTGTACGCGCCCCACGCGCAGTACGCGCGGCTACGCAAATTGCGTAACTATACGCAAACAGCGTAGATAAATTACGGACATTGCGTAAACCGTACGCTTACCGTAAGCTTACCGTACGCGCACTAAAAAAAACAAAAAAAAAAATATTTTCAAAGTTATACTAATATATCTTACCTGTTTGGTAAAAAAAAAAGAGAAAACTTGAAATATTGCAGATTTTTAAGAAAAAAAACCTAGTGTTTCAAGAGAATAAAAAGTTTAAAAAAAACTTGTTTTTTTTAAAAAAAAAACACATTTTATATAAGAATTTATAAAAAAAAAATCATAAAAAATCAATAAAAAAAATATGGGAATCACATATGTTATAGCTAAGAATTAGCATTTAAAAAACCATACAAATTCACTGAAAAAACCATGGGTTTCACACACGTTATAGTTAGAAATTAGCATTTAAAAAACCTTGCAAATTCACTGAAAAAACCATAGGTTTCACACATGTTATAGTTAGGAATTAGCATTTAAAAAACCTTGCAAATTCAGCGAAAAAACCAAAGGTTTCACACATGTTATAGTTAGCTGGACATTTCACTCGTAAAAAACCAATGAAATTCCCCCGTTATAGTTAGTTCAGCTAACTATAACTCGCGCGCCCGCAATGCACTGCTGATGACGTCACATATTACATCACTCATGACATGGTCACTGACATCACTCATGACATCACTGATGACATCTCAAATGACATCACTGATGACATCACTGATGACATCATCCTTGTGATAGAGTGGCAGACCTCCTCTTCCCCTAATATAACCTTTGATACACACATTCAAAAATAGAGACTGAAATTTTCAAAACAATGGACATACCAATACCAGTTACAAGAACCTCTTAAGTAATTCTAAGAACCACATACACATCCACTCATTCACCAACAGTCCTATACAGTCACTCATACATGCACTCACTCATCATATGTACTCATACACCTATACATCCTGTTACACAATGCCCCTCATCCATAGAGTTACTCACACATACTCACTCATGCTAATAAAGAAACAAACATACATTTATTAGCTTATACAGTTATACACACACCACCACACTTACTTCTACGGAAACTTACACATACTTAGTCTTATAAACAATCACTTATAGAAACACATACTTATTCATACAGGAACTCTTTCAATCTCTCACTCTCACATATACTCACTTATATACACCAATAGTCACATATACTAGTTTAAAACATATGTAGCTACTCATAAAGACACTATTGAGACAGTCATTCACTCACTAACACAACCATTCACACACTCATCCACCCATACAGTCCTGCACACATGCTGTCTTCAACACATACAAAGAGTGAATCACTCATTCATGCACCTATGCACTACATAATACCCCCCACCGAACCATACAGACACTCAGACTGATACTCAAAAAAACAATAACCTATATAGACACCCATGAAGCTACTCACCAACCCATGCAGCCACTTATACACAAAGTGAGAGACTGATACAGATATTTTCACATTTAAACATTACTCAGTAAGCCATGTATTCACTATGATACACTTAATCAGTCAGTAACACAATACATTTTTCAAAAACAAAGCATCCATTTAGACACTTATATACCCATTTATTCTTCCATTGACCTTGAGATATACATATATAAAACATATTTAATTTTCAGAAAAACACACATTCACTGGATGATGTCATCAGTGATGTCATTTGAGATGTCATCAGTGATGTCATGAGTGATGTCAGTGACCATGTCATGAGTGATGTAATATGTGACGTCATCAGCAGTGCATTGCGGGCGCGCGAGTTATAGTTAGCTGAACTAACTATAACGGGGGAATTTCATTGGTTTTTTACGAGTGAAATGTCCAGCTAACTATAACATGTGTGAAACCTTTGGTTTTTTCACTGAATATATATTACCTACTGGCGGTCGCCAGTAGGTAGTTATAGTTAGGACCCCTTTTCCATAGGAAATCCGCAACATTCTATTTTGAATAACTTTGGCGCCGGTCGATGAATCCTCGCGAATTTCTCAAAATAGGTGGGGCGCTACGCTCCGCTCCTACCCTGAAAGTCTCGGGGGGATTCGTCAAGCGGGGGCTGAGATAAAAGGTGGGGTCCCAAAACAAGTTTTTCCCATGCATTTTTCCATAGGACCTTTAGACAGAGCTACAGCCCGAACGGCTGAACAGAATTACTAGAAATTTGGCAGAGAGGTAGTCCCTATGTCAAGGAAGTGCCTTTTGTAGGTTTGGTGTAAATCTGTTCAGTAGATTCTGAGAAAATAGCCTTTAAATCAATATATATATCTGAGCCCGCTTACGGTACGCTTACGGTACGCTTACCGTACGCGTACGGTGGCGTGCGCGAGCGCGATTCTGATTGGCTCTTAGATCTTAGTAAACATTCGAATCGGCTGAAACCAGGAAGCGGCGTCCGCCATTTTGTCTCTCGCACTGAGTGTTATTTATCAAACATGATGCCCAAAAACATGTTACGGGGCTGTTTTGACAACTCCCTCCCACATAGTCATGTTGAGGGAGTCCCCAAACATCCCCCAAGAGCAAAAACGGTTTTATTTTTTTTTCGGCAATTTCGCCGAGTACGCTTACCGTACGCTTACCGTAAGCGTACGGTAAAAAATAGAAATAAAAAAAACACTATCCACACTTACCCCACCCCCTGTGCTTTTGGTGGCCGGCGGCCACCAAATGTACAGGGCTTATTACATCAGTAAAAAAACTGTATTTTGGCAACATGAAATTATAAAATCGAAATAAAAAAAACACTATCCACATTGACCCCACCCCCTGTGCTTTTGGTGGCCGAAGGCCACCAAATGTACAGGGCTTATTAAAGTTGATAAAAACCGTGCACGGAACGCACTGCGTTAAGTGGGCGCGCACGCCTCGAATGGCGTAAAGTAACTTAGCATTTAAAAAACCGTACAAATTCACTGAAAAACCATAGGTTTCACACACGTTATAGTTAGGAATTAGCATTTAAAAAACCTTGCAAATTCACTGAAAAAACCATAGGTTTCACACATGTTATAGTTAGCGGAAATTTTACTGATAAAAAACCAATGAAATTGCCCCGTTATAGTTAGTGCTGGCAACTATAACTCACGCGACCGCAATCTTCTGCTGATGACATATGTGTCTTTATAAAAAAAAATATTTGTAATATATGTATAGCTAAAAATGTATGGAAGAAGACATGGGCAAATAAGTGTCTAAATACAGTATTAGCATCAGCAGAGGATTGCGGTCGCGTGAGTTATAGTTGCCATCACTAACTATAACGGGGCAATTTCATTGGTTTTTTATCAGTAAAATTTCCGCTAACTATAACATGTGTGAAACCTATGGTTTTTTCAGTGATATATATATATATATTCACTGAAAAATCCATAGGTTTCAGGGGTGTTATAGTTAGCTGGACTTTTCACTTGTACAAAACCATTGAAATTCCCCCGTTATAGTTAGTTCAGCTAACTATAACTCGCGCGGGGGGTATTACGTAGTGCATAGGTGCATGAATGAGTGACTCACTGTTTGTATGTGTTGAAGACAGCATGTGTGCAGGACTGTATGGGTGGATGAGTGTGTGTATGGGTGTGTTAGTGAGTGAATGACTGTCTCAATAGTGTCTTTATGAGTAACTACATATGTTTTAAACTAGTATATGTGACTATTGGTGTATATAAGTGAGTATATGTGAGAGTGAGAGATTGAAAGAGTTCCTGTATGAATAAGTATGTGTTTCTATAAGTGATTGTTTAAAAGACTAAGTATGTGTAAGTTTCCGTAGAAGTAAGTGTGGTGGTGTGTGTATAACTGTATATGCAAGTAAATGTATGTTTGATTCTTTATTAGCATGAGTGACTATGTGTGTGAGTAACTCTATGGATGAGTGGCATTGTGTAACAGGATGTATAGGTGTATGAGTACATATGATGAGTGAGTACATGTATGAGTGACTGTATAGGACTGTTGGTGAATGAGTGGATGTGTATGTGGATCTTAGAATTACTGAAGAGGTTGTTGTAACTGGTATTGGTATGTCCATTGTTTTGAAAATTTTAGTCTCTATTTTTGAATGTGTGTATCAAAGGTTATATTAGGGTGAGAGGAGGTCTGCCACTCTATCACAAGGATGATGTCATCAGTGATGTCATCAGTGATGTCATTTGAGATGTCATCAGTGATGTCATGAGGGATGTCACTGACCATGTCATGAGTGATGTAATATGTGACGTCATCAGCAGTGCATTGCGGGCGCGCGAGTTATAGTTAGCTGAACTAACTATAACGGGGAAATTTCAATGGTTTTGTACAAGTGAAAAGTCCAGCTAACTATAACACCCCTGAAACCTATGGATTTTTCAGTGAATTTCTGAGGTTTTTTAAATGCTAATTCCTAACTATAACGTGCCTGAAACCTATGGTTTTTTCTGTGAATTTCAAAGGTTTTTTAAATGCTAATTTCTAACTATGCCTACAGAGATAGGACATGTGAAGAAAGAAGAAAAAATACACAGAAAGAAAAAAAAGAAGTGCAGAAAGAAGCAACAGAAGTCCTCAAAGACGAAGAAAAGTGCAGGAAGAAGGATAACGTGCAGAAAGAACAAAAAGAAGAGCAGAAAGAATCCTTGTTGCAAAATCATCCTGTACCCTCAACTTTTTCAGACGGATTCTGGTGGTAACTGAGTCTGACTAACCAGTCCTAGAGCCAGTGCTATGTTAAAAGACACTTAGAATACAGTGAAAACACCTACATACACTAGGGAACATTATGCGTTGGGGTCCCCCTGTGATTAGCATGACCTCCTCTGTAAGCCCCTAGTATATAATAGGGCAGGGGGGTTAAAACTACCTCTTAAAACAGGCCACAGGGTGTTTTTGCACACGTTAACTCAGGCCCCGTCCCCTCCCTTCACCACTGTGTAAACACGCCCTGTGTCCGTTTTTAGTTGGGATATTAAGTTCATTTGAATCCTGAGGGTCCCTAGGGTCCAACTAGCCCACTAGGTACCTCCAGTAAGTGCCACAGAGCTGCGTTGCAGAGAGGTGTAAAAAGTGGCACAGCCTGGACCACCTCTCTGCAATGCAGCTCAGTGGCGCTTACTGGAAGCACTTGGTGGGCTAGTTAGCCCCCAGGGGCCCTCAGTATTGAAGGGAAATTATATCCCCAATTTAAAACGTGCCATAGTGCGTGTTTGCACACGTCACCTCAGGCCCCGTCCCCTCACTTCACCACTGTGTAAACGCGCCCTGTGGCTGTTCTAAGTTGAGAGATTAAGTCCCCTTGAATCCTGCAGAGAGGTGTAAAAAGGGGCTTGGCCTCAGAACACCTGTCTGCAGCACAGCTCCCTGGCGCGTACTGGAGATGCCTGTTGGGCTAGTTGGCCCTCAGGGACCCTCAGTATTGAAGAGGAATTAATTCCCCAACTTACAACTCGCCAGGGGGCGCGTTTGCAGAGTGCTGCAAGGAGGGGGCGTGGCCTCCAGCACGATGCCAGTCTTTTATTTATTTTAAGTTTTTTAAGAAGGGGGGCTGTGTGGTTCCCCTTCTTATTCTAATTTATTGGCCCTGATGACCCCATCCCCCAGGGCCTGTCTCCTAATTATATTTTTTTGACCCCAATCCCCAGGGCCGGCCACTGTTTTTTATTATTTTTAAAAAATATATATTTATAGACACACCTAGGACATGCTGGACAAACCGTACGTACCTATCACCATGACGATTTGAGTGATATTCATTAAAAGGCGACTATGCATACAATGAATCCACGTGGAATGTATTTACACCACTAGTGAAGCTCTGACATGTCTGATGCCCTACCGTGCCTAATCCCGGTAGACACCCTTGTCGTTTATTTATACAAACGGGTAGCTATTGACGGGCACATTTAATACACATGCACACCAAGCCATTCAAAGGGGATTCGACAAAAATTCGACCAAAACTGTGTAAGAAACCCCCCTCATGGTTAATATAACACACATCCACTGCCGGATGTGTAATACTTTTTATTTTACTCTCTGGAAAGGGGACGAACATCACTTGAGAGTCACAGCGTGCTCCTGGCAGAGCCCAATGCTGTGTTACACCCACCATTGCCTGCCGAGTGCCACACACCTCTGTGTTGTATTCCACCAGCTAGTGCATATGCTATGACACTCTCTAGCCCATGTGCACTGTAACACCACCCCGTGAATATGTCATGCCACACTTGTCTTCGCACGGGTTATATTGCCCCATCTAACGTGCCTTCCTCGATGCCTATGTTATAACGCACAGTGCTATGCCATACATATTACAATCTGGGATCCATTTCTTTGTCACAGTGCATATGCAACGTTACACTCCCCAGCACATAATTTATATTACAACTTTAGAGACTAGTTAGGTTACACAACACTGCCCTGTGCATATTACACTCCAAGGCGCACATCGCATAGCACGCGCTAGTGCCTGTGCTTGCTCACGCTCTCCAATGAATCTGTCATTGCGCACAATGTATTGCATATTATATTTCACGCCCGGTTCATCTTATATCACACTTTTTGGTGCATAGTTTATGCCATACACTATATCTAGTTTTCATTTTCAATCGTGCTCTCAGGACTATGTTCTATATAACACTGTGTTCACCTACCCTTTTCACGGGCATTACATTTTGCGATGGGGGTGGAGGGTCAGGGGGTGTTTCTGCAAAGTGAGCCTGGAGTCACAGTCACAAACGTCCTCTTCTTCCTGAATAAAAGTGAGATTATTCTGCATACTTGTTCATATTTTAAGTAGTTCGCACAGACACACGTTTTAAAAACAATAAAGTTCCTAATACCCGCCTTCTCTGAACAGTTAGCTTGCTGCACCATCCCCCTCCTCCCTATCCTCTGTTGTGTGAATCCATGGACTAGCCTCCTCCCTCCTGCCATGCATGGTCTGATGTGCTGCCACTGCCCTCAATTTAGTATGATGTACCAGTCCCCTCCTCCTGCCCTCCATTGCCCAATTCTATGCCCCATCATTGACCTCCTGCTTAAACTCTGTGCTTAGCTTGCTGCCCCTATTCTCCTTCCCCCTGCCCTCCGATGTCTTTGTGCATGCCCCTGCTCCATCCTTTTTGCCCACCATGTTCCATGGACCTGCCACTCCTATCTACTCTGAGTGTTCTGTTGAGCTGCCACTCCCCTCCCACCTGCCTAGCATTGTCAGATGACTGTAACCTGTCCCTGCCACCTCCACCCTGCTTGTCCACATGCCATGCCCCTATCCTCTTCCTCCTGTCCTACATGGTCCAGTGTACTGCCACACCCTTCTGCCCTCCCTGGTCTGTTGTGCTGCAACTGCTCCTCCTGCCTGCCCCGTGCGGTCTGTTGTGAGGCCCCTTCCCCTGAACTTTCTTGTCTGTGCACAGGTCCTGACCCTCCCTTCTATCCTCCATCGTCCGTTGTGCATGCCCCTGCACCCTCCTTCTTGCCCATCATAGCCATTGTGCTGCCACTGACCCTCCCACTTGCCATGCATGGTCTTCTGTGCTGCCATGGCCCCTCCCACCTTCCCTCTGTGGTCAGTTAGCTGCCCCTGACCCCCTCCCACCTTCCCTCCATGGTCTGTGTGTATGCCATCACAGTCTCACTGTTGCTCTTCATGGTGTGTCTTGCTTCTAGTGCCCATCCTGCCTGACCTCCATGGCTATCTTGCTGCTCCTGCCCTGCCCCCTTGCCCCCAGCCCTCTGTTTACATGTGCAGACCCCTACTCCCTCCCTCCTGGCTTGTCTGTTCCATTGTAATGCCCCTGATCCGTCCCTCCTGCCCTTTATGGTCTGTTATGCTGCAGATTTCTCTCCTGTCTGTCCATTATGGTCAGCTAGCTACCATTGCCTCTTGCCCCTCTGTTCTCTGTTGTCCATGTGCATGGTCCTGTCCCCTCCCTCTTGCTTTCTATGGATTGTTGTGCTGCACTCCCGTCCCGCATGCCCTGTGTGGTGTATTGTGCTGCTGCAAACCCTGATGCCTGCCCTGCAGGGTCAGTTTGGTGCACCTCTCCATGACCCTCCTGTCCTCTGTTATCTAGGTCCATGTCCCTACCCCATTTCCTTGATCCAATGTACCATACTTGCGAACATTTTGAACTTGGTAAGAGGGAGATTTTGAAAAAAAACTGGGGTATTGATTTTCCCCTTTGAGTTACATTGAAAAAGAGGAGATTGTAGACAGGAGACAGATCAAATAAATCCCATTTGAGCTTAAAAACATTGGACATTTCTGGGCTGAATCGGGTCTGTTGGCATGTATAGTTGTACTACCATTGCCTCTTCCTTCTGCCCACAATGGTCTATTACATTGCCACAGCCTCTCTTGCAAGTCCTGTATTGTTGGTTTGTTGCCCCTGCCCCCCTTTCCACTGCCCTCCATAGTCTGTTGTGCTGCCACGGCCCTTCCTGCCTGCTCAGTGTGGTTAAATTGTTGCCTTTGCACCCTCCTACCTGCCTTCAATTTTCAGAGTCTGTGCCCCTGGCCTCTGCCTCTCAGCAGTATCCTAATGAACAACTAGATTGCTAACATTCTATATTTATTACAAAAGTGTGGGACGCCTGACGTCATCTTGATGTAATCAAAACTGTAATACCTAGAGCATTTCCTTTAGAAATTACATATATGAAAGGGTCTTATTGGCATCAAAATTATGGTTAGTGCTCTAAAAGACTAAAATAAGGACATATTTTCTGAGTTTTCAAATAGCGACAAAGCACTTTTAAATTATTTGTTATCTTTATGTTTTTTTATCCAGTTGACCACTTGATTAAATGTTGCACTTAGGGGAGAGGATGTGGTGTTACTTCCAGAACTGCAGACTTTGCAACTGGGGAACCAGGTTGGAGTTTCTGCTTCAGCTCGACATTCGGTGATTCTGGTCAAATCACTTAGTCTCCCCATGTCTACAACCAAAATGAATTTGTTCTTGTGTGATGTAACCAATGCTCATGTAAAGCACTCCAATACCTGACAAGTCTGCACTATATAACACTGCAAAAACACAAAATAATAAGTGTTTTGCACACTTCTGTCATTGGGCTATATTTGGGCTACATCTGGGAGATTTTGGGCTACATTTGGGCTCTTTTGTCTCCGGTGGCCATCTTGGGAGATTTATTTGTTATGAAGTTTCCTAATTTCCTCGTGTACTGCAGTCTCCTCAGTAGGAAATGCTTTCAGTTTTTTACTTTGATTCCATCATGAAGGTATTCAGATATGTCACACATTTGCCATAAATTCTGAAAGTTAGCACTCTAGTTGCTCATTAGATCACTGTAGTAAAACTACTGTTCACCATGGAAGTCTGCTCCTGGTATTAAAAGTGCATGTTTCAGTCTGCATGTCAGAATTTTTTAATGAAATGGAAGAGGATTTGAGAAGTCACTCAAAATGTGCCCTAATTTTTCTTTCTTCAGCACTAATCATAATTTCTATGGCAAAATGAACCCCCTCATTGTGTTCCTTTTTAAATTAAATGTTTTAAGTGTTACCAGTTTATTCCAATCAAGATGGCTTCAGGTGTGCCATACTTTTGTCATAATGAAGACAGTAAGCGCTCTAGTTGTTTTTAAGAATACTCTGGGACATTCTGTCATTGGGCTATACTTGGGCTACATCTGGGTGATATTTGGGCTACATTTGGGCTCTTTTGTCTCTGGTGGCCATCTTGGGAGACTTATTTGTTATGAAGTTTCCTAATTTCCTCATTTACTGCATTCTCCTCAGTAGGAAATACTTTCAGTTTTTTACTTTGATTCCATCAAGAAGGCATTCAGATGTGTCACACATTTGCCATAAATTCAGAATGTTAGCACTCTTTTTGCTCATTAGATCACTGTAGTAAAGCTACTGCTCACCAGGGAAAACTGCTGCTGGTATTGAAAGTGCATGTTTCAGTCTGCATGTCAGAATTTTTTAATGAAATAAAAGAGGATTTCAGAAGTCAAAATGTGCCCTAGTTTTTCTTTCTGCAGCACTAATCATACTTGTTATGGAAAAATGAACCCCCTCATTTTGTTCCTTTTTAAATTAAATGTTTTAAGAGTTACCACTTTAATCCAAGCAAGATGGCTTCAGGTGTGCCATACGTTTATCATAAGTAGCGCTCTAGTTGTTCTTTGGAACACTCTGGGAAGCTGCAGTAGAACACAAAGGAATCAACTGACAGTCTCTGCCCTTGTTGGATGTACATGTTTTACTGAGAATGTCAGACTTCATTCTCACATGACTGAGAAAGATAATGTGAATTTACAGAAAATAAGCTCTCAGTTTAGCTTATAGATCACCTTCCAAACCTCTGTGGGAAAAGCATGAGAAAATATTTTTCTCTCAATCATGATATCCCAGCAGAAGGCTGTTTCACATGGTGAAATCACCTTAGAACATACCACAATTCCTAAAATGAGTATGGTACCATCAACAAATGATTTATAATGTAACTAAAGTCTTAAAACCTTTTATTAACTGCAATGCTTTTTAATGAGGTGCTATCATGTATATTGGTCCCAAGATGGCTGCCAACACTTCTTGGATGAAGTGCTGACAGCCAATCAGATCTCAGGATGAGATGTGTGGTTAGGCTCCGCCCACATATATATATGATTTTACTTTTGATTTTCTCAGGAACTACTGAACAGTTTGACACCAGACCTGCAAAAGGCACTTCCCTGAGCTGAGGACTACCTCTCTGCCAAATTTCAAGTAATTCTGTTCAGCCGTTCGGGCTGTACCTTGGACTAAAGGTCCCTATGGAAAATTGCATGGGGAAAACGCGTTTTGGGACCCCCCTTTTTTCTCAGCCCCCGCTCGACGAATCCCCCCGAGACTGTCAGGGTAGGAGCGGAGCGGAGCGCCGCACCTATTTTGAAAATTTTGCGAGGATTCGTCAACCGGCGCCAAAGTTATTCCAAATAGAATGTTGCGGATTTCCTATGGAAACACGGTCCTAACTATAACTATCTACTGGCGACCGCCAGTAGATAATTAGTTATATTACTGGCGACCGCCAGTAGGTAATATATATATATATTATATATGCACTGAAAAAACCATGGGTTTCACACACGTTATAGTTAGGAATTAGCATTTAAAAAACCTTAGAAATTCAATGAAAAAACCAAAGGTTATAGTTATGTTATAGTTAGCTGGACATTTCACTCGTAAAAAACCATTGAAATACCTACTGGCGGTCGCCAGTAGGTAGTTATAGTTAGGACCACGTTTCCATAGGAAATCCGCAACATTCTATTTGGAATAACTTTTGCGCCGGCTGACGAATCCTCGCGAATTTTTCAAAATAGGTGGGGCGCTACCCTGTAAAGTCTCGGGGGGATTCGTCAAGCGGGGGCTGAGATAAAAGGGGGGTCCCAAAACGCGTTTTTCCCATGCATTTTTCCATAGGACCTTTAGACACAGCTACAGCCCGAACGGCTGAACAGAATTACTAGAAATTTGGCAGAGAGGTAGTCCTCAGGTCAAGGAAGTGCCTTTTGTAGGTTTGGTGTAAATCTGTTCAGTAGATTCTGAGAAAATAGCCTTTAAATCAATATATATATCTGAGCCAGCTTACGGTGCGCTTACGGTACGCTTACCGTACGCGTACGGTGGCGTGCGCGAGCGCGATTCTGATTGGCTCTTAGATCTTAGTAAACATTCGAATCGGTCGAAACCAGGAAGCGGCGGCCGCCATTTCGTGTGTTTCACTCAGAAAAAAAAGAGTGATATCTTGAAAAGGGGGCAAGGAGGAGAGTTACAGACCCCCTAACATTTGTAAGGGGGTCAAAGAAGGACAGAAAAGTACAAAGAAAACATTTATTGATTTTAAAAAAAATCGCGGGGTACACGTACGGTAAGCTTACCGTACGCGTACGGTAGAAAAAAAAAATTAAAAATGAAATGAAATGCAGATTTAAGTGTTTAGATATTAGGGGGCTCTAAAAAGAGCCGTTGTGTTTATGAAGTGATTTTTTAGTGGTACCTACAAGTAAGTACCGATGCACAGTCTAAGGTTCAAGAGGAAGACTCTGTTCCCTTCATCATTGAAGTGCACACCATCTCCTCTATAAATGTCTTGCATGTCGTAACGCAAGTTGTTGTGGTAAATGGAACCCATACCATAGTCACGGAGGAAAGCAGAAACAGATTTGTTGACGTGCTTTCTTGCTTTGTCAATCTGCGGACAGAAATGATTGGACCAGTTCCATTTTTGCCTTTGGCATATGTTAGAAAACACAAAGGCAGTTTTAGGGAAAAGTGAAAACAGTTGTGCAAAGGTGTCCTTCATAAGCATTTCCAGACCTACCCCAGTCAAAGTGCCTAGGTCATTGCCACCACAGTGCACTATTATGAGGTCAGGGTGTTGGATTTGCATGAAGGATTTCACCAATGGCATCAATTGGTGCCACTTTAACCCTCTCTGACCAATCCATTTAATGTCTACATTTGGTAAAGCAAGGTCTCTCACCATACCTGTTTTCTCTGCATACTTTTCACTCCAGAAGACATAGCTGTGCCCTACAATCCACACTGTGAACATCTTCAAAGGAGAACTGGATGCACTCAGGAGGTGTAATTCAGTAGAATGGTAAAAAGAAATGAAAGACAGTTTGGAAATGGAGGCATACATATTTTTTTCATAAAAAAAAGAACTGATTGGCTGTTTCATACCATTCTAGAATAAAAACTAGGCTGTATGTGTAAATTAATAGAAGCATGTTTTGTATTGGTACAGAAAAATGTGTTACCAAAGAACAGTACTATGGATTTGCTGTTAGGTTTGAAAAGTCAAGCACTCTTGCTCTGTGGAATTGAAACATTGTTTGGTGAACTTCTGACCTAACTCCACACAGCAGTGTTCCATGAGCTGTTGTTGGTAGCAGGCAGAAGTCAAGTTGGGGGAAGGGTACTAGGCAGAAGTCAAGTTGGGGGAAGGGTACTTTTGGAAAAGGGTTGGTTTTCAACCAATAGAAATGTGTGATTACATTTGAAAAAAAGGGGGAAGCACTGAGATTTGAAATTAACATGTATATGTGTGGAAAAAGAGAGGGAAAGTTTGCCATTATCTGGTTCTGCTGAGAGGAGAGAGGTGTAAAGAACAGAGATCCTGGCTCTGATAATCTGCTGTTTGAGTGCCACATTTCTTTCACAGCTAAATAATTTTAAAGGTGAGTTTAGAGTTTGAGAGGGGATGTATATGGTAAATTAAGAAATGAATAATAGAAATGGAATTCCTTTTGTTGAAGTTGTGTTTATTATTTTCTGTTTTGGGAGAAATTTAAATGTGAGGAACATGTAAAATAATATGGACTATGTTTTCACGATAAATTAAGGTGTACTGGTAAAAATAAAGAATACTTTAAGGATTTAAGGTTGGACTCAGTAATGCAAATACATACAGCATCAGTAAGGCTGGTTGCCCTTGCTGGAGTGTAGGCAGTCACCCAGGTTACACATGGTGCTGGTCTGAAAAAGCAGTTTGGACATGTGCTTTTTTAAGAATCTGAAAAGTGGATTCATAATGTGTCAGTCTGTAAAAGTGTTTATCACTTGCCAAAAAAAAGAGTAGTAAGTGTGCTTTCAAATTGGCAAAGAAATTTCGTTTTGTGACTAATGTGAAAACATGACTCTGTGTGCAAATAGGAATTACAGGCAGAGATTTATTGCGTATTGCTCTGGTGATTTCACAGTTGCATTAGATGGAAAGGGGGAGCCATTTTTTGGTGGAGAATCAGACTCTTAGCACACACCCAGCTGCTTACCCTGTGGAATCATGCACAGTATTCACAAGCGAGTGGGGTTTGAGGTTTCAGTCAGTAATGCAAATACATTCAGCATCACTAAGGCTGGTTGCCCTTGCTGGAGTGTAGGCAGTCACCCAGGTTACACATGGTGCTGGTCTGAAAAAGCAGTTTGGACATGTGCTTTTTTAAGAATCTGAAAAGTGGATTCATAATGTGTCAGTCTGTAAAAGTGTTTATCACTTGCCAAAAAAAAGAGTAGTAAGTGTGCTTTCAAATTGGCAAAGAGATTTCGTTTTCTGACTAATGTGAAAACATGACTCTGTGTGCAAATAGGAATTACAGGCAGAGATTTATTGCGTATTGCTCTGGTGATTTCACAGTTGCATTAGATGGAAAGGGGGAGCTATTTTTTGGTGCAGAAGCAGACTCTTAGCACACACCCAGCTGCTTACCCTGTGGAATCATGCACAGTATTCACAAGCGAGTGGGGTTTGAGGTTTCAGTCAGTAATGCAAATACATACAGCATCACTAAGGCTGGTTGCCCTTGCTGGAGTGTAGGCAGTCACCCAGGTTACACATGGTGCTGGTCTGAAAAAGCAGTTTGGACATGTGCTTTTTTAAGAATCTGAAAAGTGGATTCATAATGTGTCAGTCTGTAAAAGTGTTTATCACTTGCCAAAAAAAAGAGTAGTAAGTGTGCTTTCAAATTGGCAAAGAAATTTCGTTTTGTGACTAATGTGAAAACATGACTCTGTGTGCATATAGGAATTACAGGCAGAGATTTATTGCGTATTGCTCTGGTGATTTCACAGTTGCATTAGATGGAAAGGGGGAGCCATTTTTTGGTGCAGAAGCAGACTCTTAGCACACACCCAGCTGCTTACCCTGTGGAATCATGCACAGTATTCACAAGCGAGTGGGGTTTGAGGTTTCAGTCAGTAATGCAAATACATACAGCATCACTAAGGCTGGTTGCCCTTGCTGGAGTGTAGGCAGTCACCCAGGTTACACATGGTGCTGGTCTGAAAAAGCAGTTTGGACATTTGCTTTTTTAAGAATCTGAAAAGTGGATTCAAAATGTGACAGACTGTAAAAGTGTTTATCACTTGCCAAAAAAAAGAGTAGTAAGTGTGCTTTCAAATTGGCAAAGAAATTTTGTTTTGTGACTAATGTGAAAACATGACTCTGTGTGCATATAGGAATTACAGGCAGAGATTTATTGCGTATTGCTCTGGTGATTTCACAGTTGCATTGGATGGAAAGGGGGAGCCATTTTTTGGTGCAGAAGCAGACTCTTAGCACACACCCAGCTGCTTACCCTGTGGAATCATGCACAGTATTCACAAGCGAGTGGGGTTTGAGGTTTCAGTCAGTAATGCAAATACATTCAGCATCACTAAGGCTGGTTGCCCTTGCTGGAGTGTAGGCAGTCACCCAGGTTACACATGGTGCTGGTCTGAAAAAGCAGTTTGGACATATGCTTTTTTAAGAATCTGAAAAGTGGATTCAAAATGTGACAGACTGTAAAAGTGTTTATCACTTGCCAAAAAAAAGAGTAGTAAGTGTGCTTTCAAAATGGCAAAGAAATTTCGTTTTTTGACTAATGTGAAAACATGACTCTGTGTGCATATAGGATACAGGCAGAGATTTATTGCGTATTGCTCTGGTGATTTCACAGTTGCATTGGATGGAAAGGGGGAGCCATTTTTTGGTGCAGAAGCAGACTCTAAGCACACACCCAGCTGCTTACCCTGTGGAATCATGCACAGTATTCACAAGCGAGTGGGGTTTGAGGTTTCAGTCAGTAATGCAAATACATTCAGCATCACTAAGGCTGGTTGCCCTTGCTGGAGTGTAGGCAGTCACCCAGGTTACACATGGTGCTGGTCTGAAAAAGCAGTTTGGACATGTGCTTTTTTAAGAATCTGAAAAGTGGATTCATAATGTGTCAGTCTGTAAAAGTGTTTATCACTTGCCAAAAAAAAGAGTAGTAAGTGTGCTTTCAAATTGGCAAAGAAATTTCGTTTTGTGACTAATGTGAAAACATGACTCTGTGTGCATATAGGAATTACAGGCAGAGATTTATTGCGTATTGCTCTGGTGATTTCACAGTTGCATTAGATGGAAAGGGGGAGCCATTTTTTGGTGCAGAAGCAGACTCTTAGCACACACCCAGCTGCTTACCCTGTGGAATCATGCACAGTATTCACAAGCGAGTGGGGTTTGAGGTTTCAGTCAGTAATGCAAATACATTCAGCATCACTAAGGCTGGTTGCCCTTGCTGGAGTGTAGGCAGTCACCCAGGTTACACATGGTGCTGGTCTGAAAAAGCAGTTTGGACATGTGCTTTTTTAAGAATCTGAAAAGTGGATTCATAATGTGTCAGTCTGTAAAAGTGTTTATCACTTGCCAAAAAAAAAGAGTAGTAAGTGTGCTTTCAAATTGGCAAAGAAATTTCGTTTTGTGACTAATGTGAAAACATGACTCTGTGTGCATATAGGAATTACAGGCAGAGATTTATTGCGTATTGCTCTGGTGATTTCACAGTTGCATTAGATGGAAAGGGGGAGCCATTTTTTTGGTGCAGAAGCAGACTCTTAGCACACACCCAGCTGCTTACCCTGTGGAATCATGCACAGTATTCACAAGCGAGTGGGGTTTGAGGTTTCAGTCAGTAATGCAAATACATTCAGCATCACTAAGGCTGGTTGCCCTTGCTGGAGTGTAGGCAGTCACCCAGGTTACACATGGTGCTGGTCTGAAAAAGCAGTTTGGACATGTGCTTTTTTAAGAATCTGAAAAGTGGATTCATAATGTGTCAGTCTGTAAAAGTGTTTATCACTTGCCAAAAAAAAGAGTAGTAAGTGTGCTTTCAAAATGGCAAAGAAATTTCGTTTTGTGACTAATGTGAAAACATGACTCTGTGTGCATATAGGAATTACAGGCAGAGATTTATTGCGTATTGCTCTGGTGATTTCACAGTTGCATTAGATGGAAAGGGGGAGCCATTTTTTGGTGCAGAAGGAGACTCTTAGCACACACCCAGCTGCTTACCCTGTGGAATCATGCACAGTATTCACAAGTGAGTGGGGTTTGAGGTTTCAGTCAGTAATGCAAATACATACAGCATCACTAAGGCTGGTTGCCCTTGCTGGAGTGTAGGCAGTCACCCAGGTTACACATGGTGCTGGTCTGAAAAAGCAGTTTGGACATGTGCTTTTTTAAGAATCTGAAAAGTGGATTCAAAATGTGACAGACTGTAAAAGTGTTTATCACTTGCCAAAAAAAAGAGTAGTAAGTGTGCTTTCAAAATGGCAAAGAAATTTCGTTTTGTGACTAATGTGAAAACATGACTCTGTGTGCATATAGGAATTACAGGCAGAGATTTATTGCGTATTGCTCTGGTGATTTCACAGTTGCATTAGATGGAAAGGGGGAGCCATTTTTTGGTGCAGAAGCAGACTCTTAGCACACACCCAGCTGCTTACCCTGTGGAATCATGCACAGTATTCACAAGCAAGTGGGGTTTGAGGTTTCAGGCAGTAATGCAAATACATTCAGCATCATTAAGGCTGGTTGCCCTTGCTGGAGTGTAGTCAGTCACCCAGGTTACACATGGTGCTGGTCTGAAAAAGCAGTTTGGACATGTGCTTTTTTAAGAATCTAAAAAGTGGATTCAAAATGTGTCAGTCTGTAAAAGTACTTTTCACTTGCCTAAAAAGTAGTAGAAAGTATGCTTTGCAATTGGCAAAGAAATTTCGTTTTCTGCCTAATTTCAAAGCATGACTTTGTGTGCACACAGGAATTATTTTTAGAAATGTAATTTGTGAAGGTGTTATTGTGATTTTCATTTATATGAAAGGGGTTTATAGTATTTTAAGATTTCTAAAGAACATAACAAATGTAGTAATATATTTAAATAAAATAAAGGATTTTTTTTTTAGTTTTTTTCAGGTATTGCTGAAGAGCAGTGAACAAAATTTAAGATGCCTACAAAATCCAGAGTAAAGAAAGACCACAAAAAAAACCTATATTTGAAGACAACTGGAGGACCTAAGTTAGTTGGAGATGCTCATGTTGGGAAAAAGAAAAAATCTTCTGGTAAGCAAACAAAAGATTTTTTAAAGAACATATTCAAAAAAAGGAAAAATGTACAAAATGTCTGTACTGGAAAAAAAAATTTCAATAGAAAAGGAGAGGAAAAAATTGAGCATTTAGTTAATGCAAATATACCTTCTGCAACTAAAAAGATAAACTTAAACAGAAAAACAGCGTTTAAAGAGATACGTAGAAAAATGTTTCAGAGAAGAGTTATGTCCAATTTGATAAAGGATGTGAAGAAATATAAGCAAAAGGCTAAGTTTTATAAGAGAAAAAAAGAAATTGAAGCCATTGCAGCAAAGGCATTAGAATTAAAAAGGAAACTATTCATTTTAATTTTGAATAGGATGCGTACATTAGATAAAATGGTTAATGTACTGAAATCACAAAGCAAAAGGAAAAGAGTAGTGAACAGAACAAACTTTTGTAAAGTGTTTTTAGGAAAATGGATGCATAGTTCAAGTAGTGAACCTTTTTTTAATGAAGAGAGCTATTTTCAAAGTAATAGTTTGCTGCATGCAGTTGACACCAGAGGTCGTGCTTACGAAGTGAAAAATGGTTGCATAATGGAGAAGGAGATAATGGTTCCAAGAGATGAGGTACAAGTGATGGCGGATGAGGCTATGGGGAGACGTCCTAAAGCCCCAGTGTACACTTGGAATTGTAGTAGTATTTGCACTGTGCGTCAGGAATCTATTGATAAATTTCGTGAGTTTCTAAGAGAATATAGTAAAAAAAGTGTAAAACAGAAGATTAAGGTGCTTCAAAGTCTGGATCCATGCAGAGTGAGAGAGAATACTGGTTTGCAGGGTCATTCTCTGGCTTGTCTATCTAGAAAAGTGTGTAATAGTGTTTTCCATCATTTTAGGATGCTGGCGGTTCATCATACTGAAATGAGAAAGTTTGTGAGACGGTTGTATTTTGCTAAAAGTCCAGCAATAAAGTTAGATGAATTGAATAGGGCTCTGTTCCGTGGATCGGTATCAGATGTAGAGAAGGTTGTTGATGAAATTCAGTTTTGTTACTTTGGTCCTGAACAAAACAGTGCAGAAAAGGACACAGTAAATGAGGAAGAAGTGGAAGAGAATGTAGAACCCTCTGTAAGTAAGACATTTAATGATCACATAACAAAATTTGCAATAATCTCTAATGAAAGACCAAATATTACTTGTATTTGTTGCCGCAGAACTCATTATAGAAAACAAACCAGGTATGTTGATCTCTATAGAAAAAGTGAAAATGAAGATAATTATAAGTGGAAGGATTTTGCCACATATATATTTCTTGAAAATTGTTTTGAATTGGGTGAAGTTCAGCGTATTTGTAAATACTGTTATAATAAGTTAGAAGAAAATAGAATGCCGACCAGAGCTGTACATAATAATTTAGAATTGGATGCAATTCCTGCTGAACTTTCTGAATTAAATACATATGAGTCTATACTCATTCAATGTGTTCATCCGTTCCAGACCATAGTACGTATGGAGCCCAAAACTGGTAAATTACCTCCTTCAGATTTACTGAGAGGTTTAAAAGGTAGAGTGGTGTATTTGCCCTTGGATTTGAAAAAAAATATGGAAACTATTGATGCGGATACTTTGGAAACTGAACCATTAATTATTCTGGTTAATGGTGTACCTACAAAGAATAAGAAGATTTGGCAGGAGCTGGTAGATGTACGGAAAGTACAAAGAGCAAATTTGTATTTGAAAAGGAATAACAAAAGGTATGAATCAATTTATATAGAAGAAGAAGAAGAAGAAGATTTACAAGAAGACACAGAAACACCAACTGGACAAATTGAAAAAGTGGACAAGTCAAAGGAAGAAGAAATTTATGAACATTTTAGCATACATCCTCTTCATTCAAAAGAAGTTATGGGAGACAATATTGATCTGTTTCAGATGAAGAAAGCAAAAGGAACTCCCGTGAGTGTATGGGAGGAGAGCTTGGAAGCTCGATGTTTTCCCCAGCTGTTTCCTACAGGAAAAGGAGGACGATACGATGAACGTCCGGAACAGATTCCAGCTTCTGAGTATCGGACTACAAGACTATATGCTGAAGATCCCAGATTTCGACAAAGTATTCCTTATTTGTTCCATCTTTTATTTGAAAGCAACTTGTCTGCACTGTCTTATGCAGTAAATCACATTTTAAAAAGTGGAGTACATTTACAAAATGTGTCTGCTAAGGATTTTATGGAGAAAGTGCAGCACCGAGATGATCATTTGGAAACACAACTGATCAATCTGATGGCTTGTCAGCGTGGGACAAATGAATATTGGTACCGACGTCATGGTGAATTAAAATGCATGTTACGGAATTTAGGAACACCAACATGGTTCGTTACCCTAAGCTGTGCTGAGTACGCTTGGGATGATTTACTGGATTTTCTACGAGAGGCAAATTCAAACATTAAAAACATCGAATACAAGACAGCAGGAGAACTGTGCTCATTGGATCCGGTTAATGTTTGCAGATATTTCAATCATAGATTTGAGGCTATGATGTCGTTCATCTGCAATAAAAAAATCCACCTCTAGGAGAAGTAGTGGATTTCTTTTGGAGAAAAGAGTACCAGGCAAGAGGTGCTCCTCATATTCATATGCTGTTGTGGATCAAGGATGCCCCAAAGTTTGGAACAGATGCTGATGAAGCAGTGTTATCTTACATTGAAGAATATGCAACATGTGCTATACCAAAAAGCACAGAAGATAAAAAGTTAAAGGAGCAAGTTTTACGTTTCCAAAGTCATCGGTGTGGAAAATACTGTCGACGGAAATACAAGAGCAAAGATAAATACTACACTAAATGTCGATTTGGATTTCCTAGACCTGTTCTTTCAAATGGAAGAGTATACAGTTTTATGTCATCTGTGAGACATACTATCACAAGAAAATCACCATTTTGTTCCTTTTTAAATTAAATGTTTTAAGAGTTACCACTTTAATCCAAGCAAGATGGCTTCAGGTGTGCCATACGTTTATCATAAGTAGCGCTCTAGTTGTTCTTTGGAACACTCTGGGAAGCTGCAGTAGAACACAAAGGAATCAACTGACAGTCTCTGCCCTTGTTGGATGTACATGTTTTACTGAGAATGTCAGACTTCATTCTCACATGACTGAGAAAGATAATGTGAATTTACAGAAAATAAGCTCTCAGTTTAGCTTATAGATCACCTTCCAAACCTCTGTGGGAAAAGCATGAGAAAATATTTTTCTCTCAATCATGATATCCCAGCAGAAGGCTGTACTGCTCGATTTTCCCGGCCTTCTTGTGTTGTAGAGCGATTAATATGACTTCAGTCTCTTTCCATCCAAGTCTAAGGATTAGAGTAGTGAATAGAGCCTATTTATTAGACACTTTGACACGATCCTGTGCTCCTCCCCATAGATCAGGGCTTACATACATAGCCTAGGGGATAGATTCGTTAGTATTAAGGATAACCTGCCCTATAGTGAGGGTATTTCATGGAGTCGTGCTGAATTCAGGCCTGGTAGGCCTCAGACAGGAGAGACTCCATCTTTCTTTCTGCCCCGGCAGCTTGGGACATTTCTAGGTGAAGGGTGATATTTTAGTTATGAGGTGTTATTCGCTCGGAGAGAACCGGTTCAGGCCGGCCCTTATCGAAGGAGTGTATTCTTCCCCTGCCGAAGACACTACATCAGGCCGGCCGGCTGGGAACGTGTCCTTGGCACGGGGAGGTACAGGAATTTGGTGGGCGGCAGGTTTCGAGCTGGAATTTTCTATGAGAGAATGCACCTCTATATTAGTGAAAGTCTGAGTTAGATATTGGCACTTGCTTCTAGTCCATAGGCGGCACCTGGCCGTTAGCAGAAAAGCTACTACTTATTTCAGGGAAGACAGATGATGAACTTGAATCTAAAGAGGAGAGAGTAGCCGATGAGGAAGAGGTTCCAGTGACTCGGAGAGGGAGAAGGGAGTAGATCCGCGACTGCGGAGGTGTGACTTCCAGGCGAAGCCGAGGCACAGACGAGAAGGGAACCTAGATGACCACAGGCTACATACGACTAAGGTGATGTCGACCCCTTTTTATTGAAGTGTATAACTTAACCTTTTACTTTCCTTGCAGGTTGTATATATGATGTATTCTGTGAGTGTGCATGTAGCAATTAAATAAAGTATTTAGCTTGTTGTGAGTCAGCATGTGTTGTGTATCCTTGTATAGGAGGATAGCCTATTCTTCTAGTCAGATTCAACTTGACATGAACAGATGTTAATCCTGATCAGGTAAGTGGTAACTGAATGAGGGAGAAAAGAGCCCCTCGAACTAAAGAACAGGTTGTGCTCAACTAATAGTCTTTGTGTGATCTGATACATAGTAACCCCGATTCCCCTATCGTGTACTACGGTGATAATAGGATGAGCTCGTGCTAAGGCTGCCGTCTGGGTAGGAAGTACTGGGTCCGTTCGAGACCGCGAGGCTAAGGCTGCCGTCTGGGTAGGAAGTTCTGGGTCTGTCTGAGACCGCGAGACTGTGGCTGCCATCTGGGTAGGAAGTTCTGGGTCTGTCTGAGACCGCGAGGCTGTGAGGTCTGAGACTGCGAGACTGTGGCTGCCGTTTGGGTAGGAAGTTCTGGGTCTGTCTGAGACCGCGAGACTGTGGCTGCCGTCTGGGTAGGAAGTTCTCGGTCTGTCTGAGACCGCGAGACTGTGGCTGCCGTCTGGGTAGGAAGTTCTGGGTCTGTCTGAGATCGCGAGACTGTGGCTGCCGTCTGGGTAGGAAGTTCTGGGTCTGTCTGAGACCGCGAGACTGTGGCTGCCGTCTGGGTAGGAGGTTCTGGGTCTGTCTGAGACCGCGAGACTGTGGCTGCCGTCTGGGTAGGAAGTTCTGGGTCTGTCTGAGACCGCGAGACTGTGGCTGCCGTCTGGGTAGGAGGTTCTGGGTCTGTCTGAGACCGCGAGACTGTGGCTGCCGTCTGGGTAGGAGGTTCTGGGTCTGTCTGAGATCGCGAGGCTGTGAGGTCTTGATATATATATATATATATATATATAATAGGAATTCCCTGTCCCTAGGTGGTACATATATATGTGGTTATTTAGGTGTAAAAAGGCCCTAGGGAGGGGGTAACGTTCTGGTTTGGGTTAGAAAGGCTCTGTTGAGCGGGTTCCACCTGATCCGAAAACCCAAGCAGAACATTTGGCGTCACGAACTGTTTACGAAACCTGTGTGCGTTTTGTTTGTCTTATGTTTGCTTTCGGTGTGTGCGTGGTTTTCTTTGCATTCTTTTTTATATATTTGCGTGTATAGTTTTTTTTTCCTCTCTCTCGTTCTCTCTTCCTTTCTTTTCTCTGCGTTTCTTTTTCTTTCTTTTTTCGCGATGTTTTCTAAGAAATCTAAATCTACTCTTAAATTGTCCGTTGATATTCCCGGATGGGATTCAACGCCTTATGGAGCCTTAGCCCGTGAATGGGCTGACTCTACTGGTCTGAGTGAAAATTGGCTCTCTTCTTTGGAGTCGGCGGAACCGGCTGACGTGATTACTTGTTTGCAGACGGCACCTGTATTGAAGGGTGAGGAGGTTCCCGCTTTGGGGCGCAGAGGTTGGGTTATTCTGTCTGCGTATCGGATTCTGCATGAGAGATTGTTGAAATTACAGATCTCTCTTAAGGATGTGGAGGCACACTTTGTTGAGATTCAGAATTCTAATACTCTACTGCGATGTCAAAATAAGTTGCTTTCTGACAAACTTGACACTTACCAAACGGTTGCCGAAAGGGCGGCTGTGCGGATTGCTCGTTATAAGTACAAGAACAGGCGTGGTCGAGTTTCGACGCGTAAGGTGCGTCTGGTCGTGGCGAAAGCTGGACTAGATTGGAATCCTGATGAATGGGATGGTAATATCTGGGACTCGAGTACCTCTTGTTCCTCGGGTGAGGAGTCTGTTACGCACGAGTTTTCTCGTTCCCGTCATGAATGTAAGTCTGCTTCTCGCACCTCTGATGGTGCACCCCGTGATTATGCTCGTTCTTCGGGCGGGATCGATGCTTCTTACACTGATTGTCCCTCTACTAGTACTGCTCGGGCTCCTTGTGATGCTCGTCCCGTGGTCTCTGCGCATCCGGTTTTTCGTCGGAAGTTGCAGCAATCTCCTAATGCTCCGCAGGGTGTTTCTTTGGACTGTTTAGAAGATTTTACTCAACAAGAAATTAGTGATATTTTGCAGCGCTTTCGGCAGCGGACTGGTGAGGCCTTGCTCACATGGATGGTGCGCCTTTATGAACTGGGCGCTGCCGGTATTATGCTGGATACTGGCGACTGTTTGAAATTTTGTTCTTTGAGTTTGGATTCTACTGTGCAAGATCATTTTCGTAACTATAATGGTGGTGGTCAAATTTCTTTGCTCCAATTGGCGACTGAGGGTTGTAATTTGAAGTATCCTACTGAATCTGACTGGCCTGTCAATGACAAGCAGTGGTATACCTTGCGTGATGCTGCACAACGTCTTAAGGAGGAAGTGATGAAAACGGCTATTTTTCTGGGCACTGCTGACAGGTTGCTTGATGGGATGTTGACTTCTTCTGTGCGGAATCGTATCATTCGCTCTTCTCCTGTCGCCTACAAGCAGGTCATGATGACTTTGTTGATTAACCAGACTGGTAATGTGCTATCTACGGTGTTGGAATCGGTGCGCCAACTCGGTGAGTTGGGTGAGTGGTTTAAACCTGAACGTCAGCCCCGGTCTGACACTCGTACTCCTGGTGAATATAAATTTACTAGACGTGATATCTTTACTGGTCTTTTGGCTGATGGTGTACGTCGGGAGGACATTGATGGTGAGACTACTGCTCATTTGTGGGAGTTGTTTCGCAAACGGGGCTTGGATCGGAAGGAGGGTGCCCGGCGTGTTCGAACGACTGAGTGTGATCGTGGTTGTTCTGATGGTAGCGGTGATGACGATCGCCGTGGGCGCTCTGATCGTCATGATGATCGGTGTCCTGTACGTGATCTGTCCCCCCGTCGAGAGCGGGACAGGGAGAGAGAGGGGGAAAAGGAAAGGGGGAGAAATGATCATGCTTACAGCAGGCGTAGAGATGATAGGGATCAATCTCCTGAGTTGAGGAGGAGAGAGAATCGTCACAGCTTGGTTGATCGTAACCCACGGTATAATACTGAAGACTTGAATCCGTTCCGTACGGGGAATGGATATGAACAGGAGGTACCGATACCTAAGAAACGTGAGAGTCTTTATCCTGATTTGTCCTGGTACACAGAATGCAGTAAGAATGACTAGGAAATAGGTCAAGCTCCGGTACACAGATGGGCTCATAGAGATAATAGACCCTATGTAGATATTGATATTTATTGGAGACATCGTAATATCCAAAGGGCCCGAGCATTAGTTGATACAGGAGCGGAGGCCACTCTTATTCATGGAAAATCAAAGAAGTTTACAGGGCAGCCTTTTACTATTACCGGATTAGGAGGAAAAGAAACCCCTGCAGTTCAAACTTTGCTTGAAATGAGAATAGGTAGAATCCCTAGAAAGGAATATTCTGTATTAGTGGTGCCACTCTTAGAATTCATAATTGGAATTGATATTTTGAAGGGAATGACGTTGCATCTTGATGATGGGTGTTACCAATTTGGAACGACGCATTATATCTCGTCCAGACCTATACGGGTTGGTCGTTTAAGGATGCCCCCCATACAAGTTCCCCAGGCGACCAAAGTGGTTTGTCAGAAGCAGTATCGTATTCCGGGTGGTCATGAAGAGATTAGTACCACCATTCAGGAGTTGGTTGATGCAGGTGTTATAACTCCAGTTACTTCTGCTTGGAATAATCCTGTTTGGCCGGTGCGTAAGAGTGATAATTCTTGGCGCATGACTGTTGATTATCGAGAATTGAACAAACACACGCCCTCTTTGACTGTTGCAGTACCGGATGTTATTACCCTGATTGAAAGAATCCAAACACATCCAGGTACATGGTATGCGTCCATCGATATTGCTAATGCTTTCTTTTCTATTCCAATTGCCCCTGAGTGTCAGGAACAGTTCAGTTTTACGTGGAACGGGCGTCAGATGACGTTTAGAAGTCTTCCTCAGGGCTATGTGCATAGTCCTACGATTTGTCACCGGCTGGTGGCAGAACATTTGGCTGAGGTACCAGTTCATCCCAAAATTCAGATATGTCATTATATTGATGATGTTTTGATCCAAGGCGAAACACAAGAGGATGTTCAGACACAATTAGATAGAGGCATTGAGTGTCTGCGTGAGAAAGGTTGGGAGATCAATCCGGATAAATTACAAGGTCCGTCCCAAGCTGTAAAATTTTTAGGTATTAATTGGCATGAGGGACTCCGCGAGGTGATCCCTCAAGTTAAACAGAAGATTCTTGATTTTTCGGTTCCGAGGAATAGGAAGGAAGCCCAGAGCTTCATTGGCTTATTTGGTTTTTGGCGCCAGCATATTCCTCATTTGAGTCAAATATTGGCCCCTTTGTACCGAATTACACGTAAAAAGAATGCATTTGAATGGGATAAGCAACAGCAAGATGCATTTAGTCTGGCGAAAGAGGCAATTCAACATGCTATGGATCTATGGCCTGTACGTGATGGTGATGTGGATTTGAATGTGTCTGTGCAAGGCCCTTATGCAAATTGGAGTTTGTGGCAGAAACAAGGCAGGAGTAAGGTACCGTTAGGTTTTTGGACCAAAAAGCTACCTGATGCTGGTGAGCGTTATACACCCTTTGAGAAACAGCTACTTGCTTGTTATTGGGCTTTGGTGGATACCGAGCAATTGACTTTGGGACATGATATATTCTTGCGTCCTGAAATTCCTATTATGCAGTGGGTTCTGAGTTCACCGAAAACTCATCGAATTGGGCATGCTCAAGAGGCGAGCGTGATTAAATGGAAATGGTACATACAAGACAGGGCACGTGTGGGCCCGAAAGGAGTTGCGTCTTTACATGAGCAAGTGGCGCAAGCACCGTCGACTGAGACTGAGAGTGAGTGTTCCGTACCTTTAGAACAGGAGTCTCCTGTTAAGTGGGGTAGACCTTTTGATGATTTGTCCGCTGAGGACAGAAACCATGTTTGGTTCACAGATGGGTCGGCGAAGTTTATTGGGACGACACGGCACTGGAAGGCGGTGTCTTATAATCCGGTCACACAGAAACTGTTGAGCACAACTGGTGAAGGGAAGAGTAGCCAATTTGCCGAGCTTTACGCTGTTTACCAAGTTTTGAAACAAGAATTACCTGGTACATGTCATATTTTTACCGATTCTTGGTCAACTGCCAATGGACTGGCTGTTTGGTTGCCAACTTGGCATTCCCATAATTGGAAGTTACATTCCAAAGAATTGTGGGGAAAAGAGTTATGGCAAGAGATTTGGGAGATGCTCCCACAGAGTACTGTTACAATCTTCCATGTGGATGCTCACACTCCAATAGACTCCCTTGACAAATTTTTTCATAACATTGCAGATGAAAAATCTAAAATTGCTGAGGCAGTGGTGGACAGACAAGATCCTGATATTGCGGGATTGGCGAAATGGGCACACCAGAAGGCAGGACACTTTGGAGAAAAGGCCACTAGCAGGTGGGCTGCTGATAGAGGAATTTATATTCCCCTGGATCTAATCAAAAATGTTATTTTACATTGTCCCGTCTGTCAACATATCAGACAGCGTAAGGTACCCCAAATTGTTAGAGGCCATTTACATCGCGGGAAATCGCCCGCTCAAATTTGGCAGATTGATTACATCGGACCCCTTCCCATGAGTAGGAATTGTCAATATGTTTGCACAATTGTCGATACATATAGTGGCTTGCTGGTAGCTCTTCCATGTAAGCAAGCTACCCAATTGAATACCATAAAAACATTAGAATTAATTATGATGTATTATGGTGTGCCATTCCAAATTCAATCTGATAATGCATCCCATTTTCGTGGAAGATTGGTAAAAGAATTCTGTGTGGAAAATAATATTGAATGGATATTTCATATACCCTACTACCCGCAGGCCTCGGGCCTGGTGGAGAGATTGAATGGCCTGTTAAAGGACCAATTACGAAAGTTAACAGATGACAAGTATAAAAACTGGCGAGACTTTTTACCACAAGCACTATTGATTCTGAATAATCGTCCTTTTTTAAATGCTGAATCTCCACTTATGCGTTTGTTTCCCCCAAATGTTGAGACTATGCCTAATGTAATCAGTGAAACTGTGATGTATTGGGAAATTACTCCCGGAGCTCTGACTCCATGCAGAGCTACCCCAGGGTCGGCAGGTTTAGACTTGCACGCCATGGATGACACCGTTCTGGAGAGTAAGAATCGGGTCATCATTGCTACTGGTGTTGGTATTCATATACCACCTGGGAATTTTGGATTGATCGCCCCTAGATCGGGGCTGGCTGTAAAAGGCATCCAGGTACTTGGAGGTGTCATCGACAGTGACTATCAGGGAGAGATTAAGGTACTTCTGCTAAATAGCAGTGAGATTGACTTACTGATACACCGCACTGACCGAGTGGCTCAATTACTCATTATGCCTGTTTTCAGTGGCGAGATATTGAAAGGCACTGCCCCAACTTTGCTAACTGTACGTGGCCAGAAAGGCTTTGGCTCTACGGATAACCCTGGGGCCAGGGTTTGGGTGCAATCGCCTAAGAATCCCCCTGAACAAGCAGAGGTTATTGCCACCGGTCAGGACAATACCATTTTGGTTATGAGGCCAGGGAAAGATAGCTGGGAAGCTGTCCCAGCTGATAAATGTTATTTACGAGAATGATTAATGCCTGTATTTGGTTCTTTTTCAGATCATTCTTTGGATTGTTGCTGCAGGATGTGTCGGAACTGGACTCCTTTTGGATTGGTTCGGCGAGAGAGAAGGGATCCCGTCAACCCGGGATGAACTGAGAACCCGAGTGTTGCGTTCCTTCAATGCGTGGGATTCGTCATCGAACTTTTGGACATTACTGGCCAAGAGAGTGACTGATGCCCCTCACTTCTGCTTGACACCGATGAGATCTGTGCATGACATTCTAGCGACTTGTCTAGTTGCTGTCCCCGCCTCACTGGAGACTTTAATTAGTATCTTTAACGTTTCGAAGGCTCGTCCGAATATTATCCTGGGTGATTTTGCTACCCATGTATATTGTCCTTTGTGCACTGAACTGCCGAATGAGCAACTCCCCATCCAGTCCCAAATAATTACGTATAATATCACACGAGGTGACCTATGCTTCTTTCTTACATGTAATCCTAATGCAATTTCTGAATGCCTACGCCTCAAGTTAAGAGGCGCCACTTCATTCACAACTCACGAACGGACTTTGTGTTTTCAGAGGACACCGACCACATGTGTCTCAGTCCAGAACAATATGACTTGCAATAGTTTGGTAGTTACTCCCAGTCACTATCGTGCGATGTTGCTACCTGCCGGATGGCTTTTCTCATGTGGTAACACTTCCTGGCCATATGTCCCTGCAAACATTTCCGGAGGCCCGTGTGCCATTACCAGACTGAGTTTGCTGATGTTCTCATCACATCCAAATGCCAACTCTCGTGTGCTTCGAGATACTATGATGTTACAGGAGGATTGTGACTCATCTTTGCATTTATATTCCAAGTCTGAATATCTTAGCCTAGCTGTTTCAATTATTGGTGTTCCTGCTTTGGCGGTTTATAATGCCAAATCTATTGGGAAAATGGCTTGCTGGATGGTGAAATCTATTAATCATACTTCTACAGTCTTGTCTGACTTGCTATTGGACGCCCAGGGTGAACGTAGGGCCATTTTGCCAAATAGAGCAGCCATTGATTATCTTTTGCTTAAACATGGACATGGTTGCTCGGACTTTGAAGGCCTCTGCTGTTTTAACTTATCTGATCATACACAATCCATTCGTGCACACCTAGATAAGTTGCATGACTTAACGGATGAAGTTAGAAAACACATTGATCAGGGCTGGTTTGACTGGCTCTTTAATTGGTTACCGGACGTGCATATGTTACGCCACACATTAGGTGGCATTTTGATTGCTATCGCTGTTTTGATTTCTATCTGTTGCTTTATTCAGTGTATCCCTTCACTGCTTTACTTCTGTACACTCGGTACTAGACATAGATCAGTTAGTTTTGTTTCATATTATTCTTCCACCGATGTTAGTTCTGTTTAATGGATGTATAATAGACTGAAGTCAAGGGTGAAATGTACTGCTCGATTTTCCCGGCCTCCTTGTGTTGTAGAGCGATTAATATGACTTCAGTCTCTTTCCATCCAAGTCTAAGGATTAGAGTAGTGAATAGAGCCTATTTATTAGACACTTTGACACGATCATGTGCTCCTCCCCATAGATCAGGGCTTACATACATAGCCTAGGGGATAGATTCGTTAGTATTAAGGATAACCTGCCCTATAGTGAGGGTATTTCATGGAGTCGTGCTGAATTCAGGCCTGGTAGGCCTCAGACAGGAGAGACTCCATCTTTCTTTCTGCCCCGGCAGCTTGGGACATTTCTAGGTGAAGGGTGATATTTTAGTTATGAGGTGTTATTCGCTCGGAGAGAACCGGTTCAGGCCGGCCCTTATCGAAGGAGTGTATTCTTCCCCTGCCGAAGACACTACATCAGGCCGGCCGGCTGGGAACGTGTCCTTGGCACGGGGAGGTACAGGAATTTGGTGGGCGGCAGGTTTCGAGCTGGAATTTTCCATGAGAGAATGCACCTCTATATTAGTGAAAGTCTGAGTTAGATATTGGCACTTGCTTCTAGTCCATAGGCGGCACCTGGCCGTTAGCAGAAAAGCTACTACTTATTTCAGGGAAGACAGATGATGAACTTGAATCTAAAGAGGAGAGAGTAGCCGATGAGGAAGAGGTTCCAGTGACTCGGAGAGGGAGAAGGGAGTAGATCCGCGACTGCGGAGGTGTGACTTCCAGGCGAAGCCGAGGCACAGACGAGAAGGGAACCTAGATGACCATTGAGCACAGGCTACATACGACTAAGGTGATGTCGACCCCTTTTTATTGAAGTGTATAACTTAACCTTTTACTTTCCTTGCAGGTTGTATATATGATGTATTCTGTGAGTGTGCATGTAGCAATTAAATAAAGTATTTAGCTTGTTGTGAGTCAGCATGTGTTGTGTATCCTTGTATAGGAGGATAGCCTATTCTTCTAGTCAGATTCAACTTGACATGAACAGATGTTAATCCTGATCAGGTAAGTGGTAACTGAATGAGGGAGAAAAGAGCCCCTCGAACTAAAGAACAGGTTGTGCTCAACTAATAGTCTTTGTGTGATCTGATACATAGTAACCCCGATTCCCCTATCGTGTACTACGGTGATAATAGGATGAGCTCGTGCTAAGGCTGCCGTCTGGGTAGGAAGTACTGGGTCCGTTCGAGACCGCGAGGCTAAGGCTGCCGTCTGGGTAGGAAGTTCTGGGTCTGTCTGAGACCGCGAGACTGTGGCTGCCGTCTGGGTAGGAAGTTCTGGGTCTGTCTGAGACCGCGAGGCTGTGAGGTCTGAGACTGCGAGACTGTGGCTGCCGTTTGGGTAGGAAGTTCTGGGTCTGTCTGAGACCGCGAGACTGTGGCTGCCGTCTGGGTAGGAAGTTCTGGGTCTGTCTGAGACCGCGAGACTGTGGCTGCCGTCTGGGTAGGAAGTTCTGGGTCTGTCTGAGATCGCGAGACTGTGGCTGCCGTCTGGGTAGGAAGTTCTGGGTCTGTCTGAGACCGCGAGACTGTGGCTGCCGTCTGGGTAGGAGGTTCTGGGTCTGTCTGAGACCGCGAGACTGTGGCTGCCGTCTGGGTAGGAAGTTCTGGGTCTGTCTGAGACCGCGAGACTGTGGCTGCCGTCTGGGTAGGAGGTTCTGGGTCTGTCTGAGACCGCGAGACTGTGGCTGCCGTCTGGGTAGGAGGTTCTGGGTCTGTCTGAGATCGCGAGGCTGTGAGGTCTTGATATATATATATATATATATATAATAGGAATTCCCTGTCCCTAGGTGGTACATATATATGTGGTTATTTAGGTGTAAAAAGGCCCTAGGGAGGGGGTAACGTTCTGGTTTGGGTTAGAAAGGCTCTGTTGAGCGGGTTCCACCTGATCCGAAAACCCAAGCAGAACAAAGGCTTTTTCACATGGTGAAATCACCTTAGAACATACCACAATTCCTAAAATGAGTATGGTACCATCAACAAATGATTTATAATGTAACTAAAGTCTTAAAACCTTCTATTAACTGCAATGCTTTTTAATGAGGTGCTATCATGTATATTGGTCCCAAGATGCCTGCCAACACTTCTTGGATGAAGTGCTGACAGCCAATCAGATCTCAGGATGAGATGTGTGGTTAGGCTCCGCCCACATATATATATGATTTTACTTTTGATTTTCTCAGGAACTACTGAACAGTTTGACACCAGACCTGCAAAAGGCACTTCCCTGAGCTGAGGACTACCTCTCTGCCAAATTTCAAGTAATTCTGTTCAGCCGTTCGGGCTGTACCTTGGACTAAAGGTCCCTATGGAAAATTGCATGGGGAAAACGTGTTTTGGGACCCCCCTTTTTTCTCAGCCCCCGCTTGACGAATCCCCCTGAGACTTTCAGGGTAGGAGCGGAGCGGAGCGCCGCACCTATTTTGAAAATTTCGCGAGGATTCGTCAACCGGCGCCAAAGTTATTCCAAATAGAATGTTGCGGATTTCCTATGGAAACACGGTCCTAACTATAACTATCTACTGGCGACCGCCAGTAGATAATTAGTTATATTACTGGCGACCGCCAGTAGGTAATATATATATATATTATATATTCACTGAAAAAAACATGGGTTTCACACACGTTATAGTTAGGAATTAGCATTTAAAAAACCTTAGAAATTCAATGAAAAAACCAAAGGTTTCACACATGTTATAGTTAGCTGGACATTTCACTCGTAAAAAACCATTGAAATTCCCCCGTTATAGTTAGTTCAGCTAACTATAACTCGCGCGCCCGCAATGCACTACTGATGACGTCACATATTACATCGCTCATGACATGGTCAGTGACATCACTCATGACATCACTGATGACATCTCAAATGACATCACTGATGACATCATCCAGTGAATGTGTGTTTTTCTGAAAATTAAATATGTTTAATATATGTATATCTCAAGGTCGATGGAAGAATAAATGAGTATATAAGTGTCTAAATTGATGATTTGTTTTTGAAAAATTGATTGTATTACTGACTGATTAAGTGTATCTTTTTGAATACATGGCTAAGTGAGTAATGTTTAAATGTGTAAATACCTGTATCAGTCTCTCACTTTGTGTATAAGTGTCTGCATGGGTTGGTGAGTAGCTACATGGGTGTTTATATAGGTTATTATTTGGTTTTTTGAGTCTCAGTATGAGTGTCTGAGTGTCTTCATGGTGCGGTGGGGGGTATTACGTAGTGCATAGATGCATGAATGAGTGACTCACTGTTTGTATGTGTTGAAGACAGCATGTGTGCAGGACTGTATGGGTAGATGAGTGTGTGCATGGGTGTGTTAGTGAGTGAATGACTGTCTCAATAGTGTCTTCATAAGTAACTACATATGTTTTAAACTAGTATATGTGACTATTGGTGTTTATAAGTGAGTATATGTGAGAGTGAGAGATTGGAAGAGTTCCTGTATGAATAAGTATGTGTTTCTATAAGTGATTGTTTAAAAGACTATGTGTGTGAGTAACTCTATGGATGAGTGGCATTGTGTTACAGGATGTTTAGGTGTATGAGTACATATGATGTGTGAGTACATGTATGAGTGACTGTATAGGACTGTTGGTGGATGAGTGGATGTGTATGTGGATCTTAGAATTACTGAATAGGTTGTTGTAACTGGTATTGGTATGTCCATTTTTTTGAAAATTTCAGTCTCTTTTTTTGAATGTTTGTATCAAAGGTTATATTAGGGTGAGAGGAGGTCTACCACTCTGTCACAAGGATGATGTCATCAGTGATGTCATTTGAGATGTCATCAGTGATGTCATGAGTGATGTCACTGACCATGTCATGAGTGATGTAATATGTGACGTCATCAGTAGTGCATTGCGGGCGCGCGAGTTATAGTTAGCTGAACTAACTATAACGGGGGAATTTCAATGGTTTTTTATGAGTGAAATGTCCAGCTAACTATAACATGTGTGAAACCTTTTGTTTTTTCATTGAATTTCTAAGGTTTTTTAAATGCTAATTCCTAACTATAACGTGTGTGAAACCCATGGTTTTTTCAGTGAATTTGCAAGGTTTTTTAAATGCTAATTCCTAACTATAACGTGAGTGAAACCCATGGTTTTTTCAGTGAATTTGCAAGGTTTTTTAAATGCTAATTTTTTTTTTTTCTTCTTTTTTTTTTACATATTTTTATTTTAATTGTCTATCCTTTTTTAAAGACTATGGTTAAATTTTAAAAATTCTACAATATGTTTTTATTTTACCATTTTTTTAAAATAAACAGGTAAAATTTATTAGTATTACATATTTATTTTTTTTTCCTTTTTTTTTTTTATTTTTTTTTTTTACCGTGCGCGTACGGTAAGCGCACGTCTTGCTGTAATTACGTTAGATTTCTACGCTGTTTGCGTTCATTTACGCAATTTGCGTAGACGCACGTCACGCGCGCACAGCGCGTTACGCGTACGCTGCACGTGCACGTTACGCGGAAGTGAAGGGGCGTGCCTGTTTTGCGCATGCGCGCGTCCGCGTGTCTTTTTTACGCGCATGCGCACTTTTGCCGTAAGCGCACCGTAAGCGCACCGTAAGCGTACGGTGGGTCATGTGACCATGAAACACAACTTTTGATTGGTTGAAACTACTTTCAGTTCTAGAACTCTCCTACACCACACCCATTCCCCTCATTTCTGCTTGTGATCCCTTAGGAGAAGGAGCTGGGTTGTCTTTGTGATACGATGGCAGAACAGCAGAGCCCTTCAGAGAGTGAGGCTAGCAGCACTACCTTGAGGCAGAGAGCGAGGAAACAAAAGACCTCTTTCATATGGGAGTATTTTTCTTTTCCAGAGGGCCAGCAAAAGGTAAATGCACCCTTAGTGAATTGTAAGCTGTGTGGCCGTGTACGTTCAAGAGGGAATCCCGACAGGAAGTATTCCTTCGGGAATCACACCATGTTGAGACACCTTAAGGATGTACACAGAAGGACACATGCTCGACTTACTGAAGGTAACCCTTCAGTAAATCAACCAAGCACATCCACAGCAGCTCAGCCTGGACCATCATCTGCAGGGCCGAGTCCTTCTTCTGCAGGTCAGGTGAGCCCTTCATCTGTGGGGGGAGCATCTCCTTTTTCTTCTCCTCAGGAAATGAATCCTCGGTTTCTGAGGGTTGAAATACGGTGCGCCACTTGTCATGATCTAATTTGTTATAGGGAGACCAGTATTTCCCTAGTGAACAATAAAATAGATCAGCACACTTGTCGTACCATCTAATATTCCCATTCTTTCTTTCCTCTGTCCCTGCATGAACACAACGGCTCTTTTAAGAGCCAACCTTACCTTTCATCTATTTTTTATATATGTTTTTAAACCTTTTTTTTTTTTTTTTTTTACCGTACGCGTACGGTACGCGTAATTATTATGGAAAATCAATTATCACATTACAAGGTCCTTGAGAGACTACAATGAAAAACTGAAAATGTGATTGTGGAGAAGTGGAAAAAAGGGACCATGATATTTTTGACTTACCATACCCACTCAAAAAAATATTTATTCATTTAAATTTTTTTTAATTGCTTTAAAAATGGTTCTAGTTTTCGAAAATTTTCTATCTCAATCTGAAAAAAAAGAAAAAAGTATTATTATTTAATAAAACATTTTATAATACAGTACACATATTTACATATTTTTCAAAAAAAATGTTTGCCTTTTTTTTGCTGTTTTCAGAATATATTGCATTTCACTATAAATTGTGAAAGCAATTGCATTCATCATTTAACAGCGGGCAAAAAAAAAATTAACAATCTCAAAGATTGTTTTAAAAAAGCCCACAATCTCTTTTTACATAAACATAACTTTATAGAAATGCATAATATTCTTAAAAAATATCATCTAATATCAATACTTATTTCTTTAAAATACCGTCTGATATTTTTGTTTCAGAAGTATAATCACAAAAATATATCTCACATAACTCCACAATACATCTGGTTCCATTTCCTTTAGGCCAAATAGTAATTTTAAAATTCTTTTTTGATTAAATTTCCAATGTTAATCCAATAAAAATCTAAAGTTTAAATTGTACAGATCTCACCGATTCTCTGTAACATTTTGGTTTCCGAAAGATTTATTAATAATTAAATAAGTCCACAATAGAATTGTTTACCTTTCAGCATGGCCAAATAGTAATTTTAAAAATCTTTTTTGAATAAATTTCCAATGGCAATCCAATAATATTCCAAAATTTAAATTGTGCAGATGTTACCGATTTTTTCAAAATTTTTGGTTTTCCAAAGTTTCATTTAAAATTGAAAAAGTCCACATTACAATTGGTTACCTTTCCATTAGGCCAAATGGTAATTTGTAAAATCATTTTTTTTGAAAATTCCACTGGTAATCCAATAAAATGGTAAAATTGTTTTGTCCAGATGTTGCCAAATCTCTCTAAAATTTAGGTTTCAGGAAGATTAGATAGGAATTTGCTAAATCAAAAGGCAAACGTTGCTTAAAAATCAATTGGGAATCATTACACAGTGTCCAGCCTTTTTCACATTTAAGATAAACTGTGTAATGTCCAGAAGTTACAGTAGGTCCATCATGGAAAATTATTGCAACTGTTACAAAAGTTTTTCCTGAAATTGATAATTGCTGTCCTGTAAACTTCTTTATTAAAGTATCTAATTTTGAACCATCAGCTTTACAGCGTTGCATCATTAAAATTACATACTGTCCGTATTCCTTTAAAATTAACGTTGAAAACATGTCAGATTGACACTCACTGCATTCCATGCTATGATTAGCATCTTTAACTAATTTAGCAAAAGTGACTGTTTTACTTTCTGGCAATGTTAAATAAATAAACCTTTCAGAATCAACATTAGAGCCACATATATTATAACAGTTTTCACAACTATGTTCCCATTTATAAGAGAGACCAAATAAATTTTTAATGGGAACCCCTTCTTCTTCCAGTACCTGAAGAAAAAACATCAAGCATTCCTGTGCGTCTTGCTGTACATTTTGATAAAACTGTGTTCGTCCTGAACATACATCTAAAAGTTTTCTAATTTCAGTAGCACTTTCTATTTGAGTTTTATCATTACTCAGCTTTTGAAAAAGGAGACTCAACTCAGAACAGAATCTTTTTCCCTGATTTACTATTATCTGCTCTTGCACACTTTCCAGATAAAATGCAACATTCAGCACTACATTAGCGTAGCAGTTGACACCAGAGCTATTTTCAAAATGACATCCTACAACCTGTTCTTCGTTTTCCTTTTTCTTTTTGCTTGCAATTACATCACTCCTCTTTTTTTTCCTCCTCTCTACATCTTCATTACAGATATTCTCATTTCTCCTTTTACGAGAAACTACACGTTTCTCCAACACAGGATACTGACCTAAATGAGGAGCATAGCTTCTTCTTAATCTATTATACTCCTTTACACAATTTGCATCAGCACTAACTTTTGAGTCATCAAAGTCTATCATGAATAAACCTGATAATGTTTTCACTCGTGACAAAGCAACATATGCCATACCTTCTTTGAACACAGTTGAACCAATGTTCACAAATGCACAATCTACAGTCAATCCTTGAGACTTGTGAATAGTTACAGCATATGCTAGAGAAAACGGAAACTGCTTCCTACGTACATATAAATCTTTCACAAGCATGAAACGAACTGAACAACGACAAATGTCTTTAACTTCTTCTATCTGATCAAATTTTATTTTTAAACATTCAATTCCATCTTTTTTCTGATAATTAATAAAACCCACAACTCTTCCCATAGCTCCATTAACTAAACCTTTTTCAACATCCAAATTTCTCCTTAAAAATACTCTACAGTTCATGCAAACATATAGATTTTTTTCTAATCCAGCTGTTTTGGAAATGTTCTTCTCTAGTGAATCCAATTTATTTTTCAGTGTGCCTGTTAATGTGACAGTAATTCTTCCATCCTCAATTTTGTCCACTGCTTCCAATTTCCTGATATCTTCCTTTTCCAATTTCAAAAGCTCCTCATTGAATATTGAGCATTCACGTAGAGTTGGCATTAAGCAGATGACACTTTTCTTTTCTGCAATGTTCTTGTATATCTTCTCTGCAACTATTTCTTCCTTTGGAAATAAATTATGTAGCAGCCGACTCTGTAATGCTTTTTTGCCAGCTTCAGTGAGTAGTCCAATTCTGATATCTTTCAGAATACTTCCATATTCTTCATCGTTTGCTTGCCTCATATTAGTAGTAAGTTCCTTGTACTCAAAGAAGGACCAAATATTTGCATTACCGATGCTTCCCAATGACTTCTTTGTGTCTTCATGTGTCACAGTATTAAACACTGGTTGTCCTTTAACTGGAGTAAGTTGCAAAAGATCTCCAAAAACTATGACGTGTTTTCCTCCAAATAACACGTCATAGTCTGTCTTCAGAATTTGCTGCATTCTTAAATGCACAAAGGCAAGCATTAAGTTTGATACCATGCTCACCTCATCAATAATGAGAACTTGCATCTTCTTCAATACTCTTGAAACTTCCAAGCATGCTTCTCCAGTTTGCTTGTTGTATTGTATTTTGTTCTCATGCTCCACTGGTAACATTAGCAAACGATGTAAAGTGATTCCTTTTATGTTATATGCTGCTAACCCAGTTGGAGCAGTAACCACACAAGACAAAGTAGAATCCATTTTTTGCTGTAGGTAGCTTCTGATGACTTTTATAAGGAAACTTTTTCCAGTTCCAGCTTGTCCGCTTACATACATCCTGATTGGATGAAATGATGAGCACTCTTTTTTTTCATGTAGAAATCCGTGATCAATTTTGTTTCTGATCTCTTCATAAATTTGTTGCTGCTCTTCGTTCAGTTGTCTTTCCAAATTTTGTAAGTCTATAAATTCTTCTTGAGCTTGATTCATAGCTGTTTCCACTTCATTCATGGCTATTGATGCTTCATTTTCAACGATTGGTTGTCCTAGGGGATCTTGACTGAGTGTTCCTGAACTTTGGCTGTCCTGAGAACTGTCTCTAGCTATTTCTGCTGCAATTGTAGTTTCCTGTTCAATTTCTTCATTTAACATTTGCAGATAAGTTGAGAATGTACTGCATTGTATGCTGTCTTTGCAAGCATTAAAAGAATCTTCATAGCTTTGAAATTCTCCCAGTAGTTCATCCTCTGTACGCCATGGTTTAAACAGCTGTAAAAGAGCCAAGTAGTAAAATTCCTTTTTGTCAGTAGTGTCGCAACTCAGCTTCCTGTGATTTATCAAACTTCCTTTTGTTTGCTTCACCAAACATCCTTCCTCACCAATAACTTTATATTTTCCATTGTTGATGTCTTCTGTGGCTTTCCGTGAATAAATGTAGTTCTGCAGCACTTCATAGAGACACATGTTCTCCAGATGATGACTTCTCTTGGGATAATATGTGTCCAACATGTTTGATTTCAAAATATCTGTACTTTCTGGGTCATTCTCGGCCAAATATTCAATTTCTCCAACAGATTTCAGTACCCGATTTCTCATTGCTGCAAGGCCTAAACTTGCCCAAATTATTCTTCTTGATTTCGAGTAGAGACTTGCAGAAGATAACCTATCTGAACATTCGTAGGATCCAATTTCTCGATGCGATAACATCTTCAAACTGAAACTGTACAGCTTCTTACTGACAGTCTTCTCGTGAGAAATCTCTTCCCACATTTCCTTCAATTCTATTTTTTCTGATTTCGTAATGTAAGACGTTACATATCGAGCAACAGCAATGGAATTGTCAGCTACATACAGTATATCCATGTTAGCATTCCACATGGATAAAATGACTGGGTTGTAGTCATTTATATTTTTTTATTCTTCTTTTCTTTTAAGGTTGTAGGTATTCTTAGGTGATTTTCTTGTGATAGTATGTCTCACAGATGACATAAAACTGTTTACTCTTCCATTTGAAAGAACAGGTCTAGGAAATCCAAATCGACATTTAGTGTAGTATTTATCTTTGCTCTTGTATTTCCGTCGACAGTATTTTCCACACCGATGACTTTGGAAACGTAAAACTTGCTCCTTTAACTTTTTATCTTCTGTGCTTTTTGGTATAGCACATGTTGCATATTCTTCAATGTAAGATAACACTGCTTCATCAGCATCTGTTCCAAACTTTGGGGCATCCTTGATCCACAACAGCATATGAATATGAGGAGCACCTCTTGCCTGGTACTCTTTTCTCCAAAAGAAATCCACTACTTCTCCTAGAGGTGGATTTTTTTTATTGCAGATGAACGACATCATAGCCTCAAATCTATGATTGAAATATCTGCAAACATTAACCGGATCCAATGAGCACAGTTCTCCTGCTGTCTTGTATTCGATGTTTTTAATGTTTGAATTTGCCTCTCGTAGAAAATCCAGTAAATCATCCCAAGCGTACTCAGCACAGCTTAGGGTAACGAACCATGTTGGTGTTCCTAAATTCCGTAACATGCATTTTAATTCACCATGACGTCGGTACCAATATTCATTTGTCCCACGCTGACAAGCCATCAGATTGATCAGTTGTGTTTCCAAATGATCATCTCGGTGCTGCACTTTCTCCATAAAATCCTTAGCAGACACATTTTGTAAATGTACTCCACTTTTTAAAATGTGATTTACTGCATAAGACAGTGCAGACAAGTCGCTTTCAAATAAAAGATGGAACAAATAAGGAATACTTTGTCGAAATCTGGGATCTTCAGCATATAGTCTTGTAGTCCGATACTCAGAAGCTGGAATCTGTTCCGGACGTTCATCGTATCGTCCTCCTTTTCCTGTAGGAAACAGCTGGGGAAAACATCGAGCTTCCAAGCTCTCCTCCCATACACTCACGGGAGTTCCTTTTGCTTTCTTCATCTGAAACAGATCAATATTGTCTCCCATAACTTCTTTTGAATGAAGAGGATGTATGCTAAAATGTTCATAAATTTCTTCTTCCTTTGACTTGTCCACTTTTTCAATTTGTCCAGTTGGTGTTTCTGTGTCTTCTTGTAAATCTTCTTCTTCTTCTTCTTCTATATAAATTGATTCATACCATTTGTTATTCCTTTTCAAATACAAATTTGCTCTTTGTACTTTCCGTACATCTACCAGCTCCTGCCAAATCTTCTTATTCTTTGTAGGTACACCATTAACCAGAATAATTAATGGTTCAGTTTCCAAAGTATCCGCATCAATAGTTTCCATATTTTTTTTCAAATCCAAGGGCAAATACACCACTCTACCTTTTAAACCTCTCAGTAAATCTGAAGGAGGTAATTTACCAGTTTTGGGCTCCATACGTACTATGGTCTGGAACGGATGAACACATTGAATGAGTATAGACTCATATGTATTTAATTCAGAAAGTTCAGCAGGAATTGCATCCAATTCTAAATTATTATGTACAGCTCTGGTCGGCATTCTATTTTCTTCTAACTTATTATAACAGTATTTACAAATACGCTGAACTTCACCCAATTCAAAACAATTTTCAAGAAATATATATGTGGCAAACTCCTTCCACTTATAATTATCTTCATTTTCACTTTTTCTATAGAGATCAACATACCTGGTTTGTTTTCTATAATGAGTTCTGCGGCAACAAATACAAGTAATATTTGGTCTTTCATTAGAGATTATTGCAAATTTTGTTATGTGATCATTAAATGTCTTACTTACAGAGGGTTCTACATTCTCTTCCACTTCTTCCTCATTTACTGTGTCCTTTTCTGCACTGTTTTGTTCAGGACCAAAGTAACAAAACTGAATTTCATCAACAACCTTCTCTACATCTGATACCGATCCACGGAACAGAGCCCTATTCAATTCATCTAACTTTATTGCTGGACTTTTAGCAAAATACAACCGTCTCACAAACTTTCTCATTTCAGTATGATGAACAGCCAGCATCCTAAAATGATGGAAAACACTATTACACACTTTTCTAGATAGACAAGCCAGAGAATGACCCTGCAAACCAGTATTCTCTCTCACTCTGCATGGATCCAGACTTTGAAGCACCTTAATCTTCTGTTTTACACTTTTTTTACTATATTCTCTTAGAAACTCACGAAATTTATCAATAGACTCCTGACGCACAGTGCAAATACTACTACAATTCCAAGTGTACACTGGGGCTTTAGGACGTCTCCCCATAGCCTCATCCGCCATCACTTGTACCTCATCTCTTGGAACCATTATCTCCTTCTCCATTATGCAACCATTTTTCACTTCGTAAGCACGACCTCTGGTGTCAACTGCATGCAGCAAACTATTACTTTGAAAATAGCTCTCTTCATTAAAAAAAGGTTCACTACTTGAACTATGCATCCATTTTCCTAAAAACACTTTACAAAAGTTTGTTCTGTTCACTACTCTTTTCCTTTTGCTTTGTGATTTCAGTACATTAACCATTTTATCTAATGTACGCATCCTATTCAAATTTTTTTTTTTTTTTTTTTTTTAAATTTTTATTGAACAATAATTCGGTTACACGCACGGGCCTACAACCACCAGGGCCGGCCGCTAGGTACAGAATGAAATATACATTTATCATGGCTGCAGTCAAGTCCCGGGGCGCAGCCCCGTAGTGGCTCCGGATAGTTCTAAAGGAACAGGAGACTTAAGTCCAACAGACACAAAAACTAAAAGAAAAACAAAAGGCGAGGCATAAGGGCAAACAGTGCGGATCAGGCTTCCTCCGGGGAACTCCAGTGCAGACCATTAAGCAGCCGGCAAAAGGAAGGAGTACCGGGAGGCTGGGGACGGGGGGGGGGGGGTCAAGGGAGATGAACGTCCATATGTAGTTATTCCAAAAGGTGCCAGGAACCATCAGGGGTCAGGGGGACATGGCGATATCGGTGTCCACCAGGGGGGGCGTACAGATACCCCCGCGATACGCATTCCATTGCCCCCAGATTCTACCCCATGCCCCCGGCTTACCACGGGCCACATACACAGTCTTCTCCCTGAACATACACCAGTCCATATTCTCCTTCCATACTGACACGGTGGGCGGCCGTTGGGCGCCCCAAAGCTGCGCTATATCTCTCTTGGCAATCATGTTCCCTAGGGCCGCCCACCGAGTCTGAGCCGCGCTGTAATCATTGGGCTCCCACACATTCAGGACACAGCGACGCACCTCCGGCAGCAGCACAACCCCAGTGACCTGTCCCATAACCATATGGACCCGGCGCCAGTAGTCCGCCACCTCGCGGCACTCCCACAGGATATGGAGAAAGGTGGCGCTGAGCCCACAACCCCGCTTACAGAGCCCGTCGTCGGAAAATCCCATCGAGACCAAGCGAGGACCCGTCACATACACCCGGTGAAGAATCTTGAGCTGTACCAACCGGAGACGGGCCGGAATGGCGACCTCCTTGGGGGACGACAGTGCAGACTGCCAGTCCTCGTCATCCAATTCCACCCCGTCCCCCGTCCAAGCCTCCCGGAGGCGCACAAAGAGGTCAGCCCGATGATTAATCAGTTTTTTATAAGTTAAAGAAATAGTACTGTCAGGGACATGTCCGTCAAGTATGCGGTCCTCGAGGGGCGAGGAAACCGGGATCTTGGTCCCCTCCCCAAAGACCGAGAGCAGGGCGTGTCGAACCTGGGCATAGCGGAAGAACTCCCTGTCCGTAAGCTCGTATTCGGCCTGGAGCACCGCGAAAGTCTTAACCGTGCCCTTATGCCACAGGTCTCCCACTTTGCTGATACCAATCGTATCCCACTGGTCAAACCCCTTCGTAGTCCAGAGGCTGCCCAGGCGGTCGGAGGCAAACAAAGGAGTAGCACATGTTAGTCGCTCACTCCAGCCCGTGGCCGCAGTGGCAGCCCTCCAGGTCCGCACCGCAATCTTAGTAGGACCCGTAAGGGTCCGGCCAGCCGAGCGGGAGTAAAGTGCCCTGTTATAGTTCCCGCCGGGAAGCAGGAACTTGTCCATCTCATACGCCGGATTCAAGCCAGGCGCATACGTGGCATGGTTAATGGCCGCTAGCTGCGAGGCCCAATAGTACCTGCGAATGTCAGGAAGCGCGATGCCCCCGTCGTACCAGGGGAGAGTAAGCTTAGCAAGAGCAATACGCGCCCGCCCGTCCCACACCAGTCTCCTCTGCAGGCTCTCCACCTCCCGAAAGTAGGCCACTGGGATAACGTCGAAGGAGTTCTGGAGTGCATAGAGGAACCTGGGAAGGGACATCATTTTGAACAGCGCGGCCCGACCCAGCGGGGACAGGGGCAGCCTGCACCACCGGGCCGTGTCCTCCCGCAATCGCCGGAGTGGACGCAGGAGATTCTGCTCATAGCGAGCCACCGGGTCCAGCGAAACGTATATCCCCAGGTACTTAAAGCCGCTCAGAGATATTTGGATCGGAAGCCGAGGCGGCAGGAGAGGAGGACCACCAGAGATAGGATAGACGCAGGATTTAGACCAATTGATCGTGAGACCCGAATTGTACCCAAAGGAAGTCAGAACATCAAAGAGGACGTTGAGCGACTGCCGCGGTGAGGTGAGATACAGGAGAATATCGTCCGCATACAGCGAGACCCGATCTTCGAAGCCCGGGGCCCACCGGATCCCCCTAAGCGAGGGCTCCCAGCGGAGCCAAGCAGCGAGTGGCTCCAGGGCGAGAGCAAAGAGCAAAGGGGACAACGGGCACCCCTGCCTCGTGCCCCTGCCGAGGGCAAAGGGCCGAGAGACCCGCCCATTCACCACCACCTGAGCCATGGGTCCCGTGTAAAGAAGCTTCACCCAGCCAATAAATCCTTCCCCAAAGCCAAATTTAGCCAAGACAGCCCAGAGGAATGGCCACTCGATGGTGTCAAAAGCCATCGTGGCATCCAAAGAAACCAGCACGGCCGGTTCGGAGAGGAGCTCCGCCCTGGCCAGGGCGCCGTGAAGACGCCGCAAGTTAAGAGCGGTGTTGCGATGCGGGATGAAGCCGCATTGGTCCGGATGAATAAGATCGCACACGACGCTCAACAAACGATTGGCAAGGACTTTCGCCAGAATTTTAGGCTCTGCATTTAGCAGTGAAATAGGCCGGTAAGAAGTACAACGGTCTCGCGGCTTGCCCTCCTTGGGGATCATGACTATCGTAGCCAAACGCTGGTCAGCCGGAAGGGAACCCGCCGCAAGAGACTCACGGAACATGCGACTGAGGAAGGGCGCAAGCTTATCAGGGCGCAATTTATATAGCTCAATGGGCAGACCGTTGGGACCCATAGCCTTGCCCGAGCGAAGGGAGCGGATCGCGGTCGCTATTTCATCCGCCGACAAGGGGGCGTCCAGCCGCTCACGGTCCTCAACGGACAGGCCGGGCAAGGCAATATCCCTCAGTAGAAGGCGAGAGTCGTCCTCATCTCTGTCAGTCACTGGGGAGTACACAGCCCGGAGGTGGTCGGCGAAACAGTCCACAATCTCATCCGGCTCAGTCACACACACACCATCCGCAGCACGCAACTCCGGGACCACACGATTCACTCTCTCCTTTTTGTCCAGCCACGCAATCAACTTTCCCGCCTTGTCCCCGGCGTCGTACAGTCGACCCTGCTGCTCCCTATACATAGTTTTGGCCGCGTCAGTGACCAGGGACCTATATTCAAACTGTTTCAGGCTAAGGGCATGGAGCCCGTCCGGAGTGACATTCGCCTCCAAGGCCGACTCCAGCCCCGAGATGTCAGTCTCCAGCCTCACCACTGCCTCACTCTTGACCTTCTTAGCCACCACTATCTGGGAAAGGGCGTGTCCGCGGATCACGGTTTTAAAGGCTTCCCACAGGGACATTGCAGACGACACCGACCCCTCGTTATCAAGGAAGTATTGGTCCATAGCCTTAACCAGGCTGTCGCGAGTCGTAGGGTCTCGCAGGTACCATGGGTTAATGGGAGCGATCCGCCCTGCAGACCGCGACCCGGTGTCAAAAAGAAGCCACAGCGGAGAATGGTCGGAGATACCCCGCGCCAGGTGCCTGACCTCTCTAATCCGACCAGTCTGCGCCGCGGGCATAAGGAAGTAGTCTAGCCTAGAGAGACTCCCATGCGCCCCCGAGTGAAAGGTGAACTGACATTGGGTCGGATGCATTAATCTCCAGCTATCCACCAGGCCGAAGGTCTCCAACATCCCACCCAGCCATGCCTGGGCAGCGGGGAGGGTCCTTGGTGGGTGACGATCTAGTTCACCCGAAACCACAGAGTTAAAGTCCCCGCCCATGAGCAGGAGGCCGTCCGGAAGGTCAAGCAGCATTCGACCCAAGTCAGTGAAGGTGGAGTTCTGGAGGCCCGGGGGGACGTAAACTGAAACCAGGGTAAGGGGCTGCCCCTCCCACCTCCCAATCAAACACACATAGCGCCCTCTGTCATCCGAGACTATCTTAGTGATCTCCACCGGAAGGGAGGTTCGCAGGAGAATGCCCACCCCCCTGGAACCAGTTGTGAAACCAGAATGGGCTACGAGGCGATATCCCCCCCTGTTCATCGCATGACAAACATTGCCAACCAGATGCGTCTCCTGGAGAAACACCACATCAGGAGTCAAACGACGCAAATATTGCAGCACTACACCCCGCTTGATACGGTCCCCCAACCCATTGACGTTCCATGACATAAGCCTCAACCCGTCCCCCCCCATCCCCCCCAATAAATCAAGGGTCCCCCAGCCTGCAGCACAGTTCCCAGATGTGGACAAAAATCAATAGCTCGCCCTGTAAACAAAAAACACACAACAAAACAACCCCTCCTCCCCCCCAACCCCACCCCAAGTCCAACTCCCCCCACCCTGCACCCCTGCGGGCCAAAAAACCCCCCCAACTTGCAGTGTGCCTGTCGCCCCACTAACCCCATTCTACGAAAAGACCCCGGAGGAGGAAAGGGACCCGTCCCCGCCCGCCCCCCTCACAGGTCCTAATGAAACACAATGTACAAAAGAAGTAAGACCCAACTGAACAGTACAAAACGGCAAAATCAAGGACCAAAAGTCATTCTAAAGGGGACCCGTCACCTGCGGTGCCCGCAGAGGGTCCGGGACGGCCACCTCCGTCCGGCAGCGAGTCTAGCCAGTCACTTGCGGCCACAGGAGAGTCAAAAAAGGCTGTCCGATCCCCATGTTCCACTCGGAGTTTTGCAGGGTAGAGCATCGAATACTTTAGGCCCAGCTCGCGGAGACGACGCTTCACCCCTTGGAATCCCATCCGCTGTTTCTGGACCAGTTGCGTGAAGTCCGGGTAAAAATTGATGGTCGAGTTCTCATGACGAACCGGGCCGTGGGTCCGTGAGGCCTGCAGAATAGCGTCGCGGTCCCTGTAGTGGAATAGTTTGGCCACGATAGGCCTCGGGGGGGCCCCCGGCCGTGGCCGACCGTCCGGAACTCGATGGGCCCGCTCCACGGCAAAGAACTTACTTAGGCCAGCCGGGGACAACTGTTGCAGGATAAGTTCCTCGACCACGAGGTCAACCGGGCGGCCGTCGGAGGACTCCGGTACACCTATGACGCGGATGTTGTTGCGTCGGGCCCGTCCCTCGAAGTCCTCAAGCCGCCGGGCCATATGATCGTTGACCACCCTGATGTCTCCAAGCGCGGCCCGCAGATCCGACACCTCCGCACCGAGGGTGGAGGTCCGTGTATCGAGGGCCTGGACCCTCTCGTTTGTTTTGGAGAGGTCGGCCCGGATCAGGGTGACATCAACCGCGACGGTGTCGATCTTACGGGCCAGGGCCTCGTATTGCGTGGCGATGGTTTCCCTGATGCCAGCAATGGCGCCCATAATGTCCTGCAGGGAAAGTTCCGTAGAGACGTTCGTGTCTCCCCCTGCAGCGTCCGGGGGGAGGCCAGCAGCGCCAGGGGACCCTCTGCCCTGGGTGTAGCGGTCCATGTTGTTGCTCTGGACCGCTCCCCCGCGGAGGGAGGCCTTGGTCTTGCGCCCCTCGGGACCCCCTTTGCCCCCCATGTGAACACGGCCACTCAAAGGGACCTCCAACCAAGAGGTGTAAGGGCGCCAGCAAGAAGACCTCAAAATGTCTGTATAGGGGGTCCGAGGCTATAGGCACTCTAGTGGCAGGTGGAGGAAAACCTCGTGCAGAGGCCCAGGAAGCACCTCTCCACCCCGAGCGCACCCGCCAGCTGGTCTCCTGAAGTCCAAAACCGAAACCGAAAGTGGTGGATCGGCAACTGGTACCGCGCTGAAGCCGCTGTTGTTCAATTGCAGCCCGGCCCCACGGGTCACCTTCACCCCGGTCACCTCCGTCGGGTGGGTCCCAAAAGTTCCGACGACGACAACTCAGGATTCCCAGGTCCGAATTGATTTTTGAAAAGAGATATGTGTTCAGCTGGTCTTCATCTCCCAGATTCCATAAACCACATCAGGATATTCTCAGGATAAATTCCGAGGAGCAGAAAGGGTCCGGGGAGCCCTGTGCTCACGCGACCATCTTGGATGCGCGCTAGGCTCCTCCTCCCATCCTATTCAAAATTAAAATGAATAGTTTCCTTTTTAATTCTAATGCCTTTGCTGCAATGGCTTCAATTTCTTTTTTTCTCTTATAAAACTTAGCCTTTTGCTTATATTTCTTCACATCCTTTATCAAATTGGACATAACTCTTCTCTGAAACATTTTTCTACGTATCTCTTTAAACGCTGTTTTTCTGTTTAAGTTTATCTTTTTAGTTGCAGAAGGTATATTTGCATTAACTAAATGCTCAATTTTTTCCTCTCCTTTTCTATTGAAAACATTTTTTCCAGTACAGACATTTTGTACATTTTTCCTTTTTTTGAATATGTTCTTTAAAAAATCTTTTGTTTGCTTACCAGAAGATTTTTCTTTTTCCCAACATGAGCATCTCCAACTAACTTAGGTCCTCCAGTTGTCTTCAAATATAGGTTTTTTTGTGGTCTTTCTTTACTCTGGATTTTGTAGGCATCTTACATTTTGTTCACTGCTCTTCAGCAATACCTGAAAAAAAACTAAAAAAAAATTCCTTTATTTTATTTAAATATATTACTACATTTTTTATGTTCTTTAGAAATCTTAAAATACTATAAACCCCTTTCCTATAAATGAAAATCACAATAACACCTTCACAAATTAAATTTCTAAAAATAATTCCTGTGTGCACACAAAGTCATGCTTTGAAATTAGGCAGAAAACGAAATTTCTTTGCCAATTGCAAAGCATACTTTCTACTACTTTTTAGGCAAGTGAAAAGTACTTTTACAGACTGACACATTTTGAATCCACTTTTTAGATTCTTAAAAAAGCACATGTCCAAACTGCTTTTTCAGACCAGCACCATGTGTAACCTGGGTGACTGACTACACTCCAGCAAGGGCAACCAGTCTTAGTGATGCTGAATGTATTTGCATTACTGACTGAAACCTCAAACCCCACTCGCTTGTGAATACTGTGCATGATTCCACAGGGTAAGCAGCAGGGTGTGTGCTAAGAGTCTGCTTCTGCACCAAAAAATGGCTCCCCCTTTCCATCTAATGCAACTGTGAAATCACCAGAGCAATACGCAATAAATCTCTGCCTGTAATTCCTATATGCACACAGAGTCATGTTTTCACATTAGTCACAAAACGAAATTTCTTTGCCATTTTGAAAGCACACTTACTACTCTTTTTTTTGGCAAGTGATAAACACTTTTACAGACTGACACATTTTGGTGCCGATCACGATCCGGCAAAAAATTCCCCCGTGCGACTCGTATCGGGTCTTTTTACCGTACGAATCGTACAAGTGCCGTACGAACTGGCAATCACGATTCGCATGGTAAAAAGTCCATACGAACCGCACTGGGAATCATTCCCCACACGTCCTCGGGTCGGAAAATGTGTCCGACACGTCCTCGGACGATTTACCTTACAAACGTGAAAATCCAAGTCCGACCGAGGAATCACGATCCATCCCGTGCGTCCGAGCGTACAACCGTATGGAAAAAACACCATCCGCACCGAACACCTATAGCAACCATGGAGACATGTGCCCGCATACGCGCCCAACACTCCCCCCAGCCCCCGTACGTCCGACACGTACCCCCCGTATATGTATACCCCCACCCGTCTAGGTACACCCCAGTACGTTCCAGTCGTACCCCCACCCCAGTACGTGTCGTACCACCGTCAATGTACACCCCCCCACCCCTGTACGTGTCGTACCACCGTCTATGTACACCCCAGTACGTTGCAGTCGCACCCCCACCCCAGTACGTGTCGTACCCCCCGTGTACCTACACCCCAGTACGTTCGAGCCCCACCCCCACCCCAGTACGTGTCATAGCCCCGTCTACCTACACCCCAGTACGTTCCAGTCGTACCCCCACCCCAGTACGTGTCGTACCCCCCGTGTACCTACACCCCAGTACGTTCGAGCCACACCCCCACCCCAGTACGTGTCATAGCCCCGTCTACCCACACCCCAGTACGTTCCAGTCGTACCCCCACCCCAGTACGTGTCGTACCCCCCGTGTACCTACACCCCAGTACGTTCGAGCCACACCCCCACCCCAGTACGTGTCATAGCCCCGTCTACCCACACCCCAGTACGTTCCAGTCGTACCCCCACCACAGTACGTGTCGTACCACCGTGTACCTACACCCCAGTACGTTCCAGTCGTACCCCCACCCCAGTACGTGTCGTACCACCGTCAATGTACACCCCCCCACCCCTGTACGTGTCGTACCACCGTCAATGTACACCCCCCCACCCCTGTACGTGTCGTACCACCGTCTATGTACACCCCAGTACGTTCCAGTCGTACCCCACCCCTGTACGTGTCGTACCACCGTCAATGTACACCCCCCCACCCCTGTACGTGTCGTACCACCGTCAATGTACACCCCCCCACCCCTGTACGTGTCGTACCACCGTCTATGTACACCCCAGTACGTTCCAGTCGTACCCCCACCCCTGTACGTGTCGTACCACCGTCAATGTACACCCCCCCACCCCTGTACGTGTCGTACCACCGTCAATGTACACCCCCCCACCCCTGTACGTGTCGTACCACCGTCTATGTACACCCCAGTACGTTCCAGTCGTACCCCCACCCCTGTACGTGTCGTACCACCGTCAATGTACACCCCCCCACCCCTGTACGTGTCGTACCACCGTCAATGTACACCCCCCCACCCCTGTACGTGTCGTACCACCGTCTATGTATACCCCAGTACGTTCCAGTCGTACCCCCACCCCTGTACGTGTCGTACCACCGTCAATGTACACCCCCCCACCCCTGTACGTGTCGTACCACCGTCTATGTATACCCCAGTACGTTCCAGTCGTACCCCCACCCCTGTACGTGTCGTACCACCGTCAATGTACACCCCCCCACCCCTGTACGTGTCGTACCACCGTCAATGTACACCCCCCCACCCCTGTACGTGTCGTACCACCGTCTATGTACACCCCAGTACGTTCCAGTCGTACCCCCACCCCAGTACGTGTCGTACCACCGTGAACCTACACCCCAGTACGTTCGAGCCCCACCCCCACCCCAGTACGTGTCATACCCCCGTGTACCTACACCCCAGTACGTGTCGTACCACCGTCAATGTACACCCCCCACCCCTGTACGTGTCGTACCACCGTCCATGTACACCCCAGTAGTTCCTGGCGCACCCCCAACACAACCTCCTAAGTACGGAGCGCACCCCATGCCCCAACATCACAACCGCATGTACGAGTCGTACAAAGCCACACACAAGGACATAATCGTACAACCAAATGGCCCATGTACACACCGTACACACGCTCAAAACGCACGTACACAACAAGGACAAAACAAAACAACACAAGAATACACCATTCGAAAGGCACACAGCCACTAAACATGGCCAACAACCACTAAAATAACACAATCACTGACCTGCAACTGTCAAAAACAAACAGAGGCCCAATACACCACCACTCCTTATAACACACCCACCCAAAATTCAAACACTGCCACACCCACCCATGGACCAATAAAAAGGGCCCACACACACAAACCATGAGCCTTTGCAACAGACTCACTGCTGCCAGACACCACAGAACCAGACTACAAGCTACACCACACCTTACACTTGCACACCTTCACACGACCACCCTCACAAACACCCTCTCATCACATTCACACACACACACAACCATCCACACCCCCCCCAACATCCACACACCCCCCACACCCACACCATCCCCACCCACACCCCTCACCATGCCCACTACCAAGAATCCAAAGTTCAGTCACCGAGAGTTGGAGGTCCTTGTTGATCAAATCCTCAGAGTTGAGCCACAGATCTTTGGAACATTGGTCAGAAGCACCAGCCAGGCAGCCAAAACAGCCATGTGGCAGACCATCGTCGATGCTGTGAATGCCGTTGCGGACACCAGGAGGACCAAGCAGGATTGCCAGAACAGGTGGTACGATCTGCGGAGGAGGGTCAGAGCCAAGAGGCAGGAGGAACACGACCAGGCCAACGCCACCGGAGGAGGGCCCTCCCGCAGACCCGTACAGTACCATCCCTGGGAGGAGAGGGTGATGGCCATACTGCCGGTGGAGGCAGTTGAAGGAGTAGAAGGACTCCGAGACCCGGGTGAGTACACAAACAACGCACCTCACATGGGGGGAACTGCAACCACAACCAAAATTACTAACAGGCACGCAACCACCACAAGCCATCGCATGACTCAACCACACTCCATGAGCAGGCACATGCCACTGCTGCCACCATGCCCCATGCACCCAGCTGGACAATGTCAAGTCACAGGCCACAGAAGACAACAACACATGACACGGTAACCCGGATGGCGGGAGGCTGGGCACAAAAAATCACATAGTGCGACTCCAAAGCAGACAACAATGCCCTCTGCCCATATGGCCTAGGTCACAGCCAGACAAACACTGTGTCCCAACACAGGAATGACTTGCCAGCAAATGGCGGACGCCTTGCATCAACACATGGGGGTGAAGGCACTGTTTTGCACATGACAGCAGCTAATGAGCAGCCAACATTGTGAAAGAGTGGCAGCACACACCACCACAGCAGCAGCGCACAGACACACAGCAGACAAAATGGGTGCCTGGAGATCAGAAACAAACTCACATCAACAGGCCAAGGGCCACTCAAAGATCTGCCAACAGTGTGTGCCCAGGAAGCTGGGCCAAGGTGACAGAGGGTGACACACGGAGGGAGGGAGAGGGGGACAGAGGGGGAGGGAGAGGGGGACAGAGGGAGGGAGAGGGGGACAGAGATGGAGGGAGAGGGGGACAGAGAGGAAGGGAGAGGGGGACAGAGAGGGAGGGAGACGGACAGAGGGAGGAGGCTGACACACGGAGGGAGGGAGAGGGGGACAGAGAGGGAGGGAGAGGGGGACAGAGAGGGAGGGAGAGGGGGACAGAGAGGGAGGGAGAGGGGGACAGAGAGGGAGGGAGACGGACAGAGGGAGGAGGCTGACACACGGAGGGAGGGAGAGGGGGACAGAGAGGGAGGGAGAGGGGGACAGAGAGGGAGGGAGAGGGGGACAGAGAGGGAGGGAGAGGGGGACAGAGAAGGAGGGAGACACAGGGAGAGCAAATCAGTCCTTTGGTGTGTGGGAATGTCTGCTCGTCAGCAGGTGGACTGCGTGCATGTAGACAAGGGTGGCCAGTGCCAGAACCCCCCCTCTTCATCATGGCAAAACGCAGGGCCATGTCCCAACCTGTACACGAGCACAAGGACAGCCACCTGCATCATATAAGTGTGTGGATCCACTCCATGTGCACATGTACAGTGCTACAAGGAAGGCGCAAATGCATGGCTCGCCACACCTGCACACTCCACTGCTGACTGCAGTCACACTTGACGCAGCAAGTAAGACTGTGCCACACATAGTTAAAGGGGCCAAATTGGTGCCCAAGGGACACACCCATGCACAAGTGCACTGTGAGTGGAATGCAAGACAGATCCTAATTCCAAGAGGAAATGTGCCAACTTTGAAACGGATGAAACATGGATGTTGCATGGACCAAAATTAACATTTTCTCTCTCACACACAGGTCAACGTCGTGCTGCACCCCCCAACACTGGGGGGGAACACTCACAGGACCCGGATCTGCAGGAGACCGATCCCACCGGCAGCGACCACTCTCACCACTCTGCGGACGACCCCGACCGACCTGGCCCCTCTGGTGTCCAACCACCTGCAGCACCTGCGTCAGGTACAACCGTGCCAACCACCACCCCCACTCCTGCCACATCCCAGGAGACACCCAGGATCCCTGCCCCAACACCACAATGCAGCCAGGCTCGCCAGGAGGGACACGGTGTCCCGGGCACCCAGGAGGAGGCAGGCGACAACGCCAATGCCACCCCTCAGGGGTCCCGGAGACCCGATGTGCCCACAAGTGCAGGCCAGACGCAAGTGGGCAGGGGTGGTGGGAGTGGAGGACGGCGGAGGCGCGAGCCTGACCAGTTGGCTGGGGATCCGGTATTTTCCCATGTCCGTAACATCCTGGACTCATACCGGCAGGACACCACGGGCATGGCCCAGGTTGTGTCCGTCCTCGAGGGGATCAAGGTCCAGCAGGCCCAGCAACATGCGGAGCTAATAGCCTGTCTACAGGTACACCAACGGAGGATGGAGGACAGACAGGCTGAGCAAGTGACGGCGTCCCAGGGGATTCACGCTACACTCCGTCGGATGGCCGACACCATGGCCGACCCTCCCTGTGCCAGAAGGCGGAGAACATCACCACCCACAGGGAGGGATCAGGAGGAGGAGGAGGAAACATCCGACGGAGCATCCCAGACGTCGTCACGGCCTGCTGCTGAGGTTCCCCGCAGGAAGCCGGGTCGTCCACGGAAAGGACCGTGAGGGTGGCTGCTACATCACCATCTCCCAGGACACCTGGCCTGGCACCTGGCCCACTGGAGCAACAGCATCACAGCATCAAGAGACATTCTCTGCCACATGGCCCTGCTGGTCACTGGCTGACCAATGTTGACAAAGACTGTGGCATGGACTCTGAGGATTTCCAATGGCAAGGACACCAACTCCCCTACTGAACTTTGGATTCCCTAATCCCGGAAAGCCCCTCACTTTGTCCCCCCCCCCCCAATAATAATTCACACTATTAAGAGTAGATGCCTGCTGGTAGCATTATTACCTAACATGTGTCTTGTACAGTCTAAACATGCCTGAGTCATCTGTTCACGTCAACCATCCACACCCTGGGGCCTGAGTCTGGCACAGGACACATGGGTCACAGTTTATTAGGCAAGACAGACATGGAGCACCATACACACCCGTGATGGTCAGAACCAGCTGAGGGGGTGGCCGAACAACCGTGCTGACAGACACATTGAGTACAGCAACAGTCATGCGCAGAGGTCAGGGATCCTGGCCAGTGTCCTGGGGGGCACCCAGGTATGTGTAGACAGGTGGCAGAACCATGTCCTGCAAGCTTGAGTCCGGTGGATGCAGAGAATGGGGTCATGGACAACGTTGGATGCATGGGGATGGCACATGTCACAATACCCACACAGTCATGGACATCATGCCCAATACACAGTCTCAGCACACACACACAGCTTGCATCTTGCCACTCGACACATTGACACATAGCCACAATCAGGGAATACCATGCCAGACATGCAGGATGCACCGTGCCAACACACCAGCATTGACTGAGAAGAGGCACCTTGGAGGCATAGGGACACCTTTATTAGTCATGTTTTTGGGATTGCAGTGGCAACTTGAAGTACACATGAACACATCATGTGGAGTAACATGTGGGTCCAACACTGGCACCCCCCTTCTGCAGCACAAATGCGTGATAGCCATGGAACTGGCACACAAGCGTCGGCTAACAGCTAAACACCCACAGCTGCTCACGGAGAGCCTGCCATACACCATAGATCCGCTGATGTGGAAGTCCCACGCCATGTAAAGACAATGTTAACCGTATGTGTCCGAGGGCAGTGTCACACACATTGATGCCATCATCACAATCCACTATCCCATCACTGATGACTGACAACCAGGCAGCCCATCTATTCAGGTCTACCCAGCTGCATGTCGTGTCCCATGGGGATGCCACATGTCTGCAGAGGAACCAAACCCCGACCGGGGCAGTGTGCACACATCGTGAACAACTGCCACACCCAATACACCCCAGATGCATCCCTTACTCCATGGAGACTTCCAAACGTGTCCGTGCCTGTAACGCTGAGTCAGCCCACGATGTCATGTCCATGAGGAATAGCAGTGCCACAACAATGCAACCAGCAAACGGCATGCGCAGGTACCTGGGGAAGAGAGACACACAAGAAGTCAGCCACAAAAAGCACAGCCACTTGCATGTGCATTTACTCGACACATGTATGGATGACAACATGCTAGGTCACAATTATGACTGGGGAAATACTACCATCACTGCCACCATCACTCCAGTGACACACCCACACACACCTCTGACCCACGTGCCATACATGCAGGTGGAGACACACATCACAACGCATGCCACACGGGGACCAATGCGTGCACACTCAGACCCTGGTACTCACCACTAAGCAAAGAAGTCGCGTATGAGCCGAGTCCGGATGTCCTCTTGCGGCTCCACATCCTCCACATCACTAGCCCCATTGCCAAGCCCTTCGTCCTCCACGGGTGGATGGTCCTCGTCATGTTGATTCAGGATGAGTGGCACAGCTCTTTCAACTGCCATGTTGTGCAGCATGCAGCAGACCATGAAGATCTTGCAGACCTTCGCCGGGGCATAAGGGAGTGCACCGCCGGTCTTGTGGAGGCACCGGAATCGGCTCTTCAGCATGCCAAACGTCCTCTCTATCACTCGCCTTGTCCGGCCATGGGCGGTGTTATAGCGGAGCTGGGCCGGCGTGATGGGGTTGCGGAGAGGTGTCAGCAGCCAAGGCATGTTGGGATAGCCAGCGTCCCCTACATGGGAAGCACATGGACATCGTTAGAACTGGTGAAGCGGTCGTGCTGGTCGGCTATACAGAATACAGGACAGACAGACTGTACCCACCAACAACACATGCCCGTTCGTTGCGCAGCTGCATCATCATATCAGGCATCCCGCTACGCCTCATGATGTAGGCATCGTGTGCTGATCCTGGGAAACGAGCACAGACATGTGAAATCACCATATTGGACAGACACACCACAAGGGCATTGATGGAGTGGTAGTGCTTCCGATTGCGGTACGCCACCTCCCGTGCGTGTGGTGGTACCAAACCTACATGTGTCCCATCTATGGACCCAATGACATGGGGCATCCCTCCCAGGGCATAGAATCCACGCTTGACCTCAGTCATCTGTTCAGGGGTTGGGAACTTGATGAAGTCATCCAGGTGAATCAACATGGCCTCCAAGAAATCATGCAGCACACCGCTGAACATGCTCTGGGACATGCCACCAACATGAGCTATGGTATTTTGGAAGGTACCCGTGGCAAGAAAATGTAGGGCAGCCATTACCTTCAGCTGGGGTGTCAGTGCCGTAGGATACCTGTGCTGCGGTTGCAGGTGTGGTGCCAGTCTCGCCGTCAGCTCCAGAATCAACGGTTGGGTGAAGCGGTAGAGCCGGATCCTGTCATTCTCCTGCATGGTAGCCAAGTCTGGAATTCTTCGGGCAAGAGGAGGCGCTCTGCAGTAATTTGGAAGTGACAAGGAAGAGTGAGTGCACTACGAGAACAACTCATGTCTACTGAGCACATGTAAATCTGGCAATACACACATGCTACATAGGGAGTCAGGCATGTGCTACATGCCCAGGACACGTATGGATGCAAGGTGACACTCCTTCCAAGACCCAGCTACACACGGTGATTGAGAACCTCCCCATGCCACGCCATGTCAATAGCTGTGTCCCTGTGCAAGTGCACAGCCCGACGCAAGACAGGAGTGACATACGCCCACACATCAGCAGAAGTAGGATGCCGATTGCAGAGACTGGTAGCGGAACACTGGAGCCACAGGTCACATGACATTACACTAGTCCAGCCCACACACCTTGCCATGAAGGTGCACATGTCATGACTCACCACACATTCCTTGTGAGGATGCTGACATGGCCTTGTCACGCTACTCCGTGTCCCATGCATACATGTGCACCTCACATCCGATAACACATGTGGCATGGTGTGCGGAACAGTGTGCAATGACAATCTACACACAGCCACATGTTGGTTGCTGCAACGGCTGCAGCTTTTGAGGGTGCTACAACATCAACCTGATGTAAATCCCGGACACATATATGACATAGTCACATTGTGCACTGTGGGTAGTGACAAGTCATGTGTCATGACCCCTGTACCGGGCATCATGGGACACTTCCGTGTGTTGGTGTCCGTGCCATGCCAGTGACGCTCACCCCAAGTGCGCAGTCCCACATGCACACATGTCAAAGGAGTCAAGGGCATGCCTGGCACACATTGCACCCTCACACAGTACACATGTACACATCTCATCATACATCTGGTGCCTTCTCCACTCAGGAGGCATGTTCCACATCACAGCCTGTGACACCTGTTCCCCACACATGTAGTAATGCACAGACGATGCCTTGATGTCCATTCCTGGACAAGTATGTCCATCCATGGACAAGTATGTCCGCCCTATTCCTACCTGTGTGTCGCCTATCACCACAGTGATGTGTAAAAACCGCCGTACTGCTGCTGAGAGGGCCTGTGCATGTTCCCAAATCACTGTGGGAGTGCTGCCGTATGTGTACCCATCGTGATGGCGAGCGTACAGGCATTTGTACGGTCCGTAGCACTACGAGTACGCATACGCGTACAGACCCATAGTGATAGTGAGCATACATGCGAGTGACACTCGCATGTACGCTCACTATCACTATGGGTCTGCACGCGTATGCGTACTCGTAGTGGTACGGACCGTACACTCGCATGTACGCTCACTATCACTATGGGTCTGCACGCGTATGCGTACTCGTAGTGGTACGGACCGTACACTCGCATGTACGCTCACTATCACTATGGGTCTGCACGCGTATGCGTACTCGTAGTGGTACGGACCGTACACTCGCATGTACGCTCACTATCACTATGGGTCTGCACGCGTATGCGTACTCGTAGTGGTACGGACCGTACACTCGCATGTACGCTCACTATCACTATGGGTCTGCACGCGTATGCGTACTCGTAGTGGTACGGACCGTACACTCGCATGTACGCTCACTATCACTACGAGTACGCATACGCGTGCAGACCCATAGTGATGGACAGCGTACATGCGTGTGTACGGTCCGTAACACTACGGGTACGCATACGCGTGCAGACCCATAGTGATAGAGAGTGTACATGCGTGTGTACGGTCCGTAACACTACGGGTACGCATACGCGTGCAGACCCATAGTGATAGTGAACGTAGGCATGCATGTACGGGCCGTTGCCATGCATTTGGGGTGCCCTAGGGCCCCGAAACGCACCGTACCTGTGTGTGATGCTCAAAATTACATAGGGGACAAGTATTAAGGCCTACATGCATGCTGGTTGTCATGGAGACCAAGTTCAAATTTCGAAATTGTTCTGGAAGGTGCACAGCAGAAGTCAGTTGGAATTATTCTACTTTGTTGCAATGTGTTTGTGGGGCTGACATCATGCAGGAGAATGAAACCGATAGAGAACCCACAGACTGCTAGGTTTGAAGGGATTGGTGGAAACATAGGATGCAAATGTGAGTGACCAATCACTCTGTACTCTTGTGCATGAGACTGGGCAGAAGGGCACATATAAGGCAGCCAGGTCCCATGAGGGAGCACTTGCCTGCACATCTTTGCATTCGTCGACCCAGCTGCTGCTACTGATTCCCTGGAACCATGTCAAGGGCTGTGGAGAGGACACAGCCATTCACCCTGGAGGAGAACATGGCTCTGCTGGATGTGATCCTCCCACAGTACTCCATGCTGTATGGGCGACCAGGGTATCAGGTGAGTGCATAGGCCACTGCCACAGACTGTCCCTATGTTGTGACTGTGACTTCTGCCATTGCGTCCAGGTGTAACACACATGCCATGTACTGTCGGGGGGGTCCCAGGGGGGGGTGCCAGATGTCTCCCAGCAGTGCCCTGAGACAGGAGGGGTGGGGGCCTATCACTCACAGCAGTGCCCTGAGACAGGAGGGGTGGGGACCTATCACTCACAGCAGTGCCCTGAGACAGGAGGGGTGGGGGCCTATCACTCACAGCAGTGCCCTGAGACAGGAGGGGTGGGGGCCTATCACTCACAGCAGTGCCCTGAGACAGGAGGGGTGGGGGCCTATCACTCACCGCAGTGCCCTGAGACAGGAGGGGTGGGTGTGATGCACAGTGTGAGCCTTGATCATTGATTGTGACATTGCCATCATTCCACCTGTGTACCCACTGTGGCACGTAATGCTTTTTCCCTCACCAGGGGATGATGTCCCTATGACAAAGGTGCAATGCGTTGGCTGCATGACATGCCTTGTTGTAACCAGCTAATTTGTACCCATATGTCTCTCTGTGACATGTGGCTGGTGTATTGATGTGGTGTCACTTGTTCCTCCTCACAGGTAGGCGCCACTGCCAAGGAGCAGATCTGGCTGACCGCCGTCAGTGCCGTGAGGGGTGTGGATGGTCGGAGGCGGAGCCTGCCCCAGGTGAGGAAACGCTGGCAGGATATCCGGTGCTGGACGCGGAGGATTGCACGGCTCCTGCTGGGGGACTCACCTGAGAGCCACAAGAACCGCGGCCGCCGCCGTCTGAGCCACCTCCACAGGCTGTGCTGCCGGTGGTCTTTCCAGACCTGGAGAGGCGCTTACAGGCGATGCAGCAGCCAGAAGGGGGTAGGTACATGTGTGTTTGTTGTGTGTCACCGGCATTTGAAAGGGCACAGTAGCATGAATTCACTGGCAGGGTTTAAAGGTGCTGTGCAGATCCTGTTTGCCCCAGTATAGCGCTGTGCCCCTGCCACCCTTCCCCTCCTTGCAATGTGTTCCCTGGTCTGTGTGTAGTCACTCCTTCACAAGGTAATGTAGGCTGGCGCTTTGTCCACGAGAGCAATGACTGTAGCATCATGTGTGGGGGTGGTGTGTAACAGGTTGTGGGACCTTGCCTGTGCACTGTCAAGTTCACTGCATGTGGGTTCCATGTCAGTTGGCACTGATGCTGACTCCAGACATGGGAGTTGGTCTCTCATGTGTCATGCCTTACAGCGCGCATGTCCTATGTAGTGGCCTGTGACATGATGTGCATGAGTGTGCGATACACATAGTGCAGGGATGGTGACGTGTGTTGCAGTCATTACCATTCAGTAGCATGTAGTTGCGTGCCCACTACTGTCCCCTGGGGCACCTTTTCCTCAGTGGTGTATGTGTCATCATTAACGTGGCCAATCTCAGTGTCTACAGTGTAGGTTGTGCTCTGTGCCATTGTCCCCTGTCACCATGTATATAGACGTGCTATTTTGTACAGGTGTCCACTGTGCAGCCTGACCTGATTGTCCTTCTTCATACTCACAGTTGCCAGTGCCTGTGTGTCTTGTTATACTCATCTGAGGATGGGCACTGGTACCTCATTATTTGTACAGGCGCACCTTGGCTGTTTGGCGTACACTCTTGCTTTTTGCCTGCCCCTGTGTGTATCACCCAGACTATGAGATGTTGGTGCCACCTGTGTCTCAACAATTTGCCTCGTGTAGGGTCTTGTTGGGGCGGGCAATGCCTATGTGTCAAATCCCGATTTCTACTTGCTGGGTCTGGGCAGTGTGTGATGTGTCTGGACACACACGCAATGTGCAGTGACCGAGTCATGTTGGGCATGTTTTCAGCATTACCTATGCAGCATGTGTCTCAAGTTCATGGATATGGTCCCTGGTCATCGGTATTTTCGCCAACGCTGTGTGGTGCAGATGCAGTGCTGGGTTGTCCCCAGGGCCTGGGTGCTATGTCAGACTCCGTTTCCTGTGTTTAGCTATTGTCTCATGCTCTCCATGGTATTTCAGTGGCATGGTGGCTCAACCAACTGTGTGTTTCATGCCCTACATCGGTACCTTGTTCAGTAGATGTTAGGGATCTTCCTTTTCAGGCTATGCAATGTTACCTATGTAGATTGGACTCATGTGACAGATGTGTACAGGTGTCTGATTAATTTCTGTCTCTCCACCCTGCCCACAGCATCGTCGGGGGACACAGAGGGAGACATGGACACAGACCAGGCGGAGGGACCGAGCACCAGTGCCAGCCGTGACATCGGGTCTGGCACATCGAGTGGGACAGAGGCGGAGGAGAGTGTGGCCGAGGACCTGTCGACTGGCACATCAGACTACGAAGCTGACAGGTCCGAGGAGGATGTCTCCGAGTGGGCGGAGGCTGCACCAGCAGCTGACAGCGGAACAACACCTCGCCCCGCCCCCTCAGTTTCCATCAGCCGCCTCCCACTTGCTCGTGTCCCTTCCCAGCGTGCCCGGTCACAGCATGTCTCCTTCCTGCCAGGCACCGCACCCCCTGCCCCTGTCTCCACTGCTGCCGCCAATGCAGAGTCTGTGGACATCCAGCGGCAACTGCAGGTTGGTCAGGCTGCGATCCTTAATGTCCTCCATGCCCACGGCAAAACCCTCACCAACATCGAGGCTTTCTTGGAGGGCATTCATTCATCGCAGGCTGACCAACGCAACTTGCTGAGGTCCATCGACTCCACACTGACTGCAGCAGTGGGTCTCCTGCAGCGCGACCTCCCCCCACCTACCCCTGCCCCATCCACACTTCCCACTCCCATGCCTGTCCCACGTACACCCAGACGTCGGCATGCACCCACATCAACGGACACGGGCACCACACCAGCAGGGAAGGTCCACCGCACTCCTCCTGACACGCACACACAGGGTGAGGTAGGCACACCCACTGGGTCGGGGGGCAAATGTGTGACACGCAGCCATAGTGGGAGTCCGCATTCCACCCAGTCCACTCCCTCCAAATCCCCTCCCCTCAGCTCTCCTGGCCACATCTCCCCCAAGGACTCCTTCATGGCCGCTCTGTCCCTGAGCCCCACAGTTACACCACCACGCAAGCGGTCAAGGAGGTCCCCGGTCAGGGTGGTTGAGTCTCCCCCCCTGTCTCCACCCTCCCCCGGTGGCGCTGCGACCCATCCCTCTGACCCCACCCCCTCCTTGGGGCATGAGGTCCCTTCGGGTGCAGGGGACTCCCTGGAGGACCTTGCAAAGGTGTGTAGTGCCATCCTGGCCTCCGCCTTTGGCACTGACCCACCCCCTGTGGTGGAGTCCTCCATCCCTGCACCCACAACGCCGCCCCTTTGCCCTGATGTCCCTGCGGTGCCTGTTGCTTCCCCCCCCCCTGATGCCCTCACCAGTGTGGAAGACGATGCCATTTGACTGTGCAGGCAAGGTAGGGGACACGCATCCCACTGTGTCCCCCATCCAGCTGAGAATCATTGACTGCCCTATGGGCTTTGGGAAGATTGAACTGCCTGCGATCCACGGACATTGTGCTCATGCTGATTAAAGCTTAATTTTGTTTTCATTATCACACTACTGCTATGCTGGTATTGGTGTTGGTGGGGCTGCTACATGGTTTTTGGTGGTGTGTAAGGGTTTGGGTGTGTGGGATATGTAGTAGTGTACTGCTCATTGGTGGGACCCTGTGATCTGTGTGCCATCACAAGGTGTTGGCTAACTTTCTTTGTTCATGTAAGCAGTTACTGCATGGTGCACTTGTCCCAGGGTGTATTCCTTCCTCTGTGTACCCAGCTTTCTTCCCTGCAGGGTGTTCCCAATGTTTAGCGCAGAGCTGTGTCTACATGAGCTGTGTGTGTGATGGAGCCCTTCTACTTTGGCCATGCATGCAGGGCCATGTCTCCACCTGCAACAATCGTGGCATCCTTGGTGATCACTGTACTTGTGTGTGGAGTCTGTTGACATGAGTTCATGGGGACATGTTCCCTTGTAGCCAGTATGCATGTGGATAATTCTGGCCTCACACACATGTGTTACACCCCTCCTGTCTCAGGGCACTGGTGGGAGGACTCCACACCCACCCCTCCTGTCTCAGGGCACTGCTGGGAGTGATAGGCACCCACCCCTCCTGTCTCAGGGCACTGCTGGGAGGACTCTGCACACACCCCTCCTGTCTCAGGGCACTGCTGGGAGGACTCCACACCCACCCCTCCTGTCTCAGGGCACTGCTGGGAGGACTCCACACCCACCCCTCCTGTCTCAGGGCACTGCTGGGAGGACTCCACACCCACCCCTCCTGTCTCAGGGCACTGCTGGGAGGACTCTGCACACACCCCTCCTGTCTCAGGGCACAGCTGGGAGTACTCCACACCCACCCCTCCTGTCTCAGGGCACTGCTGGGAGGACTCCACACCCACCCCTCCTGTCTCAGGGCACTGCTGGGAGTGATAGCCACCCACCCCTCCTGTCTCAGGGCACTGCTGGGTGGACTCTGCACACACACCTCCGATTTCAGGATATGTACGCTTGGCACATACACGGTGGGGGTACGCTCAATGCATTCGAGGTGAGGGTACGAGTCTACTTGCACTGGTGTGGTGGGGGTACGCTCCTTGCATACGCGGGTGAGGGCTCGAGTCGTACTTGCACTGTTGGCATGGGGGGTACGCTCCATGCATACGCGGGTGGGGGTACGGGTCGTACTTACACTGTTGGGCTGGGGGGTACGCTCCTTGCATACGCGGGTGAGGGTTCGAGTCGTACTTGCACTGTTGGCATGGGGGGTACGCTCCATGCATACGCGGGTGGGGGTACGGGTCGTACTTACACTGTTGGGCTGGGGGGTACGCTCCATGCATACGCGGGTGGGGGTACGGGTCGTACTTACACTGTTGGGCTGGGGGGTACGCTCCTTGCATACGCGGGTGAGGGTTCGAGTCGTACTTGCACTGTTGGCATGGGGGGTACGCTCCATGCATACGCGGGTGGGGGTACGGGTCGTACTTACACTGTTGGGCTGGGGGGTACGCTCCATGCATACGCAGGTGAGGGATCGAGTCGTACTTGCACTGTTGGCATGGGGGGTACGCTCCATGCATACGCGGGTGGGGGTACGGGTCGTACTTACACTGTTGGGCTGGGGGGTACGCTCCATGCATACGCGGGTGGGGGTACGGGTCGTACTTACACTGTTGGGCTGGGGGGTACGCTCCATGCATACGCGGGTGAGGGTTCGAGTCGTACTTACACTGTTGGGCTGGGGGGTACGCTCCTTGCATACGCGGGTGAGGGTTCGAGTCGTACTTACACTGTTGGGCTGGGGGGTACGCTCCATGCATACGCGGGTGGGGGTAGGGTCCGTACATATCCGTCCCCACGCTATGTGATGTTTGTGCGGCCCGTACCCAGGCCTTTGCCACGTGGGTGCGATCCGTCCCGCCATTGTTGCGGTGACGTGTGTGGGCGTGGTCCGACTTGTACCCACGCTCTTCAGGCGTGGGTACGGGACGTACCTGTCTGGTTGTGTTGCCGGTTCGCGTGGTGACGGACTTCCGTTGTGGCGGTCGCTGGCTTATCAGGACACGCCCCCACCCCCTCGTGGTGACCAGGGCATGGGAGTCAGGTATGTCCAGGCCATGAGTGGTGTGTGACTTATGTGGTTGTTTTGTGGCCTGCCCTGGTCCTGCCACCCCCACCCCACCCCACTTTCCCCCCTCCCTTAGTTATTCTGACCTTCTGCGGCGTCTGCGTCGTAACCTGTAGAGGAGGTGGACTGCTATGAGGGCAGGGATGACTCGTAGGTTCGGGTCCATGTCTGTCCGTCGCGTACTGGTACTCCTTGCTCGCGTCGTCCTGTCGCGTACGGGTCCTCCTTGATCGCGTCGTCCTGTCGCGTACGGGTCCTCCTTGGTGGCGTCGTCCTGTGTGTCCGTCACGTACTGGTCCTCCTTGTTCGCGTCGTCGTCTGTCCGTCGCGTACTGGTGGTCCTTGTTCGCGTCGTCCTGATTTCCCGGCAGTTTTTGGCTGCCGCAAAACATTCACCGTGCGGGGTGACGTCGGTGCGAATCGTGATTCCTGGGTCGTGAATGGCTGGCTGCGAGCGTCCCGACGTCAGGTCGGCGCTTTCCCGGATCGCATTGGTAGGTGTTTTTTTGTTCGGTCGGGCTTTTTTACGATTCGTACGGTAATGGTGTACCTGTGCGAATCGTAATTCCTTGTTTGTGAAAATTGACGACCGGGTACGCGTCGGGCGGAGATTGTGCTCCGTCCGACGGTTCGTACCCGGTTTTTGCAGGATCGTGATCGGCACCTATGAATCCACTTTTCAGATTCTTAAAAAAGCACATGTCCAAACTGCTTTTTCAGACCAGCACCATGTGTAACCTGGGTGACTGCCTACACTCCAGCAAGGGCAACCAGCCTTAGTGATGCTGAATGTATTTGCATTACTGACTGAAACCTCAAACCCCACTCGCTTGTGAATACTGTGCATGATTCCACAGGGTAAGCAGCTGGGTGTGTGCTAAGAGTCTGCTTCTGCACCAAAAAATGGCTCCCCCTTTCCATCTAATGCAACTGTGAAATCACCAGAGCAATACGCAATAAATCTCTGCCTGTAATTCCTATATGCACACAGAGTCATGTTTTCACATTAGTCACAAAACGAAATTTCTTTGCCAATTTGAAAGCACACTTACTACTCTTTTTTTTGGCAAGTGATAAACACTTTTACAGACTGACACATTATGAATCCACTTTTCAGATTCTTAAAAAAGCACATGTCCAAACTGCTTTTTCAGACCAGCACCATGTGTAACCTGGGTGACTGCCTACACTCCAGCAAGGGCAACCAGCCTTAGTGATGCTGAATGTATTTGCATTACTGACTGAAACCTCAAACCCCACTCGCTTGTGAATACTGTGCATGATTCCACAGGGTAAGCAGCTGGGTGTGTGCTAAGAGTCTGCTTCTGCACCAAAAAATGGCTCCCCCTTTCCATCTAATGCAACTGTGAAATCACCAGAGCAATACGCAATAAATCTCTGCCTGTAATTCCTATATGCACACAGAGTCATGTTTTCACATTAGTCACAAAACGAAATTTCTTTGCCAATTTGAAAGCACACTTACTACTCTTTTTTTTGGCAAGTGATAAACACTTTTACAGACTGACACATTATGAATCCACTTTTCAGATTCTTAAAAAAGCACATGTCCAAACTGCTTTTTCAGACCAGCACCATGTGTAACCTGGGTGACTGCCTACACTCCAGCAAGGGCAACCAGCCTTAGTGATGCTGAATGTATTTGCATTACTGACTGAAACCTCAAACCCCACTCGCTTGTGAATACTGTGCATGATTCCACAGGGTAAGCAGCTGGGTGTGTGCTAAGAGTCTGCTTCTGCACCAAAAAATGGCTCCCCCTTTCCATCCAATGCAACTGTGAAATCACCAGAGCAATACGCAATAAATCTCTGCCTGTAATTCCTATATGCACACAGAGTCATGTTTTCACATTAGTCACAAAACGAAATTTCTTTGCCATTTTGAAAGCACACTTACTACTCTTTTTTTTGGCAAGTGATAAACACTTTTACAGTCTGTCACATTTTGAATCCACTTTTCAGATTCTTAAAAAAGCACATGTCCAAACTGCTTTTTCAGACCAGCACCATGTGTAACCTGGGTGACTGCCTACACTCCAGCAAGGGCAACCAGCCTTAGTGATGCTGAATGTATTTGCATTACTGACTGAAACCTCAAACCCCACTCGCTTGTGAATACTGTGCATGATTCCACAGGGTAAGCAGCTGGGTGTGTGCTAAGAGTCTGCTTCTGCACCAAAAAATGGCTCCCCCTTTCCATCCAATGCAACTGTGAAATCACCAGAGCAATACGCAATAAATCTCTGCCTGTAATTCCTATATGCACACAGAGTCATGTTTTCACATTAGTCACAAAACGAAATTTCTTTGCCAATTTGAAAGCACACTTACTACTCTTTTTTTTGGCAAGTGATAAACACTTTTACAGTCTGTCACATTTTGAATCCACTTTTCAGATTCTTAAAAAAGCACATGTCCAAACTGCTTTTTCAGACCAGCACCATGTGTAACCTGGGTGACTGCCTACACTCCAGCAAGGGCAACCAGCCTTAGTGATGCTGTATGTATTTGCATTACTGACTGAAACCTCAAACCCCACTCGCTTGTGAATACTGTGCATGATTCCACAGGGTAAGCAGCTGGGTGTGTGCTAAGAGTCTGCTTCTGCACCAAAAAATGGCTCCCCCTTTCCATCTAATGCAACTGTGAAATCACCAGAGCAATACGCAATAAATCTCTGCCTGTAATTCCTATATGCACACAGAGTCATGTTTTCACATTAGTCACAAAACGAAATTTCTTTGCCAATTTGAAAGCACACTTACTACTCTTTTTTTTGGCAAGTGATAAACACTTTTACAGACTGACACATTATGAATCCACTTTTCAGATTCTTAAAAAAGCACATGTCCAAACTGCTTTTTCAGACCAGCACCATGTGTAACCTGGGTGACTGCCTACACTCCAGCAAGGGCAACCAGCCTTAGTGATGCTGAATGTATTTGCATTACTGACTGAAACCTCAAACCCCACTCGCTTGTGAATACTGTGCATGATTCCACAGGGTAAGCAGCTGGGTGTGTGCTAAGAGTCTGCTTCTGCACCAAAAAATGGCTCCCCCTTTCCATCCAATGCAACTGTGAAATCACCAGAGCAATACGCAATAAAGCTTTGCCTGTAATTCCTATATGCACACAGAGTCATGTTTTCACATTAGTCACAAAACGAAATTTCTTTGCCATTTTGAAAGCACACTTACTACTCTTTTTTTTGGCAAGTGATAAACACTTTTACAGACTGACACATTATGAATCCACTTTTCAGATTCTTAAAAAAGCACATATCCAAACTGCTTTTTCAGACCAGCGCCATGTGTAACCTGGGTGACTGCCTACACTCCAGCAAGGGCAACCAGCCTTAGTGATGCTGAATGTATTTGCATTACTGACTCAAACCTCAAACCCCACTCGCTTGTGAATACTGTGCATGATTCCACAGGGTAAGCAGCTGGGTGTGTGCTAAGAGTCTGCTTCTGCACCAAAAAATGGCTCCCCCTTTCCATCTAATGCAACTGTGAAATCACCAGAGCAATACGCAATAAATCTCTGCCTGTAATTCCTATATGCACACAGAGTCATGTTTTCACATTAGTCACAAAACGAAATTTCTTTGCCAATTTGAAAGCACACTTACTACTCTTTTTTTTGGCAAGTGATAAACACTTTTACAGACTGACACATTATGAATCCACTTTTCAGATTCTTAAAAAAGCACATGTCCAAACTGCTTTTTCAGACCAGCACCATGTGTAACCTGGGTGACTGCCTACACTCCAGCAAGGGCAACCAGCCTTAGTGATGCTGAATGTATTTGCATTACTGACTGAAACCTCAAACCCCACTCGCTTGTGAATACTGTGCATGATTCCACAGGGTAAGCAGCTGGGTGTGTGCTAAGAGTCTGCTTCTGCACCAAAAAATGGCTCCCCCTTTCCATCTAATGCAACTGTGAAATCACCAGAGCAATACGCAATAAATCTCTGCCTGTAATTCCTATTTGCACACAGAGTCATGTTTTCACATTAGTCACAAAACGAAATTTCTTTGCCAATTTGAAAGCACACTTACTACTCTTTTTTTTGGCAAGTGATAAACACTTTTACAGACTGACACATTATGAATCCACTTTTCAGATTCTTAAAAAAGCACATGTCCAAACTGCTTTTTCAGACCAGCACCATGTGTAACCTGGGTGACTGCCTACACTCCAGCAAGGGCAACCAGCCTTACTGATGCTGTATGTATTTGCATTACTGAGTCCAACCTTAAATCCTTAAAGTATTCTTTATTTTTACCAGTACACCTTAATTTATCGTGAAAACATAGTCCATATTATTTTACATGTTCCTCACATTTAAATTTCTCCCAAAACAGAAAATAATAAACACAACTTCAACAAAAGGAATTCCATTTCTATTATTCAGTTCTTAATTTACCATATACATCCCCTCTCAAACTCTAAACTCACCTTTAAAATTAGTTAGCTGTGAAAGAAATGTGGCACTCAAACAGCAGATTATCAGAGCCAGGATCTCTGTTCTTTACACCTCTCTCCTCTCAGCAGAACCAGATAATGGCAAACTTTCCCTCTCTTTTTCCACACATATACATGTTAATTTCAAATCTCAGTGCTTCCCCCTTTTTTTCAAATGTAATCACACATTTCTATTGGTTGAAAACCAACCCTTTTCCAAAAGTACCCTTCCCCCAACTTGACTTCTGCCTAGTACCCTTCCCCCAACTTGACTTCTGCCTGCTACCATAGCAACAGCTCATGGAACACTGCTGTGTGGAGTTAGGTCAGAAGTTCACCAAACAATGTTTCAATTCCACAGAGCAAGAGTGCTTGACTTTTCAAACCTAACAGCAAATCCATAGTACTGTTCTTTGGTAACACATTTTTCTGTACCAATACAAAACATGCTTCTATTAATTTACACATACAGCCTAGTTTTTATTCTAGAATGGTATGAAACAGCCAATCAGTTCTTTTTTTTATGAAAAAAATATGTATGCCTCCATTTCCAAACTGTCTTTCATTTCTTTTTACCATTCTACTGAATTACACCTCCTGAGTGCATCCAGTTCTCCTTTGAAGATGTTCACAGTGTGGATTGTAGGGCACAGCTATGTCTTCTGGAGTGAAAAGTATGCAGAGAAAACAGGTATGATGAGAGACCTTGCTTTACCAAATGTAGACATTAAATGGATTGGTCAGAGAGGGTTAAAGTGGCACCAATTGATGCCATTGGTGAAATCCTTCATGCAAATCCAACACCCTGACCTCATAATAGTGCACTGTGGTGGCAATGACCTAGGCACTTTGACTGGGGTAGGTCTGGAAATGCTTATGAAGGACACCTTTGCACAACTGTTTTCACTTTTCCCTAAAACTGCCTTTGTGTTTTCTAACATATGCCAAAGGCAAAAATGGAACTGGTCCAATCATTTCTGTCCGCAGATTGACAAAGCAAGAAAGCACATCAACAAATCTGTTTCTGCTTTCCTCCGTGACTATGGTATGGGCTCCATTTACCACAACAACTTGCGTTACGACATGCAAGACATTTATAGAGGAGATGGTGTGCACTTCAATGATGAAGGGAACAGAGTCTTCCTCTTGAACCTTAGACTCTGCATCGGTACTTACTTGTAGGTACCACTAGAAAATCACTTCATAAACACAACGGCTCTTTTTAGAGCCCCCTAATATCTAAACACTTAAATCTGCATTTCATTTCATTTTTTATTTTTTTTTTCTACCGTACGCGTACGTAAGCTTACCGTACGCGTACCCCGCGATTTTTTTTAAAATCAATAAATGTTTTCTTTGTACTTTTCTGTCCTTCTTTGACCCCCTTACAAATGTTAGGGGGTCTGTAACTCTCCTCCTTGCCCCCTTTTCAAGATATCACTCTTTTTTTTCTGAGTGAAACACACGAAATGGCGGCCACCGCTTCCTGGTTTCGACCGATTCGAATGTTTACTAAGATCTAAGAGCCAATCAGAATCGCGCTCGCGCACGCCACCGTACGCGTACGGTAAGCGTACCGTAAGCGCACCGTAAACTGGCTCAGATATATATATTGATTTAAAGGCTATTTTCTCAGAATCTACTGAACAGATTTACACCAAACCTACAAAAGGCACTTCCTTGACCTGAGGACTACCTCTCTGCCAAATTTCTAGTAAATCTGTTCAGCCGTTCGGGCTGTAGCTGTGTCTAAAGGTCCTATGGAAAAATGCATGGGAAAAACGCGTTTTGGGACCCCCCTTTTATCTCAGCCCCCGCTTGACGAATCCCTCCGAGACTTTCAGGGTAGGAGCGGAGCGGAGCGCCCCACCTATTTTGAAAAATTCGCGAGGATTCGTCAGCCGGCGCAAAAGTTATTCCAAATAGAATGTTGCGGATTTCCTATGGAAACGTGGTCCTAACTATAACTACCTACTGGCGACCGCCAGTAGGTAATATATATATATATATGAGTGATGTATATATATATATATGAGTGATGTCACTGACCATGTCATGAGTGATGTAATATTTGACGTCATCAGCAGTGGATTGCGGGCGCGCGAGTTATAGTTAGCTGAACTAACTATAACGGGGGAATTTCAATGGTTTTGTACGAGTGAAATGTCCAGCTAACTATAACATGTGTGAAACCTATGGTTTTTTCAGTGAATTTGCAAGGTTTTTTAAATGCTAATTCCTAACTATAACGTGTGTGAAACCTATGGTCTTTTCAGTGAATTTGCAAGGTTTTTTAAATGCTAATTCCTAACTATAACGTGTGTGAAACCTATGGTTTTTTCAGTGAATTTGCAAGGTTTTTTAAATGCTAATTCCTAACTATAACGTGTGTGAAACCTATGGTTTTTTAAGTGAATTTGCAAGGTTTTTTAAATGCTAATTTATGAATGTATTATTATATTTTTAAATATTTATTTTACAATAAACTACCTATGTATATAGTTATAGATTGACTTTATCCTGTAATATGGAATGGCTCAGCTCTTTTTTTTTTTAAATTTGGATAAAGTTGAACAGCATAGTTAATATCTTCTATAAACTTATAAACACTTTAAAATTATTATTTTTTTTTTTTAAGGGTTTTTGACCGTGTGTGCACAGTCCGCGCACTGTGCGCGCATGGTGCACGCATGCGTACGTGCTCCGTGTGCGCATGCGTACATGCTCCACGTGCGCATGCGTACGTCGTGCGTGCTCCGTACGCGCATGCGCGCGTGCTCTGTGCGCGCACCGTGTGCGCACGGCAAGTCATGTGATTTAGAAACCACACTTTTCATTGGTTTATAGTAGCTTCAGGTCATGTGATTAAGAAACAACACTTTTCATTGGTTTATACTAGTTTCAGTTCCAGAAACTTCCAACACCACACCCACTCCCCTCATTATTTCTTCTGATTCCCTGGGAGAAGGGGCTGAGCAGCTTTTCCAGTACTTCAGTACTTGAGAATGGCAGAGCAGCAGTCATCTTCTGGGAGTGAGCAGGAGACCCTTGTGAGACAGAGGAAACAGAAAGACTCTTTTATATGGCAATTTTTTACATTTTCAGAGGGGCAGAAGAAGGTGAATGCTCCAAAAGTCACCTGCACTATTTGTGGTGTTGTCTTATCAAGAGGAGATCCTAAAAAGAAATACTCTTTTAGTATTTTCACTATGATCAGGCACGTTAAAGGAGTACATCCTGTGGCTTTTGCTCGAGCTGCTAGAGACAACCCTCCAGCAGCTCAGCCGAGCACATCCGCAGCAGCTCCGCCGAGCACATCATCGGCAGCTCAGCCGAGCACTTCGTCTGCGGTGGCAGCTTCACCTGCTTCTGTTCCTCTGGATATACACTCTCTGTTCAAGAGGGTGCATATACGGTGCAATGCGTGCAATGCTCTTCTCTCTTATGGTGAAACCAGCATTCCCCTAATAGAGAGCAAGATACAGCAGCACACATGCGGCACCCCATACTTTTTTTCATTTTTTTGTTCCTTTGTTCCTCAATTAACACAACTGCTCTTTTTAGAGCCACCTAACATCTAAACACTTAAATTAGATTTTTAATTCTATTTTTTTTAAGCACCTCGTGATTTTTTTAAAAAAAATTACAATGTTTTTTTCACCCTTCGGGTTCCTTCAGGGACCCCCTGACAAAAGCTAGGGGGTCAGGAACTCTGTACCCTGCCCCCTTTTCACGTTCTCCACCTTTCCTTTTCACTGTCACACACAAAATGGCGGGCAACACTTCCTGATTTCGACCGATTCGAATGTTGACTGACATGTAACCACCAATCACAATTACGCTCGCGCACGGCACCGTGCGTGCACGGTGCGCGCATATAGATATTTATGTACTTTTAACTGCAATTTTCTCAGGAACTACTGAACAGATTGACACCATATATGCAAAAGGCACATGCCTGACCTGAGGACTACCTCTTTGCCAAATTTCAAGTAATTCTGTTCAGCCGTTCGGTCTGTACCTTCGACTAAAGGTCCTATGGGAAAATGCATGGGGAAAACGTGTTTTGGGACCCCCCTTTTTTCTCAGCCCCCGCTTGACAAATCACCCCGAGACTTCCAGGGTAGGAGCTGAGCGGAGCGCCCCATTAGTTTTGAAAATTTCGTGAGGATCCGTCAACCGGCGCCAAAGTTATTCAAAATAGAATTTTCAGATTTCCTATGGAAACACGGTCCTAACTATAACTATCTACTGGCGACCGCCAGTAGATAATATAAAAGCTCCACAATTCCCTCGTTTTGTAGTAGGAAAAACGGCACTCACGGGACTTCGTTACAGCAATGGTTTATTTGTTAAACCGAAAACAGACGCGTTTCAGAATAGATCCTTCATCAGTGTTTACAGTACGCGCTGTGAGGCGCCATTTTAAAGCATCAAGTCAATTATCATCGAAAAAGACAAGGGCTGGCGACGCACCATATTGCGAGCGCCATCTTGGAGAGGTTGTTATTACATTGCCTACTATGTCACAAACAGTCAATATATCTTATAAAACAAAGAATATTCATTGAAAATTCATCAAAAGTTCATTTGGTCATATGTTGTTGCTGTTATAGTGATCATAAATCCAATTACAATCTCGCCGTGTATCGGCCACTTGCAACCTGTTATCCCAGGTTTCTATTCTGTCTATTCTGAAACGCGTCTGTTTTCGGTTTAACAAATAAACCATTGCTGTAACGAAGTCCCGTGAGTGCTGTTTTTCCTTCTACAAAACGAGGGAATTGTGGAGCTTTTATATTTTGCGGTGCACCGCCGCATTCTGGCACCCGCCCCCCTGAGTGACTCGCATTTCGGTGCATTGGAGCAGTATGTAACCGACCATCCCGGAACATTTGCAATCGTGTAGGAGGTCAAGAGGAGAGACCGCGACAACGATCTACAGCACGTCTGGCAAACTATAGAAAACATCGGTAAGCCAGCTTTCTATACTTATGCGCTTGTTGAAAAAACTGTATCCAGGATTGGGCGAGGGAATAAGAAACAGCATAAAAAATAAACCGAAACGGAGCCCGGGATCGGAGCTCCACGCTAAACACTCAGATAAGTATGTTTAGCGTTACAGAGCGCAAAGAGGCAGCGAATGACATTTTTTTAAAAAACAGGTCAGACCCAAGGAATATTTCAAAAGCCACAACAAGCAATGTCCCAGATACATTGTTAATACTCTACACGAAATTGGAAAGGCTATATGAGAGGGAGACACGCAAGTGGTGGGAGGCCACTTCATTACAAAATTACATTGAAGTTGAGAGGGTCCCCAGGGGCTTGCGGATATACACTGTCCCAGCATACGAGAATCCGGATCCGATGCTTTTAGAAGCTTGGGCGGCTCACACAGCTCTTTCATGCAAAGGGATGCTGGAGATACTCGTACAATTCGCCTTGAGTGACAGAGACAAAACCCTCAAAGAGATAGAAACTCTAGAAGAGGAATTAAGTCAGAACCTAGATAAAGACCAACAAGAAAAATTAAGAGAAGCCATGAAACAACGACTCACAAAATATGAAATGAAAATTAAATCACGAACACAAGAGAAATACAATCGGGACGAGAGAGATTACGCGATGGGGAGAGCCCTAACCTTCGCCAAGAAATTTGAACAACCACGAAAAGAAGTGGTAAACAAAAACAAAACAACGATAATTGAGAAACTACCTAAAGTCGAAACCTCAGAGTCCGATGTAACTGAAAACGAACAATCGGAAGATGATTCAGCCTGCACTCCGGGAGAACCCATAAAGACCCCTTTTCAACAGGAGTTCAATGTCATCCGACTGTGGTAAATTTTAATTACCTAGACTTAATTTATGCGGTAAAATACAATACGAATAACTCAGTAAAAATAAGAGGCAGAATCCGTGGTATTCGAGGGTATAATAGGGTATTTATTCCTTACAAAGGAATGATGATGGTTCGAACCAGGCAATCGAGTTCCGTCACCACGAAGGTTCAGGAAGGGATCAGCCATACATTATTGACAAGTTGTCATATTTATATTGAAGTGCATTACAGTAAAGACAGATGCAGGAGGCGTAACAGCTGATAAGAATGCATACGTAATGAAAAGGCGTTACAATAGGCGTGCATAGAGGCGTATACAAAAAAACGTCATTATGATGATGACACAAGTGGGTGGATCCATAAGAGAATCCTGCAAAGTCAGCGGAAATACATGGCAGAGATGCGCGCGCAGCCGCATGACGTGTGATTGACGTGTAACTAGAGGGTGAAGGGAACTTGACATTTAGCCCTACATGAGAAGACAGAAGTCTGGGGTGTCAGGACAACCTAGTCCTAAATCATATCTAATATCTTGTGTTTAAGGAACTATATTATCTGGAAGGAAAGGTCTTCTCGGACAGATCCTATTCTATACTGACTGCTAGTGCGTGTACAAGCGTCTAAGTGTCTACATGAGATGCGAGGGGGCATGGGCCTACCATGGTAACGAGAGTCATGAATTACTTGCACAGAGACAGTAAGGCCGGGCCCTTTGCTCTGCAGCTAGAGGGATGTTTACCTAAGCTACTTAGACAGGAATGCATTTCTTGAGGAGCGGAACAGATAACTTGAAGGCTGAATACAGTTTGGCAGGCAACAGGCCGGGCTTAGGCACCGTTAGCCGCGCAGGAAGTAAGACAAAGTTCATGGATACAGATGCAGGTCCAGGCTGGAGCATTCAGAGGCAGAAGCAGGAAAAGGCTCGATGGCAGAATTCAGGGCCTACCTTGCCAGAGCTGGAAAACGTGAAAAGTATACCATATAAAGACGGTGGCAAGGCATACTTAGGAACGGAATATCTGGCCCATTCATGGCAGATATGAAAGAGTACATATTAACGTTGGACACAATTGTATTTGCGTCTTCATAGCTTGAAGTGGAGGGAACATACATGTACTTGTAGCATGTACATGGAGCCGTTGGGGTCTAGATAGGGGACACAATTGACCATAAAAAATCATATTTCCTCATTCCCTCCTTGTCCCCTACGGACCCTCATGAAATATCGATCTTCAGGAATCCATCAATCTGTTCATGTAATATCATTTGCTCTTCTTTCTTCTTCCGGGATCTTGAACGAAAACTTGAACGTGGAATACACGATGTGGCACACAGGCCGCAAATCGCTGGTCCACATTGTAGACACAGGCAACAACTGAATACTATGAGAAGGCCAATACCTAGGAAGGATAGGACTTTCCATCCCCAGGCTGACAATACACTCCAGAACCAACCGGACCATGTCCAGGTGCCTGCATTCTGATGTATCTGGTTTGCAATCTTGTGAAGACGAGTTATGGCTTTATATACGGATGGCGCGTTTTCTGGGATGAAAACACAGCAACTTGATCCGATGACCCTACAAGCTCCGCCCCTATCTGCTAGGATGACGTCAAGGACAAGACGATTTTGGAGAACAACAATCCGCATCGCAGACTGCTCCTCTGTTAAGTTGCCTAGGGCAGAGGTAGTTTCATTCACTACTGCTTCAAGGGTTCTGGTTAATCTACGTATCAGTTTACTGTTTGAGACAACACCTATGTAAGGAAAGAGACCTTTATTGAAGTCTGTATATTGTTCCCATGCGGTTTCAGTGTAGTCAACAATCGGGATATCTCTCTGGGGTCTATGGTGTACTAGATTGGTATTTCTATGATAATCAGGAGGGGCTAGGAAAACAGGTGGCAAAAGGAATGCAATGTAACAGGTACCATCCCAGTCTGGAGGTAGACGTATATATGCGGTATGACCACATATGAAGTAGGAATGACGGGAAGCTCTAAATGTAGACTTGCCTTTATCACTGAATTCGATCACAGTAGTACATTTACTATGACCCAGGTGTACTGAACCATTCTTTCTTACACAGAATTCACCTTTGACGGGTAATACGGACATAGCAGGCAAGACTAGTGTAGCTTCAGATTCAACATTTAGAATCATGAGGTCAAGTGTAAAATTACCTAATCCATACACTTCATTTTCTAGGTCCGTTCCTGTTCTTTTGGGAAGTCCCTCCTTGTTAGGATGACAGGCTTTAAGCAAAACTAAGTTCAGGTTTCCCCATACCCAGTTGCTCTGGTATACTACAGTGTTTGAATCTAAAGAGTTAATAAAACTAAACCATGCTCCACAGGAACCATTGTGTGTAAATGGGTACGGAAAGAGAGGCAGAACTCCTTTGTATTTCTGATAGGGAGGGAGTCGGCCACATATCCAACAATTTGTAGCATTGCTGGTCTGATGGGAATGATGTAACATACTAATGAATGTGTTGTTGCGCAGCGCAAATCTATAGGACAACTCATGTGGAGGTAGTTCACTAAAAGAATGTTCGGCAGTAACATTGTAAGCACGCTTGAAAATAGGATAGTACATGTGTAACAGTATACTTGCAGCAATAATAAAAAGACTTAGAAAAAACATAATCAATAATGTCACTATACAGTGACTATGAAGTGATTTACAGTATGCATTTTTCTTGAGCTGTTTCTGTCTATTTTTCTCTCTAATTCGGTCTAGAGGATACATGTCAAAGACTTAATTCAACCGATTCACCTTGGAGAGGACTTAAACAATCGAATTGTCTGACTTGCTAGACCTTAGTTTCAGTTTGTATTCCTGTGTTTCAGTCTGTTCAACCAGGGGGAGTTTTGAATCAGTCTCTGGAAGGGGGCAGGGCTGAGAGTTCAGTTCGGATGGTAGTCCATGAAATTTCTTGATATGACTCGAGTGTAACCAACCCTTGCGACCTTCGACCTTTACTGCTGTCCTCGTCGTTAGGAGAACCAGCTTTGGTTGTAGCCAGCGAGGCTCCAGCGGACTCCTCCTGTCGAAATTTCTGACGAAAACGAGATTTCCCGGAACCACTTCATGGGGCTTTACCTCGGTGTTGTCGGGAAAGGCTGCAGCTACCTGTGAACGGCAAGACTATAGTGCAGACATCAAGGAAGCAAGGTAATCTGTCAGCATATTACAATCAACATCAGTTATTTTACGAGGTATGGGCGTCCCCCACATATTTGGTGGCCTACCGAAGACCACCTCGTACAGGGATAGCCCTGTGCGAGAATGTGCTACCATTCTCATGTAAAATAGTGCAACCGGTAAGGCTACTATCCAGTCGACACCTTTCTCTCTACAGATTTTAGAAAGCCGTATTTTCAGGGTCTGATTATGACGTTCCACGAGACCTGCTGCCTCGGGATGTCGGACACAGTGGAATTTCCATTGATAGCCTAACAAGAGTGAAATGTGTTTCATTAGCTCGGATGAGAACGGCTGGCCATTATCTGAGTACACGATACGGGGCAAACCATACCGTGGGAAGAATTCACGAACTAATTGTTTGGCAGTAGTCGGGGCAGTGTAATCTGAAACGGGATACGCCTCTGTCCAACGGGAAAGAGCGCATACAACTACGAGGACGTATTTGAATCCTCGACATCGTTCCATCTGGATATAATCCATCTGGAGGACTTCAAAAGGGTGATCGGGAGGTTGAAATCCACCCTGTTCTACAGGTACGCCTTTACCTGGATTGAAATGACAACATATCATACAAGTTCGGACTTTCTGTTTGGCTGCAGCTCGTAAGTTTTTGTTGAACCAAATGTGTTGAATACTGTCTAACATAGCTTTTTCTCCTAGATGTGCTGGACTATGTATTGTGTTAATGATAACTTGAACCATTGAGTCGGGGAGAAACCATATAGATTTTCCCTTCGTCATCCATCCCTGATCGGTTTGGATCCCTCCTAATTCAGTCCATTTCTTTATTTCCTCTGGTGTAGCATGTGTCTGTATGTCAATTACATCAAGAGCGGGATCCTTAACTGTCATGCAGTGTGTCGGCGTCGGAACTATTGTCTTTGTCAAGTCAGTTGCATGAGTCTGATTCTGTGCTCTTTGTTTAGCTGTTCGGTCTGCTAGGTCGTTACCCTGGGAAATGATATCGGTGATTTTTGTATGAGCTTTACACTTCATGATAGATATTGAAATAGGTAGATGTATTGCATCTAATAGAGCTTGAATGAGGGGACCGTGTTGAATGTTGGCACCGTGAGAAGTCAAATAACCTCTCTCTCGCCAAAGGACTCCGAAGTCGTGTACAACTCCGAATGCATAACGTGAATCTGTGTATATGTTAACTTTTCTATTCTTGGCTTGAATACAGGCTTGTGTCAGAGCAATAAGTTCTGCTGCTTGAGCTGATAATGTGTCGATACAATTTGTTTCAATGACTTCGGTGTCTGTCGTGACTGCATAGGCGGCCACTAACTTTCCTGTACTTGTTCTCATACATGAACCATCTACATAAAGTGTCAGGTCTGGATCTGGTAATGGGACATCTGTCAAGTCTTGTCTGGGTTTCGTCGTAATAGTAATGACTTCAATACAATCATGTGCCAGTGGGTCTGTTCCACTTAATGGCAAAAGTGTGGCAGGATTTAATGTACTACAACGTCTGATTTCTATGTGTGGCTGAAACAATGTGAGTTCGTAACCTGTCAGTCGTGCTATAGTCAAGTGTTGTGTCTGTGTCCGGTTCAAGAGAACCTCTACTGCGTGTGGTACTTGTACTGTCAATTGATGTCCTAATACTATGGAATCGCTTTGTCTAATCGCTAGAGCTGTCGCTGCAACTGATTTCAGACACGCAGGAAGAGCCTGAGCTACGGGATCTAATGGGCTAGAAAAGTAAGCACATGGCTTGTGTGATCCTGTTTGTTCCTGCGTGAGTACTGACAAGGCAGTACCTTCACGTTCTGTAACAAAGAGTGTAAAAGGCTTACTGTAACATGGTGTCGCTAAAACAGGTGCTTGGCATAAAGCTTTCTTTAAGCTTTCAAATGCTTGTGTATGTTCTGGATTCCAAGGGAGGACAGTCGATGTCGCTGCCTCCTGTGTTGTCAACTGAATGAGTGGTTTAGCTAAAAATGCATATTGGGGAATCCACTGCCTACAGTACGAAGTGAGGCCTATGAAGGCCCGTACCTCCTTTTGTGTCTTGGGTGGTGGCATGTTTACAATTAACTGGATGCGGTCAGGTGTGAGCTGTCTCCCCCATTTGGACAGCAAGTGCCCTAGGTACACAACTTGCTGGGCACAAAATTGCAGCTTTGAAGGGGACACCTTGTGCCCCTTGTCGGCTAAGAAATGTAAAACCGTCAGTGATGCTTTTTCACATTCGGGTTCGCTTCGGGCGGTGATCAGCAGATCATCGACATACTGAAGCAGTGCAGTGTTAACAGGCATGTGGATACTGTCAAGTTGTCTTTTCAGTGCTTGGCTGTAGATGCTAGGACTTTCTGTAAATCCTTGAGGTGCGCGTGCGAATTTAAAACTTCGTCCATTTAAACTGAATCCGAACAAATATTGGCTTTCCGGATCGATTGGGACGCTGAAGAAGGCGTTCTTGAGGTCAATTACAGTAAAGAACGTTGCCTCTGAATCAATAGCTGTCAGCAATGACGAGATATCTGGGACCACGGGATATTGTGGTACAATGCATTTATTCAATTCTCGCAGATCAATAACTAATCGATATACTGGGGGTGCTTTTGGGTCGGTTCTTTTAAGAATCGGAATAATCGGAGAATTACATACATTGGAGTCGGTTTCTACAACCACTCCTTGTGCAATGAGCTCGTCAATTATTTGCAGTAAAGCCACTACAGCATCCGGAGGTAATTTGTATTGTCGCATTCGTGGTAATACCACTCCTGCTTTGAGTGTAACTCGATATGATGTGATGTGCATACAACCTACATCAGTGGGGCCTTGTGCCCATAAGTGTGCAGGTAGATTCTGTAACCGGTGATCCATGTCTCTAGATACGTAGTGACCTTTAAAGTCACGCAAAAACAGTCGTACTCCGTCCGGAGAACAGCATATTATGGCTCCTAGAGCTTTCAATGTTTTAATACCTAACAAGTTTTCTGGGCATGATTTCGTAAGCAATAGATCTGTAGTCCGTGTTAATGGACCGACTGTGAATGCAAGTGGTTGCGATACTTCGTTAATAGTGGGCTTTCCTGAAAAACCAAGGGAAATATTTTGTGAGCCTGAGAGGGGTGCCCCTGGAACTTCATCGTGACTTATAGTTGTTCTGCTTGCCCCTGTATCGAGTAGAAACTTTCTGTCTTTCCCTAATACTTGACTCTGTACATAAGGACCCTCTTGATCTACAGGAACCTCAATAAGGGGTAAGCCAACTTCCCTCTCTAGGCTATTTCATGTGTATCGCTGATACTCCGGATAGTCATTTTGTGCGTACTGGTACATCTGTTGTGTCGTGTTCTGTGTTGCGGCAATAGGCTGTGGCTGTTGTTGTGGTACGGTCTGTTGTGCAGCTTGCATAGGCTGTATATTCTGAGGTACTTGTTGTTGGATCTGATCCTGTCTAGGCGGACGCGGTCTCTCCTTTGTTTTACCCGTGGAGATATTATGTTTTAGAACTGCACAATCGTTTATATAATGACCTGGCTGTTTACAATAGTTGCATGTCCCTTTAACGGGAACCGCTGAATTACTGGACTGTGTTGCACCCTTTTTATGACCGTCAGCTGGAACTGACTGAGCGACAAGCATTTTCATTTTCGTGTCTTTCATACGTCTTTGTTCGTGTTCTTGTTCTTCTCTAATTCTATTCTGGTGATACTGTAACATTTGTAACATTTGTGAAGGGGTATTAGCTTGCCAAGTGCTCTCAACTTTCAATACTCTGTTTTTAACCTGCGGCAGGGAATTCTCGACTAGTTTTGTTACAAAAAGGTGTGGATATGACTCACTATTTGCTGTCAAGCCGCTATTAATACCAAAACATTTTTCAAATCGGGAATAGAAATCACTGGTGTCTTCCTCGGGTTTCTGTTTACAAGCTGAGATTGCTCCCCAATCTTCCTTTTTCGTAGTTAACAAACGTGGCAATACTTGCACTAATAGACCGGGCAATGCTTTTGTTTTGTCCCCAAGCCCTACGCCTGCAGATCGGTTATTTTCTTCATTTTCTAATGCGGTCCAATCAATCTTTTGGTCTCCCACCTCCCATTCTTTTTCCTTGAGTTTCTCATAAATACCGGCAGGCAATAATACTTTCAATATTTTCATAATGTCAGGATAGGTATAATCACCCATGAGTAACATGTCCTTTAGTTCACGGTGGAAACCTGCTGGATCTTTGTCATGGCTGGGCACTAATTTTTTCATTTCCAATAGTTCTATTTTGGTTATGGGCGTGTACACAAACACGCGTCTAAACGTATTGTCATCATTCCTGACTGGGTGTACTTCGCGTAAGGGATTCTGTCTGTCTATGTAATACGGGTTTCTCTCCATGGAAGGAGCTGGATCATGTTCTGGACACAAAAAGGCACTATATCTATGTCTATATTCTAGAATTACTTTAATTAGATCGGTACCTAGACCTCTCCATTTATTCGTGAGTAGTTCTATCAATATATCAGGTAGGGGACCAGGATCGGAGTGTTGGCCTTTATATAATATAAGGAGATGTTGTACCATGTATATACTAGCTAAACGTTGTTCGTCTGGGGCAAGATTCAGAAACGTGTGTGCTAGCGCATCATCACTATATTTTTCAGAGCTATCAGCCCAATGTACTGCTGACCTGGCTAATTCTTGTTCATCCATAGAATCGAGCACATGGTACCCCCTTCGTTCTCGAAGTAATTTATCAGTAGCCTGGAATAAGTGTTCAGGGGTCCTTGGATTTGTAATAACTGTTTGAAAAATTCTGTTACATTCTGGATGTATCGGACGTATTGTCTTATTAAAAGATCTTCCTTTTCCTACATAGGCTATCATTTGTTTAGCTGGTAATTCGAATTGTCCTGTGTTCATTTCTGACTGTTCCTCCTCCTCTTCCTCTGATTCAGTTTTGTCTGCTTCTACTCTGTTTTCATGTATTCGTTCTACTTCTTTTCTGATCCTTCGGCAAATGGCTTCTATACACTTCTGTTTATCATGTCTCCCGTCTGTTATATTCTGACCCCATTTGGTAAGTGCTTGCATTTCCTCCGAATCTACCTCAGGCCTGTCTCTATTTCTGATCAAACAATTTATAAAAAAGCGTAACAGTAATTTTTGTATGTCTACTTTCTGGTATTCCATGGCTTCGGCAATACTTTCAGGACCCTGCCCTGATTGGATAAAGCGATATATTTTGTCTAGATGTTCAACCATTCCCGGTAACGTCATTAAATAGTAAACGTACTGAAGACAGCAACATTCTGTCGTGTTTTCCTGGCACTGGATCATATCTACAATCGGAAAGAGGCTCGTTTAATATACTGTCTGATATTCTTTGGGGTGTGCGTCGATATGCTAAATCTCTATAAGTCAATCTAGTGTTTGGCGGTGGCGTGGAAAAACCTCCTGTCGCACCCCCTGAGGTGCCAAGTCCAAAAGGATTTGTTGGGTGCAGGGTAGAGAGTGTGGGTGCAGGAAGGACTGTGGAAACAGATGGAATGGTTAGGACTTGAGTAGGAGTTCGTTGCTGCAGAGGTGAGTGCAGCTGGTTTTGGGGTTGAGTGTCGTTAACGGGTGGTGTGCGTGGCTGCACACCATTAGCATATTCGGGGGCTGCATCGTCTAAATAGGAAGAAAGGAAAATGTCTTTTGCGGTCTTGGGATGTACTTTAATCGGGAGTAACGGAGGTGGCAGATCTTCTGGTACCTCCAAAGTGGCCTTAGGCAAACCCTCGGCCAGAAGAGGATACATACCATTCATAAGAGTGTTTCGTTGTCTGTCTACTTGTTCTGATTTTACTCGGGTACCTTCGTCAATTAATATGTTTTCTCGGGCCTTTTCTGAATCTTCCCTACTTTTCTCTTCCTTTCTGAGCGCTTTCTCTGTGCGCCTATGCGATTCTTTACGCCATAGTTCAATGGCATCTTTCTGTGACTGTCTGGCTTTCTTTTTCCATAACGCTTCTTCTATTCTCATGATGCAATCTGCATCCCATGTTCCAGCAGCGGGCCATCTCTGACTCTCTGTCAAATCCTTGGTGTAGTCCACCCATAGATCAAGATATAATACGGCATCTAGGCCATGTTTATGGTACATAAAGTACCCTGGAGTGTCCCTAGGTGGGATAGGAACAGCTTCCTCGAGTATCCCTTTTCTAGTTTTTATCTGTCTTAATTTTGAAAATAACGGCATCTTGAACCTTGTTACTTAATTCTTACTTTTACTCGGACCTGAACACAATTTATACAATAAACACAATAATGAAGATCGAACAATCACTCATACCACGACATTAAAACATATCAAAACCTTTTAGAACGAACAATAACAATTAGAATAAAACTAGTTAACTGCATAATACTAAATATACTGTATGTACTGCTAAACAGTACAGATACACTGCTAAAACAGTGCAGACCAGGTCTGTGTACCCAGACCCGTCTTGACCGGCACAAACTAATGTGCACGTCTAGATGCGTCCTCAGCAACGGTACTCACCGGGAAGCACGGAACGGAAGGCCTCGGAAGTCTGGACTGGACTAGACCAAACTGGACTGGACTGGACTCGTGACTTAGATACTTCGGAACTTCGGAATCTGGCGGGCCTCTGTATACCTCGGATCTTGCTCTCTCAGCTAGGCTCTGGTCGGGATTCTCCGCACTCCTCACCGCCTTGTCTGGGTGTTGATCGCAGCCTCAGTCGCCCCCGTTGGCCTGAGGGAGATACAGGAAATCCTGCGGGTAAGTGTAATTGTCCGTCCGGCTGTGGCAGGAGACCGGGTCTGCAACGCACCTCCGGCGCGTGGGGTGTGAGAGGTGTCCCTATTCGGGCGCCAATTATGTGGTAAATTTTAATTACCTAGACTTAATTTATGCGGTAAAATACAATACGAATAACTCAGTAAAAATAAGAGGCAGAATCCGTGGTATTCGAGGGTATAATAGGGTATTTATTCCTTACAAAGGAATGATGATGGTTCGAACCAGGCAATCGAGTTCCGTCACCACGAAGGTTCAGGAAGGGATCAGCCATACATTATTGACAAGTTGTCATATTTATATTGAAGTGCATTACAGTAAAGACAGATGCAGGAGGCGTAACAGCTGATAAGAATGCATACGTAATGAAAAGGCGTTACAATAGGCGTGCATAGAGGCGTATACAAAAAAACGTCATTATGATGATGACACAAGTGGGTGGATCCATAAGAGAATCCTGCAAAGTCAGCGGAAATACATGGCAGAGATGCGCGCGCAGCCGCATGACGTGTGATTGACGTGTAACTAGAGGGTGAAGGGAACTTGACATTTAGCCCTACATGAGGAGACAGAAGTCTGGGGTGTCAGGACAACCTAGTCCTAAATCATATCTAATATCTTGTGTTTAAGGAACTATATTATCTGGAAGGAAAGGTCTTCTTGGACAGATCCTATTCTATACTGACTGCTAGTGCGTGTACAAGCGTCTAAGTGTCTACATGAGATGCGAGGGGGCATGGGCCTACCATGGTAACGAGAGTCATGAATTACTTGCACAGAGACAGTAAGGCCGGGCCCTTTGCTCTGCAGCTAGAGGGATGTTTACCTAAGCTACTTAGACAGGAATGCATTTCTTGAGGAGCGGAACAGATAACTTGAAGGCTGAATACAGTTTGGCAGGCAACAGGCCGGGCTTAGGCACCGTTAGCCGCGCAGGAAGTAAGACAAAGTTCATGGATACAGATGCAGGTCCAGGCTGGAGCATTCAGAGGCAGAAGCAGGAAAAGGCTCGATGGCAGAATTCAGGGCCTACCTTGCCAGAGCTGGAAAACGTGAAAAGTATACCATATAAAGACGGTGGCAAGGCATACTTAGGAACGGAATATCTGGCCCATTCATGGCAGATATGAAAGAGTACATATTAACGTTGGACACAATTGTATTTGCGTCTTCATAGCTTGAAGTGGAGGGAACATACATGTACTTGTAGCATGTACATGGAGCCGTTGGGGTCTAGATAGGGGACACAATTGACCATAAAAATTCATATTTCCTCACGAAAAGAAGTGGTAAACAAAAACAAAACAACGATAATTGAGAAACTACCTAAAGTCGAAACCTCAGAGTCCGATGTAACTGAAAACGAACAATCGGAAGATGATTCAGCCTGCACTCCGGGAGAACCCATAAAGACCCCTTTTCAACAGGAGTTCAATGTCATCCGACAGTCATGGTTAAGAGGGGGAAAGAGCAAACCCCCGGAAAGCGAAAAACCCGAAGTGGGGGCTGGAAGAGGAAGAACAAGATCAAATCAATCAACCAGAACTACACGGAACAAGAGAGGAGGCAGATGGTAGATAAAGATCATCTAACTATAATAAACTTGACATCAAAAATCTTAACGACAGCCGAAGAATCGGTGCTCAAGTTGGGATTAACATTCTGTCCACAAAGCCGAATGGAGTTTACCCAAACAAGAATTGACTTGTTCAAATTTGTTCGTAAACTTAAGTTACATAAGTATTTCAAATTGAAACCAACACCTAAAGAAACGAAAATGCTCAAGTCACAGAACAACACTGACTTGTTGGTTGGTAATGACCTGATTGCGTTGGAAATCCTAGAGGATCTGCGTCAAGAAGGGACAATTGAAGAACTACAGTCCACGGTCACCATGAGTCAAAGGATAAAACGTGTTGGCATAGAACAAGAAGCACAGAAAAGTGGCATGAAATTACCCTCACAGTTTCTACCACAGATGCCTTTTGATGCCATAGACACTTTTTCTGAAACAGTCATCAAGGAACTGATCAAGTTCTGAGAAAACAATAATGGAAAGACTTATAAAGAAAGAGACAATTTAACAAAAGTGCAGAAACTTGCAATAAAAGATCTTGAACAAGATAAGTCAATTATCTGCAAACCCTCGGATAAGGGAGGTAATATTGTTTTGATCCCACGAGAAATGTATGTAGCAGAAGCTCTACGTCAATTGGGAAATAAGAACTGTTATGAATTGACAACGTCTGCAAAATATCAAGAAAGCATACAGCAATTACACACCTTAATAAAAAAATGGTATGAGCAATCAATGTTGGACTTTGATGAATACTTATTTCTGAGAACTAACAACCCCATTTTACCCACATTCTATCACTTACCTAAAGTGCATAAGGATAAAAATCAACCACCTGGGAGACCAATTGTTTCTTCCATGGGGTGTCTAACAGAAAATCTTTCTAGGTTCCTAGACCATTTTTTATTTGAGGCTGTACTCAAGTTGAAGTAATATATTAAAGACACTACAGACTTTATCAGACATATTGAGAATCTCACTTGGCAACCATCTTACTGTCTGATTGTCCTTGACATTACGAGTCTATACACTTGTATCAACCATAGACAGGGTCTAAATGCAGTGAGATATTTCCTTCAAAAACGGGCATTGAAATTCAGTACCCATAATGAGATGCTATTGGAGTTAATTGAATTTTGTTTGTTTAATAACATCTTTATTTTCCAGGGAGATCTCTTCAGACAAATCTCAGGTACCGCGATTGGCACCTGCTTCGACCCCAGCTACCCGAACTTGTTCGTGGGCAGGTGGGAAAGAGGAGGTGGCATGGTCTGCGGCCAATGTAGAGTGGACTAATAATGTAGTATCATGGTACAGATACATTGATGACCTCTTCCTAGTATGGAATGGTTCCGTTAATCAAGCTGAGGAATACATCAAACATCTTAATAAAAACGAGGTCAACCTACAATTTTCGGGGGAGATAAGTTTAGTGGCAGTAAACTATCTGGACCTAAAAGTTGAGATACAGGAAGGCAGAATCACAACAGCTTTATACAGGAAACCTACCGCCGGAAATAGTACTTAAATGCTGCTAGTAGTCATCCCCAAAAATTAAAAAATAGCATTCCGGATGGGGAATTCCTCAGATTGAAACGTAACTGCTCAAAAGAAAGTGACTTTGATTTGGCAGCTAAAGCAAGTCTGAATAGATTCATAGTGAGAGGTTGCAATCCAGGTCTCCTAGAGAACACTCTCAGAAGGGTAGAACAGTTACCCAGAAAAGATTTACTTAAACAAAATGATCGTAAGGAGGGAACCGGTAAATTCCGAATGATAACTACTTTTTCGGAGGAGGCGGATAGTCTGAGAAGGATAATGAGAAAAAACTGGCATGTATTAAAAACTGATGCCATTATTGGCGCTGATATTCCAGCGGCACCTTTAATTACCTTCAAAATGGCACGGTCTCTCAGAGATAGCCTCGTACATAGTCATCTAGATGCTATAACATTAAGACAGGGAACTCTAAATGAAATGAGAGGATTCTACCCCTGTGGAAAATGTAATGCATGTGCCTTTAGCAAAAGGGTGTTAACTTATGAAATAAAGGGCTTAAGAGCAGCAAAAAGGATAAATAAATTCATGACATGCCATACCACACATGCAGTTTATTGTCTAAAATATCCCTGTGGATTTAGGTATATAGGGAGTACCATACATTGCGTGAAACTGAGAGTGCTGGAACATATGCGTGCGATCACAAAAAAAGATTTTAACTATCCTGTAGCACGCCACTTTGCCCTTAAACATAAAAGCGACAGGGATCTGTTGCAATACTTTAGCATCGACTGTGTACCATTTGACATCAGGGGAGGAGATAGAGTATTGAAATTGAGAAGATTGGAATCTCGATACATTATAGATCTCCAATCAAAATCCCCTAATGGATTAAATGGTGGAGAAGAGTTAACGGTTCATCTGGGCAACTAATTCTACTTACTGACTAATGAAATTAAACTTTTGTTAATAGAATAATCTTTGTTTAAACAAATATTTTTCTTTTAGGATTTGTCACACTGTCATTGACTGAAATCATGAAATTGACATTCGCAGCATTAGCCGATACACGGCAATAATAATAACTGACATGGGAGATTTGCAACCTGGAATAACAGGTTGCAAGTGGCCGATACACGGCGAGATTGTAATTGGATTTGTGATCACTATAACAGCAACAACATATGACCAAATGAACTTTTGATGAATTTTCTATGAATATTCTTTGTTTTATAAGATATATTGACTGTTTGTGACATAGTAGGCAATGTAATAACAACCTCTCCAAGATGGCGCTCGCAATATGGCGCGTCGCCAGCCCTTGTCTGTTTCGATGATAATTGACTTGATGATTTAAAATGGCGCCTCACAGCGCGTACTGTAAACACTGATGAAGGATCTATTCTGAAACGTGTCTGTTTTCGGTTTAACAAATAAACCATTGCTGTAACGAAGTCCCGTGAGTGCCGTTTTTCCTTCTACAAAACGAGGGAATTGTGGAGCTTTTATATTGTGTGGTGCACCGCCACATTCTGGCACCCGCCCCCCTCAGTGACTCGCATTTTGGTGCATTGGAGCAATATATATATATATATTATCTACTGGCGGTCGCCAGTAGATAGTTATAGTTAGGACCTATTTTCCATAGGAAATCTGCAACATTCTATTTGGAATAACGTTGGCGCCGGTTGATGAATCCTCGTGAAATTTTCCAAACTTTTGGCCAGCTCCGCTCCGCCCCTACCCTGAAAGTTTTGCAGTGATCCGTCAAGCGGGGACCGAGAAAAAAGGGGGGTCCCAAAACGCGTTTTCCCCATGCAATTTCCCATAGGATCTGTTGTCGCAGCTACAGCCCGAACCGCTGAACGGAATGACACCAAATTTGGCAAAGAGGTAGTCCTCAGTTCGGACTCGTGCCTTTTGCATATATGGTGTGAATCTGTTCAGTAGTTCCTGAGAAAATTAGGGTAAAAAAGTTAGTGATATCTATGGCCAGGGAGGATCCGCGGACCCTACCCGCACCGTAAGTGCACCCTCCCCGAACCAAGCGCGCACCCTCCCTATCGCGCGCTGAATGCTAATTGGCTGTCGAGTGTCTCTCTACATTCGAAACCAGGAACTGTTGGCGGCCATTTTCTGCCTCGGTAGAAGCAAGGCTGAAGATGCAAGGGGAATAAGTGTGTAAAACATATAAAGGGGGCAGAGTAGAAATACTCTGACCCTCTAGAGGTGCTTAGGGGGTCCCAGAAGGACCCCCTGGGGCCCCCCTTTTTAAAAAAAGAAAACCGGCAAAATGCGCGCATCCTATCGCGTTGGATGCACGGATCCTCTCGCGGTGGGTTCGCAGATCCAAGGGAAAAAAAATGAAATTGTTGGGAGATAAAGATTAAGCTTAAGTGTTTTGTTCTTGAGTGGCTCTAAAAAGAGCCGTTGTGTTCATTGAGAGTTTTTGGTACTTATAAGTAAGGACCTATACAGAGTCTAAAGTTGTTGAGGAAGACTCTGTTTCCTTCATCAGTAAAGTGTACTCCATCTCTCCTATACATCTCTTGCATATGAAAGCGCAGATTGTTATTGTAAATTGACCCCATTCTGTAGTCTCGGAGAAAAGCAGAAACAGATTTATTCACATGTTTCCTAGCTTTCTCAATCTGGGGACAAAAATGATCGGACCAGTTCCATTTCTGCCTTTGTCATATGTTAGAGTACACAAAGGCAGTTTTAGGGAAAAGTGAAATCAGTTGTCCAAAGGTGTCCTTCATAAGCATTTCCAGACCTACCCCAGTCAAAGTGCCTAGGTCATTGCCACCACAGTGCACTATTATGAGGTCAGGGTGTTGGATTTGCATGAAGGATTTCACCAATGGCATCAATTGGTGCCACTTTAACCCTCTCTGTCCAATACATTTAATGTCTACATTTGGCAAACCTAGGTCTTTGTGAATGCCTTTGTTTTCTGCATACCTTTGGCTACAGAAAATGTAGCTGTGTCCCACAATCCACACTGTAAGCATCTTGTAAGGAGGTCTGGATGCACTCAGATGGTCTCTGTAAATGAAATAGCAGTTTGGAAAGTAAGATTTTCCTAAAATGGTGGCTAAGATGCAATTTTGAAAAAAGACAAGAAATCATTGGTTGTTTAACAACCTTCTACACTGAAAGGTAAGGTGCATGTTTCTGTTTTTTAAACGCATGATTCTTATTGATTAACAAAAAGTGCGTGAAAGGAACATTATATATGATAAGCTGATATGTTGAGAAGTCAAGCACACTTGCTGTTTTGATTAGCAACATTGTGTGTGCTGAACTTGTGACCTGTGTGCTCAGTACAGTGTTCCATGACCTGTTTCTATGGTAACGGGCAGAAGGCAGATTGGGGGAAGGGTTAAAGTTTATGTCATTTGGAAAGGGTTGTACTGTTTAACCAATAGAAATGTGTGTTTGCTTTTGAATTTATGTGGAAAGGAATGTGATTTGATGTTTACATGTATATGTGTGAAAAATGAGAGGGAAAGTTTGCCATTCTTTGGTTCTGCTGACAGGTGCACAGTGCAGAGATTCTGTATAAGAAAATCTGGTGTGTGACTGATATCTGGTGTGTGACTGATATACTTCTTAATCTACAAAACATCTTGAAAGGTGAGTTATTTAATTGTGAGGGGATGTATGTAGACTATTTTTATTTTAATCAGACTAATGTATTTCTTCTGCTAAAGTGTAGGGAGTACTTTTTTTTCTCTACAATCTTATTGACAGTGTGTGTGCATGTAGAAACCATTTTGTGATAAGGATTTGTTTTTTTCATGTGTTTGTAGACAGATAACTATGCAGTTTTTATATTTTGGCAGAATTAGAAACCAGTCATTGTTTATGAATTTGTGAAATGAGTTATGTTTCTGCAGTAAAATGTAGTACTCCTTGTAGATGAAGAAATGTGTTTTGGTATAGTGCAAGGGATAGTGTTGTTTGTCTAGAATCACACAGAGAGCCTGTGTGCATTTGGGAACCACTGTGAGAGAAGCATTTAGTAATATCTTGTATTTGCTGACAGATAACTCTTTTAAAACCTGTCATGTTGTCAAGTTTTAGTAGCATGAGAAGCCAGTGTTTGCTTATGCGTTGATTAAATGAGTCAGGCAATGATACAAAAGTGCACTTTGGAAATATGCACATTGTGTGCAGTTCTCTTACCACTTCCATAGTAGTAAATAGGGTTTGGTAAACTCGTAGGGATAGTGGTGCTTGTCTAGAATCACACTGTGAGTCTGTGTACATTTGGGAACCACTGTAAGAGAAGCGTTTGGTAACATCGGGTATTTGCTGATAGATAACTATTTTAAATCCTGTCATGTTGTCAAGTTTTAGCAGCATTAGAAGCCAGTCATTGCTTATGCGTTGATTAAATGAGTCAGGCATTGACACTAAAGTGTAGTCGTGAAATATGTAGATTGTGTGCAGTTCCCTTACCACTTGCACTGTAGTGAATGAGTGTTGGTAAACTCCTAGGGATAGTGGTGCTTGTGTAGAATCACACTGTGAGTCTGTGTGCATTTGGGAACCACTGTGAGAGAAGCGTTTGGTAACATCGTATATTTGCTGACAGATAACTGTTTTAAAACCTGCCATGTTGTGAAGTTTTAGTAGCATTAGAAGACAGTTATGGCTTATGCTTTCATTAAATGAGTTAGGTATTGACAGTAAAGTGTAGTCGTGAAATATGTAGATTGTGTGCAGTTCCCTTATCACTTCCAGTGTAGTGAATTAGTTTTGGTAAACTCCTAGGGATAGTGGTGCTTGTCTAGAATCACACTGTGAGTCTGTGTGCATTTGGGAACCACTGTGAGAGAAGCGTTTGGTAACATTGTGTATTTGCTGACAGATAACTGTTTTAAAACATGTCATGTTGTCAAGTTTTAGTAGCATTAGAAGCCAGTCTTTGCTTATGCGTTGATTAAATTAGTCAGGCATTGACATTAAAGTGCAATCGTGAAATATGTAGATTATGTGCAGTTCCTTTACCACTTCCACTGTAGTGAATGAGTTTTGGTAAAGTCCTAGGGATAGTGGTGCTTGTCTAGAATCACACTGTGAGTCTGTTTGCATTTGGGAACCACTGTGAGAGAAGCGTTTGGTAACATTGTGTAATTACTGACAGATAACTGTGTTAAAACCTGTCATGTTGTCAAGTTTTAGTAGCATTAGAAGCCAGTCTTTGCTTATGTGTTGATTAAATGAGTCAGGCATTGACACTAAAGTGCAGTCGTGAAATATGTAGATTGTGTGCAGTTCCCTTACCTCTTCCACTGTAGTGAATGAGTTTTGGTAAACTCCTAGGGATAGTGGTGCTTGTCTAGAATCACACTGTGAGTCTGTGTACATTTGGGAACCACTGTGAGAGAAGCGTTTGGTAACATCGTGTATTTGCTGACAGATAACTGTTTTAAAACATGTCATGTTCTCAAGTTTTAGTAGAATTAGAAGCCAGTCTTTGCTTATGTGTTGTTTAAATGAGTCAGGCATTGACACTAAAGTGCAGTCGTGAAATATGTAGATTGTGTGCAGTTCCCTTATCTCTTCCACTGTAGTGAATGAGTTTTGGTAAACTCCTAGGGATAGTGGTGCTTGTCTAGAATCACACTGTGAGTCTATGTACATTTGGGAACCACTGTGAGAGAAGCGTTTGGTAACATTGTGTATTTGCTGACAGATAACTGTTATAAAACCTGTCATGTTGTCAAGTTTTAGTAGCATTAGAAGCCAGTGTTTGCTTATGCATTGATAAAATGAGTCATGATTTGACACTAAAGTGCAGTACCATGTAGTATTGTCTTCACTGCACCAGAGCTGAAAATTTAAAATTTTTACCCAGGCACTGTCCTAGAGGTAGTCTGATGATTTAGTCAGTTTCTAAGTACTTATGTTGTGAACCATTCATTACCAATTAGACTGCTTCAAATGTCTATACAGTATGCATGTGGTTCTCTAACCACCTACACAGTTGTTTTCACACCTTCAATTTCCTAGTCAGTATCCATACACTTCTAGGAAACACCGTGTCAGTCCCTTTGCAGTCTTCTAGTGACCCATTCAGCACCATGTAGTAATCCATTCACTGTGCCAAAACCCAAACAGTTATAAATTCTGCAAGACTCTCTCTTTGCAGTACTCTAATCATTCAGTCAGTGCCTAAGTATTCATGCACTGAGCCAGGCCTTAGCACATGGACTGCTTCAAACCCCTATGCACTATGCATGCAGTCTTCTAACCACCTACAGACTTGTCTTTTACACTTTCAATTCCCTAGTCAGTATCCATATAGTACAGCAAACATCCTGTCACTCCCTTTGCACTCTTCTAGTGACCCATTCAGTACCAAGTACTAATCCATTCCCTGTGCGAAAAGCCTACCACTTATAAATTCATCCAGGCAGTCTCCTTGCTGTAGTCTAATCATTCAGTCAGTACCCAAGTACTCATACAGTGAGCCGGGCCTTAGCACATGGACTGCTTTAAATGCCTATCCAGTATTCTCTAATTAGCTACACAGTTGTCTTTCGCACCTTCAATTCCCCAGTTAGTATTCATATACTTCTAGCAAACACCCTGGTACTCACCCAGTGTGTCTCCTTTTAGTAGTGTAATCATTCAGTCACTTAGCATGTAGTCTTTTAGTGAGGTAGGCTTTAGGGCATGAACTGCTTCAAAGTAGTATGCACTATGTATGTAGTGTTTTAATCATCGTCACACTTGTGGTTCAGGGCTATAGTTTCTTAGTCTGTTTTTATATAAAATGTGTTTGTACAGGAATGGAATACTGTAAATTTGAAAGTTATTAATATACATTTATTTGTGATTCTTTTTTGCAGATACTGTTTTTCAACGTTAAAATCGAGAAATTATGCCAGAAAAAGAAAAGAACAGAGACAGGAGGATTATTTGAAGAAACATCAACCACAAGTATTGAAACAACAAGATAATGTGGCTAAAAGGAAAAAAAATTCTGGTAAGATCACGAAGCAATTTACAAAAAATGTTTGTAGGAGCAAACAGAATGTAGAGAATGCTGCAACTTCAGAAAAATTTTTAAGTAAGAAAAAAAAATCAAAATAAGAGGAAAAGTTAAAAAACAGATATTCAGTCAAAGGAGATAAAGTATGGTAAAAGAAGACAAAATCAGTATAAGGAATTACGCAAAAAAATATTTTACAAGAGAGTAGTGCATAATTTGCTGAAAGATGTGAAGAAATATAAAAAGAGAGCTTTATTTTATAAAAAGAAGAAGCATATTGAAAGCATTGTGGAAAAGGCTTTTGAAGTAAAAAGGAAACTGTTTATTTCACTGTCAAACAGAATTCAATCACTAGATAAACCAATATATGTAATGAAGGCCAAAAGTAGGAGGAAAAGAGTTATTAATAAAAAAAAATTGAGATTTTTTGCGGAGAATGGAAACACAGTTCTAGTTCAGAGCCTTTTTTTAATGAAGAGAGTTATTCACTAAGTGAAAAATTATTGTATGCAGTTGACACCAGTGGTAAAGGTTATGAGGTTAGTGATGGTTGTCCAATGGAGAAAGAGAAAATGGTTGAAAGAAATGCAGAAGAAGTGATAGCTGATGAAGTTTTAGGGAGACGTGCTAAAAACTCTGTGTACACTTGGGATTGTAGTAGTGTTTGTAGTGTGCGACAGGATTCTATTGAAAAATTATGTAGTTTTTTACAAGTCTATACTAAAAAAAGTGTAAAACAAAAGATTAAGCTGTTGCAAGGACTAGACCCTTGCAGAGTGAGAAAACATACTGGTTTGCAAGTTCAGTCTCTGGCTTGTCTTTCTAGGAAAGTTTGTGAAAGTGTTTTTCACCATTTCAGAATGCTGGCAGTACATCATACTCAAATGCGGAAGTTAGTGAGAAGGTTGTATTATGCAAAAAGTCCAGCACTAAAGTTAAGTGAGTTGAACAGTGCTCTTTTACGTGGGTCAGTTTCAGATGTGAAGCAGGTCTGTGAGGATATTGAGTTTTGTTACTTTGGGCCTCAGCAAGAGAGTGAAGAAACTGACACATTAGTAGAACAAAATGTTGAAGACAATGTAGAACCTGTAATTACAGAAAAATATGAGGATGAAATCACAAAGTTTAAGGTAATTTCAGGTGAAAGACCAAATGTTTCTTGTATTTGTTGTCGGTGAAGTCACTATAAAAATCAGACTAGGGGTGTCAATCTGTATTTAAAAAGTGAAATAGAGGATAATGATAAGTGGATGGAATTTGCAACTTATTTGTTGGTAGAGGATTGTTTTGATTTGGGATGTGAGCAGCGTATTTGCAAATATTGTTATAATAAATTAGATGTGAATAAAATGCCTGCTAGAGCTGTTCATAATACTCTAGAGTTGGTTGCTATTCCTCCAGAGCTGATTGATTTAAATACGTATGAGTCTATTCTGATACAATGTGTTCACCTGCTTCACGCTATTGTTCGTATGGAGCCCAAAACAAGTAAATTACCTCCATCAGAGTTGCAAAGAGGATTGAAAGGAAGAGCTGTGTATTTACCATTAGATTTAAGGACAAATGTTGAAACTATTGGTGTAGATCATGCAGAAAATGAGCCACTAGTCATTCTAGTTTATGGTGTTCCTACTAAGAATAAGAAAATCCGGCAAGAGTTAGTGGATGTTAGAAAAGTGCAAAAGGCATCATTGTATCTGTTAAAAAATAATGAGTACTATAGAAATGTGTTTGTTGGAGAAGAAGAAATAGATTTAGCAGAAGATAGTGAAACATTAAGTGGACAAATTGAAAAAGTGGACATGTCCAGATGTGAAGAGATCTATGAACATTACAGTGTACATCCACTTCATTCCAAAGAGGTGATGGGGAATACAATTGAGTTGTTTCAAATGAAAAAAGCAACAGGAAGTCCCATGAGTGCATGGGAAGAGAGCTTGGAAGCTCGTTGTTTCCCGCAGTTGTTTCCAACAGGAAAAGGTGGACGATATGATGAACGTCCTGTGCAGATTCCTGCATCTGAATATCGGACAACAAGATTATATGCAGAAGATCCAAGATTTCGACAATGTATCTCTTATATGTTTCATCTTCTGTTTGAAAGTGACTTGTCTGGACTTTCATATGCAGTAAATCACATTTTAAAAACTGGAATGCATCTTTAAGATGTAACTGCAAAGGATTTTATCCGTCAAGTGCATCAGAGAGATGACCATTTAGAATCTCAGTTGATTAATCTGATGGCATGTCAGCGTGGGACTAATGAATATTGGTACCGTCGACATGGACAACTGAAATGCATGCTACGGAACTTGGGAACTCCTAAATGGTTTGTTACACTAAGCTGTGCTGAGTATGCTTGGGATGATTTACTTGAATTTCTTCGAGAGGCAAATTCCAATATAAAAAATATTGAATACAAGACACCTGGAGAATTGTGCTCTTTGGATCCTGTCAATGTATGCAGATATTTCAATCATAGATTTGAAGCTATGATGTCTTTCATCTGCAATAAAAAATAATCCTCCTCTTGGAGAAGTTGTGGATTTCTTTTGGAGAAAAGAGTATCAAGCAAGAGGTGCTCCTCACATACATATGTTGTTATGGGTCAAGGATGCCCCCAAATTTGGAACAGATTCAGAAGAAACTGTTTTGTCTTTCATTGAAGATTATGCTACATGTGCTCTTCCAAATAGCAGAGAAGAGAAAAACTTAAAACAACAAGTCTTACGATTTCAAAACCATAGGTGTGGAAAATACTGTCGACGAAAGTACAAGTCAAAGGATAAGTTCTATACCAAATGTCGTTTTGGATTTCCACGTCCTGTATTAGCCAAAGGAAGAGTGAACAGTTTTATGTCAGCTGTACGTCATACCATCACAAGAAAGTCTCAGAAAAACACCTACAACTTAAGAAGAAGCGAAGAATCAAAATACATAAATGACTACAATCCAGTTATTTTATCCATGTGGAGCCCTAACATGGATATTCAGTATGTTGCGGACAATTCCATTGCTGTTGCTCGATATGTAACGTCTTACATTACTAAATCAGAAAGACTGAATTGAAAGAAATGTGGGAAGAGATTTTTCACGAGAAGACTCTAAGTAAGGAATTATACAGTTTCAGTTTGAAGATGTTATCGCATCGTGAAATTGGAGCATATGAATGTTCAGATCGGTTATCATCTGCAAGTCTATATTCCAAAAGTGGAAGAATCATTTGGGTGAGTCTAGGTCTTGCAGGAATGCGAAATCGGGTACTGAAATCTGTTCAAGAAATTGAATATTTAGCAGAAAATGACCCTGAAAGTACAGATATTTTGAAAACCAATATGTTGGACACATACTATCCAAAGAGAAGTCATCATCTTGAGAACATGTGTCTCTATGAAGTGCTGCAAAACTACACTTTTAAACAGAATATTACAGAGAACATCAACGATGGAAAATATGGAGTGATTGGTTCTGAAGGATGTCTGGTGAAACAAAGGAAAGGAAATTTAATTAATCACAGAAAACTGAGTTGCGACACTGCCGACAAAATGGAATTTTACTATTTAGCCCTTTTGCAAATGTTCAAACCATGGCATTCTGAACTGGAATTACTTGGAGATTTTCCCAGCTATGAAGATTCATTTAATGCTTGTAAAGATAGCATACAATGCAGTGCTTTCACAAATTATGTGAAAATGTTGAATGATGAAATTGATCACGAAGCTACAATTGCAGCTGAGATTGCTAGAGACAGTTCTCAAGACAGTCAAGGTTCTGCTGCACTGAGTCGAGATCCACTAGGACAACCAATTGTTGAAAATGAAGCAGTGATTGCAATGAATGAGGTGGAAACAGCAGTGTATCAAGCACAAGAAGATGCAATACAGTTAGGAAACTTGGAAGAGCAACTAAATGTTGAACAGAAACAAATATATCAGCAAGTGAAAGAGCAGATTGACCATGGATTACTTCATGAAAAGAGAGTGTGCTCATGTACATCATTTCAACCTATCCGAATGTATGTGAGTGGTCAAGCTGGAACAGGAAAGAGTTTCTTAATTAAAGTAATTACAAGTTATCTGCAAAAAACCACTGAGTCGCATTTGTCTTGTGTTGTCACTGCTCCAACTGGGTTGGCAGCACATAACATTAAAGGAATTACTTTACATCGTTTACTAATGCTGCCAGTAGAGCATGAGAACAAATTGGAATACCACAAGCTATCTGGAGAAGCTTGTTGTGAAGTTTCAAGAGTGCTGAAGAAAATGAAACTTCTCATTATTTATGAGGTGAGCATGGTTTCAAACTTGATGCTTGCCTTTGTGCATTTAAGAATGCAGCAAATTCTTAAAACAGAGTATGACGTGTTATTTGGAGGAAAACACGTCATAGTTTTTGGAGATCTACTGCAACTGACACCGGTCAAAGGACAACCGGTATTTAAAACACTTGCCCATGAAGATACCAGAAAGTCTCTTGGCAGTGTTGGTAATGTGAACATTTGGAGTAATTTTGAATACAAAGTACTGACAACAAATATGCGACAGGCAAATGATGCTGAATATGGAAGTATTCTTCAAGATATAAGAATTGGAATTCTTTCAAAAAAAGGGAAAGAAGCTTTGGAGAGTTGATTACTTTGCAATGTCTTTCCAAATGAAAATGCAGTTGCTGCAAAAGTGTACGTGGAAATTGCTCAAAATAAGTCAGTGATTTGCTTAATGCCGACACTGCGTGAGTGTTCAATATTCAACGAAGAATTATTAGAATTGGAAAATGAAGAAATTGTTAAAATGGAGCCATCGATAAAATACTACATGACGGAATCACTATTATTTTGACGGGTAAGTTGAGATCAAAACTAGATTGTTTAGAAAAAAAAATCTAAAACTGCTGGTTTGGAAAAGACACTGTATGTGTGTGTAAACTGTCGGGTAATTTTAAGGCGTAATTTGGATGTAGAGAAAGGTTTAGTTAATGGTGCAATGGGTAAAGTGGTGGATTTTGTGAATTATCAGAAAAAAGAAGGAATTGAATTTTTAAGAAATTAAATTTGATCAGATTGATGAAGTTAAAGAAATTGGTCGTTGTTCAGTTAGTTTTTTGCTTGTTAAAGATTTATATGTCCGTAGGAAACAATTTACATTTTCTCTGGCATATGCAGTGACTATTCATAAATCTCAAGGATTAAGTGTAGACAGTGCATTGGTGAACATTGGATCTACTGTATTTAAAGAGGGTATGGCATATGTTGCTTTGTCGCGAGTCAGAACATTATCTGGTTTGTTTTTGATTGATTTTGATGAGACAAAGGTTACTGCAGATGCAAACTGTGTAAAAGAGTATAATAGGTTAAGAAGGGTGTATGCTCCAAATTTAGGTCAATATCCTGTATTTGAAAAGCGTGTGGTTGGTCGAAAAAGAAGGTTAGAGAATATCTGTACTGAAGATGTCAAGAAGGGAAAAGAACAAGATAATGTTGCGATTGCAGGTAAAAATAAATTGGACACTGTTGAAGAGATTGTTGGTTATCAGTTTGAAAATAGTTCTGGTGTCAGCTGCTATGCTAATGTAGTGGTCAATGTTGTTTTATATCTGGAAGGTTTGCAAGCACAAATTATGCAGAATCGGGAAAAAAGATTTTGTTCTCTGTTGCATTCTGTTTATGAAAAATTGACAACAGATAGAAGTAAAATACAATCTGTTTCAGATGTTCATAATCTTTTGGATGTGTGTTCTGGTTCTACACAATTTACACAAAATATCAAACAAGATGCTCAGGAATTTTTAATGTATATACTTACAATTTTTGAAAATGAAGGAGTAGATATAGAAAATATTTTTGGCCTTTCTTACAAATGGGAACATTATTGTGAAAATTGCATTTATACATGTAGCACCAATGTAGACACTGAGAGATTTCTGTATTTAACATTACCAGACTGTAAATCCGTGTCTTTCAATAAGTTAGTGAAAGGTGCAATTCAAAACATGGAGTGTAGCCAATGTAAATCAGAAATGTTATCCACATTATTCTTAACAAAATATGGAAAATACATAATTTTAATGATGCAACATTGTACAGCTGATGGAAAAAATTGGATACTTTAATAAAGCAGTTTGTAGCAACACAAGTATTAATATCAGGAAGGACTTTTGTAGCAATTGCAATAATTTTCCATGATGGTCCTTCCACTACATCTGGACATTACACTGCCTATCTAAAATGTGACAAAGGCTGGACACTTTGTAATGATGCCCAGTTGCTGTTCAAACAATGTTTGCCTAGGGAATTACAAAATTCCTACCTGATATTTTTAAAGCCAAAGTTTTAGGAAGATAATTCACTCTCTGAGGAATTTATTATTATAATTTAATAGGACTACCATTGGACAATTTACATAAAGATGAAGTGCAAAAATACCATTTGGCCTCAAGGAAAGGTATATTTTTGAATTATGGACTTTTTGGTGGTCATTTATTCGGTGATTATTTTAATGCGGCAACATTTACAGTTTTTATAAGTTAAAGTTATAAAATTTTGTAATCTGTAAGCATTTCATATATGTATGATTTGTATTTTCTGGTATTTTACTGAGCATAGTATGTTGGGTTTTTTTTAACAATCTTTCTGATTGTTTTTTTTGTGCCCGCTCTTGGGTGATGAGTACCATTGAAATCACTATTTCTAGTGAAATTCAATATATTCTGAGAACAGCAAAAAAGGCAAACAAATTACTTTGTGGAAATTATGTTGTGTTGTAAAAAATGTATTATTATATGTTCTAATTTTTTTTTTCTTTCACAGATCCAAATTTTAAAATAAGCAATTTTTAACAATTTATATTTGAATGAAAAACAGCAAAAAATGAATACCCTTTTTTATTCCTATTACTGTGAAGGTAAGTTTAACTAAGTCTTAATATGCAGAATGAAGAGGCCTGCAAGAAGCTACAAAGTTGAAACACGTTTCTAAAAACACTCTGTTTATGAAGTTTTGAAATCTGACCATAATCAGATAACATGTGACCTGCAAAAAAAGAGATTTGAGGGGTTCATAATATTTCACGTTTTTAGCTGTTGAAGGACCGCAATCATTTCAATCATTCTTCTTTGAACATCTTTGCAGACAAAACTCTGTGCTTACTTTTATCATTCGCAAGGAAATTTAAAAACGGAAATATGTCACTTTTTGTAACATAGTTATTGTGCAAGATACTCTTTTATATTTACAAAGAGAGGAAAAGGCACTCTGTGCACTTTTTATACTCCATGTAAATACAACCTCATCATTTAGACCACTTTGTGTTGAAAGGGTGTTCTACAAGTGTTGTTGTGCATGATTGCACTTAATACTCATAGAACAAGACACATGTCTAGATTTATCAGAAATCATAAATCTCGATATGTGTGTGAATGGTGCACCATTCTACAATTGGTGTAGGAAAGCACAACAAAGAGAATTGTTTTAATTTCTCCACATTTTTATATCTTCAATGCATGCTGGAATGTTCAGCATACATTGAAGGAGAAAAATGCATTTTCTCATTGTTTTTGTGCAGGAAGGTGTGTCTTCCTGTAGAAAAACAAACAGCACATGACACAGATATCCTTGCACTATGGTACAAGGGTGCCTGTGTCACCACATGGCTGCAGTTTAAGCAGCCGTGCAGACAGAAGCATAGATTTGCAACATATTTATGTACATATGTTGCATCCCTGTGCTTCGGAAGTACTACAGCACACTGCAGTTAAAGAGGCTACTTTTTTTTTTCTTCTTTCTTCTTTTATATTTTTTTGGGGGGTTTTCTAACAATTTTGTGATTTTTTTGGTTTTTCTGAAAAAAACCAGTAGAAACCAAAGAATGAACTTCAGGGAACAATACAAAAAACAAAAAAAACTAGCAAATATGACTTTCTTTGCGGCGGCAGATCAGATCGATCGACTGCTCGCCATAGCACAAAGTCTTATTGCACTTAGTGCAGAGCACTTTGAAAAATTGAAATTGAGGACGGATGTCCAAGGTTTGGTCTGATGGATGCACTCTTGATGTGCTCGGCTGCGATGAGGTGGATGGCGCAGGAGCAGGAGCGTTTCTCATCCGTCGGCACTCTTCTTTAGCAAGATTGTTTGGATGAAGGGTCCTCAAGTGCTTCATCATACTTGCCGTGCTGCAAGAGTATTTCTTGTTAGGATCCCCTCTCGATAGGACTCTTTTGCAAATCTTGCATGTGACCAAGGTGGCATTGGTTTTATTCTGCCCCTCGGGAAAAGTAAAAAATTTCCATACCACTGAAGAGAAACGTTCTTTGCGTGGTAACTCCGGCAAAAATTCATCCTCAGAAGTATGAGGTGATGCAGGTGATGCCTGCTGCCCTGAAGCCATTTTTGGTTGAAAAAAGTTAGAGCTAAGTGTAAACTTAGTCTAAAAAATCTTCTTCTCTCCAAAGAGGTGGTTCTCCAAAGAAGCTCAAAGAAGAATGATTGAAATGGGTGGGGTCTTTCAGTAGTTAGAACAGGAAGTATAATGAACCAATCAAATCTCTTTTTTTGCAGGTCACATGGGATCCGCGCACCGTGCGCATACGCAGCACGCACCCAGCGTGCATCCGCGAAATTGAATTAAAAAGAAATATAGGATTAGATGTCAAAATATATTAGTTTTAAGACTAGCTTAGAGTTTGTCTTCAATTAATATTCACATGAAATACATAAATATGTTTTTTTAAATGTTAAATACTTCGCGGGATCCGCGCACCCACCACGTCATAGACACAGATGACGCATCGCGGAAGCGCGTAAACGTCGCGTTACGTACATCGAACGTGTCGCATATAGGCTGGGAGTCACGTACCGGTCACATTGAAACCGCGCACTAACCACGTACCCGACGCATACCATGCGCGGATGCTATCGCGTAGGGATCGAGAACGGTGCGCTTAGGGTGCGTGGATCCAAAAACATGGAAAAAATATATATAAAATAAAGTTTTGCACATATAGTTAAAAAAATATTTTGAAAAATATAAAAAAATATGTTTGAAAAACCCATTAAATTCAAATAATATTTTTTCATTTTTAAAAGAATTAATTGAAAAAATACATTTAAAAATGGTGATAAAAAAGTATTTTAAAAAAAATGTAATTAATGAAATGACACACTGAATTTGAAAAATATAGAAATCCAATCAAAATCATTAAACATGATATCTTCAGAGATAAGTTATAGATAGGAATTAGCATTTAAAAAACCTTTGAAATTCACTGAAAAAACCATAGGTTTCAGGCCTGATATAGCTAGGAATTAGCATTTAAAAAACCTTTGAAATTCACTGAAAAAACCATAGGTTTCATGCACATTATAGTTAGGAATTGACATTTAAAAAACCTTTGAAATTCACTGAAAAAACCATAGGTTTCAGGCACGTTATAGTTAGGAATTCGCATTTAAAAAACCTTAGAAATTCACTGAAAAAACCATAGGTTTCAGGGGTGTTATAGTTAGCTGGACATTTCCCTCGTACAAAACCCTAGAAATTCCCCTGTTATAGTTAGTTCAGCGAACTCGCGCCCCCGCAATGCACTGCTGATGACGTCACATATTACATCACTCATGGTCAGTGACATCACTGATGACATCACTGATGACATCTCAAATAACATCACTGATGACATCACTGATGGCATCATCCATGTGATAAATTAGTGCACCTTCTCCCACCCTAATATAACCTTTGATACACCGACTCAGATGGCCATTTTGACAACCATAGATACTCCAATACCAATAACTACACACCCACTCATTGACCTTTAGGTCTACATACATGTCCATCACTCACCTGTACAGTCACTCATACTTACAGTCACTCTGTGCATTTATACACCTATATAGACACTCACACACCGCCAATCATCCATTGAGGTACTGACACATCTAGTCAGTCATGCAAATGATTAATCACAGTCCAATTTACTCACCTATACAGTTAAACACACTCAAGTTCACTTACTCATAAAAATACTAACAAATTCTGTGTCTTCCTGCAGAAAAACAAACAGCACATGACACAGATATCCTTGCACTATGGCGCATACAGCCACTCCCAAAATCACACTCTCTCACATATAGATAGTTATATACTCTTACACACATATACACTGCGTTTCACATATGTAGTTACTGACAAATGTACAACTGAGATAAACATTCAATCACTAACACACCCTTACATACAGTCACCCAACCATACAGTCCATCACAGATGCACTCTTAAAACCATGCACCCACTGAATCACCCACTCACACATCTAGTCACAGAGTCACACACACCCTACCCACACCAACACTCAGGCACCCATACAGATACTCAGACAACCAATCAATAACCCATATAGACACTCATATAGCTATTCACAAAACCATGCAGTCACTTATACACCAACACACAGACACATACAGACATTCACACAGTTTAGTCACTAGTCTGCAGTAAGATACATTTAATGACTCACTTATAGAGTCAGTTACGCACCTAGAAAATCATCCATTCACAGACTTGTACACCCACTTATTCTTCAACAGGCCTTTCCCTATATATATTAAACATATTAAAACTGTTCAGAAACACATACTCAATGGATGATGTCATCAGTGATGTCATCAGTAATGTCATTTGAGATGTCATCAGTGATGTCACTGACCATGTCATGAGTAATGTAATATGTGACGTTATCAGCAGTGCATTGCGCGGGCGTGAGTTATAGTTAGCTGAACTAACTATAACAGGGGAATTTCTAGGGTTTTGTACGAGGGAAATGTCCAGCTAACTATAACACCCCTGAAACCTATTGTTTTTGCAGTGAATATATATATATATATATATATATATATATATATATATATATATATATATATATATATATATATATATATATATATATATATATATATATATATATATATGTGTGTGTGTGTGAGTGTGTGTGTATATATATGTATTCACCTCATTAAACCCAACCCCTAAACTCCACCCACATACCCTAAAAATCACCTAACCACTGAAATACCCATATTCACCCTAAACCCTAAAAATCCACTTGCCACCCAAATACCCTCACCCACTCTAAGCTCAAAAAAAATCCCTTTCCACACAAATACCCTTACCCAACATAAGCCCTAAAAATCCATTACCCACCCTAAACCCTAAAAACACCATTGCCACCCAAATACCCCTGCCCACCCTTAAACCCTAACAACACCATTGCCACCCAAATACCCCTACACACCCTAAACCCTAAAATCCTTTTGTCACTCAAATACCCTTACCCACCCTAATCCCTAAAAATCCTCTTACCACTCAAATACCCTTACTCATTCTAAACCCTAAATATCCCCTTGCTAGCCAAATACGCATACCCACCCTAAACCCTTGCCACTCAAATACCCTTACCCATCCTAAACCCTAAAACCCCCCTTGCTACCAAATCCCCTTAACCACCCTAAACCCTAAAAATCCCCTTGCCACCAAATATCCCCACAAAGTCTAAATCATAAAAAGTCCCTTGCGACACTAATTCCCCTTCCCATCCTAAGTCCTTTAAATTCCCTTGTGACCCAAATACCTTAACCACCCTAAACCTTAAAGATCCTCTTGCCACCAAATACCCTTACCCACCCTAAATCCTAAAAATCCCCTTGCCACCCGAATACCCTTAAACACCCAAACACTCAAAAACACCCTTGCCACCCAAATACTCCTACCCACAATTAATCCTAAAAAGTCCCTTGTCACCCAAATAGCCTTACACACCCTAAACCCTAAAAATCCTTTTGCCACTCAAATACCCTTGCCGACCTTAAACCCTGAAAACTCCTTTGCCACCTAAATACCCTTACCCCCCCTAAACCTTAAAAATCCACTTGCCACCCAAATACCCTCACGCACCCTAAAAGCACATTTGGCACCCAAATACCCCTACTCACTCTAAATCCTAAAAAGTCCCTTGCCACCTAAATATTCATACCCACCCTAAAACCTAAAAATACTCTAGCCACCCAATACCCTCACCCACCCCTTAACCCTAAAAACAACCCTGCGACATAGGAGAAGGGTAACAGTACTCATTCATACCGGCAGGTAGGAAATAGAAATACGACAAGCCGGCAACACAGATATTCGGCTCCATGTCTGCCAGCCAAAGGGATGAGGCAGTGGAGCTAATGTTCAAAGATGAGTCATTAGTGCGGTGAGAGCAACTCGTGGGGCGACTACTGGCTCTAACGGGAGTGACAGTGAAAGTAAATTGAAGTCATTGGAGAAATTAATGTGCAACAGACAAACTAAATGGTGGGAACATAAATCTCTGCAAAAATATTTGGCAGTGGGGCCTGTCCCAAGGGAGCTGAGAATTCTAATTGCCCCAGCTTTGAGAACACCAAACCAGAGATGCTCAAGGAAAGAGCAGAGAGCAACATATAGGCATCTAATCGCTTAATTAGATTGGTAAAATACGCAGAAATTGATAGAGTAACTCTGCAGCTACAAATTGATCAGCTAAATGCAGAGTTTGATAGGGATGAACAACAGGAGCTGGTTAAGCAGTACCAAGGTGATATAATCATTTGTTTGAAAAAGTACGAAGAGATCATTAAACAGTGAAAGACACAAATTCATGAGTGATAAATAAGATTACAAGGTCAAATATTTTGTTTTGCCCGGCGATTTGATAATCTCAAGCGTCAAAGGCTAATGGAAGGAAACAGATTCTTACAGAAGCAGAGATCAGGTGACACTGAAACTGATTTGAGCTTTGAGCTTGAAACAGATACAGGCATAAACACTGCAGGAGGGGCTAGAGCAGGGGTGTAACACATGTGATGCGGAGGTGCCCAATCTCCAGGGGCCCCCCTCCGCACTGCACTTTGGCTGGAGAGCTCCAGATTAAGTTCGGAGGGGGCCCCTCCACGTACCCTGCAGGGGGCCCCCCTCAAGTTTCATTACGCCACTTGGCTAGAGGTGTGACTGACAAAGTATTCATAATTTTTTTTGTCAGCGCACTAGTCATTGCACGCCGCACTGTCTCATTTCTCTATTTAAATGAACAGTAAGCGGACGCGCAGCGCTTGACAGGCTGTTCCTGAATGTGAATTTCCTTGCTTTAATTAAATATTGCACACAATTGTATTTTACTGCTGCCTCAATATTGTAAATTTATGCTGCTGCTATTGTTCTTTTAAAATTAACTTTCCTGCTACTTTGCTCAGTTCGTTTCAAGTTTCCTGATCGCTAACACGCTAACTTTTTGAGCGGCGGACATTTTTAGAGTGCCACGCGTTTCTTTTGTCAGCGCACTAGTCATTGCACGCCGCACTGTCTCATTTCTCTATTTAAATGAACAGTAAGCGGACACACAGCGGAAGCGCGCAGCGGGCGTGCCGGCGCGACTTGCAAACCCGTCTGCGCCCGTCCGCGCCTGTCCGGGACCTGGGGCCATGATCTCTGGTCGATGTGCCCCTAATCTCCTGACTTCATTGATGTACTCATCTGAACAGTTGTTAAAATATCGCCCATGCATTGACTTTAATTGCACTATTCACTCTGCTTTTAATGATGTCTTCTGTTGTAACTGTAATTTTTCATTTTGCACTTTGCTTCCTATAGATAGAAGCTATGCTACTTCATTTAGCTCTCCCTCTCCCCCTTCTGTAAGAAAGACTGCTCGGTTGTTTGGTGGGAACTCTGCTACCAAAGCTTTTACATTCTGGCATGTGTACTGTCGTTCACTACCTAAACATAAGATGGACATATTTGACCTCTTAAATAGTGAACATCCTGATGCACTCTTTCTTACTGAAACCTGGCTATACTCTAGCTCGGGTCCTGACGTGGCTGTGGCTTTGCCGTCTAATTACGCCATAGTTAGAAGAGACAGGATTAGTGGAAAGGGCGGAGGAATTGCGATAATCTATGAAAAGTCATATCAGTGTAAATTAGAAGACCTAGTCAGTTTAAATTCTGAAGCAGCTTTTTTCAAAATTACGTTGACACCTCAAATTACCTTGTCAGGCATTTTTGTTTATCGCCCCCCTGGACCCGCTAATGCCTGGGCTTTGTCTCTACCTGAGCTAGTGGTGTCATATCTTCTTAATACGTCAAATTTTATTTTATTGGGTGATTTTAACTTACATCTTGAAAACTTGAACTGTATAACTAGCCGCACACTGATCACGGATCTTGCAGCTTTAAATCTTTTACTTAGTAACAGTGGCCCCACACATATTGCTGGTTATTTGTTGGATCCTATTTTTTCCAATTTGGCCTGCATTCAATGTGATGCCGCTCTTCCCTTATGCTGGTCTGATCACTTCGCTACCAAATTTCAGTGTTTTTTAATCGGTTTCCTATCATAGCTCCGGTGAGTAATCCTCAAGGAATTCGAAATTGGAGCAGATTGGATTTTACATTGTTTAATAGGACCATCACTAATAATATCCCTACTTTGGAACATATATCAACGAATTCAGCTGGCGTTATTCATGAATGGATTTCGACTGCTGTTGATTGTTGTCTTCCTTTAAGTTCAAAAAAGAAATATAATCATCTTTCGCCAGCTCCCTGGTTCTCGGAACAACTAAGGATCGAGAAAACAAAGTGCAAAAATTTGGAAAGGAGCTGGAGAAGGAGCTACTCACAAGAATCTAAATCCAATTATAAAGTAGCTTTACAACAATATCAAGCTCTTTGTAAACTGGCCAGGAAGGAATATGTATCCTTGACTATTTCCAATGCCTCAAATTGCCCACGTACACTTTTCAGTATGGTTAAAAAACTCGCTGGGTCAGATAGACACTCAAAGCCCCCTGTCCTTAATGAACAACAGTGTGACAACCTTGCTTGTTACTTCGTGAATAAAGTTGAACAAATACATTTGTCAATGCAAACAGTTCAGACAGTGGCATCTGTTACATCCTCTCCTAAATTTGAGATCGAGCATAGAGCTAGGGACTCCAATACTCTTGCGACATGGACACTGTTAGATTTTAACTCTCTTAAAAAAATTCTTAACAGTATTAAATCTGGTTCCCCTCCATCTGTATTTCAGCAATTGGATCAACCCTCTCTGATGCTCATTATGCAGCTACTAAATGCCTCTATTGTAGAAGCAACCGTCCCTTCAGATTGGAAACATGCGATGGTCCTCCCGTTGCTGAAAAAGACAAATGCTGATCCCGCCCAGCTGTCTAATTTTAGACCTATTTCTCTGCTTCCTATCTACTCCAAAATTTTGGAGAAACATGTCAATCAACAACTTTATCTGTTTGTGGACGCTACTAACCTTTTACATCCGTCTCAATCAGGATTTAGGGCAGGTTTTTCCACTGAGACAACTCTACTTGGAGTATCAGAGGTACTACGTCAGCGGTTGGGTAGTGGTGACACCGTAGCCCTGATATTGCTCGATTTGAGCGCGGCATTTGATACGGTGTCCCACTCTGTATTATTAAACTCCCTGCAATCCTTTGGCATTACGGGCACTGCGCTGGATTGGATCACATCTTTTCTCACTAAGCGGACGTTTCAAGTTTTTTCATCCAGTGCCTCTTCTAAAATCTATCCTGCTGCCCATGGAGTGCCTCAGGGTTCTATTCTGAGTCCCCTTTTGTTTAACTTGTATGTTAGACCTGTGGCTACGATAGCTGACGAATCTGGGTTGTCTTTGTTCTCTTATGCGGATGACACCCAGATAATTTTTTCTCTTTCTTCGGGCCAGATAGGCGGTCCCTCGGTCCTCCAGACCGGTTTAAGAAACATCACATCATGGATGCATGACAATCTCCTTAAGCTGAACGGCGAAAAGACCGAGGTCCTCATTTTTGGGAAAAATAAAAATCTCTGGGGTCCTCAGCACTGGCCTTGTGAGATGGGCACTCTTCCTCAACCCTCTGCTTTTGTTCGCAATTTGGGAGTTTTGATTGATGATAATCTCTCCATGAAATATCAGGCTGTGAAGGTGGCAGCCACTTGCTTCACTATTTTAAAATGGTTGAGGAAAATCATTTGGATGCTTCCGGTTTCCGTCCAGAAAACCATAGTCCAGGCTCTTGTGACTTCAAGAATGGACTATGGAAACATTCTTTATTTGGGATCAAATAAGGATGTTACCCGAAAGCTTCAAGTGATTCACAATTCTGCAGCTAGGCTTCTATGCCACCTCCCCAAAAACTCTTCTACCTCCAGTGCTCTTCACAAACTTCACTGGCTTACGATCACTAACCGTGTGAAGTTTAAAGCACTGTGTTTTATGCATAAAATTAAAAGTGGCTCGTCGCCTAAATATTTAAAATCTCTGGTCCATCCTTATATACCCTCTCGGTCATTGCGCTCGGCCTCCCAGGGCAAATTCACGGTGCCCAGAGTCAAATTGACTAGAGTGGGTGGCCGCTCCTTTGCCTATTTAGGTCCAGTGCTCTGGAACTCTCTTCCAACTGCCATTTGCAATGAACCCTCTTTCATGAATTTTCGCAGGTCTGTAAAAACCTGGCTATTTAATCAATAGTTACTCTTTATTGTACTTTCAGGGTCTTCTGTCTGGTATTTCAGCACTGGGAAACCCTAGGTGGGTAGCTGTGCGCTCTATAAAACTAACCAAATAAATAAAATAAATAGAGGAGCTGAATTTCTAAGGATAGATCGTTGCCAGACAATAGGGGCTTGATTACGACTTTTGTGGTGTGGCACCAGGTCTGCCCCGCCACTGCACCACCAAAGCCATGGTCAGACCACCCCCAGATTATAAGTGTCCTCCTGTCTGGTGGGCTAGTTTTTGGCGTTCCCACAGTGGTGCCTCGAAAAATGGGTACCGCAGTAGGAACGCCAAAACCACTTCCTGCACGCCATGGACTGGAAAGTCCATACCATGCAGGAACTGGGGCACATGCATACAGGGGGGCAAATGATGTGCCCCCGTGCATGCATCCTCATTCAGAGGCCCCCCGTTGTTTCCTCTCCGTGTTCATGAAGGAGGAACCTCCATGACACCACCGGCGCAAAGGAAACTCGTAATACGCTTGACGAGACTGCGGCAGTCTCACCATGCATATTGCGGCCTCCTGACCGCCGCAACACCGCCAGACTGTGGCAGGGCTATGTTGGGCCGACCGACTGACTCCTACTAGGGTGGTCAGAAAACCGCCCCAGCTGCGCCCCCATGTGTCTGGTGGTCCATGGACTGCCAGACTCATAATCAGGCCCTAAGACCTTGCAGTCAAAAGTACAAAAATTAAAAGGAAGAGGCGGAAACAGGACAACTGGCGAGGCATCAAAAACAAAATTCGGGACCTGGCTTCGCCGTGCTGCAAAATGGCCGCATAGAGTGCGAGCTCTGCCGGCCAAGCACAGAATCCTTAGTAAACACAAGCTCCGGGGAACCATCCAGCCGCAACAAGGAGCGCGTATACTGTAGCCAGATATGCCAACCCTCCCGATTCAGGCAGGAGACTACCGATTTCAAGGCTAGTCTCCCGCCTCCCGATTCCTGCAAGCAATAACCCGATTCCTCGGGGGTTTCAGCTGACAGAGCTCGGTATTGTGTAACGTGCTAATTCTTCCAGCAATAGTCAGAGTGGTGATATAAGGTCTCTAGAAGGGGTGAAAAACTAACAAAACTTCATTAACAAGTGAATGGTCTTTTAAAGACCTGTGAAGTACTCGGGGGCGGCTATGTGTGTGCCCGGTAAGTTGTTTCAACCCGGGCTGCCATACAGGGGGGTGGGGTGGGGGGTGGTATATGCACTGCCAGCAACCTGCCAGACAGTGCACAACACTTGTGTCGTGTCCCCACGGAGACACAGGACACAGGTAGGAGTTATCTATTTCTTTATTCTTTCTCTGCGCAGAGCTGCTTGCAAGCACATCTACCCACGCTCCCTCGTCCCCTCTACTGTCCCCTCCCCACACCCTTGACCGGATGTGGTGTCCAGTTACCCTGGGGTCCCCATGGTCCACTGCAGGGTCCTAGTGCCCTGCCCCAGGTCACTACATCTCCCCCTTTTGTCACAAAGAATGACGAGAAAGTAACAACACACAGACGTGTAGGTAGGTGATAGATGCTGGTCTGTCATGGCACAGTTCGGTGTGTTTCCCATCACTATATTTCTTCTATTAGTCTCTTTGGCCGTCTGCATGTTCTTCGCGGGCCGGCCCCGTCTGTTGCTCTTCCTCTGGTCCCTCTCTATTGTCTGTTTCTTTCTTGTTGTGCTCCTGCTCTTCTTGTTCTGCTGTCTCCGTGTCATGGTCTGGCGACGAGGGTGGGATGTCATAGTCTTCCTTTTTCTTCTCCTTTAATCCTTTGAAGTGTGAGCTATTTCTTGTTATCCTCCCATGCTCTGACTCTGCCGTGATCATTGGGCCCTTCACTTTTGTTACTGTTAGCGGGTCTTTGGAGAACATGCTGTCAGATTTTCTTTGTTGTTGTTGACGCACTACTACCGTGTCTCCTTCCGGGTCTGACGAGATGGCGTGCCGCTTGGCGTCTACATATCTTTTCATTTTTTCTTTCGCCTCTCTGTCCCTATCTGCAATGATGCTGTGATCTGGTGGCACGGTTGCTTCTATTTGCGGTAGCTTTATCCGACTCGTTCTTCCCAGTACTAGCTCTGCTGGGCACCTTCCTGTGGAGTTGTGAGGTGTGTTTCTGTAATCACGTAGTACTAGGCACAGCGCTTGGCTAAGTGATATCTGTGCTAGCTTTGCCCTTTGAACTGCCTTTTTGATGTTCCCCATGAACCTCTCCACCATTCCATTCGCTTGAGGCCACAGCGGTGTTATTTTCCTGTGGTTTATCCCTAGATAGGCCATGAATCTGCGGAAATCTTCTCCTGAGAATGGAGGGCCATTGTCTGTTTTTATTGTTTCTGGTAAACCCCATACTGCAAAAATGTCATCCAATATCGGTAGTGTTGCTGTGGCTGATGTCGATGAGACCTGTCGCACTATCGGAAACCGTGAGTATTGGTCGATGACCACAAGCAGGTAGTTGCCTGTGTCCAGGGGCCCAAAGAAATCAGCTGCTAATGTTGTCCACACCGCTCTTGGAAGTTCGGGCATTTGTAGTGGCTCATGCCTAGCCGGTGGTCCTGTCACTTGAAAGAGGTGGCATGTCGATATGATTACTTATACCATGCGATCTCGGCCGGGGAACCATACTTTCTCTCTTAGTAGTTTCTTAGTAGCTACTATGCCTCGGTGTGACTCATGAGCAAGATTGACCAGTTGCCTCCGGAGTGAGCTTGGTATCACGATTCTCATCCCTCTCATCATTATCCATGTGTCCGTTTCGGACAGTTCCTCATTGATCTTCTTGAGAGCTAGCACTTCTTCCTTGCATACTCCTGTTCCCCTTGTGCAATTATTGTTGCGGTACCTCCATCTCTACTTTCTTGTAATCTCCATGGACATTTGCAGCGTGGCATCGCCCTTGCTCTTCCTTGCTAGCTCTAGTAGTGTTATCGGCGCTGGGGTGTTTTGTTTCAGTACGAAGTTGAGGTATTCTTCTGCCATTGATGTCGTCTCATGGACCTGCGGTAATGGGTGTCTCGACATGTAGTCTGCCGGATTTTGTTCTTTCCCTGGCTTGTGCACAATCGTGAAATCATAGTCCATTAATCTTATGCCCCAGCGTTCAATCCGGGGTGGCAGTTTGGCTGATGGGCTGCCATAGATCGTCACTAGCGCCTGGTGGTGAGTTATGATTTTGAATTACTTCCCGTAGCTAAACATGTGGTAGTGTTCACATGCCCACACCACTGCTAAGCTCTCCTTTTCTGGTTGCGAGTATGCTTTTTCAATGTCTGTTAAGCTTTTGCTTGCATACACAACAATTTTCCCTTATGAGTCTCTCCCTGGCAGATGCTGCGCTAGAATTGCTCCCAGTCCTACTGGGCTGGCATCGACAGTCAGTTCAGTGCAGAGTAACGGGTCAAAGTAGGCCAGATGTTCCACCATCATCACTGCTTGTCTTATTTCCCCGAATGCCTTGTTGCATTCCTGGTACCAAATGAACTTCTGCCCTTGTTTAGTCAGTTCTCTTAGTGGTGTGCTCACTGTGGCGAAGTCCTGTATGTACCGCGCACAGTAGCTAGCGAGGCCCAGGAAAGATCTTATTTCTGCAACATCCGTCGGAGAATTTGCATTCTTCAGTGTTTCAACCTTGCTGGGATCTGGCCTCATCCCTTGTTTGGAAAGGATGTGTCCGAAGAACACTAGTTCCCCTCTCCCCAGCTCGCATTTCTCTCCATTTAATGTTAGGCCTGCTTGCTCTTGAACTCTTGAACTGTTAATCCCACAACTGGGATACATTTAATCTGGGAAAAACATCCGTAGAAGTATCGAATAAATTATGAACATTACATTTTCTATTCATCGTTTAAGACAGACAATATCTGGGAACTTTTGCTCATGTTGCAAGACGACATTATTTCCGCCATTCATCCGTTCTGAATAAAGAAATGATACTTTTTAGAATGTAAAAGTTAGTAGACTAGAGAGGTCTAAAGCCACTTCTTCCCGAGCTGATGATGCGAGGTCCCTATGCTGACGGAGAGGACGATGACTCTACATGACGGCAGAAAACTTTAATTCTTCTACAGAGGACCGGTTCTGACTTAGGATCTGACTTTTAGACAGAATAGGTAAATATGAGAGAAAATGAATTTTGTATTTAATTGGCTTTTCTTGAAATTTTAGATAAATGAACAATTTGTTTGAATTACTGTCTCGGGTGATTATTTCTGGTCATGTTTATTTGATTTTATTGTGTATTCATTGAAATGTTCTTCGCTAGATTTACAAGCAACTAAGCTGGTCGCATTGACCTCAAAGTACAGGCAGATTACACAGAGCTATATGAGAAAGGTGGTTTCTCCTTTACAAGGCACGGATAGTGTGATTTAGGGTGAATGTTGGTGTAATGGGCCCCACCAGCGTATGATGTGTGTATGCGTGTGTGACTGTGAAATCATTCCATCCGTAGAAGTGGAGGGGATTCGGAAGCTCTGATCTGCACCAGTTTCTTGGTAGCCGATTGATGGTTAGCTATTGTCTTGATCTAGCGGAATTGCGTGTATATAGGCTTGTTGATTATTGATTGATATTCTATGTATTGTGAATGGCTTCTGGGATGTAGGAAGTCGGTAACAGTTCCGTAGTAGAGCAGAGGGAGTGTTGCTCTCAGAAAAAGGCGGGATTGTTGGCCCTGTATGCAGACAGGGGAAAACGTGTGACAATTGAAGTTGCGCGTCACATTGTCTGGGTTCGACAAGGAAGCATCGTCGTGTGTTGCCATTAGAAACGTTTTCTGTGTGAGAGAAGTGTATATGATAGCAAAGGTTATCTGTGAAACTCTGGTCTTAAGTCCCAGGGATCCGTAAGGTTTGCCGTTAAAGCTTACCGCTGGAGAAGTAATAGGTATTCTCGGAGCTTGTTAGAAGGACAGGGCAGAGGTAAGCGCTGCTTTGTTAACGTATGATATAATTCTGTAGTAGGACAGACTGTTCGCTGTTCTCGGGAAAGACAGAATTCTGTGTGAATGTACTACATTTTCTGGTGTGTAAGTGCGTGAATGGGGAGGCATTCTGGTTAATTGTGAAACTCTTAGGAGCATTCCGAAGGGAAACAGTTAAATTGATGCTTGTTAGCAGGGTAAAGTGGAGGGATGTGTTACTTTATCAGCGGAAGTAACGATTCTGTAGTAGGGCAGAGGTAAGCGCTCCCCTGGGGAATGGCAGGATTCTCGTGGGAAAGGTCTTTTGCTGTTCTGTGGCTAGCGAAGCAGACAATGGAGATGTTTGTACGTTGTAACTAACAGACTCGTGGAAGTCGAAATAAAGTCTACCGAGTAGTCTTGAAAAGGAGGGGTAGACGAGAAGGACAGGAGACAGGAGCAAAAGCGACTGCAGCGGCTGTTGATGTCAGGGGGACCGCGCTGTGATTGGACAGTGGGCTAGAACAGAGGAAGCGCAGAGATTGGTGCGTTAGTGTGAGTCGCGCTGGGATTCGCGGACTGAGTCAGTGACGTAGACGCTCCAGGATTGGTGCGTTAGTGTGAGTCGCGCTGGGAGTCGCGGACTGAGTCAGTGACGTAGACGCTCCAGGATTGGTGCGTTGGTGTGAGTCGCGCTGCAATTGGACAAAAGATCGTACAGCTGTAGTAAGAGTAAACAGCTAGTGGAAAAATAAGAAAGATGTATTACCATGCTGAGGAAAAGAAGAAAAAGTCCTTGTTCAGTAAGGTTAAAACCTGGTTCGACAAGGATAAGGATATCATAACTAGGGAAGGAGAGTTACTTCCTCCGACCAGAACCCCCGCATCCTTTATGGTTGCAAAATATGGGTATCATACCTGTATTTGGTAAGACAACTGGGCGACGTATACTAGAGAGGATGGGGTTTTGGCTTTCCCGGGACATGGCTCATTTAATCTGGCTGTGTTAAGAAATTTACGGGAGAAGATGATGAATCTAGAGCCTCGGCCTAGGCCGACGCAATTCGAGGCATTGGTGGAATGGGAAGATGAAGTACATGAGCGAGAAAAGCAGAGGAGTGGAGGTAACTACCGATATATGTTCGGTAGAAAATATGATCGCGAAACCCATCATGACAGAATGAGAAGGTGGCGAGATGACAGTATGACCGAGGGGTTATATCCTGTAAGAACAGCAGAGGAATCAGGAGGGAGAAAATGTACAGAGAAAGCCCATAATGTAGAGACCAGAAGGTATGGGGCAAATGAGTCTGATGATGATATCTTAGAGGACATGCTCTACAAAAGACCACCCCCGTATAGAAGAGAACCAGAGGTAGGAACAGCAGTTAGCCCAATGAGAAACACCCTGCGGATTATAAATACGGAGGCTACAGCCCCTGAGCTGAAAAGCGGTTGTTCTCTGGCAGACAGAGAAAGAGAGAGAGAAAGAGAGAGAGAAAGAGAGATAGAGAGAGAAAGAGAGAGAGAGAGAGAGATAGGAAAAGAGAGAGAGAGAGAGAGAGAGAGAGAAAGAGAGAGAGAGAGAGAGAGAGAGAGAAAGAGAGTTAGAGAGAGAGAGAGAGAGAGAAAGAGAGATAGAGAGAGAGAATGAACTTGAAAATGAAAAGACCAGAGAACTAGCAAGAACTACATCTGAACTAACAGAGAAAATCAGGGAGCTGACTAAGAATCTTGAGGCTGTTACAGTGCCTGTGACAATAGGCCCGGTTATGCCGATTTTTGACAAGCAGAGGACGGGTGAAAATGGTTTGACGGTGCCATATGTGGGCAATAGGTTGATTGTACCTCCGGAACAAGCAGAAATGAGAGCGGGAGCAACACAGTGGAGAACAGGAGAAAATCAGTGGAGACATACTGTGTGTGGAGGGGAAATGAGTGTGCAGACTAACTCAAGTTTGAATTCTGGATGTATGGAAGGGAACAGAGGATCAATTTTGGAACCGCAGAGGGTGGCAGAACCAGGGGGTGCAGAAAAATCTGTGATAACTGCTGAAGATTTGAATGACTGGCTGAAAACATTACAGAAAAAGGAGAAAGAGTCACAGGGGATGGATGTAGCTAGGCTACGTATGGAAATGGAAGAGTTGATAGTAGGAACCATACCTACAGAAACACTGAAGAATTATGAGGAAGGGGAGATTCTCTTTCTCTGTAAAAGTATCACATGGAGAGCAAAGAACATACATGACAGGTTGAAAGGAATAGCCAGTGAAGTGGGAATTGACATGGATAAGGTGAAAGCTTTACAGAAAACATACAGAGTGGATTTTTCAGACAAAGATATTGAGAATCTGAACCATGCAGGCCGAACAGGACAGATTAAGGAAATGATTACCTTGTTAAGGAAATGGGGAGATGTAGAAAGATGGAAAGACAGATGGTATCGAAAGCGAGAGGGTGGAATGGATAGAACCTACTCAGCATTTCCCCTGACAGAAAAAGAGAAGGCAGTAACAGCTTATCCCATGAGAGAGATTCCAGGAGGAGGGTATGTACATGTCCCATGGACCAGACAGGATATTTTATCATTTACGAATGATTTCTCTCGCTGAAGGGAAAAGCCAGTGGAGTGGTACAGACAAGTCGACAGATTTGTAAAGCTGTCAAAAGTACTGTGGATTGACCTGAATAGTCTGTTTGATATAATTCTACCAGCAGACCTGTGGGCAGAATGTAAAATAGTCATAGACTGGCCCTCTAAAGAATACCCGAGAGATCAAAAGACAGGAGCTCCAGACCCGGAGGTCATGAAGAAATATAAGCAGGTCATGGCCTTCTTGAAAAATAAAGTACCCCCCAAGGAGACAGACTGGGTTAAAATAGACCGAACACATCAGGAATTGAAAGAATCAGTCCATGCTTACTATGAAAGACTGATACTAGCTTTTAAGCAGTTCAGTGGAGATGAACACCTGGGTGACAAGGATCTGAGTCATTTTGTGTACAGATTTGTATATGGTTTGCGGCCTGAAATCAGTGAAATGATACGGCAGCATACCGTGGACTGGCAGAGTAAGAAGATTGATGAGATTTTGAGACATGCAAAATACTTCAGTGATGAGATTGAGGCAAAGCAAAGGAAGCTGAAAGAAAAGGTGATGTGTGTATGCGTGTGTGACTGTGAAATCATTCCATCCGTGGAAGTGGAGGGGATTCGGAAGCTCTGATCTGCACCAGTTTCTTGGTAGCAGATTGATGGTTAGCTATTGTCTTGATCTAGCGGAATTGCGTGTATATAGGCTTGTTGATTATTGATTGATATTCTATGTATTGTGAATGGCTTCTGGGATGTAGGAAGTCGGTAACAGTTCCGTAGTAGAGCAGAGGGAGTGTTGCTCTCAGAAAAAGGCGGGATTGTTGGCCCTGTATGCAGACAGGGGAAAACGTGTGACAATTGAAGTTGCGCGTCACATTGTCTGGGTTCGACAAGGAAGCATCGTCGTGTGTTGCCATTAGAAACGTTTTCTGTGTGAGAGAAGTGTATATGATAGCAAAGGTTATCTGTGAAACTCTGGTCTTAAGTCCCAGGGATCCGTAAGGTTTGCCGTTAAAGCTTACCGCTGGAGAAGTAATAGGTATTCTCGGAGCTTGTTAGAAGGACAGGGCAGAGGTAAGCGCTGCTTTGTTAACGTATGATATAATTCTGTAGTAGGACAGACTGTTCGCTGTTCTCGGGAAAGACAGAATTCTGTGTGAATGTACTACATTTTCTGGTGTGTAAGTGCGTGAATGGGGAGGCATTCTGGTTAATTGTGAAACTCTTAGGAGCATTCCGAAGGGAAACAGTTAAATTGATGCTTGTTAGCAGGGTAAAGTGGAGGGATGTGTTACTTTATCAGCGGAAGTAACGATTCTGTAGTAGGGCAGAGGTAAGCGCTCCCCTGGGGAATGGCAGGATTCTCGTGGGAAAGGTCTTTTGCTGTTCTGTGGCTAGCGAAGCAGACAATGGAGATGTTTGTACGTTGTAACTAACAGACTCGTGGAAGTCGAAACAAAGTCTACCGAGTAGTCTTGAAAAGGAGGGGTAGACGAGAAGGACAGGAGACAGGAGCAAAAGCGACTGCAGCGGCTGTTGATGTCAGGGGGACCGCGCTGTGATTGGACAGTGGGCTAGAACAGAGGAAGCGCAGAGATTGGTGCGTTAGTGTGAGTCGCGCTGGGATTCGCGGACTGAGTCAGTGACGTAGACGCTCCAGGATTGGTGCGTTAGTGTGAGTCGCGCTGGGAGTCGCGGACTGAGTCAGTGACGTAGACGCTCCAGGATTGGTGCGTTGGTGTGAGTCGCGCTGCAATTGGACAAAAGATCGTACAGCTGTAGTAAGAGTAAACAGCTAGTGGAAAAATAAGAAAGATGTATTACCATGCTGAGGAAAAGAAGAAAAAGTCCTTGTTCAGTAAGGTTAAAACCTGGTTCGACAAGGATAAGGATATCATAACTAGGGAAGGAGAGTTACTTCCTCCGACCAGAACCCCCGCATCCTTTATGGTTGCAAAATATGGGTATCATACCTGTATTTGGTAAGACAACTGGGCGACGTATACTAGAGAGGATGGGGTTTTGGCTTTCCCGGGACATGGCTCATTTAATCTGGCTGTGTTAAGAAATTTACGGGAGAAGATGATGAATCTAGAGCCTCGGCCTAGGCCGACGCAATTCGAGGCATTGGTGGAATGGGAAGATGAAGTACATGAGCGAGAAAAGCAGAGGAGTGGAGGTAACTACCGATATATGTTCGGTAGAAAATATGATCGCGAAACCCATCATGACAGAATGAGAAGGTGGCGAGATGACAGTATGACCGAGGGGTTATATCCTGTAAGAACAGCAGAGGAATCAGGAGGGAGAAAATGTACAGAGAAAGCCCATAATGTAGAGACCAGAAGGTATGGGGCAAATGAGTCTGATGATGATATCTTAGAGGACATGCTCTACAAAAGACCACCCCCGTATAGAAGAGAACCAGAGGTAGGAACAGCAGTTAGCCCAATGAGAAACACCCTGCGGATTATAAATACGGAGGCTACAGCCCCTGAGCTGAAAAGCGGTTGTTCTCTGGCAGACAGAGAAAGAGAGAGAGAAAGAGAGAGAGAAAGAGAGATAGAGAGAGAAAGAGAGAGAGAGAGAGAGATAGGAAAAGAGAGAGAGAGAGAGAGAGAGAGAGAAAGAGAGAGAGAGAGAGAGAGAGAGAGAAAGAGAGTTAGAGAGAGAGAGAGAGAGAGAAAGAGAGATAGAGAGAGAGAATGAACTTGAAAATGAAAAGACCAGAGAACTAGCAAGAACTACATCTGAACTAACAGAGAAAATCAGGGAGCTGACTAAGAATCTTGAGGCTGTTACAGTGCCTGTGACAATAGGCCCGGTTATGCCGATTTTTGACAAGCAGAGGACGGGTGAAAATGGTTTGACGGTGCCATATGTGGGCAATAGGTTGATTGTACCTCCGGAACAAGCAGAAATGAGAGCGGGAGCAACACAGTGGAGAACAGGAGAAAATCAGTGGAGACATACTGTGTGTGGAGGGGAAATGAGTGTGCAGACTAACTCAAGTTTGAATTCTGGATGTATGGAAGGGAACAGAGGATCAATTTTGGAACCGCAGAGGGTGGCAGAACCAGGGGGTGCAGAAAAATCTGTGATAACTGCTGAAGATTTGAATGACTGGCTGAAAACATTACAGAAAAAGGAGAAAGAGTCACAGGGGATGGATGTAGCTAGGCTACGTATGGAAATGGAAGAGTTGATAGTAGGAACCATACCTACAGAAACACTGAAGAATTATGAGGAAGGGGAGATTCTCTTTCTCTGTAAAAGTATCACATGGAGAGCAAAGAACATACATGACAGGTTGAAAGGAATAGCCAGTGAAGTGGGAATTGACATGGATAAGGTGAAAGCTTTACAGAAAACATACAGAGTGGATTTTTCAGACAAAGATATTGAGAATCTGAACCATGCAGGCCGAACAGGACAGATTAAGGAAATGATTACCTTGTTAAGGAAATGGGGAGATGTAGAAAGATGGAAAGACAGATGGTATCGAAAGCGAGAGGGTGGAATGGATAGAACCTACTCAGCATTTCCCCTGACAGAAAAAGAGAAGGCAGTAACAGCTTATCCCATGAGAGAGATTCCAGGAGGAGGGTATGTACATGTCCCATGGACCAGACAGGATATTTTATCATTTACGAATGATTTCTCTCGCTGAAGGGAAAAGCCAGTGGAGTGGTACAGACAAGTCGACAGATTTGTAAAGCTGTCAAAAGTACTGTGGATTGACCTGAATAGTCTGTTTGATATAATTCTACCAGCAGACCTGTGGGCAGAATGTAAAATAGTCATAGACTGGCCCTCTAAAGAATACCCGAGAGATCAAAAGACAGGAGCTCCAGACCCGGAGGTCATGAAGAAATATAAGCAGGTCATGGCCTTCTTGAAAAATAAAGTACCCCCCAAGGAGACAGACTGGGTTAAAATAGACCGAACACATCAGGAATTGAAAGAATCAGTCCATGCTTACTATGAAAGACTGATACTAGCTTTTAAGCAGTTCAGTGGAGATGAACACCTGGGTGACAAGGATCTGAGTCATTTTGTGTACAGATTTGTATATGGTTTGCGGCCTGAAATCAGTGAAATGATACGGCAGCATACCGTGGACTGGCAGAGTAAGAAGATTGATGAGATTTTGAGACATGCAAAATACTTCAGTGATGAGATTGAGGCAAAGCAAAGGAAGCTGAAAGAAAAGGTGATGTGTGTATGCGTGTGTGACTGTGAAATCATTCCATCCGTGGAAGTGGAGGGGATTCGGAAGCTCTGATCTGCACCAGTTTCTTGGTAGCAGATTGATGGTTAGCTATTGTCTTGATCTAGCGGAATTGCGTGTATATAGGCTTGTTGATTATTGATTGATATTCTATGTATTGTGAATGGCTTCTGGGATGTAGGAAGTCGGTAACAGTTCCGTAGTAGAGCAGAGGGAGTGTTGCTCTCAGAAAAAGGCGGGATTGTTGGCCCTGTATGCAGACAGGGGAAAACGTGTGACAATTGAAGTTGCGCGTCACATTGTCTGGGTTCGACAAGGAAGCATCGTCGTGTGTTGCCATTAGAAATGTTTTCTGTGTGAGAGAAGTGTATATGATAGCAAAGGTTATCTGTGAAACTCTGGTCTTAAGTCCCAGGGATCCGTAAGGTTTGCCGTTAAAGCTTACCGCTGGAGAAGTAATAGGTATTCTCGGAGCTTGTTAGAAGGACAGGGCAGAGGTAAGCGCTGCTTTGTTAACGTATGATATAATTCTGTAGTAGGACAGACTGTTCGCTGTTCTCGGGAAAGACAGAATTCTGTGTGAATGTACTACATTTTCTGGTGTGTAAGTGCGTGAATGGGGAGGCATTCTGGTTAATTGTGAAACTCTTAGGAGCATTCCGAAGGGAAACAGTTAAATTGATGCTTGTTAGCAGGGTAAAGTGGAGGGATGTGTTACTTTATCAGCGGAAGTAACGATTCTGTAGTAGGGCAGAGGTAAGCGCTCCCCTGGGGAATGGCAGGATTCTCGTGGGAAAGGTCTTTTGCTGTTCTGTGGCTAGCGAAGCAGACAATGGAGATGTTTGTACGTTGTAACTAACAGACTCGTGGAAGTCGAAACAAAGTCTACCGAGTAGTCTTGAAAAGGAGGGGTAGACGAGAAGGACAGGAGACAGGAGCAAAAGCGACTGCAGCGGCTGTTGATGTCAGGGGGACCGCGCTGTGATTGGACAGTGGGCTAGAACAGAGGAAGCGCAGAGATTGGTGCGTTAGTGTGAGTCGCGCTGGGATTCGCGGACTGAGTCAGTGACGTAGACGCTCCAGGATTGGTGCGTTAGTGTGAGTCGCGCTGGGATTCGCGGACTGAGTCAGTGACGTAGACGCTCCAGGATTGGTGCGTTGGTGTGAGTCGCGCTGCAATTGGACAAAAGATCGTACAGCTGTAGTAAGAGTAAACAGCTAGTGGAAAAATAAGAAAGATGTATTACCATGCTGAGGAAAAGAAGAAAAAGTCCTTGTTCAGTAAGGTTAAAACCTGGTTCGACAAGGATAAGGATATCATAACTAGGGAAGGAGAGTTACTTCCTCCGACCAGAACCCCCGCATCCTTTATGGTTGCAAAATATGGGTATCATACCTGTATTTGGTAAGACAACTGGGCGACGTATACTAGAGAGGATGGGGTTTTGGCTTTCCCGGAACATGGCTCATTTAATCTGGCTGTGTTAAGAAATTTACGGGAGAAGATGATGAATCTAGAGCCTCGGCCTAGGCCGACGCAATTCGAGGCATTGGTGGAATGGGAAGATGAAGTACATGAGCGAGAAAAGCAGAGGAGTGGAGGTAACTACCGATATATGTTCGGTAGAAAATATGATCGCGAAACCCATCATGACAGAATGAGAAGGTGGCGAGATGCCAGTATGACCGAGGGGTTATATCCTGTAAGAACAGCAGAGGAATCAGGAGGGAGAAAATGTACAGAGAAAGCCCATAATGTAGAGACCAGAAGGTATGGGGCAAATGAGTCTGATGATGATATCTTAGAGGACATGCTCTACAAAAGACCACCCCCGTATAGAGGAGAACCAGAGGTAGGAACAGCAGTTAGCCCAATGAGAAACACCCTGCGGATTATAAATACGGAGGCTACAGCCCCTGAGCTGAAAAGCGGTTGTTCTCTGGCAGACAGAGAAAGAGAGAGAGAAAGAGAGAGAGAAAGAGAAAGAGAGATAGAGAGAGAAAGAGAGAGAGAGAGAGAGATAGGAAAAGAGAGAGAGAGAGAGAGAGAGAAAGAGAGAGAGAGAGAGAGAGAGAGAGAGAGAGAGAAAGAGAGTTAGAGAGAGAGAGAGAGAGAGAGAAAGAGAGATAGAGAGAGAGAATGAACTTGAAAATGAAAAGACCAGAGAACTAGCAAGAACTACATCTGAACTAACAGAGAAAATCAGGGAGCTGACTAAGAATCTTGAGGCTGTTACAGTGCCTGTGACAATAGGCCCGGTTATGCCGATTTTTGACAAGCAGAGGACGGGTGAAAATGGTTTGACGGTGCCATATGTGGGCAATAGGTTGATTGTACCTCCGGAACAAGCAGAAATGAGAGCGGGAGCAACACAGTGGAGAACAGGAGAAAATCAGTGGAGACATACTGTGTGTGGAGGGGAAATGAGTGTGCAGACTAACTCAAGTTTGAATTCTGGATGTATGGAAGGGAACAGAGGATCAATTTTGGAACCGCAGAGGGTGGCAGAACCAGGGGGTGCAGAAAAATCTGTGATAACTGCTGAAGATTTGAATGACTGGCTGAAAACATTACAGAAAAAGGAGAAAGAGTCACAGGGGATGGATGTAGCTAGGCTACGTATGGAAATGGAAGAGTTGATAGTAGGAACCATACCTACAGAAACACTGAAGAATTATGAGGAAGGGGAGATTCTCTTTCTCTGTAAAAGTATCACATGGAGAGCAAAGAACATACATGACAGGTTGAAAGGAATAGCCAGTGAAGTGGGAATTGACATGGATAAGGTGAAAGCTTTACAGAAAACATACAGAGTGGATTTTTCAGACAAAGATATTGAGAATCTGAACCATGCAGGCCGAACAGGACAGATTAAGGAAATGATTACCTTGTTAAGGAAATGGGGAGATGTAGAAAGATGGAAAGACAGATGGTATCGAAAGCGAGAGGATGGAATGGATAGAACCTACTCAGCATTTCCCCTGACAGAAAAAGAGAAGGCAGTAACAGCTTATCCCATGAGAGAGATTCCAGGAGGAGGGTATGTACATGTCCCATGGACCAGACAGGATATTTTATCATTTACGAATGATTTCTCTCGCTGAAGGGAAAAGCCAGTGGAGTGGTACAGACAAGTCGACAGATTTGTAAAGCTGTCAAAAGTACTGTGGATTGACCTGAATAGTCTGTTTGATATAATTCTACCAGCAGACCTGTGGGCAGAATGTAAAATAGTCATAGACTGGCCCTCTAAAGAATACCCGAGAGATCAAAAGACAGGAGCTCCAGACCCGGAGGTCATGAAGAAATATGAGCAGGTCATGGCCTTCTTGAAAAATAAAGTACCCCCCAAGGAGACAGACTGGGTTAAAATAGACCGAACACATCAGGAATTGAAAGAATCAGTCCATGCTTACTATGAAAGACTGATACTAGCTTTTAAGCAGTTCAGTGGAGATGAACACCTGGGTGACAAGGATCTGAGTCATTTTGTGTACAGATTTGTATATGGTTTGCGGCCTGAAATCAGTGAAATGATACGGCAGCATACCGTGGACTGGCAGAGTAAGAAGATTGATGAGATTTTGAGACATGCAAAATACTTCAGTGATGAGATTGAGGCAAAGCAAAGGAAGCTGAAAGAAAAGGCAATGTGGGCACAGGTGAAAGTTGCAGAAAGACAGGAAGCTCAGCTGGTTGAACAGGCAAATAACCCAGGAAATAAACCCAAGTATGGTCCAGGAAAAGGGAAAGGGAACATAGAGGAGGCCAAAAAGAAGTTCCCGTGTCACAACTGTGGAAAATTGGGGCATTGGAAATCCGAGTGTAAGAATCCACCGTCCACTAACGATGATAATTCATCATTGAATTCGCAGGTGCAGAACGAGGGGTGTGGTCAGCATCGGCAACAGCAGAAGGCTGATAAGCAGCAGAATCAGGTGCCAAAACCACCCTTGCCACAGAGAAAAGGATCCCAGAAGTACAGCCAAGAATCGGGGTTCTACGATGAAGAACAGGTAATCAGACCAAAACGCGCAAGCGCTGTATCTCAGTACTGGCTGAAAAATGAGGGAAGTGACTCTGAGGGAGACTTCTGACGGTGCCGAAGAGAGGAGGAGGACTGCGTACTTGGCGCTACTCTGGAAATAGACCAGGCAGGACCTTTTGTAGACGGGAAAATTAATGATGAAAGCATCACCTTCCTAGTTGATACTGGGGCTACGAGATCAACTGTCAGGTCAGCTGATATAAAGAATCTTCCTCTCTCGGACGAAGCAATCCAAGTGGTTGGTGTGTCCAACACACAGATCAAAACACTACTTACTGAACCAGTAAAGGTTAGAATAGGGAAATTTTCGGACATGCACCGATTTGTGGTGTGTGACACCAGTCCAGTGAACCTGTTAGGCAGGGATCTGCTGTGCAAAATGAATTGCACTATTTTCTGTACTCCAGAGGGAATAACCTTTGAAACACCTGATGAGGATGTGCTATACAGAATGACCATGGATAACAGAGAATGTGAGGCTTTGGGAACATATGCAATATTTAATCCTGATGCATTACCCCCAGAGTTGAAACAGACAGTGAAAGCAGCAGTTTGGGATTTTACTGGAGAAGATGTGGGCCTGATGAGAAATGTAGATCCAGTAAAGATTACTGTAAAAGAGGGAGTGGTTTACCCAAACATACCGCAATACAGATTGACACCTGAATTAATTGAAGGGATAACACCCTTAATTGAGAAGATGATCCAGCAAGGGGTGTTAAGAGAAATATTGAGCAGCCCATGTAATTCACCGATAATGGGACTGAAGAAACCTAATGGGAAGTTCAGAATAGTACAAGATTTGAGAAAGATTAACAAGATTGTTGTGCCATGTTGCCCAATTGTGCCAAATCCATCAGTGATTTTGTATCAGATTCCTCATGATGCAGAATGGTACACAGTAATTGATTTGTGTCATGCTTTCTTTTCAATCCCATTGCATCATGACAGCCAGCCAATATTTTCTTTTAGATTTGAAGAGCGGATTTTGGCATGGTGCCGAATCCCACAGGGGTATACAGAGAGCCCCTCAATATTTAATCAATTGCTGAAGAAATCTCTGGAAAGTCTGACAATGCCTGAAAATTCAGTCTTGGTGCAATATATTGATGACCTACTTGTGGCATCAAAAACACGTGAAGCTTGTGAAGTAGATACCATTGCATTGCTGAATCACTTGGCAGATGGAGGATTAAAGGTATCTCCAGCCAAATTGCAGTTCTGTAAGAAAGAAGTCCAGTATCTGGGACATAATATTGAGAAAGGCCTGAGAAAAGTGACTATTGACAGAATCAAAATCATTAGGGGAATGAGAGCCCCAATGACACAAAGAGAAGTGAGAATGTTCCTGGGAATGGTGGGTTACTGTCGTCAGTGGATAAGTAATTTTTCCCTGATTGCCAAACCATTGATTAAATTGACCAAAAGTGAGGTGAAAGACCCATTAGAACTAAACCCAGAAGAAATGGCTGCATTCAGAGAGCTGAAAGACAGACTTTGTGAAGCTCCCGCCCTAGGAATGCCTGATTATGAAAAGGAATTTGAATTGTACTGCAGTGAGAGAAATGGATGTGCCCTTTCAGTGTTAATCCAGAAACACGGATGTCTGAGAAGGCCAATTGCCTACTTCTCATCAACACTTGACCCAGTAGCTGTGGGTTTACCAGGTTGCCTAAAAGCAGTAGCTGCTACCTGTAGAAGTCTGGAACATGAGGGAATCATAATGGGATACCCTGTACGGGTATTTGTACCTCATGATGTGGCAATCCTTTTAACAAGGAGCCGGACACAGTTCATGTCTCATAGTCGGCTGACTAAATATGAGAAAGTCATTCTTGGTGCAACCAATGTAAGTCTGGAGAGATGTGTGAATGTGAATCCAGCGACACTGTTACCTGATGCTGAATGTGTGGGAGTGAGAAACGATGTTGATCATGATTGCCTGGATGTACTTGATTACTGCACAAAACCAAGGCCAGACATAAGAGATCTGCCACTGCCTGAGAGTGATCATGTGTTGTTTGTGGATGGGTCTTGTCTGAGAACAGATGAAGGAGTGTTGAGTGCTGCATATGCTGTGTGCAAAGTCTCAGAAGTTGTGGAAGCATCACCCCTGAAAGGAGTTAAATCTGCTCAGGTGGCAGAACTGGTGGCACTGACAAAGGCATGCAAGATTGAGAGGAGTGTGAGAGTGACTGTGATGACTGACAGCCAGTATGGCTTCGGAGTTGTCCATGATTTTGGCCAATTATGGCTACAAAGAGGGTTCCTGACCTCAAGTGGAACACCCATAAAGAATGCTGAAGTGGTTGGAAAACTGTTAGAGGCGATACAGCTACCTAAAGAACTAGCAGTTGTAAAATGTGCTGCTCATGGTAATGGTGACGATTTTGTAACAGTAGGTAACAAGTTTGCAAATGACAGCACAATATTGTGCAAGGAACAATCACTCAATTAACAGGAGTAAGGAACGGGAAATGTCTTCTTGTTCATTAATGTTTACTAATGAAGTGGGGACATGGGAGGAAGTAAAACAGCTGCAGGGTGAGGCAGAAGATGATGAAATGAGGGATTGGGTAAAGGCAGGTTGTGCACCCAGAGAAAAAGATCATGTGTGGGTCTACAGGGATGGAAGACCAGTCATGCCAAACAGCATGCTATCAACAATGGCAAGGATGTATCATGGCCAGGGACACCTGGGGAGGGATGCTATGATAAGAGCCTTTAAGCAAACCTGGTACAGTCCAAAGTTCAGACTGATAGCAGAACGTCTCTGTCAGAGATGTCTGATATGTCAACAATTCAATCCTGGAAAGAAAACAGTGGTGAGCCTAGGAACAATAGGCAGAGAGGGAGGACCCTTTACAAGAATGCAGATAGATTTCATTGAAATGCCCCCAGTCAACAGGTTGAGGTATGTTCTGGTGGTGGTCTGTTTGTTCTCAAGGTGGGTGGAGGCGTACCCGACAAGGAGAAATGATGGGATAACAGTGGCCAAATTACTGTTAAGAGAGTTCATCCCAAGGTACGGGTTCCCAGTAACCATTGAATCAGACAGAGGAGGACATTTTTATAATGAAATCATGAGTCTAATTTGTGAAGCATTAAGTGTACAGCAGAAGTTGCATTGTGCTTACAGACCAGAGGCTTCTGGGGTTGTTGAGCAGATGAATGGCACAATCAAAAACAGAATTGGTAAGATGTGCCTAGCCACAGGAATGAAATGGCCTGATGTCTTGCCTCTAGTCCTGATGACCATTAGGTCTACTCCAGACATAACAACAGGTTTGAGTCCACATGAAATTATCATGGGACGTGCTATGAGGCATGCATATGTACCAGTGAACAAGCGGATGACTATAACTGATGACATGATTTTGGATTACTGCAAAGGCCTGGCTGACGCAGTTCATTCTGTGTTTCACCAGGTTGGAGAAGACGCCACCACACTTGAAAAGAAACCAGCCCATGATCTGAGCCCAGGGGACTGGGTAAGGATAAAAGTCCACAGAAGAAGAAATTGCCTGGTTCCAAGGTGGGGAAGGCCAAGACAAGTCATCTTGACCACAACAACTGCTGTGAAGTGCGCTGGTGTGAAGAATTGGATACATGCAAGCCACACACTGAGAGTTCCAAATCCAAGAGATGGTACTGGAAAAGAATACTTTGAAGAATCAGATTCCAGTGATGATGCAGACAGTGAGGCAGTAAGAAGGAAAAAGAATCCTGAAAGTGGGGAAAGTGAATCAAGAGACGCTTTCATTCCACCAGAAGAGGTTCTGAAGAGAACGGTGCAAACTGCAGAAGCAAGCTCAGACTCAGAAGAAGTGCCTGAGGTTCCAATTGACAGTGACCAACACAAAAAGAAAGAAAGAAAAGAAAAGAACATTCCAATAGAAGAGACATCTGAGTCACATGAAGGACAAGTTCCACCTGAGATAAATATTGAAGAAAAAGGGACAGACAAAGACAGAGAGGGACAGATTGCGGAAAAACCCCGAGGAGGTGTAGGGAACATCAACAACAAGCTAGGTGAAGGGACAAGCAGACAGCAAGAAGATTGCGTGTCGGAGACCCGAGGAGGGACAGAAGTAGGGAAATCTCAAGTGGTGGAAAAAGAGACTGTTGGAGAAAAGGAAGTTGTTAAAGAAAAGAAAGCTGTTAATGAACCAGTAGCAACTGAAACAGAGTCTGATGAAAGTGACAATGAGACACATGGAAGACGAGTTCTGAGAAAGAGAACTTGGCTTGGAGAAAGAAACAATAAAGAAGGAAAGCAAAAGAGAAATGCTAAAGGAGAACTTTGGCCAAATAAGATAAAGAGACTGAGGTACAGACTGACACGAGTTAACTCTTCGAGAGCTGAGCAGGTGAACGAAGTGTCAAGTCAAAACCCAACCAAAGAAGAAGAAACAAAGATACCTGAAAGAGAAAAAAGAATAAGAAAACCTAACCAGAGGTACAAGTCACCGGAATGGACGTATGTGGCACTGCCTGAAGAAGGAGAAGAGGCGGACAGCCAAGGAAGTCCAGAGGAGGCTTTACTGAAGGAGGTTGCTGAAGAAGAAGCTGTGGGAATCCTGAGAGTTATCTTGTCCGACATTGGAGAAGAGACGGATGTTCAGGACCTGATACAGTTTGATGGTGATGAAGAGACAGTGAAAAGTGATGAAAATCCAAATTGAGTAAATCCAAGGAAAAATCACTTGGAGAAGAAGAAGTAGTACTAAAATTAGTAGAGTTTAATAATCTGGTGGGTACTTGTTGCCCTTAAAAGTTCAGTAGAGGAGTAGAAGAGGCTAAGTTAAAAGACACGGTCCAATTTACAAAATGGCTAACACTGAGAATAAAAGTAGATGTACCTTTCTGAAAAGATGGTGCAAAATGTGCTGCTGCTGTACAGGTTTATTAATGCTGCTTTGGAGCGTGCTTGCTCTACTGATTTCATTTAGAGTCACTATAGACACTTTAGAAGGTCACACTGAGAACAAGACTAATATAGGGAAGAGTCCATTAAAGGTAGTTCCAACTAGAACTAGTAAAGTACATATACATAAAGATAGATCAATTAACGATTTTTCTAGCAATGTTTTTTCTAAATTGTTGTATGAGTACGTAAAGACAATGGAAGTAAGGGATTGCTACGTTTGCATGCAATTACCTGCCTGTTTCGGAAGGAGTGACTTACCATCATCTTCCGGCTACGTATGGAATTTCTTGTAGTGTGTTGATTAGTATATTTTATCAGTTAGGGAAATTAGATTACAATATGTCTAATGTAGATAATATTCTTGGGCAGTTGCCTATGAATAAAGCACTGAATCCTGCAAAGGATGCTAACACCTTAGGTGAGATTTTTTTAGAAACCAAAGAATTAACCTTAGACTATGTTTTTAGAAATAATTTAACTTGCAAATTGAAAGGAGAAGAGAAGAATTTTCTAGACATGGTTGAGAGAAGAAGGTTGAACATGCACAAGAAAGCAGAAGGGCATAAAATGAGTGACACAATGTGGGATATTGAGAAAGAAAAGGAGTTGAAAAATGGAGCCAGTCCAACCATGGCTATAGATGCCCCACAGAAAGGGAAACTGTGCATTACCAGGAAGAGATCCCAATATGATTATTATTTCATAGGGACTAGTGAGTGCCATGATACATACTTTATTGCAACCGGATGGGGATTTAGAGGAGGAGAAGATCCAGTTTTTCCGGGAGTGTATTATATTTGTGGGAACAAGGCTTATTACCGTTTGCCTGACCATTGGTTTGGTACATGTTATGTTGGCCTGGTCTTTCCAAGGATTTTTCACATGGATAGAGTAGATGATGCTGAACATTCTAACACATTAACACGCTATAAAAGAGAAACATGGACAGAAATTGTAGGAGATATTTTTGGAGCTTTAATTTCAGCAGTGGGAATTTCTTTAAATGCCTATGGCATTCGGAAGCTGTCAACAGTGTTAGATCGCTTGTCAACAAGCACCGCTGGAGGTTTTCTTTTGGTAAATACAGAAATGGTTGCTTTGCGCGCTATGGCGATGCAAAATCGACTTGCCCTTGACATTCTTTTGGCAAAAGAGGGTGGAGTCTGTGGAATGCTGAAAGTTCAACATTGTTGCACTTACATTCCTGATGAAAGTAAAGATCTAAAGGTTTACATCAAAAATATTACTGATTTGCATGAAGAATTAGTACCACTGGAAGCTGAAAGTATCTGGACTAAAATGGCTAATAAGATGATTGCTATTAAGAACTTTGTAGCTAAAATAGGTAGTACCATTTTTGGTAAGAATTATTTCCATTAACTTGTGTTATAGTTGCACTATTGATTCTTAGATTAGGATGTATGTGTTGTAGATATAGAAGAAATAAAAAGAAAATCGTAAAAGAAAATGTTAAAAAGAGACAAAAGAAATCAGAAAGAGATCCACAAGAAATAGAACTTGAAGAATTAAGAGAAAGCATGTATATAGAAACTAAAAAGGAAGATGAGATGGAAACTAGGGTTTAAAGCAAGAACAAGAAGACATTTCAAACTCTTCTAAAAGGGGAAGCTAAATTGATTTTTTGGGGGGTTTTGATTTTTGTGGTGATTATATATCACCAAAGGGGGGATTGATGGAGCAGGGTTTTTACTCCATAACGGAATACCTGTTTCATTTTCGCATGTTATAATTAAAAGTACTACTGAATAATTATTAATGATTAATGGTTTGTCGAATGTTGACTAATCAATCTTATTAACAAGAGAATTACACGTGGGAATGCTATTGCATGGCTAAATAACAAGTGAACTAAAGTTGGTGAGCAAACTGATAGAAAACAATGTTGCTTATGTGATGTTATGGTGTTTTGCGCTTATAATTAATATGCATTAATGGCTTCTGATGACGCAAATGGCTAGATAAAGACACACACATAAGGGTATTAGCTGGGGAATAACACTGTTAAGTCATTTCTATGCAGTAATTATGTTTTGTGTTTCTTTGTTCTTAAGTTGTCCATTGTGGCCTGCCACAAGATGGCCGCCACCCGCAGCCTGCATTGGAGTTGCTGGAAATTTACAAAAAGGCTTCGCTCTGCCTGTGACTTTGCACCTCTGATGTACTGAAAAGCCATGACGACAAATCTGGGAGAACTGCCAGAAAAGCCCCTGATTGAGAAAAATGTTTCAAAGAAATAAATATTGAACTCTTGAACTGTTAATCCCACAACTGGGATACATTTAATCTGGGAAAAACATCCGTAGAAGTATCGAATAAATTATGAACATTACATTTTCTATTCATCGTTTAAGACAGACAATATCTGGGAACTTTTGCTCATGTTGCAAGACGACATTATTTCCGCCATTCATCCGTCCTGAATAAAGAAATGATACTTTTTAGAATGTAAAATTAGTATAAAAGTTAGTAGACTAGAGAGGTCTAAAGCCACTTCTTCCCGAGCTGATGATGCGAGGTCCCTATGCTGATGGAGAGGACGATGACTTTACATGACGGCAGAAAACTTTAATTCTTCTACAGAGGACCGGTTCTGACTTAGGATCTGACTTTTAAACAGAATAGGTAAATATGAGAGAAAATGAATTTTGCATTTAATTGGCTTTTCTTGAAATTTTAGATAAATGAACAATTTGTTTGAATTACTGTCTCGGGTGATTATTTCTGGTCATGTTTATTTGATTTTATTGTGTATTCATTGAAATGTTCTTCGCTAGATTTACAAGCAACTAAGCTGGTCGCATTGACCTCAAAGTACAGGCAGATTAGACAGAGCATTATGAGAAAGGTGGTTTCTCCTTTACAAGGCACGGATAGTGTGATTTAGGGTGAATGTTGGTGTAATGGGCCCCACCAGCGTATGATGTGTGTATGCGTGTGTGACTGTGAAATCATTCCGTCCGTGGAAGTGGAGGGGATTCGGAAGCTCTGATCTGCACCACCGTCACGTTGCTTAGCAGGCATGGTGCTGGGATGTCCCCTTTGAGCACATGTATTTCCTCTTGGTAGGATCTGTCTTTGTATGTTAAAATCTCTGTGAATTTTCCCATATTTTCTACTGGCCTTTTGGAACCCCAAGTGAACAGATCCACTGTTGACGGTGATAGCTGTGGTTTCACTCTCGTTTTCTGGTATTCTGACATGCACATGATGTTGCATGTTGCTCCACTGTCAAGCACAAACTTAGCTTGGTGGCTCCCTACGCCGATGTCCACAGTGGCTGTCTTCTTTATTTGTTGTTTTTCCACGAGCTAAACGTGCTCTGTCTCTTTTCCTTCTCTTGGTGCGTCTGACATGAGATATAGTCTCGCTTCCGACACAGGGGCTGCCGTTTCTTCTGCTTCGTCGGAGGAGCTGCAATTTGCCATTTCCATGTGGCGTGAGTACCTGTTACTTGTCATCCTTGGTCTCATTGTTCTGCCTCTTTCACTTCTGAATTGTCTGGTCATGCACATGCTTGAAAAATGGTTGTCCCAGTTGCACTTCCTGCATTTTTTACCCATAGCTGGGCAGGCACCAACATGTGGGAATTCGAGGCCGCACCGGTAGCATGTTTGTTCACCCTTCTTAGGTAGGGCCTGCGCCTGGAATTCCTTCTTTTTGAAGTTCCCAGTGACGCGATGTGCTAACGCTACTCTCTTCTCTTTCCCTAGCTCCATCTGCTTGGCGTGCTCTGTGGCATTTGCTTCCATGCGAGCCATCGTCAATATCTTTTCCAGCGTCTTTGGTTCCTTCAGAATGCGTGCTCTGAATTCCACCGATTGACAACCTTCGATGATGCGCAGTCTTATTGCCTGTTCATTGTCAAATTTGTCAAACTCGCAGTATGTGACCAGTTTTCTCAGTCTCGTTGCAAAGTCATCTAGGCTCTCTTCTCCTTGTTGGCATGCAGTGTTAAATGTGTATCTCTCAAAATCAACATTTCGTTGGGGGTCAAATTTCTGAGTTAGACACTTTATCGCTCCCTTTAATCCGCCGTTTGATCGGCAGGGAATGTTAACAATAGATCCTCTATTTCATCCCCTGCAAGATTCAGAAGCAGGTGCAGTTGCTTGCTATTCGGGACGTCCGTGGCGCTCATGTAGCGCTCAAATTTCCTGATCCATCTTCCCCACCGGATGCCCGCTTGTGGCTCCGATAGGCTGAACGGTAGAGGCCTGCGGAATATAGCTTGCGTGCTCGTCTTCTCATCATTGTCGCTCATTTTCCTTCTCTGGTCCTTCTACCCTTTTTTTTTCTTTAATTCTTTATTTGCCCCTTTGTTGTCACTATATCCTGCTTTGTTTCGCTGTTTTTCTTTTCTTTTATGCCTTTTTTACTCTCTTTCTGTGTTTTCCTATTGGTTTCCATGGCTGCCTGACTTCAAAATGGCCACCACACTGTTCTTTGCTCCTATTGGCCTGCTTTGCCTGACTTCAAAATGGCCACCGTAGTCTTGCGATGTTTCTATCTTCTCTCAGTATGCCTGACCTCTCAAAATGTCCGCCACACTGTTCTCTGCTCCTGTTGGTCTATTTTGCCTGACTTTAAGATGTCCGCCGCTCTCGCGATAGTTCCTTTGAACTAACCGCGCTTTCCTCGTTTAATTCTATTTATGCACGCTCCGGTGCTGGCGCTTCTCTCTCTTCGCCTCACGGGCGGACGCCTAATTTTTTTCTTCTTGTCTCAGTGCTCTTACCGCTTCGCTTTTCCGTGGCCGGGGTGGGCTCCCGCGTCGCCGCTTGCTTCGCTACTTCCCTCAGACAAGGGTGGGCTCCTGGCTCCTTTCGGATCAGGGATCAGCGCGATGATCGCTGATTGGCGGGATTGTTCTCCTGTTGTCCAGCGGACCAGGGTGGGCTGCTGGTTCGTCACGCCTGTTTCAGGGAGGACGATGATTCAGCTTCCTTCTGCTTTCTCTGTGGGTGAATCCCGCCTTCGATCGCCAGTTGTCATGTCCCCACGGTCCCACAGCGACACAGGACACAGGTAGGAGTTTTCTGTTTCTTTTTTCTTTCTCTGCGCAGAGCCGCTTGCAATCACATCTACCCACGCCTCCTCGTCCCCTCTACTGTCCCCTCCCCACACCCTTGACCGGATGTGGTGTCCAGTGGTCCCCATGGTCCACTGCAGGGTCCTAGTGCCCTGCCCCAGGTCACTACAACTTGCATCACCCTCTCTTTGCATGCCATTGCGCTCCATGCTTCTGAAAGGTAAGAAAAAAACATGCATTTGTGTTTTCAAATGTCTGATCCTGCAGCAGCACACTTCCAAAGCCCATACATGACAGTGACCCGATTCAAGGCACCATTCTCCCGATTTCTTTTTTAAATCTCCCACTTTGCTCTTCTGAAATGTTGGCATGTATGGCTGTAGCACACCATCGAGAAGACACCTGACGAGGCAGAAGCGTTTACCTGCGCTGTTGGACGCTCCAGGTCTGCGGATGTCGGCTGCTGCCTGTGCGGCCTGCGGGGCCTGAGGACGGCTTGGGCCCAAACGCGGCTTCCCTTGCTGAAACAGCTGATGCAGATTGGGGTGTACAAAATCTCCCTACTTCCACGGATAGAGTAATTTCACAGTTACACGCACATACACTCATCATACACTAGGGCCCATTTCACTAACATACACTCAAATACTCTACCAGCACTGAACCTGTGGAAAGAAACCTCCTAAACACCCCACATCTACACTGAGGTCGATAAGACCTAGTTATTGTAATTGTCCTGAGTCATAATCTAAACAATCTATACAACAATAATCAAATAGAGTACTCAATAATTGACAAGAAATAATCATCAACACCATATTTAAAATTATGGTTCTTTATCTAAAATTAGTCAAAGGAAATCAATCAGAATAAATCATTTTCTCATAATTACCTATTCTAGCTAAATGTCAGAATGGGTCATCAGGACAAGTCTCTCAGTAGAAGTCTCCCGAGTCACCGTCCTCACAGTATCGATCCTCACCAACGCAGGTTTGGGAAGAAGTGGCAAAGTGGCCTCCAGCCCTCTCTAGGCTAACAATATTTATAAAGAAACTTGCAATATTATAGAAACATAAAATGTTCTACACGTCCGCCGAACCGCTGAGCAGAGCGAGCAGGAAAGGATATAGCATCGCTACATTTGGAAAATCTCCGCTCAGAAAAAATCACAAAAATAAAAAGACAGAACAGGAACTAAAAAAATTTATCTTTCGACATCCACATTTCCTCGGAACTAACATGATGACTTCAGAGTCCATTCAGTTCATTCATTATGGCTCCTTTGTCTTCCAAGGCTATCCAAATGTTTCTTGGAGACTCGCCCAGCACTGCTGCTGTCCTCACGGAAAATTTTAACCAAGCGAAGACTGTGGTCAGATGACTTCGACCATATTCAGCAAGGCCCTCTCATCACAAATCTCTCACTCGAGGCCAGGCTGCAAACGGCAGCCATTTTATTCTAGGCCAAAATAGACCATCTTAATTAAAAGAGACAAAAACAACGTTACCACAGCATAGTGATTAAACAGTGTCAACCCCACTAATACCCTTATGTGTATGTAATTATCTAGCCTTTGCAACACAGAAAAGCATTAATTCAAAAGCGTTTCGTGCTTTAAAATAAACAGCACTCAGCAACGTTTATTTAATAAAACATGCACATTATTAATAAGCAAACGAAAACATTCCCACGTGTCGGTTTTCCTCTCATTAGTACATGTTGGTAAGTTTAAACATTTACACAAAACAAATAATTAGTGATTAATAATTAATAATTTTAATTATGACAAATAGACAAACCAGAGCTTAAAAACCCAATAGATTTTCATCAGAAAATTCTGCTCCAGCAATCCCCCTTTGGTGATATTATCACCAAATAAACAACCCAAAAAAAAAAAAATTTGTGAAATTTAGTCCCATTTTAGGAGAATATTGGAAATGTCTTTTTCTCCTTACACAACACTACACACCAGACATTCTTTCATCATCCCTCTTTGTTTCTAAGTAGACACTCTCCCTTAATTCTTCTAATTCAATTTCTTGTGGTTCTCTTTTCAACCTTTTATTTCTAATTTCATTGTTTCTTTTAATTAATTTCTTTTTCCCTCCCCTGTTTTTACAACACAAACACACCAATCTCAATATCAATAAAGCAACAATTATACAAGTTAAAGGAAACAATATCTTACCTATAATAGTACTACCTATTTTTGCAATAAAACCCTTAACAGCAACTATTTTATTAACTATTTTAGTCCAAATACTTTCAGCTTCAAGTGGTACTAATTCTTCATGCAAATCAGTAATATTTTTTATATAGACCTTCAGGTCTCTGCTTTCATCTGGAATGTAAGTGCAACAATGTTGAACTTTCAGCATTCCACAAACTCCACCCTCCTTAGCTAATAGAATATCAAGGGCAAGTCTATTTTGCATAGACATGGCACGTACGGCAATTAGTTCCGTATTCACCAAAAGAAACCCTCCAGCGGTATTTGTCGATAAGCGATCCACCACTGTTGACAGTTTCCGAATCCCATAAGCATTCAAAGAAATTCCCACTGCTGGAATTAAAGCTCCAAAAATGTCACCCACTATTTCAGACCAAGTTTCCCTCTTGAAGCGCATTAGTAAATTAATATGTTCTACATCTTCTATTCTATCTATCTGAAAGATCTTTGGAAAGACCAGGCCCACATAACACGTGCCATACCAATGGTCAGGCAACTTGTAATAAGCCTTGTTCCCACAAACATAATACACTCCTGGAAAAATTGTATCTTCTCCACCTCTGAAACCCCATGCTGTTGCAATGAAGTATGTATCATGACATTCACTAGTCCCAACAAAATATGTATCATATTGGGATTTCCCTCTTGTAATGCACAGCTTACCCTTCTGTGGTGCATCTAAAGCTAAAGTTGGACTAACCCCATTTCTTAATTCTTTTCCCATCTCAATGTCCCAAATTGTCTCACTCACTTTATATTTTCCTGCCTTTTCATGCATGCTCAATCTCCTTTCCTCCACCATATTTAGGAAAGCTTTCTCCTCTTCTTCCAAACTGCAAGTTAAATTATTCTTAAAAATGTAATCTAATGTTAATTCTTCTTTCTCAATAAAAATCTCACCAAAAATGTTAGCTTCTTTAGCTGGATTTAGCTTTGTGTTCATTGGCAAGTGCCCAAAAATACTATCTTTGTTAGACATTTTATAATCTATTTTCCCTAGCAAATAAAAAACACTACTTAATACACTACAAGAAATTCCATACGTAGCTGGTAAATGGTGATAAGTAACACCCTCTGAAACGGATGCAGGTAATTGCATACAAACATAGCAATCCCTAACTTCCATTGTTTTCACATATTCGTATAACAACTTAGAAAAAACATTACTAGAAAAATCATTAATTGACCTATCTTTATGCATGTAAGTATTACTAATTCTAGTTGGAACTACTTTTTGCGAACTCTTTTCCGCATTTGTCACATTCTCTGTATGCATCTGAAATGTACCTATTGTAACTCTAAATGTAACTAATAAAGCTAAAACACCCCATAGTAGCATTAATAATCCAGTACAGCAGCAGCACATTCTACACCATCTTCTTAAGAAGGCACATCTACTTTGGTTATTCTCTATGTTTGCCATTTTACTACTTTGACCTTGTCTTTTGACTTAGCCTCTACTACTCCACTACTGAAATTTCTCGAACTTTGGATTACTTCAGACAGCTGAATTTCAGACTTTCTCCTTTTTACTTTTCTCCAAGTGATTTCTTTTGTTCACTCAATTTGGATATTCATCACTTTTCACTCCTTCTTCTTCAGCAACATCAAATTGTATCAGATCATCAACAACATCCTGTGCATCCGACTCTTCTCCAATGTCAGTCAGGATAACTTTTAAGATTCCAACAGATTTTTCCTTTTCCTCAACCACTTTTCTCAAGATCCCCTCCGGATTGTCTCGATTCACTGTTTCTTCTTCTCCTTCTTCAGACAGTGCCACATAAGACCATTCCGGTGATCTGTACTTTTGGTTGGGTTTTCTAATTCTCTTTATCTCCTCAGGTTCTCTTGACTCCTTTTGTTCCTTTCTTTTTACTTCGTTTTGACTCGACACCTCATTCACTTGTTCAGCTTTCGATGTATTCCCTCTTATCAGTCTGTATCTCAGCCTCTTTACTCTGTTGTTAGGCCAAAAATCTCCTCTTACAACCTTTTTCGGTCTCGTTTCTGTATTATTTCTTTCTCCAATCCAAGTTCTCTTTCTCAGAACTCGACCTTCTGATTTTCCATTCTCACTTTCATCCGATTCTGTTTCAAATGCCTCTTGTTCTTCAGCAGTTTTCTTTCGCTCCACAGTCTTTTTCACCACTATTTGAGACTTCCCTACTTCTGTCCCTCCTCGGGTCTCCGACACGCAATCTTCTTGCTGTCTACTTGTCCCTTCACCTAGCTTGTCAAGAATGTTCCCTACACCTCCTCGGGGGTCTTCCGCAATCTGTCCCTCTCTATCTTCTTCTGACCCTACTTCTTCAGGTACAATCTCAAGTGGTTCTTCAATCTCCTCCTCTTCTGATTCAGGAGTAATTTCTGTGGAACTGCTCTTTTCTTTTCTTTTTCCTCCACTTCTTTTTGGAACTTCAGGCTCTCTTACAGAATCTGATCTCCTTTCTGAGATTCTCAATGGTTCTCTTGAAGCCTTTTCTGCTTCTTTTCCTGAACTTTGATTTTTTCTCACTGGTTCTGGGTCTTCATCATCACTGGAATCTGACTCTTCAAAATACTCTCTACCAGTCCCATCTATTGGGTTTGGAACTCTCAGAGTATGACTCGCATGTACCCAGTTTTTCACACCAGCACAGTTCACTGCAGTTGTCGTAGTCAGAATGACTTGTCTTGGTCTTCCCCACCTTGGAACCAAGCAATTTCTTCTTCTGTGAACTTTAATCCTTACCCAGTCCCCTGGACTCAGATCATGAGCTTGCTTCTTCTCAAGTGTGGTAGCTTCTTCTCCAATCTGGTGAAACACAGAATGAACTGTGTCAGCCAGGCCTTTACAGTAATCCAAAATCATGTCATCAGTTATTGTCATCAACTTATTGACAGGTACATATGCATGTCGCATTGCACGTCCCATTATGATTTCATGCGGACTTAAACCAGTAGTTCTATCTGGAGTAGATCTAATAGTCATTAACACTAGAGGCAAGACATCCGGCCATTTCATACCAGTGGCTAAACACATCTTACCAATCCTGTTCTTGATTGTGCCATTTATCTGCTCAACAACACCAGAAGCCTCTGGTCTGTATGCACAATGTAGCTTCTGCTGTATGCTTAATGCTTCACAAATCAAACTCATGAGTTCATTATAGAAGTGTCCACCTCTATCAGACTCAATCGTTACCGGAAATCCGTACCTAGGAATCAACTCTCTTAACAGTAACTTTGCCACTGTTACTCCATCATTTCTCCTAGTCGGATAGGCCTCAACCCATCTTGAAAACAAACAGACTACCACTAGTACATACCTTAATCTGTTTACTTGGGGCATTTCAATGAAATCAATCTGCATTCTTGTAAAAGGACCTCCTTCTCTGCCTATTGTTCCCAGACTCACCACTGTCTTTTTCCCAGTGTTAAATTGCTGGCAAATCAAACATCTTTGACAGATACTTTCTGCAATTGTCCTGAACTTTGCATTGTACCAGGTTTGTTTAAAAGACCTGATCATCGCATCCCTTCCCAAATGTCCCTGTCCATGATACATCCTTGCCATTGTCGACAGTATGGAGTTCGGCATTACTGGTCTGCCATCTCTATAGACCCAAACATGGTCTGTCTCTCTTGGGGCACAACCTGCCTTGATCCAATCTTTCTTTTCTTCCTCCTCTGCCTCATCCTGCAACAGTTTCACTTCATCCCACATCTCTAGGACATTAGTAAACATCACAGAACAAAAAGACATTTCACCTTCTCGTTCCCGATTAATTGACTGATTATTCTTAGCGCAATATTGAGCAATGTCATTTGCGTATCGATTGCCAACTGTCACAAAATCATCTCCTTGTCCATGAGCAGCACATTTCACAACTGCTAATTCTTTAGGCAGCTGTATCGCCTCAAGTAATTTTCCAATCACTTCAGCATTCTTTATTGGAGTCCCACTCGACGTCAAGAAACCTCTTTGTAGCCAAAGTTGGCCAAAGTCATGCACAACTCCAAATCCATACTGACTATCAGTCATCACAGTCGTTCTCAAATTTTTCCCAATTTCACAAGCTTTTGTCAATGCCACTAATTCAGCAACTTGCGCAGATTTCACTCCTTTCAATGGTGATGCTTCCATTACTTCTGAAACTTTGCACACTGCATATGCTGCACATAGCACACCCTCATCATTCCTCAGGCATGATCCATCCACAAACAACACATGATCACTCTCATGCAAGGGAAGATCCCTTATGTCTGGTCTCGGTTTTGTACAGTAATCAAGCACATCCAAACAATTGTGATCATCTTCTGTTTTCACACCCACATTTTCAATATCCGGCAACAATGTCGCTGGATTCACATTCACACATCTCTCCAAAGTCACATTTGATGCTCCCAGAATGACTTTCTCATATTTAGTCAACCGACTATGTGACATGTATTGAGTTCTGCTTCTTGTCAAAAGAATTGCCACATTATGAGGTACGAATACCCTTACAGGATATCCCATTATGATTCCCTCACTCTGTTCCAGGCTTCTGCATGTTGCAGCCACAGATTTCAGACAACCAGGTAAACCTACAGCTACAGGGTCAATTGTCGATGAGAAGTACGCAATAGGCCTTCTCAGTAATCCATGCTTCTGAATTAACACTGAAAGTGCACATCCATTTCTCTCACTGCAGTACAATTCAAACTCCTTTTCATAGTCTGGCATACCCAAAGCAGGGGCTTCACACATTCTGCTTTTCAACTCTTCAAATGCTGCCATTTGTTCCCCATCTAGTTCCAATGGGTCTGTCATCTCACTTTTTGTCAGCTTAATCAGTGGCTTTGCTATCAGCGAGAAATTAATTATCCACTGACGACAATAACCCACCATTCCCAGGAACATTCTCACTTCCCTCTGGGTCTTTGGGGCCTTCATTCCCCTGATGATTTTGATCCTGTCATCAGTCACTTTTCTCAGACCTTTTTCAATATTATGTCCAAGATAATGCACCTCTTTCTTGCAGAATTGCAATTTGGCTGGAGACACCTTTAACCCTCCATCTGCCAGATGATTCAGTAAAGCTATAGTATCTACTTCACAAGCTTCACGTGTCTTTGATGCCACAAGTAGGTCATCAATATACTGCACTAGTACTGAGTTTTCAGGCATGATCAAACTCTCCAATGACTTTTTCAATAACTGATTGAATATCGAAGGACTCTCTGTATACCCCTGTGGGATACGACACCATGCTAAAATACGCTGGCCAAATCTAAATGCAATAATCAGCTGACTGTCATGATGCAATGGAATTGAAAAGAAAGCATGACACAAATCAATCACTGTATACCACTCAGCATCATGTGGAATCTGATACAAAATCACTGATGGATTTGGCACAATAGGACAACATGCCACCACAATTTGGTTAACTTTTCTCAAATCTTGTACAATCCTGAACTTCCCATTAGGCTTCTTTAGCCCCATTATCGGTGAATTACACGGACTACTCAGTAGTTCTCTCAGAACTCCCTGCTGAATCATTTTCTCAATAATAGGAGTTATTCCCTCTATTATTTCTGGTGTCATTTTGTACTGAGGAATGTTAGGATAAGTAATTCCCTCTTTCACTGAAATTTTCACAGGATCTACATTATTCATCAATCCCACATCCTCTCCAGTAAAATCCCAAACTGTCCTTTTCACTGTGTCTCTCAGCTCTTGAGGCAAATCCTCCGGATCAAACACAGCATATGCACCAATTAACTCACTCTCTCTATTTTCTAGAGTCATTCGGTACAAAACATCCTCCTCTGGTGTTTCAAAAGCTATTCCATCCGGTGTACAAAAAATTGTACAATTCATTTTACATAACAAATCCCTACCTAACAGGTTCACTGGACTTGTGTCACAGACGATAAATCTGTGCATGTCTGAAAATTTCCCTATTTGTACTCTTACTAGTTCAGTAAGACGTGTCCTGATTTGTGTATTGGCTACACCAACTACTTGGATTGCTTCATCCGAGAGAGGAAGATTTCTAATATCTGTTGACCTGACAGTTGATCTTGTCGCACCTGTGTCTACCAAAAAAGTAACACTTTCTTCATTTATTTTCCCATCTACAAATGGTCCTGCCTGGTCTATTTCTAGAGTTGCACCAAGTATGCACTCTTCCTCCTCTCTTCGGCACCGTCAATAATCACCCTCAGACTCACTCCCTTCATTCTTTAACAAGTACTGTTGTACCTGGTTAGAACGCCTTGGTTTGTTTACCTGCTCATCATTGTAGAATCCCGAATCCGGATTATACTTTTGTGATCCTCTATTCTGCGGCAAGGGCGGTTTTGGCTCTTGACTCTGCTGTCTCACAACTTTCTGTTGTTGCTGCTGTTGATTATTCCCCTCGTTCTGCACCTGTTGATTTAAGGATTTTCCCTCATTATTCACTAATGGTGGATTGGTACACTCAGATCTCCAATGTCCCAGTTGGTCACAGTTGTGACATGGGAACTTTTTTTTAGCTTCCTCAAGATTCCCCTTTCCTTTCCCTGTATACCTAGGTCTATTCCCTGCATTATTTCCTGCATTATTCGCCTGTTCCACCAACTGTGCTTCCTGTCTCTCCGCAACTTTCACTTGTGCCCACATTGCTTTCTCTTTCAGCTTTCTCTGTTTCGCTTCAATTTCATCACTGAAGTATTTTGCATGTCTCAGAATCTCATCTATTTTCTTACTCTGCCAATCCACAGTATGCTCACGAATTCTTTCACTAATCTCAGGTCTCAGGCCATATACAAATCTGTATACAAAATGACTCAAATCCTTGTCACCCAGGTGTTCATCTCCACTGAATTGCTTAAACGCCAGTATCAGCCTCTCGTAAAAAGCATGAACTGATTCTTTTGCTTCCTGATGTGTTCGATCTATTTTAACCCAGTCTGTCTCTTTTGGAGGTACTTTATTTTTCAGGTATACGATCACCTGCTCATACTTTCTCATTACTTCTGGATCTGGTGCTCCTGTTCTCTGATCTCTTGGATATTCCTCAGTAGGCCAACTCACAACTATTTTACACTCAGCCCACAAGTCTGCTGGAACAATTATATCAAACAGACTATTCAGGTCAATCCACAGCACTTTTGACAATTTCACAAACCTGTCTACCTGCCTATACCACTCGACGGGCTTTTCTCTCAATCGAGGGAAATCATTCGTAAATGATAAAATATCCTGTCTGGTCCATGGAACATGTACATATCCTCCTCCAGGTATTTCTCTCATAGGATAAGTATCCACTGGTTTCTCTTTTTCTCTCACAGGAAATGCTGAATAAGTTCTATCTCCTGATTCTTCCCTCTTCTTGTACCACCTATCCTTCCACTTCTCAACATCACCCCATTTTCGCAATAAAGCGATCATCTCTTTAATCTGTCCTGTTCTACCAGTACCATTCAAATTTTCAATATCTTTATCTGTGAAATCCATCCTGTAAGACTTCTGCAAAACTTTCACTTTATCAATGTCAACTCCATAGTCATTTGCTATTGCTCTTAATCTGTCATGTGTATTTTTAGTTCTCCAGGTGATATTTTTACACATAAATAACAATTCACCATCATGATGATTTTTTAGAATTTCTGTAGGAACTGTCCCTGCAACAAGCTCTTCTAATTCTACACGTAACCTAGCCACATCAATTGCTTGTGAATCTTTATCCCTCTTTTGAAGAACTTTCATCCAATCATTCAAATCTTCAGCTGTTATTTCAGTAGATTTTCTCACTGGAACCTCTTCCTTCTGCGGTTCTAAAATTGGCATCCCTGAACAACTAGCTTCACCAGCATCCAGTCTTGAATTAGACTGTACCTCTAATCCTTCACTACATGTGTCATGTCTGGATTGCCTCAGATCACTACTTTCTGTTCTTCTTCCTGAATCTCCTGAAGAACCAACCAAACTTGTCAATCTTTTCCCAACATATGGAATCACCAAACCATTTTCACCCTTCCTCTGCTTGTCAAACACAGGCATAATTGGACCTATAGTTACGGGCACCGTAACAGCGTCTAGATTCTTTGTCAGCTCTTTGATCTTTTCAGTCAATTCCGATGTAGTTCTGGCTAATTCTCTCGTATTTTCGCCACTGCTTCTATTCTCTCTTTCTCTGAAAGGATTACCACTTCTTAACTCAGGTGTCACATTTTCTGTCTCAATGATACGCACTGTATCTCTTATCGGAGAAACAACTGGTGTACTCTCTTCTGGTTCCGGTCTATATGGAGGTGGTCTTTTATAAATCATGTCATTCAAGACCTCATCCTCATATTCATTAACTCCATATCTCCTCACTTCTGCCTCAGGAACCCTTTCTGTTCCCTCTTCAACTGTTCTCATAGGATATAATCCCTCTGACATACTAGCATCTCGCCATCTCGTCATTCGATCATGATGAGTTTCACGACCATGTCTCCTCCCGAACATATACCTATAGTTTCCCCCAGACCTCTGTTTCTCTCGCTCATGTACCTCCTCTTCCCATTCCACTAAAGCCTCAAACTGTGTCGGCCTTGGTCTTGGGTCAAGACATAACATCTTTTCCCGTAAATTTTTCAACACGGCCAGATTAAATGAACCATGTTCTGGAAATGCTAAAACACCATCTTCCTTTGTATACCTAACCCAATTCTCCAACCATATACAGGTATGATACCCATATCTCGCAGCCATGAAGGATGCAGGCGTTTTCAATGGAGGTAACAATTCACCCTCTCTCGTTTTAACATCTTTATCCTTGTCGAACCACTTTTTAATCTTTCTGAACAAAGATTTTTTCTTTTTCTCTTCTTGGTAATACATTTTAACGTTTACCAAAACTTTCTAATCCCTTCCGTAATACAACTTAGTAGTAGGATGTTTTATCCAATAACAGCGCGACTCACACTAACGCACCAATCCTGGAGCGTTTGCGTCACTAGAATAGCTCTACCAATCCTTGCGCGGCTCACACCAACGCACCAATCTCAGCGCGAGCACTGTTCTGATCTAATATCCAATCAGAGCGCGGTCTGTTTGACGTCAGCAGTCGCTGCAGTCACTTCTGTCTCCTGTCTCTTGTCACTCGTCTACCCCTCCTTTACAAAATTTCTCAGTAGACTCCGTGTCAAATTTCTACAAAATCTATTAGTTACAACATATAAACATCTCCATTGTCTGCTTCGCTAACCACAGAATAGTAAAGAAAATCTATCTCACAAGAATTCCGTTGACACAGTAGCACATCCCTCTACTCTGCCCTTCTAACATACATTCATTAATTGTTTCCTCTAGGACTTGTCCAAAGAGTCTTACAATCAACTAAATATATGAGCATTCACGCACATTCATACAAGGAAATATATAGTAAATACACACAGAATCCTGCTTTTCCCGAGAACAGCGAACAACCTGCTCCACTACAGAATTATATCACACGTTAACCAAGCAGCTTACCTCTGCCCAGTTTCTCAACAAGCTCAGAGAATACCTATTACTTCTCCCGCGATAAGCTTTAACGGTGAACCTTACGGATCCCTGGGACTTAAGACCAGAGTTTCACAGATAACCTTCACTACCATGCGCACTCCTTATATACCAGAAATATTTCTAATAGTAACATACGACAATGTCACTTATTCCGAACCCAGACAATGTGACACGCAACTTCAATTGTCACACGTTTTCTTTTCCTGCATACATACAGGACCAACAATCCCGTCTTTCCCGAGAGCAGCATATACTTCCCTCTGCCCTACTACGGAACTGCTACTACTCCAGAAGCACTACATATAACTCAACATGACGACTCCAACATATAGTATTAGTACATATACCAACATCAATCAATAATCAATAATCAATAAGCTAATATACAAGCATTCTAATCAGATCAAGACAATCATCAATAACCATCCTCTGCTACCAGGAAATTGATGCAGATTGGGGTGTACAAAATCTCCCTACTTCCACGGATAGAGTAATTTCACAGTTACACGCACATACACTCATCATACACTAGGGCCCATTTCACTAACATACACTCAAATACTCTACCAGCACTGAACCTGTGGAAAGAAACCTCCTAAACACCCCACATCTACACTGAGGTCGATAAGACCTAGTTATTGTAATTGTCCTGAGTCATAATCTAAACAATCTATACAACAATAATCAAATAGAGTACTCAATAATTGACAAGAAATAATCATCAACACCGTATTTAAAATTATGGTTCTTTATCTAAAATTAGTCAAAGGAAATCAATCAGAATAAATCATTTTCTCATAATTACCTATTCTAGCTAAATGTCAGAATGGGTCATCAGGACAAGTCTCTCAGTAGAAGTCTCCCGAGTCACCGTCCTCACAGCATCGATCCTCACCAACGCAGGTTTGGGAAGAAGTGGCAAAGTGGCCTCCAGCCCTCTCTAGGCTAACAATATTTATAAAGAAACTTGCAATATTATAGAAACATAAAATGTTCTACACGTCCGCCGAACCGCTGAGCAGAGCGAGCAGGAAAGGATATAGCATCGCTACATTTGGAAAATCTCCGCTCAGAAAAAATCACAAAAATAAAAAGACAGAACAGGAACTAAAAAAATGTATCTTTCGACATCCACATTTCCTCGGAACTAACATGATGACTTCAGAGTCCATTCAGTTCATTCATTATGGCTCCTTTGTCTTCCAAGGCTATCCAAATGTTTCTTGGAGACTCGCCCAGCACTGCTGCTGTCCTCACGGAAAATTTTAACCAAGCGAAGACTGTGGTCAGATGACTTCGACCATATTCAGCAAGGCCCTCTCATCACAAATCTCTCACTCGAGGCCAGGCTGCAAACGGCGCCCATTTTATTCTAGGCCAAAATAGACCATCTTAATTAAAAGAGACAAAAACAACGTTACCACAGCATAGTGATTAAACAGTGTCAACCCCACTAATACCCTTATGTGTATGTAATTATCTAGCCTTTGCAACACAGAAAAGCATTAATTCAAAAGCGTTTCGTGCTTTAAAATAAACAGCACTCAGCAACGTTTATTTAATAAAACATGCACATTATTAATAAGCAAACGAAAACATTCCCACGTGTCGGTTTTCCTCTCATTAGTACATGTTGGTAAGTTTAAACATTTACACAAAACAAATAATTAGTGATTAATAATTAATAATTTTAATTATGACAAATAGACAAACCAGAGCTTAAAAACCCAATAGATTTTCATCAGAAAATTCTGCTCCAGCACAGCCGCACCTGGCGCAGACACCAGGAGCAGACATCGATAGTGCTACATCTGCTGCAGCTTAGCTGCAGCCGGCTGCAGGTGTTGACCTGGTGCTCGGGGCAGTGACTGGCCACGGATGGCCTGATCCCGGCAGTCAAGGTAGGAGACAGGCGCAGATCCTGAGGGGGTGCGACGCCACACCCGGGAGCCCCCTGAGACACCGGACGTGGGAGAGCCGGCGATGGTGGCATGGTCGGGCGGTGTGCGTCCCACAGAGGGCCTGCTAGTGATAGCCATGAACAGTCTTGAGCTGGGGGGGGCGGCGAGGCGAAACATGTCGTGGCCAGCTCAGGGCTGCCACTCCAGGATGCTTTACCGGCCGCTGAATTGAGGCGGAGCTGCAAACCGGCCACACACACAGCGACCCATATCTTGAAGAAGGCAGCAAGATCAGGGCCTTCACTGGTATTGCACCATCTGCACAACAAAAACGCAGCTTGGGGCCACTAAGGCAGAAAGACCGGTTCTGCTGATACGAGAGGCCCGGGGGTGCCACCACCAGCGGTCAATTGGCAGAGAGCTCAGGACACATTGGGCGTGGGGCTTATCCTCCCCCTCTAATCCCGCACGGGAATCATCAAACAACCTGCCGGTTGGTGTGTTAGGAGGCTGGACGCCCAGCGAGCGCTTGGGGAAGGAGGTCAACTGGTGCCCCCACACTCGGGCTGACCAACAGTGCACTCTGTGCCTTCAGACAGGGGGCAATCCATCACGCATCGGCCCTCCCTCGCTCCCCTCCCCCCTACCCAAGGACTTACAGGCAGCAGCCATCTGCATACAACATGGGGAAGCCACCAATCGAAGCTCCCCTTTGAGAAAAAGCGGCGCGACTGCCTCTCCTCCTTCATGCGAACCTGGCGACCAAGACCTTGAGCTCAAGGAAATCATGCTGGAGGTCAAATCCAGCGTGAAGACCATAGAGGCTAAACTCAACCTCCTCACGGCATGCCTGGACAAAGTGAAGGCTAGAGTTGGCGCGCATGACTCCCGTTTAGACCATCTGGAGACGAGAGTGAGCGAATCAGACAATGGGTCGCCACCTCTGAACACCTCTTGCGGATGGACAAAGTCCTCGAGCTAATAGAGCAGAAAAACGAAGTCCTTGAAAGCCCGCTCGAGAAGAAACAATCTATTACTGGTGTGCCGGAATCGACACCCATTTCGCGAATGGAAGACTTTGTAGAAACACTGCTCCGAGACCTTTTTGGACCCGAGCTGTCCTCAGTCTTCATCATTGAGAGAGCATAGAGGATATTGGGAACCACGCCCGCCTCCAGGGGCGCTGCCTCGTCCAATAGCAGTCCGGTTGCTGAATTACAAAGATCGGAACACGGTTCTTCGCGCAGCCAGAGAAAAGGGTCCGATTCATTATAAGGGGACAGTATATCCTTTTTCCCTGACTTTACAATGGCTGTGCAGGCAGCCAGACGTGAGTACCAGCTGGCCAAACGATTGCTGCAGCAAGCCAACCTGAAATACGCTAGGCTATATCCAGATAAACTTCGCATAGCACAAGGTGGGAAAACGCACCATTTCACGGACCCTAAGCAGTCCCTCAAGTTCACAAGGAAGCAGGTACAGTCCGGGCCGGGGCAGGGCCCGCCTTTGCATGATTCCTCAGACACTCGATTGAGCGACAATGCCTAATAATATTTGACATTCATCGAATCTGCTTTATGCATATGTAGACATTGTCTGCTGTGGGCGGGCTTGCGCCTCTTAAGATACTGCCAATTAATGGTCCTAGGCTACATGTGGCTAAAATATTGTTTATACACCAGCTTACTAAAAAGCTCCACTAGATTACAACATGTGTGCTCCATTCTTCCCGGGCTCCCATTATAACATATCATCCACGCTCGGCCACCCAGCCTTTAGGATTAGTCCGCGCTGCGTCTCCACTGTCCCCAGAGATGATTTCCAGATGTTCACGACGAGGGGGTGGAGGGTGGGCCTTTCTCAACCTGATTGGGGGGTTGGTGTGGGTGGAGGGAGGGGGCATGAGGAGAGTTAGTTTGCTGTTACCGTTTTGAAAGTTCTGTTTATGCTTTATGACAATACTGGCATGGTACTCTGCGCTTACACAAGTTGCACGTTGGACACCGCACGCACCCACACATTGGTAACGACATTCCTTACTTTGAGACACGCGCAATCATGACGCCCACCTCAAACCTCCTATATATAGATGGGTAGCCCAGCCTCAGTAAGGCTTATAACTTGGAATGTAGGGGCCTAAACGACAGCAGAAAAATCCGCCTGGTACACGCCTATCTACTTAGACATCAGATAAACATCTGTTTCTTCCAGGAAACACACTTGATGGAACGGGCTCTTCCTCCATTGCTCACAAGGGGGTGGGCAACACCTATTCAGCTACATGCTCCAATTATGCCAGGGGCACATGTATTTTCATTCGTAAAGGCCTGACCTGGACTACAAAACAGTGCATCAGCGACAGCGAGGGGCGCTACCTTATTCTGTCAGGTACACAATATAATCACTCAATCACACTCTCCACAGTCTACGGACCTAATGGGAACGACCCAGATGTATTTACTAAGGTTTGGCACTTGATTTCAGGCATTGGCTCACAAACAACGATCTGGTGTGGAGACTACATTGTCCCACTAGATTCCATGGACAGAGAGGGCAGCTCCAGGCGCCAACACCCGCAAGCTGCCCGAGTACTGAATGCTATCATAGAAGATAACCGCTTTGTCGACATATGGAGGCATCCCCATCCCCACACTTGCGCGGGCACATTTCTCTTTACAACATGGAGCGTGGTCCAGGATAAACTACTGGTTGGTAACTAGGGATCTTCTCCTGTGGCAACCTATGGTCACTCACCTGCCGCACACATTATCAGACCATGGACCTGTGCAGCTGATTATACATCCTCCGGGTCCCCCCTACCGAGGGCGTTCACCTAGCGTCTACCCCCAGGAGCACTAAGGGACTCTGCCTTTAGAGAAGAGATCCACACAGCCATCCAAACCTATTTTGATCCAAACAAGGGCTCCGTCAACTCACCTGCTACTCTCTGGGACGCCTTTAAGGTGGTGATTCAGGAAAAATATTTGGCCAAACAACATGGGGTTTTGAAATCCACTCGCACGACACTGAAGTCACTTGAAAACAATATAGCCACGCTAGAGGCTCGCTTTGACTGTTCTAGTGATGCCTTCGCTTTCGCAGGCATACGCAAGAAACTATCCGAGTACCAAGAGGAGGCAACTAGGGAAACCCTGTTTCTGAGAAAGGAAACTCAGGCACGTAGATACTGAGAGAGGGACTGTCCCGGGAAAACGTTGGCTCGACTGCTCCAGAAGCCGCATGCCACGTCATATATCGCCGATCTGCTAGACTCGGAGGGCCAGAGACACTCCTCTACAGCGAAACTGAAGCAGATCATGGTAGATTTCTACACAAAATTGTACGCCACTGCACAGGCAACGTCTCCCACTGAACTTCAAGCATATTTGACGACATTGAACTGATATGGTTATCAAATTCTCATATGGAATTCCTGGATTCCTTGATCACCTTGGAAGAGGTACAGCAGGCAATTGCTGGACTCTTCCCAGATAAGGCTTCGGGACTAGACGGGCTACCAGCCACTTTTTTAAAGAATATTCTGACATTTTGGCACCCAAGCTCCTGGACGTCTACCTCGATGCCCTAGAGATAGGCCAGCTCCTCTGCCTCGATGCGTGAGGCTGTAATATTTACACTCCTCAAACCTGACAATCCTACTCACAACTGCGACTCTTATAGGCCGCTGTCCCTCATCAACCTTGACAATAAAATATTTGCCAAGGTCTTGGCTAATAGAATCACACTCCTACTGCTGGTGATGATCAGACCTGAACAATCAGGATTTATACCAGGCCGATCAACATCGCAAAATCTCCGGACTATGTTTTCAGTGATGCACCAACTAAGCCCCCGCCTGCAGGCTGTGGCGGCACTGCCCTATGCTACAAAAGCGTTTGACACATTGGAATGGAAGTTCATGTTTCCGTTGCTTGGACGATGGGACTGGGCAACGTCTTTCTCGCACAGATCTGCTTATTATATACCCTATCTACTGCCCGCATACGTCTGAACAGCCACATGTCGGATCCCTTCCGAATCTGTAGGGGCATGAGGCAGGGGTGCCCACTGTCCCCTTTACTTTTCGCTCTAGCAATGGAACCTTTAGCTGCGCAGATCCGCCAACATCATGCGGATCGTGGACTGGGCTTCATCACCCACAGGCTGGTGGTGTCCCTTTACGTGGACGATGTCACCCTGTATGTAAACCACCTGGAACGAAACCTTTCACCACTCATTCGCAGAATTCTACGTTTTGAAGGCATATCTGGGATCCAGATTAACTGTGCCAAGTCCACGTTGCTCCCCCTAACGGAGGCGACAGCTCACTTCCCGAGGAGTATCCTCTTCAGTGGGCGGGTGGTCCTTCCAAATACTTGGGGATATACGTATGCAATGACATGGAGGAAATATGGAGGGCCAAGTTCGGTAGTGCAATGACCTGGCTATAGGATCGAATCCCTATATGGACCAAGCTCTTGCTATCCAAAGATGGTGGTACTCCCAAAGTTCCTCTACATGTTCATTAGCATTCCCATGCTAATAACACAAGCATTTTTCCATAGACTTCGGTCCAATCTCATAGCGTTAATATGGGCCGGGAAACAACCCTGCGTTAAGTACGAACTCCTAACATTGCCACAAACGCAGGGCGGATTGGGTGCACCGAATTTACAGCTATATGCACTGTGCCTCAGACACAATTTTTACATTTTTGGACATATCTTACGCCCTTCTAGCCACACGTGGCGGTTTCACCATGTCCCTTATCAACATCCCTGTTTCTCCCATTCAAACGTCCAGATCATGAGATTGATACCCCACAGTGTCTACGGTGGGCATGGAGAGGTCTGGCGAAGTGCGCGGGGCACACACGCCTATATGCTCCTTCGGCCCTGTTAGCCAGGTACCCCGAGCTCCCTCCGTTATCGGACAGCGGCGCTTGTGCCCGAGCCAGCCGACTGGGCATTCGTACCTTTGCTGATTTATTCCCAAACGGCCGATTCCTTGACCCTCCTGATCAAGACCCTACTATAAATGGCCCCCGTGATACCTTTTTATACTATCAACTATGTGCAACCTACAGAGCACCATTCAAGACATTTCCGAACCCCCCACAAACCCTCACAGCACTAGAAAATATTCATACCATCCCCTCTGCACGGAAACTTATCACATAGTTATATAATCACATGCAGACACTAGCAGCTGCGGCATCCACAAAGGCTCAGGGGGGCGTGAGATAGAGACCATCAATCACCCCTAACAGATACACAGTCGGGATTCTGCTGCAGCCAGCTACCCCCAACTACCGGCTGTGGCTCATTCACTTTACATTTTTACACCGTATTTAAAGGGACGCCTGTACAAACACATCGCATGGGACTCACTCCAGACTCTCGCTATACAAGGTGCCACTCACCTGCAGCAGATTTCATACATCTGGCATGGAACTGCCCGGCTATTGCCAGGTACTGGGGGGAGGTATTTCACACTATTGGGACAATAATATACATACCACTGAACCTGTCCCCGTTGTTGGGACTGTTGGGCTATGTGACGGAGGTGGGTGGGTCGCGAGATCCGCAGCGCTACTGCTGCTGCTTGCAAAGCACAGAATTGCGATGAACTGGGGACGTCCCTGAGTTCCACAAATACAGTATTGGCTTAAAGATGCCACGTACTGCCACGAGCAACAGGTCAACTATTGGGAGCTAATGCCACTGAGATCCTGGCCCCGTGATATCTGGGAATCCTTCAGTGCCTATCTCCGATTAGTGGACCCCACAGCTGCGAACCCTGCCGAGCAGAGTGAAGGCCCCCATATCTTTAGATCTTTAGTCCCCTTGTGACTCGCTCCCATCTCTGGTTGCCCTAACAATTGACACTTCAGATAGAAGCTGTTATCATGTTGGTTTCATACTGGGTTGGGCATTGAATGACTTGCTGGGGAATAGTGAATGGAAACAGCTGACTACGTGGCCAGGTGGGAAAGTCTCATCACTCACTCATTTGCTATTACTGTTTAAGTACAATGATGTTTAAAATGCAACAAACATGATTGTTTTAATGTAACTGCATTATTTGTTATACTGCATGTGCGGTGTCGCTGACAATGTTGATTAATCCAGTGTTTGTATTCATTGACAACAAGGTCAATAAAGGGTTTCAAAAATTGTAAAACAAAATCAGTCACAAGCAGACATGGAGAGAAAAATAATTAATTGAACATACCTGCAATCAATTATAATTCTCTCTGAGCTTGTATTGAGTGAAGCTGGAAAGCAACTTTTATCTTTGGGCCTCTCATATTTCCCTGAAAACTCTTTTATCTATTGTCAAACACTCTTTAAATTCATCTGAAAAATTTAATTGATGAAATTCCATCTTCCAAAGGGCAAATAAGGAACTATAACAGTGACAACTAGAAATACTGAACAACAACATCTGAAAGTTTCTGATTTATATCTTATGAAGGAATTAAGTGAGTTGGAAAACGAATGGTTGGGGATTGCGGAACCAGTGACTGAACTGAATGTAATAGATTTATTACATTTGGATTTGTGGGAAGAAGCTTGCATTCCTTTTAACCTGACATCAACATTCCTGTCTCTGACACCAAGAGACTCTGTAGATGTGTTCAATGACTTAATTATCAATAGAGTAAAATGTTTGTACATTGCTGAAAACAAAAGTGAGACTAGACAAAATCGTAACCAAAAGAGGTATAGGAATTTGTTTGGGAAACTGCAAGCTCAAAATGAAGTGGCCAGTAGAAATTCCGACAAAGGGGGCAACATTGTCCCGTGGCTAATTGACATATACAAGGCAGAGACCAATAAGCAGCTCGATAACATGACTTGCTATGTTAAGTGCTGTTGCACTGATATAGGACAAGCTAGGATTTGGTACAAGTCTGATTTGACGGAGTGGAGAAATGCCAGTCTGTTAAGCCAAGAAGAGTACATGTTTTTGGGAAAAGATCATCCCAGAATTCCAATCCTATACTTGATACTTAGGCTCCGCAAGAATCCCAAGCAAACAACAGGAAGACCCATAATATCAGCAAGAGGCAGCTTTTTGGAAACCATCTCCAAATATATTGACTTTTTTCTATAGGAGTATGTCACAAATTTACCCTCATATCGAACACTCAAGGGACTTCCTCATAATGATTTACGATATCCCTTGGGAAAATGATTACCTATTAATGACATTGGATGTGACTACTCTTTATGGTAAACAACCTTTACTTCGCATGTTAAACAACTCATGCCATAACAACGCAGTTGTTACAACATCCGTGTTGTTATTTCGCATACCGTTACAACGCAAGTCGGATAAACGACTTGCGTTAGGGGGAAGAAGGTGTTGGATTTAAAATCCAACACCTTCCCTAGTGTCCGCACAGACTGGTGTTGGATTAGTAAATTTTACTATTCCAACATACAGCGCCCCCTAAAAGCAAGTCGACTTGCGCTGTACCGGTATGCAAAATAACAACGTGGTCATTGTAACAACCGTGTTGTTAAGGCATGCATTGTTATGGCATGCGACACAAAGGCCTATATTCGCTCTTTATACCAGTATATGTCATCACAATGGCCTACAGGCAGGGAAACATTACTTCGGGGGTTGTCCTCTAAGACTTTATAAACCTACTCAGGTGCTATTAGCAATGGACAGATGGTGTCTTGAATGCAACTATTTCCTGTGTAATAATGAAATAGTCCATCAGCTGAGGAGCACAGCGATGGGCACCTATTTTGCCCCCAGCTATGCATGTCGCCACATGGGCTGATGGGAAGAACAGGTGATCCGCAACAACCACAAATAGCCTGGGAAGAACATGTAGTAATGTGGATATGATTTTTGAAGACATGCTTGTTGTTTGGAGGGGCTCCATTGAAAGTGCTAGCACTTTTGTGAGAAATATCACAAATAACAATCTGAACTTGCACTTGCACGACCCAGATCAGTAGCACTAAATTTACCTTTTTAGACTTAGAGGTCTAACAAACAACGACAGACATGAGATGAGGTTATTCAGGAAGGGTACAGCAGGCAACACCACATTACATGATTCCACCCTCAGCATCTAAAAGCCAGTATCCCATACGGGTGGATGTTATGGGTCAAGAGGAGCTGTGGTAGGGAGGTGGACATACATGTCAACAGGAGATGACTTCCAGATTCAGAGAATGACAGTGAATTGTTGGTGCAAACTGCAGTTATCAAGAAAAAATGGTAGGTAGTCTTGTTTGGAAAGAATGCTAAGAAGCAAGACAGTGGTGTTATTAGATTGATCACCCCATACAGTAATCAAGATAAGGCATTGAGATCACTGATTTGCAAGCACTGGCATATCATTAAAGCTGATCGAGTACTTGGCCTCAAGATTCCACAAAACTCTTTGATTACATATCGCAGAGCATACATGATGCGAGATTCTCTTGTAAAGAGTGGTTCCGAAGCTTGAACCTAGTAGAGGGTTCCGTAAATGCACTAAATGCAGGGCATACCAGATAGGAGTGAATACCACAGAATATCTAACACCCTTTCACAGTAGGCCATATAAGATTAAAAGCTCGTATAACTACAAAACCGAGTTTGCTGTTTATGTTCTAACATGTAGCTGCAATCTGAGAAATGTTGAAAGTACAAAACTCCATGTACACAAACTGCAGCACATGAGGGCCATCAAAAACAGGGACCTCACATACCTAGTGGCCTGGAACTTTGTAGAGGAGCACAATCAAGATGTGATGCAGCTAAGGTATTTTGTCATAGATGCCAGAGACCCAAAAAGGGTGAAAATAGAGAGAGAGACTTGAGACAGTTAGAAATAAAATACATTCTCAATCTTCATTGCAAAACACCAAATGTTTTGAATGTGGACGAGGAATTATACACGTGTTTATAATCATGTTGTTTGAATGAAATACTTCCCGTTTTTTACAACATTTGTCGCCTTTACATCTCGATTTAAATGATTTGGGTATCATTTCGTGAGACGCTCCACTTATCTTTCACCCTTCCTTTTGAAAATGACTTTATATATATTTTCATTGAATTTGCATTTATATATTATTTCTTTAATAATTTTGCACATACCGTCTGGAATGTGGCGATCAAATTCTGCAAAAACAGATGATTCATACATGTAAAAGGAATTAGTAAGCACAATTGTGAATTTTCAATCATGAATTTTATAAGTTAACAAATTGTGAATTTGAATTGCCAAATGTATAAGCATTTAGGAAAGACGAAAACATTTGTTTTGTGCAAAACAAAGATGTGATGCTTACTTTAATACAATTTTTCCCACTGTTGATGGTGAGGTAATGGGTATTTAAATGGAAGGAAAATAGTGTTGCGATCGTGTGTCATCAAGGTCGTGTTTGTCGTCCAAAACTCTTTACGGCACAAATGGGCGTATATTGTAATGAAACAAAATCAAGCAGTTATTTAAAGTGTATGCACCTGATTCATTGCCTAAAGAGTGTGGCGAGTGGATTGGTGTTCGACCTGATATATATAAATATATAAATATTATACAATAGCTTGTGCCCTAAACTAACTATACCACGAGTCCCGCCATGCACAGTTTTGTCATCAATGATGTCAATGATAATGTTGCCGTGATATTATGAATGATGTCATAGAAGATGTCATGAGTAATGTAGTAAGTGGGGTAATTAGGAGTTTATTTATGTATAAAAAAGAGAAGTTTGATATATTTAAATTGGACAAAGAAAGAAAGAAAGAAATATATATATATATATATATACATAAAAATATATTTTTTTCTTCCTTTCTTTGTCCAATATCCCAGTTTCATTACATCAAACTTCTCTTTCTTCCCCTACATATTGAAATTTGGATATTCCAATTTTTCTTTTGTCATCTTTCTTTTCACAGACATTACATGACCCGATCATATCTATAATGTCTCATGTTTCATAGGTGTACTTGATGAGTTATGGCCCCATTGATTTTCCATGCCCATTAATTGTCATAAATGCTCCGTCCCTGCTGCATTTGGCAGCAGGGGCGGAGCTCCGCCCACATAAATTGTCCTGTGCGGACGGAAAGGACGCTTCGCGTTCTAGTCCTTGTGAGCGTTTCCCTTCGGGCTTTGATTTACTTCCGGGTCACTTCTCCCAGCACTCACATGCCCAGTTCCCGGTCTCTCCACATCGGGTCCTCGTCACCATCCAGACGGTTCTGCTTTACCTTCTCGGTGGGGGCCGCTCCTCTGCCTTAACTCCTTGGCTCAGCAGGACTTGATGGGGGCTGCTCCTCTGCCCCGTTGCCTTCATCAGCTTTCATTCGATGGGCTGCACCCATCTCTCCGCACAACCACAGATTTAAGGCGGTAACGGATTGCCATGAAATCCTTTTTGGATACTCTATCTCATGAGCAACCCACCTCCGAGGAAAATTTAAATAGCTTGGAGAGGGGGATCACTAACTGGCAAATTAATGCTTTAGACATTCACGCCCCTATACAGACTAAGAACTCCCATTTAAGGCGACACGAAGCATCTAAATGGTTCACCTCTGATCTAAAAATTCTAAAACTCAATGCACGACAAGCTGAAAGGAAATGGCGTAAAACGTACTCAGCAAAGAATAAAAAAAGACAGACCTATATCTCGCCTTCCTTTCCCCACTAAATTATTGGAGACTCACGTAGCCAGCTATCTTAGCTCTTTTTTAGAAGCCACCAACTTCTTGGATGCCCTTCAGGCAGGCTTTCGTCCATCACACTCCACTGAATCCGTTATTCTATTTGTTATAGATGACCTTAAAGGTCAGGCGGACGTGGACTGCACTCAGGCCCTGATTCTCCTAGCCCTGTCTGCTGCATTTGATACCATGAACCACGAAATACTGTTGGATCGCATTGCCGCAGCTGGTCTTGGGGCCTTTGCCTATGATTAGTTTAGATCTTTTCTAGAGGGCCGCAAGCAATCGGTGTGGCTCTCTCCTTACACATCCAACACTGTCGATATAAGATGTGGAGTCCCGCAAGGTTCCTCTCTTTCACCAATTCTTTTCACTGTGTATATACGCCCACTCATTTCCAGTCTACGGCAGATAGGGATTAAGAAATACAATTATGCTGATGACATGCAGGTAATATTTACCATTGAAGACTCAACCAACTCAGAGGAATTTGTTAGGAATTCCATGTTGTTCATCCAAAATTGGATGAACAACAACCAGTTAAAACTGAATTCTGAAAAAACTGAAATAATTGTACCCAAAAACAAACTTATGTATTGGACACCAACACATTGGCGTCTGGAGCTAGGCACGGCACCACTCCCTAAGCCGGTGATTAAGAGATTGGGCATACAACTTGACTCAGATCTCTCTATGAGGTCTCAGATTGGCTCGGTCATCTCTGCCTGTTTTGTTCAACTCCAAAAGCTGCGTAAGATCAGGAGATTCTTTAGCAGAGAGGCCAGCCTTCAAATTATTATCGCCTTGATCCTTTCCAAAATCGACAATAGAAATGCTCCATATGTTGGCCTCCCAAAAAATAAGAAGCATCGTCTTCAGATGATTCAGAATCAAGCAGCCAGAATTATCTATCACAAAGATAGACAATGCCACATTAGTCCGCTACTGAAAGATCTCCACTGGCTCCCGGTGGACCAGCGAGCTATGTTCAAAACTGGTTGCATTCTTTTCAGAGCTATTCGGGGTACTGGTCCCAGCTTCATCTCTTCAATTAGCAAGTACTCCCCCCAGCGCACCCTGAGATCTATGCATCTGAATCTATTGGTAGTGCCACGATTCAGACGCAAACACACTGGTGGGGCTCGGTTCTCTATATTGGGCCCGAAATTCTGGAATTCTCTGCCACCTTCTTTGAGACTTGAAGAAGATTATAAGACCTGGCTGTTTACTTTAGCCCATAACTAGATTGCTTCTGGCTTGAATCCTCTCTACTTAAATCATAGCACCAAGAGACCTGTTGGTGAACGTGCACTTTAGAAATACCTACCTAACATAACTAACAAATGTAAGTCGCCTGCTATAGTGGCTAAAGCACTTGTATGAAGGGGTTCTTGTGGCCCACCTTGGGCATCTGCATTTCTCTGTGTTGGCAAATATTTATGTATGTAAAACCTGTGCTTCTGGTTCACGAGCTCCTAAAGCTAAGGGGACACGTGATATCAGTGCATTCCTGGTCAAACAAACAAAAGTCTTCAGTCATATTATACTCCTGATGTAGGGAGTTACCTTACTCGCTTTCCTTCTTGCTGCATTTATCCTCAGCAGGCAGCCTTATTCTCTCCTGATTGTAAAGGAGACACGGTTATTGTGGCCAGCACTTTTTGCATATTTTGTTCACCCCTTGTCAGCTCTAGTTATATTTATTTTTGGGCTACAGTTTTACTTTTCTTGGTTAAACTACACTGGTAAGCACCAAATTTCATACAGAATAGCAAGCCACCCTGGGGATTCTTTCTCTTTGTTTTATGTTTGTCCAGGCAGCATTGATTGTTGATTCCTGTAACACGCTTTAGTGGACACAAGTGGAAGAGGGGAGCAAATCAGGTAGATGCCTTGTAATGTTATTGGTGACCGTTTTGTTGTCTAGCCTTACAATTTTATCAGAGTAGTGTATTGACGAACCCTTTGTTTACAGTATCACAGAAGTCTCCAGTGACATAACCTTGATGCCAGGCCATGCAGAGGGACTTTTTTAAGCTTTCCCCTCCCCTTGTCTCCCCTATTCCCCCTACACACTGGTTCTGCTTTGACACTGTTGGGCGGATTGGTGGTAGAGGGAAGTTGGGATCTCTTCTTCAGTCTCCTGTCTCTTGTTCCAGTAGAAACATCATGTGAGCCTTGATATTAATTGGATCAATCTAGATTTTTGTTTTTTTAACTCAAACTCACATTTCCCAAATCTGATTTGTGGCTTAATATACATGATTCAGTAATATTTTAATTCCTGCAAGTCTCCATTATGTTGATCCCAGAAGTGTTTAGATACTGCCTAGTTACTTTCATTATTTCTTATGACTCTCAAATGTTGCAATATTTTTACTTCTAATGTGTTGTACTTTCTTATTGCAGCTGCATTTCAATACATAGATGATATAATCTGTGTTGCATGCTATTCTTTCTTTAATAGGACCTTTAAATGTGTGTAATCTTTCTTGTTACAATCGAAAGGCACAGGCCTTGCTTGACCCACATTTACAAAATCCTTCCTGGACAACAGTTAAGCAACATTGTGGTTGAATAGTCAGTTTCAGAAAGCTTTCCTCTAAAGGATTTCCTGAAGCTGAAGTATTCTTAAATGTTATGCTAGGGTGGGGTCCAGTATTGTTGCGATCCAGTGAGTGCGTCAGAACTGCTTTACGACAAATAGCGTTTCCGAAGGCGGCATATGGCGACACGGAAACCAAGAACGTGCCTCACAAGACTACAACCCCCATGAGTACGCTGCGTGGCGTGCTCGCGTAATGTACAATGACGGACCTTCCGTCCGTGTCGGAATTTCCGTGATGAGACCCGAAGAGAGAGAGAGAAGACGCCGTGTTGAACCTTGGTCCGGTGACTCTGGGAGAAAAGCGGGGCCGTCCTTCTTGGTTCCTGTACCTGGTTCTGTCCGCTGAGTGACTTTTCCGTTCCCCTGCTCCAGGTCCGGTGAGGGAGGGGTGCCTTGCACCGATAACAGGGTGCGTTCTTGGCCGTGCATTGTTCCGTTCCGATGCCCATGACAAGCCGGGGGGAAGCAGGGCTTTTTCTCTAGCGCATTCTTTCTATCCCCGAGGGCTCAAGACTCACTAGTAGCCGTGCTTACCCCCTCGGCTGCAGTTCTCGTTCTCTGTCTAAAACAAAGACTTGGTTTACTCTGCAAGGGGCATTGCTACCGTGTGTCTCCTGATCAGAACCTTACTGCTAAAACGGAGTAATACATGTCTCCCCAGGATTTTCTCCTAGTGAAGAAACTAGGAACTTGATTTGAACAATACTGACTATTTATTGCTGTTCCTATATGCGTGATGTCTGTTGGAGTTATGGGTGTCCTGTTTTCTTGACTCCACTTAACAGGGGTTCTCGTGAGAGGTACGGATTGACTACCTTCGGTCACCTGTGATGCTGGTTAGGAGTCCTAGAAAGGTACGTGGATCATGGTGTAGATGCTCTTCCAGGCGGCACGTTGTTAGTAATCTTGATGAAGGTTGTACCTTGATGATGAGGATTTCCTGTATCTTGTTACAGCACACCCACTCCTCGCAAGGACATATGATTGAATGAAGGCCATAGGAACATCGCTATGTTTTGTGTTCTTTTTCTTTACAGGTATATTGTATAAATTTACACATGCAAGCTTAATGATAGACTAAGGGAAAGAACCTCTTAGCGTGTGACGGAAAGGGAACGTGTTTTGATTACCTTTCTTTGTTTTCTCAGGTCTCCCTCCCAGCAGTTCCCTTCCTTTCCTTCCCCCACTTGATCTCCTCGCTGACCAGTGCCATATGGCTCTTCTGGCTCGGGGCTATCTAGAGGTGGACCATTCTTAGCTACAAGCCAATCCTGAGGATATGGAACCTTGACAAGTATACACTTTTAATGCTTGTCATGGCATAGTAAATTCCAATTTTTCCTTAAAATTCTAATTTCTCTATGTTCTTTGGATTCCATAATGAATCTGTATTTCATATCTTTCTCTTTTTTTCTTTTCTTCCTTCTTCACCAGGTGTATTTCACCAAGATTGTATAGTGAGTCATCCCTTTTCTTCATTCTTGCCCTTTCATGTGTGTCATGCAGTACTACTTTTGGGATAAGCTCTTTCTACCAATCATGGATACTGCTTCAAATTCAAAATCTTTTCCCCGAAGCATATTCTCCAAGCCCTACATAGCTTGCCACAGAGATACTCCATTTTAATGATTTTGAATATGCCCTTTTCAGATGTAATATAGAGTTGCTTTTCTAAAAATCCTTGTATGTAATTTTGCCTCTTTGACATACAAATGTATTTCCAAATAAGTCAATATTTGTTGAGCTTCAGTAACTGGTAAATTTAATATTATGTGAAATTGTTTTCAATTTCTGTATGTGGTTCCTAAGTGTCATCTGATCCCCATCCCAGCTGAAAGAAGACATTTCATCATGTCCACTGACCACACAGCCTTCTTCTCCCATCACTCCATGAAAGGAAGAATGTGTCCCTGGCAGTATCCTGTTTTTTCTAAACAGATCTTATCATTAAACAGGAAAACATTGTGAGTTAAGAAGGCATTCTAACATTTTGAGAAATATGGTATGCTGTAGAAGATCAATTTGATATTTGATATTTATAAGCTTGTATAGCGCCCAAATCACCCTGTAAGGGGTATCTCTGAGCTTAGGACAGCAGGAAACGTCAGACAATGGGGCCTAGTAAAGATAGGTTTTAACAATATTCTAAAGAGGGGAAGGCTCTGGCAGTCACGTAATTGGCGAGGGAGTTCATTCCAGAGGGTAGGGGCAAGGTAAGTAAATGATTTTCCCCCTGACCGGGCCTTTTTGATTCTTGGGATACAGAAAAGTTGCTTGGAGCCTCATCGGAGGTACCGGGTTGGGGAGTATTTTCGCAGTTTATCCGATAGGTAGGAGGGCCCAGGCCATTAAGGGCTTTAAAGCTTGCTCTCAAACATGCCTACAGGCCCTTATTCCCTGGTTATGTTCAATAGATGTATAAAGTGAGACAACATCCAAGGTCCCCGTTATGTATATTGCTTTCCAAAGTATGTTCTTGATTTTCGAATGAAAATCCTATGTACGTCTGATGTAGGAAGGCAAAGTAGTAACATATTCCAATAGAAACAAATCCACATACACTCATGTGAACCTATTAAGCTGGCAATTGGTCTTCCAGAAGGATTTTGCTAAATTATGTGCATTTTTTAAAGGAAATAAACAGTTGATGTTTTAGAATGTGAGACCTTCAAATCTTTCAATTCCCCCAACTCCAATAACCCTATTTCTTGCCAATCGAACATCATACAATGAAATTCCTTCTTAAAGCACTTTAAAGGATTAATGTTCATCATCCCATATTGTTAAGATATTCCCAATTGTCCTTTGACTTCTTCCATTTATGTATGAATGTGCGTATACAGTATTTCTATAGTGCACAACTAGCCAAAGGCAGGAAAGGCTTTACTTATAAATAAAATGTTTCTGCCTTTCTCAATGCGTTCAACTATTGCAATTCTTTCTAAGACATATAGCTATTACGATCGCATTTTGATTTGTCTCCTAATTTGTTGATGTCATCAACCAATACTGTGCCTGAAGTGTTAAAAGGCTTTTGTCATTTTATAGCTTGGCCTGTATGGCACTATGCTAATCCTATGCTTAAAGACTTTGCTCTAGAAATCGCAAAAGTCCTTGTCCCTTTCTAGCTCTGTGTGAATGGCACTGTGCTAATTCTATGCTTTAAAACCTTTCTAGTAAAACATACATTTGAGTTAAGCAGATGCAGAGTGTCACTGGTGTTGCAGGGTGCTCTTTACAGGACCTGCTCTCCACCTAAATTTGAGATCCACCCAGAGTTCTCTGATTCTTTATTGCATAATTTATGTGGCGCTCTAAGCCTGAAAGGGTATTGTTTTGACTTATACTGGGTGCTCCAATGTGTATGGACAAAGCTAAACCCCTCTGAAGAGTTATAATGATAGTGAAACATGTGTCATGGGTTGCTTTAATTAATTCCAGGTAGGATTGGATGGTATTTTATAGGCCTGGGCCAAAATTCCGTTCCGTTCGCGGAAATTGCTATAATTTGGCATTTTCGCGTTCCGTGGAAAGCGCGAAAATGTCAAAATTTCCACATTCCGCAGCTTAGCGATAATTTGTTTCTTGCTCGCGCTGTAAAAAAATACATTCTTGCGTGCAATCGCCTTACCTGAATCCCCTCGTTCGCTGACAAGCTTTCCCGACCCGGTCGCGTTCTCCACGAGATATTGGATTGTTGGTAGCCATTTTGCGCTGTCTCGCAACAGTTTGCGCTCGCATTGTCGCGCGATGACATCATTTGTTGCGCGAACACGTCATTCTTCTCACGATCATGCACCGCGCGAGTATGAGAAGATTGAGATCTCGAACACGTCATTCTACATCGAGAGGGTGAGGACGCGGGCACGTCTAATCGAACGTGAACAGGAGAAAGAGACCCCGAACACGTCATATCCTACGCGACTGGGACAAAGAGAACGCGATCATGTCATTTTCGACACGCCGGCGGAAGTAATGTGAAGCTCGAGAACTCGAACATGTAAAATTTTCAATTTGGAGAGGAATATCAGCTCTAGCAGCATGAAACCTTCTGCAAATGCTGATTTTGGATGAAAACAACTCCTTACATTGACATTTGGCTGTCCTTTTTTGTGCAAGGAGTCCTTTTTTTAAAAGGTGGAGAGAGGGAGGAAGTGACACAGAATCTCCAACTTCCTGTTCCTGTCCAGCAGGCTCCTCCCAGTGCTTTGTCCATCTCCTGCTCATTCTGCCTTTGGATTTGGAGCTGGGAAGATCACTCTTTTTGTCTGCTGCATCATTGCAATTGGATTTGAGGATTTTTGGAATAGGATATTTTACAAGTAAGTGGTTGTTGTGTCTGTTTGATTGTGGGCATTGCAGTTGTTGTAACTACAATTTATTTTTGATAATTATCATCATTCCTTTTTTTATTTTTTATTTTGTGGGTAGTAGTAGTAGGCCCGAGCTAGCCATGGGCATGGCCTCATGGGTGTGTGCATGATGAAGCAACTGTTCCTTTTGGTGTTTTTTGAATGTATTTCATTTGTAAGCACATTTAAGGCATGGATGGCATTGGATTGAGTTGGGGAAGTGTGCTTTTTGGGGGTGGCCTTTCTGATGTTGTTGTGCCTGGCCATGTGGCTGGTGGCCATTTTGAAGCCTAGGCCTGCAAGCTTGCCTGGCCTTGTCTGCCAACAGGCCTGCTTTCATCCACTAGGATCAGAGCAGGTAGCCACGGCTTTATTAATCTAGTGTTTTCTGTGTGGTCTGTTGAATTTAGACTTCATTTAGGGCATGGATGGCATTGGATTGAGTTGGGGAAGTGTGCTTTTTGGGGGTGGCCTTTCTGATGTTGTTGGGCCTGGCCATGTGGCTGGTGGCCATTTTAAGCCTAGGCCTGCAAGCTTGCCTGGCCTTCTCCGCCAACAGGCCTGCTTTCATCCACTAGGATCAGAGCAGGTAGCCACAGCTTTATTAATCTAGTGTTTTCTGTGTGGTCTGTTGAATTTAGACTTCATTTAGGGCATGGATGGCATTGGATTGAGTTGGGGAAGTGTGCTTTTTGGGGGTGGCCTTTCTGATGTTGTTGGGCCTGGCCATATGGCTGGTGGCCATTTTGAAGCCTAGGCCTGCAAGCTTGCCTGGCCTTGTCCGCCAACAGGCCTGCTTTCATCCACTAGGATCAGAGCAGGTAGCCACAGCTTTATTAATCTAGTGTTTTCTGTGTGGTCTGTTGAATTTAGACTTAATTTAGGGCATGGATGGCATTGGATTGAGTTGGGGAAGTGTGCTTTTTGGGGGTGGCCTTTCTGATGTTGTTGGGCCTGGCCATGTGGCTGGTGGCCATTTTGAAGCCTAGGCCTGCAAGCTTGCCTGGCCTTGTCCGCCAACAGGCCTGCTTTCATCCACTAGGATCAGAGCAGGTAGCCACAGCTTTATTAATCTAGTGTTTTCTGTGTGGTCTGTTGAATTTAGACTTCATTTAGGGCATGGATGGCATTGGATTGAGTTGGGGAAGTGTGTTTTTTGGGGGTGGCCTTTCTGATGTTGTTGGGCCTGGCCATGTGGCTGGTGGCCATTTTGAAGCCTAGGCCTGCAAGCTTGCCTGGCCTTGTCCGCCAACAGGCCTGCTTTCATCCACTAGGATCAGAGCATGAAAGGGTATTGTTTTGACTTATACTGGGTGCTCCAATGTGTATGGACAAAGCTAAACCCCTCTGAAGAGTTATAATGATAGTGAAACATGTGTCATGGGTTGCTTTAATTAATTCCAGGTAGGATTGGATGGTATTTTATAGGCCTGGGCCAAAATTCCGTTCCGTTCGCGGAAATTGCGATAATTTGGCATTTTCGCGTTCCGTGGAAAGCGCGAAAAAATTTCAAAATTTCCACATTCCGCAGCTTAGCGATAATTTGTTTCTTGCTCGCGCTGTAAAAAAATACATTCTTGCGTGCAATCGCCTTACCTGAATCCCCTCGTTCGCTGACAAGCTTTCCCGACCCGGTCGCGTTCTCCACGAGATATTGGATTGTTGGTAGCCATTTTGCGCTGTCTCGCAACAGTTTGCGCTTGCATTGTCGCGCGATGACATCATTTGTTGCGCGAACACGTCATTCTTCTCACGATCATGCACCGCGCGAGTATGAGAAGATTGAGATCTCGAACACGTCATTCTACATCGCGAGCGAGAGGGTGAGGACGCGGGCACGTCTAATCGAACGTGAACAGGAGAAAGAGACCCCGAACACGTCATATCCTACGCGACTGGGACAAAGAGAACGCGATCATGTCATTTTCGACACGCCGGCGGAAGTAATGTGAAGCTCGAGAACTCGAACATGTAAAATTTTCAATTTGGAGAGGAATATCAGCTCTAGCAGCATGAAACCTTCTGCAAATGCTGATTTTGGATGAAAACAACTCCTTACATTGACATTTGGCTGTCCTTTTTTGTGCAAGGAGTCCTTTTTTTAAAAGGTGGAGAGAGGGAGGAAGTGACACAGAATCTCCAACTTCCTGTTCCTGTCCAGCAGGCTCCTCCCAGTGCTTTGTCCATCTCCTGCTCATTCTGCCTTTGGATTTGGAGCTGGAAAGATCACTCTTTTTGTCTGCTGCATCATTGCAATTGGATTTGAGGATTTTTGGAATAGGATATTTTACAAGTAAGTGGTTGTTGTGTCTGTTTGATTGTGGGCATTGCAGTTGTTGTAACTACAATTTATTTTTGATAATTATCATCATTCCTTTTTTTATTTTTTATTTTGTGGGTAGTAGTAGTAGGCCCGAGCTAGCCATGGGCATGGCCTCATGGGTGTGTGCATGATGAAGCAACTGTTCCTTTTGGTGTTTTTTGAATGTATTTCATTTGTAAGCACATTTAAGGCATGGATGGCATTGGATTGAGTTGGGGAAGTGTGCTTTTTGGGGGTGGCCTTTCTGATGTTGTTGTGCCTGGCCATGTGGCTGGTGGCCATTTTGAAGCCTAGGCCTGCAAGCTTGCCTGGCCTTGTCTGCCAACAGGCCTGCTTTCATCCACTAGGATCAGAGCAGGTAGCCACGGCTTTATTAATCTAGTGTTTTCTGTGTGGTCTGTTGAATTTAGACTTCATTTAGGGCATGGATGGCATTGGATTGAGTTGGGGAAGTGTGCTTTTTGGGGGTGGCCTTTCTGATGTTGTTGGGCCTGGCCATGTGGCTGGTGGCCATTTTGAAGCCTAGGCCTGCAAGCTTGCCTGGCCTTCTCCGCCGGCCTTCTCCGCCAACAGGCCTGCTTTCATCCACTAGGATCAGAGCAGGTAGCCACAGCTTTATTAATCTAGTGTTTTCTGTGTGGTCTGTTGAATTTAGACTTAATTTAGGGCATGGATGGCATTGGATTGAGTTGGGGAAGTGTGCTTTTTGGGGGTGGCCTTTCTGATGTTGTTGGGCCTGGCCATGTGGCTGGTGGCCATTTTGAAGCCTAGGCCTGCAAGCTTGCCTGGCCTTGTCCGCCAACAGGCCTGCTTTCATCCACTAGGATCAGAGCAGGTAGCCACAGCTTTATTAATCTAGTGTTTTCTGTGTGGTCTGTTGAATTTAGACTTCATTTAGGGCATGGATGGCATTGGATTGAGTTGGGGAAGTGTGCTTTTTGGGGGTGGCCTTTCTGATGTTGTTGGGCCTGTCCATGTGGCTGGTGGCCATTTTGAAGCCTAGGTCTGCAAGCTTGCCTGGCCTTGTCCGCCAACAGGCCTGCTTTCATCCACTAGGATCAGAGCATGTAGCCACAGCTTTATTAATCTAGTGTTTTCTGTGTGGTCTGTTGAATTTAGACTTCATTTAGGGCATGGATGGCATTGGATTGAGTTGGGGTAGTGTGCTTTTTGGGGGTGGCCTTTCTGATGTTGTTGGGCCTGGCCATGTGGCTGGTGGCCATTTTGAAGCCTAAGCCTGCAAGCTTGCCTGGCCTTGTCCGCCAACAGGCCTGCTTTCATCCACTAGGATCAGAGCAGGTAGCCACAGCTTTATTAATCTAGTGTTTTCTGTGTGGTCTGTTGAATTTAGACTTCATTTAGGGCATGGATGGCATTGGATTGAGTTGGGGAAGTGTGCTTTTTGGGGGTGGCCTTTCTGATGTTGTTGTGCCTGGCCATGTGGCTGGTGGACATTTTGAAGCCTAGACCTGCAAGCTTGCCTGGCCTTGTCCGCCAACAGGCCTGCTTTCATCCACTAGGATCAGAGCAGGTAGCCACAGCCTTATTAATCTAGTGTTTTCTGTGTGGTCTGTTGAATTTAGACTTCATTTAGGGCATGGATGGCATTGGATTGAGTTGGGGAAGTGTGCTTTTTGGGGGTGGCCTTTCTGATGTTGGTTGTCTTAAAGACATGCTTTTGTTGTATGTGTCTGGTCACTGGTGTGTTGTTGGTGTGCAATGCATGCACCCTGCAGACCTTTTTGGGGCCTGTGAATGTTCGTATTTACATTTTGCTGCATTAAAAAGGCAGAGCAGTGTGCTTTAGCATGCACCCTTTACCTGGCTTTTATAGGCCTTTTGTCAGCTCCTGGTGTTCTGTTTTCCAGGCCCCCGGCTTGTTTGTGATTTGTGAGTGTCCATGTGGGTGGTGGCCTTTTTTGGTGTTTGGACTGGGAGTTATTAGTGTCCTGCTTTTGCCATAGGCCTGCATGGTTTTCCTATTGGCTATTTGTCTTACTGCTTCCATCCATCCACCCCCTTTGCCAGCAGCAGCTCCATGGATGCTGAGATGCTCAAATAATTTAATGGCAAATAGGGTCCACCCCACTTCCATTACATTTGTATTTTGGTGGTTATTATTAACTTTCCTATCCTTACTGAGAGTGTAGTGTGTGGCTGTACACAGTAGTATAACATAGCCCTAGATAAAAAAAAAGTCATAAATGGCTAGACTATCTTTTGTTTGCACTAGTACAGTACTAAGTAACTGAACCACAACAACAAATGCAACATTTCACTGATGTTCTTCTCCTGGCTTATTTGCTTTTAGGTGCACAAAAGACAGAGTAGGAGGTGTCATCAGCATCACCCGGCTACCCGTTGTACTGCCAGCCAGACAGAAGTCCTGCTGCGCATCACGTCCACGTGTGACCAGAACTTGTTGTGCATCTGCATCCTGCCTGACATCTGAAGAAGATGGCCCCAAAGAAAGGTACCAGGTCCAGTACCAAGAAAGTTGCCGGTGAGAAGAAGGAACAGAAAAAGGAAGTGCCATTAACCACGACTGGTGGTGTGCCGGCCAATGTTTTTTTTGGCACCCAAAAAGTTACGCCTGCAGCAGCGTTGTCCGGGAACCAAGCTGGGAGCAGCACAGCGGTCCATACACACCAACCTAGGCACAAGGGCTTTAGTGTTGCAGAGGTAGCCAGTCTACTAACGAGCAGCGATGTTGAAGAAATGTCATTACCGCAAAGTAGTACACAATCAAGTTCAACGCAGGCGCAAACTCAGCAGATCAGTGTGCAGCCGCAACAAGAATAGCTGCAGCCGCCGCAACAAGAACAGCAGCAGCCGCCGCAACAAGAAAAGCAGCAGCCGCCGCTACAAGAACAGCAGCAGCCGCCGCAACAAGAACAGCAGCAGCCGCCGCAACAAGAACAGCAGCGGCCGCCGCAACAAGATCAGCAGCGGCCGCCGCAGCCCACCATAGTAGTTGTTGCTCCTGACGTAGGGGCATTTCAGGAAATCGAGCTTCCTGCAGACAAAGTGGAGCAAAGTGAAACCACTGTTTCAGAAGATCCATTGTCTTCCAGACCACCAGCAAGGAAAAGGAGGCTTAGTCCATCATCTTCTTCTTCAAGCCCCGCTTCTGATGATCGTGATGCCACTTGGCTCCCACCAGCTCAGTCTGAGAGTGATATACGCCACAAGACAATGGTTCTGAAAAGGAAGGTCCCAGAAAAACTTAGAGTTATGGAGGTAGATGTAGAAGAGGGGGGTGATGATGTTGATGAAGACGAGCCAGTCATCACGCACATTACTGCCGCCCCAAAGGGATTGGAGACCAACATTCTCACCCTATCCAGAAAGGCTGCTACTGAGCGGGATGTAGCACGGATATCACCAACACAGGTTACACCACCACTACCTCCAGCTGCCATATTTTCCAAGGCCCGGCAGGGACCTACATCCAGCTCAACCATCTCAGTAGGTAGTGGTAGTAAAAGTCACAGTCTAGGTGCACAGGGTCACATTTCAAGCTCCCCCTCCAGTTCATCTGGTGTTGGAAGTGACACATCCAGCAGTGCCAGAAAGATCTCCTCCCCAGTTTGGGACTTCTTTTCTGTTAGCGCCAAGGAGGAGAACATTGCTATATGCTCAATTTGTCGGCAAGGTGTTCGGCGTGGTAAGCCTGGTACAAACTATGGTACCGGAGGACAAGCAAGTCATCTAAGAATACACCACACTATCGTGTGGGATGATCACCTACTTAAGTTAAAAGAAAGTAGAAAAACTTAACCCATTGAAGTTGGTCAGGATGAATCAGAGAGCGATATTATTGCGGTGGCAGGTGAAGAAGAGGGAGGCATTTCTAGCCCTGTCCCCAGTAGTGCAGTGGTAACGCCCACATCCTCTTCAGTAACATCAGAGTGGCACCGCAGTAAGAGCCATACTCAGAGTCTGGGTGAGACACCAAGGCGACCGGCGAGTACCTCAATGAGACAATCTGTGTCGTTGAGCCTTAGTGGGTTAATGAAAACAACACCACTAAGGAAAGTAAGCCAGCCTACCATTGAGAGCATGTTTAGGTTAGAGGGGCAGTTCCAACGCAACCACCCAACGGCACGATTGTACAATGCGAAGCTGGCTAAAATGTTAGCGCTGGACCTTCTTCCTTTTTCATTTGTGGAAGGGGTGGGTTTCCTTGAATTTGTGTCTGCCATCTGCCCGAAATGGAAAGTTCCCAGCCGGTCCTATTTCGCAAGAATTGCTGTTCCGGCACTACATCATGATGTGCTGGAATTGGTTGGACAAGCTTTGCAGAAGAGTGCTGTGCACAATATCCACCTGACAACAGACATGTGGAGCAGTTGCCAAGCCACAGATTACATGTACATCACTGCACACTGGATCTCTTTTGTGGGGGTTAGAGATAAACTATCTGCACGAGGTGTTGTTGACACAGCTGCGATTTTTGAAGTACATGAATCAACGGAGGAAGATGAGGACAGCGGCTCAGGTGACGGAAGTATTGTGTCAGATGATTAGGTACTACTGGCTGAACCCCCAGAGTTTGAGGACGAGCTATACTTCCCTGACAATTAGGCTCGCACTTACTGTCTTTCTCCCTTTTTCCCCCTTTGTTTATGTGTCTGTCGTTCCGGTTATAAACTTGTGAATCATAACAAATCCATTACCACCGTCTTCTACTCTTCTAATTTAATATACAAGTTTCAGGTGTCTGCTATTTGACAGTACAGTCCTCCGAATCCAGCTCCTCCGCTCCATCATACTGAATCTCCTGCTCAATTCCATTTCCCTCATGAATGATGATTGGATGATGGTAACAACAAATTCAAACTTTCCTAGTCCTTCCAAAAGAAGTGGAGCATGAATCAGATGACTACTATAGCTATCCTCCTTTCAGAGCCGAGAGAGACTGGCCATTAACTGAAAATAAGATGGAACAGGTAATGATTGATGCCATGCATTGGATGCAGAGTCGCAGACTGAATGATTTAGATTTTGTTGTGTTTGTTGTGCATGAATTTATGTAATTGTGCACTGCCACTAATCAACTTTCTACAAAACACACTAAACTTAACTCAAGGTGAATTCAATTTTCCCCTTCTTGCAAATAAGAAATTTGTACTTCTCCTGCAGCTTGGTGATACATTGCTTTTAATTCAATACAGGAAGGGGACTCACTCAATCTGCGCAATGTGTATGATTGACACAACAGCACCGTCCATCATGATGATGGCGAAATAGACGGCCCGTTAACTTAAGATGAGAAGGAACAGGTAATGATTGATGCCATGCATTGGAAGCAGAGTCGCAGACTGAATGATTTAGATTTTGTTGTGTTTGTTGTGCATGAATTTATGTAATTGTGCACTGCCACTAATCAACTTTCTACAGAACACACTAAACTTAACTCAAGGTGAATTCAATTTTCCCCTTCTTGCAAATAAGAAATTTGTACTTCTCCTGCAGCTTGGTGATACATTGCTTTTAATTCAATACAGGAAGGGGACTCTCTCAATCTGCGCAATGAGTATGATTGACACAACAGCACCGTCCATCATGATGTTGGCAAAATAGACGGCCCGTTAACTTAAGATGAGAAGGAACAGGTAATGATGACAATTAATGGCATGCATTGGACACCTGACTCTGAGCGATTGGTCTTTGTGTTTCCGTTGTTTGTTTGTTGTGCAAAAAGTGATGTCAAAGTGTACTAGTAATCTATCTTTCTGTACACAATAAAGAATGACTCAAGTCAGTAATATTTATATTTCTACTCTTGTTGTGTCATAAAAATTTTACTTATACTGCAGGCCGATCTTCACAGTCAGTCAGTAAAAGTATCAGAGATGATGATGAAGTCAGGAGGACGTTTCATGAGTGGCATAAAACGGAAAAGCCTAAAGGTAAACACGTCAACAACAACCACAGCAGACCGAAATGTCTGTGTGGAAGTTGAATAGAGTGTAGCGGTGGGATGACTGAAGTGCATTGATTTTACTAACTTAAACTGTAAAATGCTATGTTTGGAATGGATAATGTGCTTTGCGTTTGTCCAACTCTTTGAGAGAAAAAAAAGGACTCTAAAGTGTTAACGTAGGATGTGCTAATGCTAAGCACTGTGGGCCTGATCTCTCCTGTTACTGTTGAAGGTCAATGCTGGAAACAGACTAGAGTAGAGATGATGCATACATGGCACCTCGGAAAGTGTTCTTGTTGCACTACACCATAACTTGTGCATTTGTTTCAACTTTGTTTCTCTATAACCCCATTTCGTTTTCCCATCTACAATTACAGGCCGGGCCTTGCCCTATACTTTGGAAAACATTACAATGCATACTTACCTTACCAATAAATCAACATTTTTTTTCCAGCCGGGCAGTGGCGAGTGGCGAGGCGACACACCCAAGATTGATGGACGAGAGGAGCTAGAGGAATGCCGAGATGCAAATCCAGTCCACATTTCTTACCAGGATAACACAGTTACAGTATCCACCTTAATCTTCTTTTAAATAATTTGATTAATATTTTGTATACAATCTTTACAACAGTGTGTTCTTGGAGTTGTTATTATCATTAGGTTTGCTCTGTGTTTACGATTCTTCCCTACCAATATTTAAAATTTCTATTTGCTATCTGTAAAAGTATTAAGGCCGTAACAACAGAACAAGAACTAGAAGTGTATGTAATCCGGGTCTCTCATCATCATGCATGCATTGCCTTTTTTTCCCTTAACATATGGATATGGTAGTCTTCAATGATTGTCGTTTGTTTGTCTATGTATGCATACTGTTTTTCTATGTCAAACCTTTCCCAAAACCCCCCTTCCCATCCATTCAACAAACCCTAACCCTCTTCCCCCGGGCTGTGTGACTTATTGTCGAGGTGTAACTAAATTAAATGTACACCAATACTTAATCACACAATTGCTGGGGCGGATGTGGTGAAAGCAACACTACTTCAATTTCAAGGCAGAGCGATGATCTTCTTCTGCTTGGCCACCCATGAGTAGGATATTTCAGAGGTTATTTTTTTTAACAAAGGAACATATACCTCAGCATGAATTGCCGGCATTGATTGGATTTGTTTGTGGTCATTCCTCATATACAGCACTAACTGTTAGGCTGTAGGCCTAGTCAAGTGACTCGACACAACTATAGTTTGTAACTCTGTCTAGTAGGCTATCCTAACCACCATTCTGTTTTTTTGTCAAATATTTGAGCATATTATTGTTGCTCGGTAAGTTCTGTACTGTACTTCATTCAACTACTCCTCTAACAGTCTCTTGTTGTAGGGATTCTGCGTATGCACAGAACTATGCGCAGGAAACCAGAACCTTAGAGAATTGTGGTGTACCAGAAACTCCCCTCAGAACTAAGAACCCCTTATCCGACTAGCTTAGTGTCACATTCGTTATCCGAGATTTAGCTCGGCGGTCCCAATGTATAGACAACCCAGAACAAGCGACTTAGTTATTCTCAGGAATGGTGGGAACCCGAAATACCCGTTTGCACATATATATTAGTCCACAACAGAATAACTAAGACACAGTAAAGTTTAAAGAATTTATTCATAAACCTCGAGTCCTGTTATACAATACTTTGGCTAACATAAGTCGACAAATGGTTAAGATCATTACCATTAACATTGTTACAATACCATAGAATATAAAAGGAGCGATCATATTATAATGACAGTGGAAAATAACCACCCTCCTTTCTCTAGTTACTAATAAAATATTATTAGACTATTAGAAGGTCTCATAGGCTTGCATAGGGGACCCCATACCGTATAGATCAGCTCAGGTGTATCACATCACAGGATCAGCTCAGTGTTCTCTGCAACAGCTCTTCTATCGAATGCTCTAACAATATGCTGCGCTGTGTTATTAAAGCCCTCGACTTTCTGGTATTTGCAGCTGCGTGCATGTTGTGACTAAACAGTGGTACGATCACCCTGAACATAATCAGCCGGCACCGTCTAGTGTCCTAGAACAGTTCTTTACTCGATGTACAGACCAAGGGCACTAGCAACTGTTAAGGATGTATAAATAACATTCACTTGAGACAAGAGCGAGTCTGCATTTCTCAAAGTAATAACATGTAACAACAGTGTCGGGTGCAAAGGCAGCGAAAGCAACAAGATGGTCCTCCAACAGCTAACGTGATTAAGCTAACTTAGCACTGTAAATAGGGAGTGGCCTAAAACCACGTGACATCCCCCTTTGATCGAACCACGGTATAACCAGGGGCGAATATTTTTACAGAACGCAGAGTTCAAGATCAATGATGCAGACTAAAGAGCTTGAAATGAGAGTTCAGAAAAATTAGAGGAAGAGAAAAAAATGTAAAAACACAAACCATCGTCCATAGAAGCCAACGATCGTTTGTGAAAAGATGGCAAAAAAAAAAAACTTTATTCGACTCGCCATCAGTCAGTCAATGTAGGAAAGTATAAGCAGCATACGCAGCTGCGGCTTCCAGTAGAAAATCATTTGAGTCATCCGCAAAATTGTCGGACATCCAGTTCAGCAAAGAAAAAGAACACACGTGTTCCACAGGGAAATGAGCATCAAGCACTCCACGTGGACAAGAAGCAGGCATCTCGATGTAACTTCGTGCCAGGAAGTCAACTGCTGCTTTCTCGATATCCCATAATCCGAGGACTCCATGCGCCGCACCCAAGGCCATAAACCCGACTCCAGAACAGTCAAACTCATGAACCACTAAGGGATACATCAGTCGATCAAAATCCAGGTCAGGTGACACCAAGTTTGACAGACACATATCCAGAGCCCATTGGAACGGACATTCGAGACAGTGAAAGACAGGCTGTACACAAGTGAAAAACTGGAATCGGAAGGATAATCCATAAGCGACACTCAAGGTAGCCAGTGGCAGAGTTCCATAAGATTCCCACATCCGGCTACGCAGATGGAACATGCTGGATCCGTGGTCGAGTAGCGCAAGTCGTGCAGCCATAGCGTAGTGCGCAGACCAACAGGAGTATGCCAGCAATTAATGCGAGTATCAGAGGAAACCCTCCGAAGACCCCAGAAAAAATAGAATGAAAAATAGCTGGTATTACACCAAAGATAGACTGGAAAGACGTCACAAGGCCAGAGCCTACAATTTTAAAAAAGTGCACCAGACCAGTCGTAGAAGAAGCATTGAAGATAGTGTGTATTAGTGTGCCAAAATGTAGGGGGAGGTCAGTATTCAAAAGCGCTTGAACTTCCGTGCGAGTGTTCGCAACTTGAAGGAGAAATGTTTCTCGTGATGAAGTCAACGCAACCTCCTTTTGAGACAAAAGAGCCCTTATTCTGCTCATCCTATTCAACTCTGCTTTCAAGGAATCGTCGGCCAGATGGATATATCCAGTCGGCCTTGCGGGGGTGGGAAAAGCACGTTATTACAGCAAACTACTCTTCGTGAAACTGAAACAATATAGGGAATTCCTGCTAACATCCCACAGCAAGCCTCACTATTTAGAAGCAGATAACTACCATTAGCAAGCAGCGTAAATGATGGCGTTATAATTGGCACAGGAATGCCCTTCAAAACGCAAGCTAAATTAGGGGCATTCATATTACACGATCCATGTAATTGGATATGTCTACATACTACAGAATGATCAGGAGCAGACGTACACTCCTCACCCTTCAAATAAACCTCTTTGCCGTCTCTCTCACAACGATATGTAAATGGGAGAGACCAGACTTCTTACAAGAAGGCAGAACCAAGTTTTTCAAATCTGCCTAAGGCATAATTTTCATGCACGAACTAAACTTATACATAGAAATTGGTAAAGTTACCATTCCATGTACGAGCCACACTGCATAATCCGACTCAGCAACAGAAAAAGGCAAAGGTTCTAATTTTTCTATATGCAGTAGCGAATATGTTGCATCTTTCATAGACATGAATTGTTGTTTTGCTGACAGATTAAATGGGCGGAATAAAGACGAAATATTCATGTAATCCCATGGTACTTTCCCCGCCTTTAACGTCTGCAAAGTCCAAGCAAATTGCATAATCGATCGCAATTGATTTTGACCATGATATAAAACCGACACATCGTCTTGGACAATATCTACAACAGATGAAACAATGTTATCTAATGTATATATTCTTGAAGATAAGGTATTAATACTATTATCTATTACTGCCAACACTTTTTCCATATTGGCTTGGTCAATAGCACGGAGTCTGGAGGCAGCCTCAATCTGGGACAACTTCCATACTTCGTTGTAAACAGCATACACCCATCTTTTGGATCTTCCCAATGCTGGACCCTTAACAAAATCATTCAAATCAACTTTTTCATGTAAACGTGACAAGTGAATTTTAACAGAATCTAATGTGGAATGTTGCAACCATGACTGGCACAATTTACCTACCGAGTAAGTAGTGACAGTGTGTGAGGACAGAAAACGTGGGTCTACTCTATCCTGTATGTACCCGGGAATTAACCCCAAAAATCTACGTTGACAGGTATCCGAACTTTTCTGCCATATTAACCAACCTGCAGGGTCTAATGCACTAATATCGAAGGTGGAATTAGAAACTAAAGACTGCAACATAGTAAGGGACTGATCTGTGTGATTTTCCCAACCAGGATAAGCTCTCAGATCCGGGATCGAGGGGGAATTTAATTTTTTAGAGATAGCCAATCCAAAACAGGTTGTCTGAAAAATAGTAGAATTTAAAAACAACATGTGGTTTGGGATGAGGCAGGCACGATGTAAAGCTTCTGTACCTTGTACTTGCCAAGATTTAGTTCCCCAGACCGACTTGAGATCAATAGTATGTTTCCAAACGTCATACCCTCCAATTGCCAAATCGTCCATAAAGGACTTGGAAAACAATAATCTAGTGTGGGTCAAACGCACCTTTGAAACAGGTTCGTCCTTAAGCTTAAAATAAAAAGAAGCATTATTGGATACACTGAAATCTGAAAAATATGAAAACTTTCCGACCATTGTTTTTGAACTACCAACCTTCGGGGCAGGGCAATGTTCCCACTGCGTAAAATTGACTAAACTACGAAATGTGGTTGCCCTATGAAGAAAATGTGTGCCATAATGTTGATAACAAAACTGTTCTGCATAGTTTTCATTATTCAAATACAAATCCTCAGTATCAAATGCGGCATAGTATTTTAAATCAGAAAACAGTGTCTCTATAGCTTTAACATCCCAATCGTCAGATCGAATGTCTTGCTTAACCACATCACCCATAGAGACACGATATACAGATGGCACATTTATCACTTCCGTGGGCCCATGAATTTGAAATTTAACTGTATCCCATGCTATTCCATCATGAACAGGCCAGGCGGTGATGTTCACAAAGGTCTGGTCCCTCTTCATGATGTGCGACGATGAATGTGGGGCCAAAGTTCCATTAATCAATCTAATTGTAGAACGTTCATTCAGGTAGTGTCCATTTATCAACCTAAAAAACACTAGCACAAAACCAATGGACATGAATAAAAAAATGCAAATGAGCACCAGCCAGATGTAAATCCAGGGGGGAACCAAAAATTGTCTCTTGAACCAGGCAAAAAATTTAGAAAATTTGGAAGGGGCAGTGGAAGTCAATGATTCAGTTCCAAAGGAAGAATTAGACTGGACAATGTCAGTTGAATGCAAAAGGGGCAATGGGACATCAGTAGGATATGAATATTCAGCATCATCAGGTAAAGCACCATCCGCAGGTGGAACAGCAGAATCAGAAAGTACTTGCATTTCAATGGCAACCTCAGGTACTACGTCAGATGGTCGCACCACAACAGCACTGCGCATCATTGAAGGGCAAGAAACTGAAGGTGTCAGACTATGGAGTATCGGCCACCCTGTGTAGCTTGACATTGTCAACCGAAATGTACCTGTTGTCTCTGTGACCAGGAAGTGGAGGCAAAACAATTGTGCGGGTACCCTCAACTCCAAGCACCGGCACTGGTGCACGATAAGAGGGTCCAAACTCCTTCTTCTTCTCCACCTTCTCACGGACCAGATCACCAACTCTGGGTAGCCAGCCGACTACCGGAATCTGTAGTCCAGCCTCGGTCGCAGAAGATACGTGCTCTTTTGCTAGAGTGTCTCTTGCTTCTTGAAGATTCTGTAAGACAGTACAGTGGTCATCTAAGTCAAAAGGCGCGGCTGCCGCCGCCATGTCGAGACCCTCAAGGTCAGGGACAAACATTCGAACTCCGAAAAGCATCATGTACGGGGTCCTCCCACCCAGAGACCTTCTAGGGAGATTATTAAGTGCACGCTGGACGTCATACAAATGGGATAGCCAGTTTTTGCCAGTACCTAACACCCGGGCCGTCAATGATTGCTTTAGGTCACGGTTCATTCGTTCCACAACACTATTGCCCTCAGGCCGATATGGAGACGAAAATTTGACTTGGACCCCCAAACTTCTCATAGCTTCTTTGTACGCCTTAGAGGCGAACGCAGGGCCCTGATCAGAGTGAAGGGTGCCACATGCAAAACTCCCTATAAAGACACGCAATGCTTTGATGACAGTCCTGGCGTCAGCACTCCTGTGTGGCCACACCCAAAGAAAACGTGTGCACGAATCTACTGCAACCAAGATATACTTGTACGCAGTGTCCGAGGAAAAAGGACCGCAGTGATCTAAATAAACACACGCTAGTGGTTGATTAGAAATGTGCAGCTGCGTTTGTGGTGGACGTGCCACCGTAGACGGCTTTATTTGTTGGCAAATTCCACAATTGAGAACATAAGTCCGTGTATGTTTGTACAAACCGTACCACCAATAACGTTGTTGCAACAGTGACACAGTTGCGGACACTCCGGCGTGCGCTGACGCAACACCCTCGTGCGCAGCTTGTACCAATGCAGGTCTGCAGTCCGAATTGGGAATAACCCTATCCCCAACATCATTAATCCTCACTAACGGGACGTTATCAGGACTTAAGTGATAATGGTATCGAGAAGGGAAACCTCTAGGGAAGTTTTCCCCAGTCTCTGAAGCAGCAATAGCTGCCAAGATGTCATCATCGATCTTACTTTTGGATCTTGTAACTGCTGCTACTAAGTATGTTGCCACTGCTGTTTTAGCTGCCTCGTCAGCCAAACTGTTACCGACAGCATGGACGCCAACTCGTTGGTGACCAAGAGTGTGAATAACACTCACAAGGGGTAGACTGCATTTTAGTTCAGACACCCTAGCCCAAAGCGTTTTATGCTTCACTGTGCTACCTTTTGAATCACGAAATCCATTCGCAATCCAAAACATCAGATTGTCGTTGTAAGATTGTACACAATAATAAGAATCACTCACTATAAGAGTTGTGACTTTATAATCAGCAAACTCCAGTGCAAGCACCAGAGCTCTAAGCTCCGCCAATTGTGCGGTACAATCACCCAAAGTCTGCGTATGCACCGCATCCTGAACGAATTCACCATTCACGAAAGTACCAACAACAATTGCGCAAGCCGCTGAATAAGCGTGCCTTGATCCAGTTGCGGGTTGCGCGGACCCGTCAGTGTATATGACACAATGGAACTCCTCCAACGGGCGCAATGTAAGTGGAGCCGGATGAACTAATTCATACTCCAAACTCTCCTGAGTCTGAAGTCCCGCGTCAAAAATGTATTCGACATCAGGCGAGGCTAAGGAGGTTGCCCATTGTATCCACCGTGGATGCAAAGCTTTAGAATTCGGCACACTTGCTTTAGTGACTGCCTCTAGGGCAGGAAATGGTGTCACCACCATCATGCGTTTCCCCTGTGATAGCGCTCGTTCTTTCAGGATTGCCATCTGAACTGCTGTCAAAACTTTTTCGACAGTGGAGAAACGCATTTCAGCCGAAGTATATAAATGAGATTTGTAAGCAATGGGGACAGTGTCGCCTTCATTGTATGTTAAGTACGTGAACCCCTCAGCACCCGGCACAATTCTAATGACCAGGTTTTTGTGGTTATCACGAGTTTGTAAATATATCGCAGTAAGAAGGTCAGACTGCAAAGAGTGCAATGCAGCCGAATGCTCTGGCAGCCAGCAAGATTTGGTAAAAGTAGGTTGCACCAAGGCATATAATGTCTTGATACGCTGGGCATATTCAGGAATGTAGGTACGACCGAAATTCAGAAAGCCCAGCAACGATTGAAGTTGTTTCAGTGTCGTAGGGATACGAAGGCGTGCGCATTTCTCAAGGAACTGCGGAGCCAAGCCTCGGACCTCATTGTTGAGTTCGTACCCCAAGAATAAAACTGTGTACTCGGCAATGTGGGACTTCTTAAAGTTAAACTTGTAACCAAAGTCCGCAAACATACAAATTATGTTGTCCACGCGAGCAAGGTGTGGAAGCAACTCGTCGTCTGTCAAGTAGATGTCATCAACGTACGAGTATGCCTCCGGGTCTACCATCTCTAAGAGAGAGACCACACGGGCAGCAAATACCCCAGGACTATTTTTATAGCCCATTGGGAGCCTTTTGAACACTTTTTGTTTACCACCCGAAGTAAAAGCGGTCCACTCATAACTATGAGGGGATATGTTATGGCAATAAAAACCATTGGACAAGTCGAGTGTGGTTTTGAACCTTTTTCTCACAAGACTATCAACGAGAGCCGAACTATGGGTATTTTGCACCGCACAATTCCGGCAGTGTGAGTTTAAGTGCCGGTAATCCAAAACTAAGCGGTACGATCCGTCAGGCTTCGTTACAGTGAATAAAGGATTATTCATGGATGACACACACGTTTCAATTACTCCCTGATATTCCAATTGTTCAAGGATAGCCGCGACGTGAGACCTAGCCTCACGACGCATAGGGTATTGGGGCTGAGGCTGGGGGTCGGACCGCAATGGAAATTCGTGGAGGGTAGAACTTTTATCCCACCCCACCTGATTACGATACAACGCAGGTGCAAGCACCCGCGCCCACTCCTCGGCTAACTTCTCAGACTCCTCCTTGGGCACTACGTGTCCAAAAGAAGGAAGAATGACTTCTTCCCCCCTTGGAGCGTTTAGAACGAAAGCTGGGGGCCAATCTTTCTCCGCCAATAGTATATCATAGGTGGTCGTTAGATTATCCCAAAATACCGCGTTAATTTTTCGTTGTATGTCACCCTCAATATTGAGGACTATGTCAAATAATCTCTCAGGGGGGGCTACGCGAGTATCAGCAGTTTCTACTGTTACATAGATTTTAGTTGCTGTCGCCTCCAGAAATGGACGCAGTGCTCCCCGCACTACTGTAACTTCTGCCGCGCTGTCTAGCAGCGTCAAAGCCCATTTCATGTTCAGAAGTTGCGTCCGTACCATCTGAGGCATACTTCGCTGAGATAGCAGCAACTTTCTTTTTCTGAAACGGAGGACGCGGACGTGCAGAATCCTCCTGCTTGCCTTTTACGTCCGCTTGTCGAGGTTGGTCACGTCCTTGAGCACTCCTGCCTCTCCCACGGTCTCCTCCAACAAAGTGTGAAGCCGCCAATTCCTGTGAAGAACGAGGAGAGCGCTGGTCAGGAACCTGAAACCTATCAGGCGACTTAATACGAGAACGATCACGCAAATCATAAGTGCGTTCAACATACGCCTGAACTGGGGACGCGGGACGAGTCTCCTGTTTCTGTTGCTGTTTATCTTGTTTTTTATTTCTCCAATTTTGTTTTGGAAAGTTGGGTTTATCATCTTTTGTAGACGAACTCACTTTAGTATGCTGTACTACATCAGGAATCTTGATGACGGGTTTCACGCCTAGGGCACTACGTCCAACCATCCTATAGGCCTTTGCAATAACTTTTGCAAACTCCCTCGGCTTATCTTCATCCGCAATAAGCGCCATCATGTTTCCCACTTGAAACTGCATGGCATCTCCTTTGAGATTTCCCATGATCATGGAACATACTACATCGAAGCTGTCGATAAGCCGCATTCCCAACTCAATAGCTGCTTCCGCCCCATGGTCCTCCTGGACTTTTTTGATAACGGAAGGTAGTACCGACATAGACGTAGTGCCGAAGCACTTCGAATAGGTCGCTGCAAAGACCTTGCCCCAATTGTCACAATCGACAATGTCTGGGACTAGTTCTTTTGGCAAAGTAATAGTGAGTATCCTGTGTTTATCCACAGGACTAGTGTTAGGAAACACGGCTTCTAGTTGATCGAATTTCTCTGCAAGCCAATAAGGATACTCATCCTTATTCTGGGGGCGCTTGCCAACAACCGCGTTTACCATTACAGGACTGATCACAACCGCATGATGGTGATCAGCCCCGTGTCCCGCAACTGTAGGTGCCCCCACCTGTACAGTGCGCGACACATACTGCACTAACGCCCTATGGACCGTAATCAGGGTCGTGTGCAGTACACGTAAGCTATCCACTCCTACCGTCAGGTAGCGTGGATGAGGTGTATGTCCGGCCAGCACCGGCCAAGTAGCTCCTTCAATAGACAAAGGACCCAGTCTCGCCGGGGTGACCGTGTGGGGGAGGGCGCCATTAAACCAAATAGTGTGTTGCCAGGTAGAAATAGGAATTTCTAATGCCATATATGGGGTATAATGTAGAGGCACCTGAGTAGCAGTGTATTTGTGGAACGTTTTATCAACGTCTTCCACAGCCTCAAAGGTAACCCAAGAGTAAAACAACTCATAAGGGTAAGTAGCACTTGCACTCACGACAAATACCACTGCCATCCCGTCATCGGGCACCCCGTACGTCCTCAAATGAGCACGTAGAGACACCCTACTATGAGCGGGAATTTCTACCGCCATAAGGACTTAAAATAAAAGATACAACGAGATCTTTAGTAGCACTTGGGCTTATATTAGTTTAACCTTTTTTATTATCAAGCTTGAATGAACCTATAGCCTAAAACCTAGGTAGGTTAAGCCGTCACTCCCGTTATCCGGAAACCAGAGTGAGGGCGTTGTGGACTAATAAAAAGCACTACTAAGGCATCTCAGATATTAAGACCAAACGTTAGGTGCGCCATGTTGTAGGGATTCTGCGTATGCACAGAACTATGCGCAGGAAACCAGAACCTTAGAGAATTGTGGTGTACCAGAAACTCCCCTCAGAACTAAGAACCCCTTATCCGACTAGCTTAGTGTCACATTCGTTATCCGAGATTTAGCTCGGCGGTCCCAATGTATAGACAACCCAGAACAAGCGACTTAGTTATTCTCAGGAATGGTGGGAACCCGAAATACCCGTTTGCACATATATATTAGTCCACAACAGAATAACTAAGACACAGTAAAGTTTAAAGAATTTATTCATAAACCTCGAGTCCTGTTATACAATACTTTGGCTAACATAAGTAGACAAATGGTTAAGATCATTACCATTAACATTGTTACAATACCATAGAATATAAAAGGAGCGATCATATTATAATGACAGTGGAAAATAACCACCCTCCTTTCTCTAGTTACTAATAAAATATTATTAGACTATTAGAAGGTCTCATAGGCTTGCATAGGGGACCCCATACCGTATAGATCAGCTCAGGTGTATCACATCACAGGATCAGCTCAGTGTTCTCTGCAACAGCTCTTCTATCGAATGCTCTAACAATATGCTGCGCTGTGTTATTAAAGCCCTCGACTTTCTGGTATTTGCAGCTGCGTGCATGTTGTGACTAAACAGTGGTACGATCACCCTGAACATAATCAGCCGGCACCGTCTAGTGTCCTAGAACAGTTCTTTACTCGATGTACAGACCAAGGGCACTAGCAACTGTTAAGGATGTATAAATAACATTCACTTGAGACAAGAGCGAGTCTGCATTTCTCAAAGTAATAACATGTAACAACAGTGTCGGGTGCAAAGGCAGCGAAAGCAACAAGATGGTCCTCCAACAGCTAACGTGATTAAGCTAACTTAGCACTGTAAATAGAGAGTGGCCTAAAACCACGTGACACTCTCAAAGGCGATTGACTGTCTCCTTTTCTTTTTTTGCAAATGCTGCCGCCCTGCCAGTGTCTACTACTACTACTATGCTACCACCACCCCAATCATGGCATGTATGAAAAAGGAAACCATCTTCACCATGCAGCCAGTGCTGTGCCACAGTTGGACATAAACATCAAGCACCGGTAAGAGAGAAGTTTGGGGGAGGCAGAATTAATAATGGACATGTTGTCAATGATTTCATTTTCACACCAGTACAAAGAATGCATAGACTAGAGGACAGACTGAAAGTACTAGAAGGACCAGTCAATGAGTGAGGTGTGTCGCATATATCTGTTTGTGTCTTATACAGTCAGCCAATTATTGAAATCAAACACAGGCTATGGGCGGCCATCCACCAGCAAGGAAACAGTGTGATGTAAAACAGCTACCCCACATACAAAACATTACCAACATTGCATGTAACATAGAAAAATATATTTAATTTACCCTAACAAAAATAAACTAAACCCACAAAAGCTGACCCACCCCCCTCCCTAACCCCAACCAATGTCCATAGAAGTCCGTAACGCCCAAACAAGTTCCCACCCACCCACCCACCCAAACAAGAATTAAAAAAGGGGCAGAACAGGATGACAGGGACTAAGTGGTGGGGCGGGACTCAAGGAGGACACGCATCTGGCGCATCTCGCCCTCTAAACAGGCGAGGCGGCGTCTAAGGGCGCGGCAGTTGCAGCCACAGTGGGGGGGGGCACCGGAGATGGCACGGTGGCGGCGGGCAGCCGCCAGACGGTGGCGCCGTACCGCTGGAGGGCGGTGGCTGGGGCCCGGGCCACGGGAGGAGGCTTCAACAATTGCAGGCGCAGTCTCCTCCTCGGCTAAGACCACCAGCCGCCGGTTTTCTCGCTGGATTGCCTCCAGCTTTTGGCGCCGTGCCTTGGCAGCCAACTCCTTCCGATTTTGTTTCGGAGTAGCTGTGTATCAAAAAGAAAAAAACAAGAAAATTGTAAAATATACTCTTAGAAAACAGTAGGACAAGGTAATTATTTATACACATAGTGGCATGGTAGAGTAGCACTATAAAATAAAGCACAGTAGTACATAACATTTTAAATGTCGCCCGTCCTTCTTCCTTCCACCCGTCTTTCACTTTTTAGTTGAACAGTGCACCAGGTGCTCTTCTCCATAAAACTTTCAAAGCTGAGTTGAAATCAGATAGATGAGGCCATTGGTTACTCAATACTCCCGCTCCTATGCCAATTAAAGGGAATTCTAGTCTTCTAGTTCACTCTTCAAATGTCCCCAACAACTCATACTTACTTACGACATCGGATAGCGGGCGGACTTTGTCCGCCCGCCTTCCTCATGCTAAAAAGGGTGGGGATCCCGTGGGGACAATTAATTAGGATGATGCGCCCGGCACAGTGGCGGGCGCATCCTGTTTTTTTTTACATTCTGGTTGGCTTTGCTGAAAGCAATGCTAAAATGTTGTGCTGCTTTTCCATGCACAACATGACGGGCCCCGCAGGGAGCCTGTCACGTTTTGCTTTGAAAGGCAGGGGGGTACCATAGCATAGGTAGGTACCCTCCATGGGGGCACCCAAGCATACTCTGCAATGTCTGCATGCCTTTCCGTGGCGGACGGCAATGCCGCCACGCAAAGGCATTCCAAAATGCAGATTATATGGCTGGCGGTGTGTTCAGAGAGACACCACCGGCATATTGAACCCTTTTCCGCCTGGTCGACATGTGGGGGGTCTGAATATTTTCTACAGGGATGGCGGGAGGTTTGCCCCTGCGGTGTCGGCAGTGAATTCCAGCCGGCCCGGCGGGGGCAATACGCCCTCCATCCTAATGGGGCCCTAAGTCACAACTGTACAGTATACATATACATACAGTACACCCTTGCAGTGAGTGTACTGTCAAGTTCAACAATAGTTAAGGATTATGAATCTAACTTACCACCGCCTGCCACTGGTGCTGCCACTCCCCATACCGCTCCATCGTCGGTATCGGCAGCAACTGCCGCATCCTCGCCCTCCGCGTCACCTTGTTCGCTGGCCCCGGCAATGGTGGTCGGTAGTGCGCCTAGAAAACATTACACATTTATTAGGCGTCATATACACCTCCCCCCTATTGATCAGTAGCAAGGTTGAAAAATGAGTTAATACTAACATACATCACTAGTACAAATCAGGTAGTAGTAGAGTAGACACTAATAGTTATATATGATCATTGTAGCCTTTGCTTAATTAGCCCTAGCCATGCTACCATTTTACCTTTGTGTATTTTATTTTTGCACATGTGACATTACCTTGCAGCTTCTTAAGACACCTTTGAGCCCACATGACCTGCCTCACACTGCTACTGTCTAGTCTACGCGCTGCGTACAAGCGGTCAACAAACATTAACAAGCCACTTTTTTAGGAAGTATTGGTGTACTACTGTTACTGTTAGTCCATATTGCTTATCCATAAATGCTACACTTTTTGGCACGGCTGAGAAATGCTTGCAAGTTGCAATATACTAACGCACACCATTTCATTTTTCGCATTACAGACGCAAGATTCCCTTCTACGAACCAGAGCTTCTGAATGATGCAACAACTACCAGTACTAGGTTCTTCTAAGGTGAGGGGTCCCTTCACTCACATCTTCATTTATAAATTTATATAAACTAAATTCCTATGGGATGGTGGTGCTGCCTTCCACCACTGTTCAGTTATCATGATTTAATTCCCAACTGTAAAAGTGTAACAATGTATATTGCTTTAATGTTATTGATTTTCCGGTTGGTGCTGCATTTATAAGAAAACAGTGTACAGACCTTCTCAAATTGAAATAAACATTTTGAACTTACATAGACTTGGTGGTATTTGGTGTGGACTAACTTACACGAGTGAGCAAATTAAAGTAAGGGTGTGCATGTGAATTGCTCCCACGACTGAGAGGTTGGGTGTGTTATGTTCTGGGTTGTCTACTTGTTGGGTATCTTGGGGGGAGGGATCCGAGACCTAATAGTTATGACAAGACAGTACTATAGTCAAGCAGTGGAATTGTGGTGGGTGCGGAATTTCTGATTGAGGTGTGCAAGGAAGGTCCAACCTACCATCACCAACATCCTATTTTCTGGTGCAAATGTCTGTGTATGTGCAAGATCCCTACAACAGTAGTATGTCCTATAGGGTATCATATCAAAATAGTAATAAATCTGGTAGGGCTGTTGTTGCTGTGAATTTTCAAAGCCTCAAGATCAATAAGAGTAAAAGTAGTACAAGACGACGACCCAACGGATTGGACTCAATGGCTCGAGCTACTGGTGAATATGAGTTTTATATTACAACCTTTCACAAAGAGTGGCACTGGCCAACTGGGCAAGAATAGCTACTACAGTACAGACAGACTGATAGTATGTAGTAGTAGTAGTACTCAGAGTCATCATAGCGGAGGCAGGGATAAGATTTTTGAAACCGTACAGATCGAAGGATAATTGGTGGTAAAAAAATAGCATTTGGAAACAAACAATAGTTCGGGAAAATATGGGGCAGTAAAAGTTATGGAATAAGAAATATTATTAAAAACAAGAAGACTTACTGGGGCCAGCAGAGGAGCCCTCAGCGGTGTCCTCCTGGTGGTGTTCTGAGTGTCCCGCCGACTGCCCAGTCCTTGTCGGTCTGCCCCTGGGTGCTGATGAACAGGAAAGATATAAGAAAGAGACAAACATTGATGGATGGTATCAAACAAATACAATATTTTTCAACAAACGGTCAAAAAACACTTATGTAAACAACAATTGCAATAACTAAATTGACCGATCTCATCTGGTCAACAAGTAATATCGGGGGATTCGCAGTTCGACTACTTAAGGTACTATTTATTAACAGTAATCCAGTCTTCCATTCTGATTCCAGAATACTAAGTTACAACTAAGCCTAAGTACAACGTACCACCCAACCTAGCCCACCTATTCCAGGCATGCTAATTGTACATTAAGTATGCATTTCCACTGTATTCTTCAACAATGCATATGGTCAAATCATGGAGGACACATGAACATGACTACATTTTTTGTATACACCAAATTTGGGTTTGATTGATTGATGCTGATCTGCTAGTGCTAAGTAACTGCTAAGCCTACCACCACGCATTGAACAAACTAGAAAAGGTTCTAATAAAGACTGCCGTACTAGCAGCACGTCACGTAACTGAGTGAGGGGGCATCACGCATACCACTAACAAATTAGAAGCTCATATAAAGTACCTAAACCTAAGTATCAATCCGCCCCTATCTATTAGTGACAGGACAAAGTAAGGAGTGGACTAGAGTCACTGTAGCATTACGTAACTTAATTTCTCTAAAATAAACTCGTAAAGAATCACGCTAAGCAAGCGCAAACGCAAAGCTGCAAACAAGTAAGATTAGTAGTAGCGCAGAAGAGTACCTGTGTCAAAAAAAATCACAGACTTTTAAACGTAATTAACCTGGAATGTAAGCAGCATCATTCTAGCTGGTTGGAAGAAAAAAAAGATATTCGCAATATATAACACAGAGCAGAAGAACAGGCACAAAGTAGTAATAATTAAATAGGTACTCACCATGCCCCGGGACCTCCACTCCCAGCAGGTCCAGCAGGTCCTGCTCACGGTCCAAGATGTCGGACTACCGGTGCGTCAGCTGCGCCTGGGTGCGCCGGACACCAGAGAAGCGTGACACTGCCCGGCGCACCTTCCCCCACCGCTGCCGACGCTCCCGGAGGCCGTACCCAGACCCAGGCCTGCCACCTGCTGCCAGGGTTGAGGGGAGGTGGCGCTGCACAAAGAAAATTAGTGCAGTCAACTCCACCTCCCCAAATAAGGCCCGTGCCTGCACCCCTTGTGGTCGCTGCCTTCCGCAAGGAAGCCGGTCGCGGCTCTGGCTGCGCCGGCGAACTGCCCCACCCTTGGACATGGTTCTGGGGACGGGGCGGGAAAGAAAAGGTAAAATAAATAAAGGAGTAAAGGAAATAAATAGCAGGCAATAGAAAGAGAAAAAGTAGCTAAAAAACCAAAAAAAAGTAGACAAAAACCAAAAATATAGAAGCAGGAAAATAGTTAGAGAAATAATAAGTAATAAAGATCCATGGCTATAAACAAAGGATTGAAAAGATTTTGGGAGGATTCAAAATCAGGCCCCAGAACCATGCAATAGAGTGAAAAACAAGATGGCCGCGCCCATTGCGACCACGTGCGCAAGTTCGCGCGATATTTTCTCCCCGAGCAAGCAAAAAGCAACGCGATCAAGTAAAAGCAGTCGCGAACAGGAAATATCGACCGCGAACGGGCGCGAACATGCATTGCGTGACCCGGAACAGGAAGTAAGATGGCCGCGCCCGTGAGCAACCGCATGGGTAAGTTGGCGACCCGCGATCACGCAAAAAATACCAAGAACAGGCGGGAAAAAAACTTCCGCGTCTTCGCGATATTTCCGGCGTGTTTGCGGAGATTTTCAGCATTTTCGCGATAAGTTGCGAAAGTTAATTTCGCAAATTCCGCCCACCCCTAGTATTTTACCTATCCAAAGCTGTAATACTGTACCTGGAGTGGTACAAGGCTTTTGTCATTTTATAGCTCTGCGTAGCAAAAGTCTTTGTCCCTTTCTAGTTCAACGTGGATGGCACGGTGCTAATCCTATGCATAAAAACGTTGAGGTGGGGTGCGTGGCCTAGCGAGCCGACATGGCGGACGTGTGCTAGTTATCTCCGTCCAGCCCAACGTTTATCCGACAACTATCCTGGCTCCCTCGGACCCCTGACGAGTCCTGGAGGGAGCATGGCGGCACTGGTCCCTGGCAGAGGGCGCTCGGTGAGCGGAGGCGGCGACCCGCAGGGAGGAACTCGAGCGCTGGCGAGCGCGCGAGGCGTGGCCTGGAGATAGAAGGTGAAGCCGGGGCCTCGATTTTGGCGACCCCAGGAGCTGACGTGAGGCGCACGGCAGCCATGGGAAACCTGAGGCGGCGGATGGTGCAGCAGACGGCCCGGAGGCGGCGGGGATCCTCAGGGGGCAGGTCGGCCCCAGGGACGACGCATGGCGGCATAAAGAGCACCGGTGAGGAGCTGAGCGGAGGGGGGACGCCGCGGCCTGCAGGAAACATGGGCTGTGACTGATCTGTGTGCCCAGGAGTAAGGCCGGTCTCGGCGGCTCCGGGTGCGGGGGCACCCCTTCCCGGACATGTGGTAGACGCAGTGGGGCAGTAGCAGCAGGAGGAACGAGCGCCTCCCTTTCCCCCCCCATAGTGGGACTGAGTCTGGTGCTGGGGGTTCGGAGGCTAGGTCGGGCCGCGGTGGTGGGACTGGGGAGCCCTTGCGGGAGCTGCCCGAAGGGTCCTTGGTCATCGGAGTCCAGGTGGTGAGAACTGTACTCGGGCCCCGTGGTGCCTCGGCCTTGGGGGTGCCCTGGGCCACTTAGGAGACTCGCCGGGCAGGGAGGGTGCTCAATCGGGGCGCCCTGCGACGAGCCCGGGGCGTAAAGACAGCCAGAAGGAACAGCGCGTCTATAGGGAAAGGGTGGTGTACCCTGAGGATCTGTGGCTGCTACGACAGCCCGGGGAGTGAACGCTAGTAGGTTGGCCTGTGCGAAGGTACGATCACCGACTTGGACTGGGTCGTTGGGGCCTATGATCGGCGGCTGCATCGGGCCGCGCCCCCTGTGAGATCACGGACGAGCAGTTGGGGGTCCGGGTGACGGGACCGCTGGCGGAGCCCTGCGGCCTAGGTGCTGGACGACCTTGACGGGCGACTTGGGGGGCGGCTGGCTTGCTGGTTGAGGGCTGAGGCTCTCGCCGGCGGATTGCGAGCCCAGTGTCGGGGCTGTCTCCCCGCCTCTCGTCCGTCCATCGCTCTGCTCCATGGGCGTGGGCCGGGCAGCGACTCTGTCGACGGTGTGCCGACACAGGGGAGACACTGGTGCGGGCGCCCCATCCACCTTGACCGGGAGGTGCGGAGAGTTCACTGCAGCCTACCATGACGAGGGACAAGGGTGGTGGTGGATCCACGAAATATGGGCCGATTGATAAGTTCACGGGTCGGGGGGCGACGGGTGGGGCCGCCGGGGCCTCCCAGGATGTCGTACCAGACAATGCGGCTCTGATGGCGGCGATCACCCAATCCCGGAATATGCTGGATGGCAAAATTGGCTCAGCGGGCGCGGATATTATGTTACTGCGTCAGGATCTTCGAAATGCAGTGTCTCGTATCACGGAGGCGGAAGCCCGCATATCAGGGGTGGAAAATAATGTTGGGGTCCTCAAACAGAAAGTGGCGGGCTTGGAGAGCATCCAGAAGGGTTTGGCGTTCCGGGTTGAGGATGCGGAGGGACGGGCCCAGAGGAACAACCTGCGCTTTGTTGGCTTTCCGGAGGGGTGTGAGAATGGTGGTATGGAGCGATTCCTCACGCAGTGATTGGAGAGCTGGCTCCCGCCTGAGGCGCTATCCCGGTGCTTCGCCATGGAGCGGGCTCACAGAGCGCTTCTGCAGAAAACTCCGGTGGGGGCCCGTGCAAGACCAGTGATTGCAAGATTATTGAACTATCTGGACCGAGACACTGTGCTGAAACAGGCCCGCGCCAAAGAACCTTTGCTCTATAATAACCACCATATACTGGTGTTTCCAGATTATACCCGACTTGTACAGCAACAACGCCAATCGTTCATGGCGGCAAAGGCCAGACTGAGAGACCTTAATCTCGCGTAAGCTCTCCTATTCCCTGCTCGCCTGCGAGTGGTTTTTCAGTCCCGCACCCACTTCTTCGATTCCCCGGAAGAGGTCTTTAAGTGAACGGACGAAACTGTCCGGGTGCGGGTGCGCACTCCGCCTGGGCTGCACTCAGACTCATCCCTAAGTGAGGAGCCGTCCAGGAATGCTCGTGGCTGGTGCCAGAGAGGGCACGGACGATCGCGCTCCCGGGGGCGCTCTGCTTCTCGGGGGGTCCTGGCTCAGGGGGTTGCTGCCTCCCAGCCCAATCCATTGGATCCTTGATGCCTGTGAGGAGGGGGATGCCGTGGTGCCTCCTTCCTTAGACTTTGTGACTATCTGCTTCTATGGGTCTTGAGGGAGCTTCTTAGAGGGCTGTGGCCCTACCTGTTCAGGATGGTGGGGGGTGGGTCTGGGCGATATGGGCTGTTCGTCGGGGATCCATTGGCGGATGCGGTCCGTGCCCCCCTGTTGGGGGCCCGGAGTCAAACACGCCGCAACAGGTACTTCAGTGTTTTTGATGTGTGGGGAGGGGGGTTTGTTATGGGGAAGGGGTTTAGTTTGTGGAACGAGTTGCGATTTTGCATTGTGCTCATCTGGTCGTACACACCCGCAGTTGGGACCTTATATTCGTGTTTTATCTCGGCTGAACGCCCCATGTTTTGGGAAACGTAGGGACTGGGGGGCCCTCGGGCACCCTCCGCATTGTCAGCTGGAATGTACGTGGGGTTCTGGACAAAATTAAGCGAGGTGCAGTCCTGTGTCAGGCTAAAAGGGTTGGGGCTGACATTCTCCTCTTACAGGAAACACATCTGATGGGCTCTAAGGCCCTGTGCCTGCAGTGTTATGGCTTCCAGCCGGTCTTTCACGCTGGGTTTATACAGGGCTCCAGGGGGGTTGCGGTATTGATACATCGTCGGGTCCCATATGTGCATACACAACAGTGGCTTGACCCGCAGGGGCGGTACCTATTTCTTCAGGGTAAGATCGGGGAAGAAGCTATTGTGCTCAGCTGTGTCTATGCTCCCCCCCCTTACAATGGTCCCTGGTGGAGTAGGTGCTCTCTTTGTGGGCGGCGATGCCGGACGTGGCTGCGGTGGTAGGTGGAGATTGGAATGACGTCATGGATATGGGGAAGGACAGGGATAGGGGGGGAGGTCTTGGGGGCACCCATTCCACGAAACTGCATTCCTTGGTGAGGAGCCTTGACTGGGTCGACACCTGGCGACATGTAAATGGCGATCGGAGGGAATATACATACCTCTCCGCGGTACACAAATCCTTCTCGCGGTTGGATTATGTTTTCGTACCTCGGGTGATCGCAACACGGGTAATGTCTGCAGAGATCCTTACTAGAGGGCTGTCTGACCACTCACCGGTATCCGTGGCGTTGCAGTTGGGTAGGGGGCGGCAACCATTTCGCTGGCGACTAGCGGTGTGGAACTTGCAAAACCCGGATTACGAGATGTGTATGAGGGAGGCGATCGCAGATTACTTTGTCGCCAACGCGGGGTCGGCCCCCAGTGCAGTAATACTATGGGAGGCGTTGAAGCCCACCCTTCGTGGGGTGGACATTGCATGGTGCGTGGCGGCCCGTAGAAAGCGTCGGGAGGAGCTAGTTAAGGCGGAGGTGGAAGGGCTTGATAGTCGGAGCCGGGGGGCAGATGGCGGACTGGCGGTGCACGGCAGTCTTATGCCTCTCTCCTGATGGATAAGGCTCGCCAAGTATGGCTTGCGACGCACAGCAGGATCTATCAATGGGGCGACAAGTCGAGCAAGATGCTGCATCGGCTCTGCCAGGGTGTCTTTGCTCCACAGTTCCTTCCGGGGGTGCTAGATGAGAAGGGAGTGCCGATCATTGACCCTTTGACTATAGTGGAGAGTTTCGCCGCCTACTATGCGGATTTATATGCCTCAAAGGAATGCCTATCGGAGGCAACGGTGGTCAAGTTCCTTGAGGATCTCCCGCCCAGGGCGGTGCCAGACGAGACGCGCCAACAGCTGGAACTCCCCCTCTCGGAGGAGGAACTGAGTAAGGTCCTAGGGAAACTTAATTCGGGGAAGGCACCGGGACCTAATGGGTTCCCAAGCGAGTTTCATCGTCGCTACCATTTACAACTAGCATCATACTATCGGGCGGCGGTTGAGGAGGCCAGGGAGACTGGCCGGCTCCCACAGGACTGGCGACACGCGGAGGTGGTGGTGTTCCACAAACCTGGTCGGCCTCCCGAACAACATGCTTCATATCGCCCCATTTCTCTCCTAAATGTTGAGGCCAAGGTTCTGGCCAAGGCCCTGGCTAATCGCCTCCTGCCTCATACCTCGACTGTGGTCCACCCGGACCAGGCCGGATTCATGCCTCATAGAGCGACGCGGCACAACATACGGCGGGCTCATGCTGCACTGGCGGCGGTCCGAGGGACAGGGGAGCCGGCGGCGCTCTTAATGGCGGATATGGACAGGGCATTTGATTCCCTAAGCTGGGTTTACTTGTTTGCCCTCCTTCGCCGGATTAATCTTGGCCCTCGGTTCCTGTAATATGGGATTCTCTTGTATACTGGACTGACGGCCTCTGTCCGCGTGGCGGGAGCGGTCTCATCCAGCTTCCCTATTTGTCGGGGTACTAGACAGGGGTGCCCCCTGTCGCCCTATTTATTCGCCATCGCCATGGAGCCATTGGCGGCATGGGTGCGTATGGATGCACAGTTGCAGGGATTTGAGTGGGCCCCTGGCCTATCGGACAGGATAGCCTTATATGCCGATGACGTCCTATTCTTCCTAACAGCATTGGATAGGTCGGGACCACGCATACTGGAGATAATGTGAATTTTCGAGGAAACGTCCGGGCTGTATATGAACCCCTGTAAGTCCACACTGTGGGTCTTGGGTACCCGGGTGGGGGTGGGAGCGTGGGCGTCTGCGCTGCAGGTAGCCGACGGAGGACTCAAATACCTGGGTGTTTTCCTGTCGGAGGTGCCGGAGATATCGTGGGAGCGGAACGTGGCGCCTGTGTGGGAGCGCGTCCGGGCGGATGTTACGACCTGGTCCCGTATGCCGCTGACGATATATGGTGGATCGGTGATCTTTAAGATGGTGGCACTCCCCGCTTACTCTATCAACTACAGAATCACCCGTACCCGATCGCGCCTCGCTGGTTCCGACTGGTGAATTCGGTGCTGGGCCGGTTTCTGTGGGGGCAAGGGGCGGTGCGGGTCGCGTTGCGCACGTGCTTTCTCTCCACTTATTGTGGAGGGCTGGTGACCTCAAACATGCTTTCGTACAATCAGGCATCGCACCTGTTGGTCCTCAACGAGTGGTGGTATGGAGACCGAGGGGACCCGGCTTATGCACTAGAGAGGCACCTAATGGGGCGGCATACTCTCCACACAATCCTATACTCAGCGACGCTGCGGAATGCGCTGCCGCCAGTGTCCAGAGTGGTCTTTCAGATTTGGCGGCAGTCCCTAAGGAGAATGGGGTGGTGGAACACGCTGACGGGGGAAACCCCTTTGTGGTACAATGGATGACTGCCGGAGCTGGCGGCGCTGCAGGGGTTTAGCGGATGGGACGACATTGGCATTTCCACCCTGGGCGACATGATGAGGAATGGGTCCCTTAAATCGTTCCGGGATCTACAGGAAGAATTTGGCATGCCCCGGACACAGTCCTACTGATTCCTCCAGCTCCGTCATGCGCTCTCCCCCAGTCTGGAGGGTGTTGCTGACATTCATGAGTTTAGCCCATTGGAGGCGAAAGTCTTTATGGGCGATCTTGCAACTAAAAAGATCTCGCGGATCTATCAGTCCCTGGTCACCCACAGTGCACCCACTCTAGACAAACTGCGGAGGGTGTGGGAGGAGGATGTGGGCTCGCTGGAGGAGGAGGTTTGGAGGGAGGCCCTGGCAGCCCCTGGGGGAGCGGCTATTGCGATGCGCCTCCGCCTCCGCCTTATCCAATTCAGATACCTACACCAGGTATACTATACTTGGGTGCGACTGTATCGGGCGGGCCTGGTAGCCTCCCCGGAATGTCTCAGGTGTGGTACGGCGGAGGGCACATTCCTACATACGGTCTGGCATTGTTCATCGCTTGATCGCTTTTGGAGTGGGGTCTTCTCTTGTTTGTCTGAGGTCCTGGGATGGTTGCTCCAGCGTACGCCACAGCTCGCGCTGTTACATGTCATGGATGGCATCGGGGGCAAAATCTACAAACGGCATCTTATGCTGCTGGGCCTTACATTGGCGAAACATGACATTGCCAGGATGTGGAAGGATGAGCGGGCTCCCTCGGTGGCCGCTTGGAAAAATGGCCTATACTTCTGTATGGGGCTGGAACAGCCCATCTTTGTGGCCCGGGGCTGTCCGCACAAGCATTATAAAATTTGGAAGCGGTGGGCGGATTATCGGGGCCTGTGGCTGGAGCCCCCAGCGGTGATAGAAGATCTTCTAGTGGGATTAGGGCAGGGCTAGAGTGGTTGGGTCTGCGATCTGGGGGGGTGGGGCCACTGGGGGTGTGGGTGCGCTTCGAGTGAGATGGTCCTCTACTAGAGCGAGTAGGCCGTCATTCCTATTCCTCTCATTGGGCCTTGGGTGTGGGCGGGTGAGCGGTTCTCAGTGGGAAGAGCGCAACTTGAGGGGGGGGAGTTGGGGTGGGTGGAGATCCGAGATTACATTTAAGATCAAAGAATGTGTTTGTTCTGTTTTTTTCTTAAAAATGAAAATATCCTTTGCGGTCCTATTACTGTGTAACTTGATGCTGCAGTGGCCTCTGGAGTACAGAGCCCTGTGTATATTGTGCAAATGACAAATAAAAATCTGTTGTTAAAAAAAAAAATAATTTGAGGTGAGTAGGTTCAGAGTGTCGCTGGTGTTCTTTCAGTGCTCTATACAAGAGCTGCTCTCCACCTAAACTTGGGTTGCTAGTAGGTATTTATAATTAGGACCATCTTTCCATTGCATTTTTTTTACTTACCTATAACGATTGACGAATCTTAACAAAATTTTCCCAAGAAATTGCGCCTGTAAATGGAAGGTTTCGGGGCGATCTGTCAAACGGGGGCCGGAAAAAACGGGGGGTCAAAAAAGTGTGTTTCCCATTTTAATTCCCATAGGAGCTTTTAACATGACCACAGGCCAAACCGGCTGAATGGAATTTCACCGAATTTAGCATGAAGGTAGATTTGGTTAAGCAGATCACGCTTTCATTTATTTGTTTTAAATCTGTTCATTAGTTGTTAAAAAATTAAGGACATCCAAATTAGGATATTTGTGATTGCAGTTAATTCACGAATAATAACGAACTTATGCAGAGAACTGCAGAGCTCTGATTGACTGCCAACACATCAACCAGTCAATGTTGACAGCCATCTTGGGTCTTGGCTTGTTAGTAATGGGGGGGATCAAGGCCACCCGGGGCCTCAGGGACCACCACCTTCCAGGGGTCAAAATAACATTTTTAAACTGGGAGGGGGCCTTGCATCCTCCCCTCCTGTCCCTGTATGGCCCCAGGGACCACTACCTCCCTGGGGCCAGCCCACGAACTACAATGGAGGAGAGCCACCGGACACCCAAAGACACATGGCCGGGCCCCGGTGGATGGGATCCCAAAATTAGCCCTGGGAGGTGGGCTGTGGGACACTTCTCTCCCATTCAAATGTGGCTGGTCAAAATCAGTGTTGGAACGGGGACGGCACATCCCTCCTCCTCCATTCAAATGTGGCCAGGTTTAGGGTCCCCAGGGCTGGAAATTGGCACCCCCCATCCCCACTGAAACGTGGCCAGGCCCAGGGTTGAAATCAGCCTGAGGAGGGAGGTCATGTGCCCCCACCCCCATTCAAATGTTGCCTCGTCACTCATACACCTACTCACAGATCCATTTATGTAATCACAGACCCACACAGACACTCACAGACCCACTCAGGCACTCACACACCAACTCACAGACCCTTTCAGACATTAACACATGCACACACAGACCCACTCAGAGTTTCACACACACACTCATAGACCCACTCAGCTACTGACATACCCACTCACAGACCCACTTAGACATTCACACATCCACTCACAGACCCACTCAGACTCATGCACCCACTCACACACCTATTGAGACAATCACATACTCGCACACCTACTGAGACACTCATGCACTCACTTACACTCAAAGGTCACAGGTTACAATTAGGAAATAAAATTAAAAAATGTAGAAATATACAGAAAAAACATAGGTTACAGGGATGTTATAGTTAGGCACAGATTTCACTTGTACAAAACCAGTGCAATTCAGCAGTTATATTTACTTGAGCTGACTATAACTTATGCCTCCGCAATGCACTGCTTATGATCTCACATATTACATCACTCATGACATGGCCAGTGACATCACTCATAACATCACTGATGACATCTCAATTGACATCGCTGATGACATCATCCACAGAACCAGTCATACTCCCACTCACATAGAACCTGTCATACAACCACTCCCACTCCCACACAACCCCTCACATACCCATTCAAAGACCCATACAAGTACTCACACAACTAATTACTCATCCACAGAGCAACTCACACATCCACTTTCCCATACAATCATGCAAGCACTCACGCACTAATACAGCTACTCACACATCCAATCATATGGACATACAGACACTTAAACACCCACTCATATACCCTTACAGCCACTCATGCACCCAGCCAATCCCTCATACAGGAACCCACACTGCCACTTACTCATCCATACAGATACTCATACACCCACTCACTTACCCATACAGCCACTGACACAGCCACTCACTCACCCATACAACTACTCACACACCTACAGAACAACTTAAATACCCATTGACACATCCATACAACCACTCACATGCCCACTCACTCATCCTTACAACTACTCACAGAGGAATTCACTCTCCAATACAGCCACTCACACCCACTCACTTACCTATACACACACTAAAACAGCTGCCTACTCATCCATACAGCCACTTAGACACCCACTCCCTCACCCATACCCCCACTCACACAGCCGCTCAGTCATCCATACAGCCACTCACACACTTATGCAGTCCCCAACACACCCACTCACTCTCAAATACAGCCACTCATGCAGCCACATACTCACCCATACAGCTACTCACATACTCACTAACACATCCATACAGCCACTCACACATCCATATAGCCACTCAGACATCCACTCATACAATGATACAGACAGACACACAGCCACTTAGTATGACTAACTTCTAGTACTAAAGAATAGTAATTTAATTCATGCTGCAGCTTAGTATATATCTTTAAGTCTCAGAAATGTTCACAAAACACAGTCATGGGATGATGTCATTTAAGATGTCATCAGTGATGTCGGTGACCATGTCATGAGTAATGTAATATGTGAGGTTATAAGTAGTGCATTGTGGGGGCGTAAGTTATAGTTAGCTCAGGTAAATATAACTGGTGAATTTCACTGGTTTTGAATGAGTGAAATCTGAGCATAACTATAATGTCCCTGTAACCTTTGGTTTTTTCAGTGAATATATGTATATGTGTGTGTGCACGTGTAGACTTAAATATGTGGGGAGCACTAAGCTCCAAGTATTTAACAGAATACTACAACATCTTCATGCAGTGGTGAATTCTGATACAAATTATCCAGTAGCAAGGCATCTGAAGTTAGCTCATCAGAACAATCTCAGTGATCTTAAGTACTTCGTGGTAGGGGCTGTTCCCAAATCATATGGGATGGCAACAGAGAAAGACAATTACAACAACTTGAGTCACATTTTATCTTACAACTTGACACGAGGATGCCTAATGGGTTAAATACTGGGGAAGATTTACACAACTTTCTCTAACTTAGCAATTTTCATTACAGTTTGTATACCCTTTTTCTACCTGCCTTTTAATTCTATTCTGAATCATGTGGTATTTTGTTGTTTTAGTCTTTTGTCTATTTGTGCCACCAGTACAGGCCCCATTCCAGGTTAACAACCTTGGCTATTTGAAGTTTCATCAATAACCGTTTTTTAAGTCATATAGATGGTGGTCTATTATGATACACTTTGTGTTAGCTCTGTCTACTACAGTGGATCCCATTTATACCTTGAAAATCATATTACATAATGTTTTCATTATCGTACTGTGTTCGTAGTGCACTTGCACATTAACATTACAGGTTGCAAGTGCTCCTGTGGCTACGCATTTTTTATACTTGTTTAGGTTAGGAATTTTTTTCACTTGCACATTTTGCACTGGCACTTTCTTAATAGTACTCTAGCAACAGCACTTTTGATAGTATGTAACATTTCAACATCAGCACTTTAATCCTACGTACAGTGAGTTTTTTTTACAAATCCATTTTTTATTACAGAAAAATGTTAACTGCATGCAGGACCATGTCATAATGAATCTCTATGGTATGATTTTATTACATTATGTTTTGATTGCTGCAGGCATCCTTGTATTATGATCTAGATTTTTTTGAACCTCTATTTCCCGAATGTTGTTCTTATAAAATTTTTACATTTATTGTATTCAATGGGTCTATGTATTCACTTAGTAGTCTGTTGCCTACGTTCAATGCTATGGGTGTTGCTTAATCTTTATGGGTGTGGTAGATGGTCACTACTTAAACGTATTCAAGAAAACAGCGCGTCATGTGATCAAGACCATGAGGTAACGGTCGAAACGCGTCATGTTGGGCACTGGCCATGTATTGACTGGTCGCTCCGAATTTAAACTATGAAATAAGGAACTGCATTATTAAAAACTACACCTGGTAGTCCGTACCTGCTGTTGCCTTGCCAGTGGATGTGGCAAATCGGGATTGTGTTGGATTGAAATCTGCCGGAGTTTGGCTGTCTCCGGCATTACGGACCCTCTCTCCAAGTTGAGGCAAATCGACGTGCAGCCGTCATCGTGGAAGCGAAGTCTTTCACCCGGAAGGAGTATTTGCTATGTTTGCCCCCTGCAGTCGGAAACGAAGGAGTCGTATACCGGCGAACAAAGTGAGGAATCGGCGGCACCCCTGGGGTCAGATGACACAAGGGACTGAGGGGTTCTTCTGCGGTAAGCCGACACTACACTCTGACTAGGACATTAGTGGGTGGTGAGATTGTGGTGTGAATATTAGGTGCTTACATTTGCATTACTAGCACCGATGTGCATAACATATTTCAAACTTACAGCAACCATGTCTTCAGCTGACGTACTGCGAGACCGCAAAGCCACAGCGGAAGCCTTGTTCTTAAACTTACCCGAGGTTCGTGAAGAACCTAGCGAACACAGCAACAAAATTGTTAATACTGATGTCGAATCACTATTAAAATCTTTGGAAAAACTATTAAAAATTGTATTCACGAAGTGGTGGGAGAAGAAGTCCCTTGAAAAATATAGGGATGTCAACAGAATACCCTGTGGACTCATGATAGCACCGACTTTTGAGAATCCTAACCCCGCCATGCTGAAAGAATGGGCCACAAACAATCTACAGGCATCCATGAACATGGTGGAAATTCTGATCAAATAAGCCGAAATTGACGGAGTTGAAATCTTAAAAGAAATTGAGAGAGTTAATGGCGTTTTGGATGAACTTGATCAGAAAGAACTGGTAAGAAAGGGTTGCGAGGAAATTGAAGGGTGCATAAAAAAACATGAAGACCATCAAAGTGTGAAAGGTCTTCAAATTTGCGCATGATAAAAGAGATTATGAGACAGGAAGGGTATTTACCTTTTCAAAGAAATTTGATACCTACAAACGGCAAGCCTTTGCAACTAAAATGCCTACTGTCCAATTTCCAGCCCAACAAAGTATTGGTCCTGATATTTCGAGTTCGGATGCAAGTTCATTATTGAGAAGCAGTGAGTCCGAAGACAACAGAGAACCAGGTTCAGCCATGCAGCTTACTGTGGCTGCTAACTTAACACCAGATGAAGAACTCAATTTTTTACTACAGGACCGGCGTCAGACCCTGCGGCCCTGGAACCCTCAATTAAAACAGGGAGAAGGAGAAACCAGCGCAGGAGGGAGAGGCGGAGGGTACACAGGCAACACCAGAGGCAGAAGAACATGAGCAAAGAAGTGGGTACATCAATGACCCCCACTGACAACACAGTCATCAACCTATCTGACACTGTCTTAACTACAGCTGAAGTGCAATTGCTTTCCTTTGGCTTGACCTACTGTCCAGAAAGTAATTTCAATTATAACCAGTCCAGGGTTGACTTATATAAATGTATACGCAAATTTGAGCTCCTTTAATTTTTCCAATTAAATAACCCATCGGCAAGCAATACAAGTGTACCATCTGGAAACGAAGTGAGTTCCAATTTACAGGTAACTGATGTGAATACTCTTAGGCTCCTCCATTCATTGGCCAGTGACAAGGATGAGAATATGATTTCTACGCTGGAGGACTTGGTGGCGACTGGTAGCAATATCAGTAGTCCGATATGTAGTCCTGTCCGACCGATCTCCACCTTTGTACCAGTCATGCCAAAAGATGCGATCAATGTCTCCAGTGACCGGGTCGTTGATGAACTGAAGCAATTGAATAGATCCATCAATTATAACTCCCATCGCAAGAGACTTATGGAAGTACAATACTCCAAACTTATACACAAACTAAGAGAGAATAAAAACGTAATCATCAACAAAGCCGACAAAGGTGGTAACATTGTGCTTTTGCCAAAAAATCAGTATATGGAGCGTCACCTGAATGATACATCTTGCTACAGAAGAACATCTTTTCATGACTTACGACAAGACAAAGATATGGTATTTAAAGAGCTGGCTCCGTGGAAACGAATGGGTCTGTTGTCTAAAAATGAATTTACTTTTTTGAAGAATTAACATCCTTTAACTTCTGTATTATACTTTTTCCCAAAGGTTCACAAAAACACTACACCTATTCCTGGCAGACCCATCATTTTGGCACAGATTAGTTTGTTGGAACCTATATACAAGTATGTGGACTTTTTCTTGCAGGAGTTTGTATCAGGATTACCGTCTTTCATCAAAGAAACTGGTGACTTTCTCAGGAAACTGCAATCTATCATGTGGGACACTGACTGTTTTTTCATTGTTATGGATATAACTTCACTCTATACAAGTACCCACCACAGCGACGGTATCAAGGAGGTAGAATATTTTTGGGTCAGCGTCACATATAGTTATATGCGCATAACTGAATGATTTTAACCATGATTGACATTTGTTTGAAGAATAACTTTTTTTTATTCAACAAAGAGGTATACCAGCAACTACGAGAGGTGGCTATGGGGGCATGCTTCTCCCCTAGCTATGCATGTTTACATGTGGGCTGGTAGGAGGAGCATGTCCTCAAGGGGCGACACAAACTCATGTCCACATTGGTGGAGATTTATAGATGTGTGTGTAGTGTGTAAAGGTTCCAAAAAATCAGGCGAAGAATTTGTCAGCTCTATCAACACCAATATATCTGATATAAAGTTTACTGCAATGATTAGTAATACCAGTGTATAATTTTTGGATATGGAGCTGTACATTGAGGCTGGTAGAGTACATTCAAAACTTCATAGAAAAAGTATGGCGGGGAACTCTATTCTCCATGCTAAGAGTGACCACCCCAGACATATGATTCGGCGCATTCCCTATGGGCAATTCTTGAGAATCCGCCGTATTTGCAGTACTGACAGGGATTCGAAACCTGTCAAAATTACGCAATTCAGCGCTTTAAAGCACGTGGCTATAACATCAAAGACCTCAACAAAGCCCTCAGTAAAGCCAATAGTCAAACCAGAGAGGTTTGCCTATGGGTTAATCATGATGAGATCGCCGGGCATTCTGCAGCCCTGGCTGAGGGGATATATACTCCCCAGGAGGGTAGACTAATCACTGCATACAGTAGGCAGGAAAAACAAATTAGGAAGATCATTTAGACTCACTGGCCCATTGTCTTGACTTATGTGACTCTATCTCAGATCTTACCTGAATTGCCATCACTGACTTTCAGACGTGCACCCTCTATGAGGGATGCACTTGATAAGAGCCGTCCTGAAGTTAGCCTTTCAAACACGTGGCTGTTCACGAAGTGTGGATTTTTAAAGTGCAGCTCTTGCCGAGCTTGCAATTTTGGTATCATTACCATGGAATACACCACGGCATTTGACAACAAATCCATCAAGATCCAAGGGTCCTACACATGTTGCACTGACCACGCTGTTTATGTACTCCAATGCACGTGCAGACTTAAATATGTGGGAGCACTAAGCTCCAAGTATTCAACAGAATACTACAACATCTTCTTGCAGTGGTGAATTCTGATCCAAATTATCCAGTGGCAAGGCTTCTGAAACTAGTTCAGAACAATTTCAGTGATTTTAAGTATTTCATGATAGGGGCTGTTCCCAAATCCGTACGGGGTGGCAACAGAGAAAGACAATTACGACAACTTGAGTCACATTTTATCTTAGAACTTGGCACTAGGATGCCTAATGGGTTAAATACAGGGCAAGATTTACACAACTTTCTGTAACTTAGTAATTTTCATTACTGTTTGTACACCCTTTTTCTACCTGCCTTTTGATTCTATTCTGAATCATGTGGTATTTTGTTGTTTGAGCCCTTTGTCTATTTGTGCCACCAGTACAGGACCCATTCCAGGTTAACAACCTTGGCTATTTGAAGTTTCATCAATAACTGCTCACGTTTTTTAAGTCATATAGATGGTGGTCTATTACGATTCACTTTGTGATAGCTCTGTCTACTACAGTAGATCTCATTTATACCTTGAAAATCATATTACATAATGTTTTCAAAATCATACATTGTTCGTAGTGCACTTGCACATTAACATTACAGGTTGCAAGTGCTCCTGTGGCTTCGCGTTTGTTATATTTGTTTAGGTTAGGAAGTTTTTTTCACTTGCACAATTTGCACTGGCACTTTATTCATAGCACTTTAGCAACAGCACTTTTGATAGCATGTAACATTTCAGCATCAGCATTTTAATCCTAAGTACTGTGAGTTTTTTTTACATATCCATTTTTTATAAAAAAAAATGTTTTATCTAGATCTAGGACCATGCGCATAATGAATCACTATGGTATGATTTTATTGCATTATGTTTTGATTGCTGCAGGCATCCTTGTATTATGCTCTAATTTTTAAACCTCCATTTTACCATTGTTGGTTTTATATAAATTTACACATTTATTGTATTCAATAGGTCTATGTATTCACATAGTAGTCTGTTGCCTATGTTTATTGCTATGGGTGTTGCTTAATTACTTATGGGTGTGGTAGATGGTAACTACTTAAATGTATTCAAGTAAACAGCGCGTCATGTGATGAAGACCGTGAGGTAAAGCTCGAAACGCATCATGCTGGGCACTGGCCAGGTATTGACTGGTTTCTATGAATTTAAAGTATGAAATAAAGCACTGCATTATTAAAAACTACACCTGGTGGTCCGTACCTGTTGTTGCCTTGCCAGTGGATGTGGCAAGTCGGGATTGTGTTGCATATATGTATATATAAATATATTACCTACTGGCGATTGACAGTAGGTAGTTATAGTTAGTACCATGTTTCTATTTAAAAAGTGATTTTTCTTTTTCCAGAATGCTCGCTAAATTTTCAAAACTAATGGCCCACACACTTCAGCTGCTGTGTTGAAAGTTTGGGGGTGATTCAGACCGTGACGAAGCCCCTGAAGGGGTGAAACGTGTAGCCAAATAAAACTTTATGGAATTAGAATTATGGTGTGGGAGTCTTCCCGAAGTCCTTGATGGTTGGATTCCGGTCTCTTCTTGAGAATATTACGGGTCCTACACCCGTGAGCTTGCACTGATCCCCTTGTGTGGACGTGGCTGGGCCGCTGCAGAACAGTTATATAAATATATATATATATATATAATATATATAAAAATATATATATTATCTCTCTCTATCTCTCTCTCTCGATTACTAGTATAGGTAGTTATAGTTAGGACCTTGCTTCTATTCAAAAAGCGTTTTTTCTGTTGCTAATATCTTTGGCACCGTTTGACGAATCTTCACGAAATTTTCAAAACTAATGGCCCACTCACTTCAGCTGCTGTGCACAAAGGTTCAGGCTGATTCATCAATCGGGGGCGGAGAAAAAGGGGGGTCCCAAAACACTTTTCCTTCCTGTTAAAAAGTGTTGACGCAGCTACAGCCCGAACTGCAAAATGGAATTACAACAAATTTAGCTGAAAGGTAGCTCTTGGTCCAGAGTGCACTCTTTTTGTTAAATGTTGTAGATATAAAAATATGGCTGCGGTGGATCCACAAACCCTCCCGATCTCGTGCCTGAGATCTGATTGGCTGCCAACACTTCAAACCAGGAAGTGTTGGCAGCCATCTTGTGACTCGGCTGAACCAAGTCGTAAGAAAAAAAGTCTTCATTCCACAACCAAGAGTGTGCCAGGAGGCGTATTTGAAGAGCGGTGGAGAAAGGGGGCATGGCCTGCACCACCTCTCAGCAATCCCACTGTGTGGGGCTTACTGGAGGTAACAGGTAGGCTAGTTGGCCCCTAAGGGCCCACAGCAGCAAAGGGGACTTCATCCCCCAACCAAGAGTGTGCCAAGTATGCGCGTTTGCAGAGTGGTGGACAAAGGAGCCGTGGCTTGCTATCAGAACTCAGCTATCCTGCTGTGTGGGATTTACTAAAGGTAATAGGAGGGGTGGTTGGGTCCTAAGGGTGGCCTTGGGGGTCAACTACCCCTCCTGTTACCTCCAGAAAGTCCTACACAGTGGGATTGCTAAGAGGTCTTGGGAGGCCACGCCCCCTTTGTCCACCACTCTGCAAATGTGCCTCCTGGTGCACTACTTGTTGGGGATGAAGTCCACTTTACTCCAGAGGGATTCCTGACAGCTGGTCAGATGCCAAGATTGCCTATCCTGCAAACGTGACTGCTAGTTAAAAAACCTTAGAAATCCACTGAAAAAATCACAGGTTTCAGGGACGTTATAGTTAGGCTGACATTTCACTCGGACAAAACCAGAGAAATTCAGCTGTTATAGTTAGCTGAGCTAACTATAACTCACGCCCACGCTATGCAATGCTTATGACCTCACATATTACATCGCTCATGACACGGTCAGTGACTTCACTCATGACATCTCAAATTTCAAAAGGTCTTTTAAATGCTAATTTCTAACTATAATGTCTCTGATACCTGTATCTTTTTCACTGATTTTCAAAGGTTTTTTAAATGCTAATTTCTACATATAACGTCCCTGAAACCTGTGTTTTTTTAGTGATCCTGCCATCTTATCTCTAACAAATCAATTCTAACAGCACAAAGTGTAGTCTGTGTCCCCGTTTCCTATGAAACAGCGCGGTGGGGATTCTTCATTTGTGTATATATATATATATATATATATATATATATAAATATATCTCAAATGCCGCACTCTTCCTGGATTTCAACACGAGTTTAATGACCTTCTCTTCACCTACGCGTTTCGAAGTTGAATAGTTCTTGATCACGGTAGTTACATAAGTCCTTTGTTTATTTCATCTATTTATACCAAAAGTCCATATAGTCAACAATGAGGCATTATGGGCATGGTAGTTCATTGCACCAATCATGCACAATTGCGTGCTATTCAAATCATGCTGATTCCGCTAATCCGATATGCGCACCAAACATCGGCATATTACAAGTGTTGTTATTTTTGTTTTCATTAAGATAAGCCCGGTAAGAGTGATTAAAATGTTTACACTCTAACGCTTTGCATTTGCACTAATCTACGCGTATAGTCTGGTTTGTACAAATGCGATTCACTTACACGTGTTCTTTAACAATTATTGACTAAGTGTCAGATGATTTCCGGCTGAGTGCCATTTATACATCTGTAAGTCAATGCGTGGCGCCATGCTGGACAGCAGATCGGACAATGAATAAAAAGTTTTAACTACCAATACTATAATCATCATCATTAAATAATCAATTCATGTATTCATGTTTACAAAGATTCAGATATGTAGCAGTCAGACAACTCTGGGGAAAATTAAGGTTAGTCAATGTTCAAGGTTCGATTCCAGAGGTGTTTTACAGATGTACAGGTAGCTCCTCATCTCCATTCAGCCCCAAAGGGGTCCGTGTCTTGAAGCAAATTATTAATTTGGACTCCAAGCGACTGAGTTTTTGAATTCTATTTCCTCCTCTTTCATGTTCTATGATAGAGGCTATGCCTGAATATCTGATGTCTTTCCAAGTTTTTCCAATGTGGCTCTGTAAGTGGTTTGTCATGGCATAGGTTGTATCTCCATTCTGGATTGCGCGTACATGTTCTAATATGCGCTTTTTTAATGGACAGATGGTTGAGCCTATATAGCGTTTGCCACAAAAACATTCAATCAGATAGACTACAAATTGTGATTCACATGTGATTGTATTTTGAATTTCAAATATTCGGCCCTGTGTGTCTTTGATGGTCTTGAGATTTTTGCCTATTTTGCACGCTTTGCATGTCATGCATTTGGTAAACCCCTGTTGTCATTTTTCAAGCCACGTTTTTGTTTTTTTATTTTCAAAATGACTGTTAACCAGTGTGTCACAGAGTGATGGTGCATTTCTATATGAGATCAACGGTTGGTTTCCTATTATGGGACCAATGTCTGGATCTTTTTTTTATAACATTCCAGTATTTCATCAAGATTTTTCGAATTTGAAAGCTTTCTTTGGAATATGTTTTAAGTAGCCGTGGTGTTTCATCCGTCATAGTTGTTTCCTCATCCTTGTTTTTTGCCTTAGTTTTTACAGTAAGGGTTTGGACTCTCGTTTTCTGTCTGGCTTTAGCCTCTCCACGCAGAATGTCACCATGTTTATAACCGCGTGCTGTAAAGCGTGTTTTTATGTCCAAGAACTTTTTCTCCATCTCTTCTGCCTCAGAGCAGTTCCTTTTCATCCGTAGGAATTCTCCATACGGGATGCTTTACTTTAATGATCACGGATGGAAACTCGTTCCATGAAGGACACTATTGGTCGATGTTTTTTTCCGATGAACTGTTGTATGTATTTTGTTTGATTTTATATATACTTTAGTGTCCAAAAATTCAATCTCTCTTAGTTGTATATTATATGTGAATTTGAGGCCTATGTCATTCCGATTAAGTACTGCTATGTATTCCACGAGTTTTTCTTTTGACCCTCTCCATAATAGGAAAAGGTCGTCAATGAAGTGCAACCATAATACCACATCTGTGGTGTATGGGTTGTTTTCTTCTCTCCAAGCTATCTGTTTGTCCCACCAACCCATCGTGAGATTAGCATAGCTTGGAGAAAAGGAAACTCCCATAGCAGTACCACCCTTCTGGGAATACATTTGTTTGTTGAATAAAAACACATTGTTCGTCAGGCATAATTCAATCATTTCCATCAGCATATTAGTGTGTTGTAATTCCCCAATTGGTCTGTGTTTGAGAAAATATGCTGTGGCTGCCAGTCCTATATTGTGATTGATTGATGTATACAATGAAACAACATCAATCGTCACTAATAAATAGTCTGATTGCCATTCAGTTTCCATCAGAATCCTCAGAAAGTCACCTGTGTCTTTGATAAAGGAGCTCAGAGTTGGGACAATTGGCGCTAAGAAGTGATCAACATAGTCAGCTATATTTTCATAGAGAGATCCACGGCTGGAGATTATAGGACGACCCGGAGGTTTGTGTAGAGTTTTATGAACTTTGGGCAGAAAGTATATCGTTGGTGTCACAGGGTTAGTTACTGTTAAAACGTTTTTTTCATCTTGACTGAGCAGTCCATTCTCATACCAATTGCATATTCAATTGTGTACGTCTCTGGTCATTTCTGGAATGGGATTAGAATTTAGCAAAGTGTAGTTGGTTGCATCACTAAATTGGCGATGTGCTTCCCCAATATAAGCTTGTTTATCAAGGATGACGATATTGCCACCCTTGTCAGCTGGTTTGATTTCAATTGCATTGTTAGTCTTCAATGCTTGCATTGCTTGGCGTTCTTGCAGTGATAGATTTTCTTTTATGCCCATTTTTGTATTTTCCAGGACTTTTAGTTCTGCCACCACTAGGTCCTGGAATGTATCAACTCGATTTCCCTGGGTGCAATGATGGACAACATTTTGATTTGTTAGGTCTCGCCTGACCCAGCGCATGCGCTGGTCTGGTGAGACTTATTGAGAGGGCTCCAAAAAGTGCTACCAGGCCAGCCTAGAGCTACAGTGCATGTGCGCGGGCGCGCGCGCCGCGCTTTACCGATTACTTTCACCCTCGCGGCCGCACGGCTGCTTTGATGTTTGATTGCGATCACTTTCGCGGCCGTGCTTGGCATAGCCAATAGGTCTCGCTTTTGGGCCCTTATAATTTAGTTATGCAACTGTTGCATGGCTAAATACTTATAAGGTCCCAAATGTGAGACCTATTGGCTATGCCAATGCTTGTTTTTAAAGTTGGTGCGTGGATGGTCGTTTGTTTGTATACCCATCTCTTCTAGTACTTGTGTGTCCGTTATATCTGTCTCATCAATTTCATGGACTAGTTCATATGCGGTTCTAAGAGCAGTTGTTTCGGCGATGGTATATCCTTCTGTTTGTGAAGATAATTTGGGATCTGCCCCTGTGCGCCCTGTGTTGATTTAGAGGGCATTTTTGTAATGAATTTTTTAAGTTTTCGTTTGCGGATGTATTTATAAATATCTATCCTGGTTTCGACTGCATCTTGATGTCTTTCAGGACAGAATGTTAATCCTTTGTTGAGTAGGGTACGCTCCGCTTGGGACAGATTATAATGAGACAGGTTAATTATCAAGTTGGGTTCCACTTTAATGTCCATTACATCATTTATTTTCTCATCACTGTTCGGTTGCGTAGATGATATCTTTGTTTTTCTGCTTCTTCTTGTTTTTCGCCACGGTTTTGTTTTCCCAATTGGCCCCTTCCTCGTCCCCTTGTTTGTCCTCTGCCTCGTCCCCTTCCTCTTATTTTTGTATTTTGTTGGTCCTGGTAAAGTATTTTCGTTTCTTCTAAAAAAGAAAACTTTCTTGTCAAGGCTGATTGGTGTTCACCTTCGCTTAAGTCTGACTCTGACTCACTTGGCGTCCTATATGGAGATTCTCGTACATAAGGCTGTTTACTATCCAATTGTTGTTTCAAAATATCGAATCTCTTAGCGAAAGTGAAAATTGTCCCATTTTCATAATCAGATTCTTCCCTCCTAAATTTGCGTTGTTTTCTTTCTTGAACTTCACTCTCATATTTGTCTAGATTTTTATCCATTATCATCCATAGTTTGTATATGCTCTCTTCTTCTTGCCCTGATGATTTAATTTGTTGCTCCATTTCCTCTATTTTGATATGCAATTCTTCAACGTTCTTTTTAGCATATTTGATGACAATAAGCATCATCGTACAGGAGCATTCCACATTATTTTTCCCCCATTCATCAAGCATTAAAGGGCTGGTGTCAGGATGATTTGGCAATGTGAATATCGTAAACCTTGGGGTACAAATTCGTATTCAACGTACTTTTCCAGTGTTATTATCTCCCAGCTGCGTAATATTTCTTTCCGAAGCAGTTTTTCCATTTGGATGAACAGTTGTCCACTTGTGGACAAACTGATGTGAAACTCAGAACAGACCGCAGAGAAATTTTTATTGCCGAATTCCGCTGAATATGGACCTAAGTGATTTGATATAAATGATAACAGGAATATTAAAGCCTTGAAAAAGCCAAAGTCTGATAGACACTGAAGGGCGAAACACGTGTCGGCTGTTCGGCTCCTCGGAAAAGGAACAAATTATCAATGTGGATTATTCCTTTTTTCTGCCTGTGCACAAATAAAGGTTCATGTTGAAAAATACTTCTAAGCATTCAGCAATCACTAAGAAAGAATACTACAAATTTGGAGGCGGAGTATGTCTCATACTTAAGTAATATATAAATAATGAGGTAAGAAAGGTTCAACACCTCGAGAGAAGTCTCCTCATCACCCGAACAAAGGCATTAGAACTCAGACTGGGACCTTTTTTTTAACCTTCCAATGTAAACTCTAGTTGTTTAAAAGTATTTGTTACTACATTTGGCGATGTTGTTCTCCCAGTGGATGTTAGAGCAATGGGCAGTGACTTAGTGACCATACTTTCAGCTTTCTCCATTTGTTTGGCTGCTCTCTGTTCCATAGTATTATCCTGAATCAGTGATTGATCATACTTGATTATGATGAATGTATCTAGAGTCTATATCTATTTCCTAGGCTCTATTTTACCCAACTTATGCTACTTTTGCGGAGAGTCAATAGTATTTGATGACATATGAAAGGGGGTTATTTGAAACACCCCATTGGTCACAGGTTACATCCAGGATAGTGTATATTGACGATATTTGTCTAACTTACTACGTGGATTGTAGTAATCCCTTGTGGCAAGATATACTCGCTACAGCACAGTTACAACAGTTTAGCTGGCGATTAACTAAGAATCACGCGAAAATGTCACCACATGGACCGTGATCTGCAGTCAAACAACAGGCAGTGAATTTCAGAGAGCGACTGGTCGAGCGCCGGGGTGAAGCTTCGGAGGACACCGCTACGTCCGGGAGTCTCCCAGATAAGCAAAATGCTTGTCTTTCTGAGAACACTGTTGTAACTGTGCTGTAGCGAGTGTATGTTGCCACAAGGGATTACTACAATCCACGTAGTACGTTAGACAAATATCGTCAATATACACTATCTTGGATGTAACCTGTGACCAATGGGGTGTTTCAAATAACCCCCTTTCAAGTGTCATCAAATACTCTTGACTCTCCGCAAAAATAGCATAAGTCGAGTAAAATAGAGCCTAGGAAATAGATATAGACTCTTGATAAATTAATCATAATCAAGTGTAATCAATCACTGATTCAGGATAATACTATGGAACAAAGAGCAGCCAAACGAATGGGGAAAGCTGAAAGTATGTTCACTAAGTCACTGCCCATTGCTCTAACATCCACTGGGAGAACTACTTTGAAACAACTGTTCATCCAAATGGAAAAACTGCTTCGGAAAGAAATATCACGCAGCTAGGAGATAATAACACTGGAAAAGTACGTTGAATACGGATTTGTAACCCGAGGTTTACGAATATTCACCTTGCCAAATCATCCTGACACCAGTCCTGAAATGCTTGATGAATGGGGGAAAAATAATATGGAATGCTCCAGTACGATGATGCTTATTGTCATCAAATATGCTAAAAAGAACATTGAAGAATTGCACATCAAAATAGAGGAAATGGAGAAACAAATGAAATCATCAGGGCAAGATTAAGAGAGCATAAACAAACTACGGATGATAATGGATAAAAATCTAGACAAATATGAGAGTGAAGTTCAAGAAAGAAAACAACGCAAATTTAGGAGGGACGAATCTGATTATGAAAATGGGACAATTTTCACTTTCGCTAAGAGATTCGATATTTTGAAACAACAAAATAAAACTCTACACAAACCTCCGGGTCGTCCTATAATCTCCAGCCGTGGATCTCTCTATGAAAATATAGCTGACTATGTTGATCACTTCTTAGCGCCAATTGTCCCAACTCTGAGCTCCTTTATCAAAGACACAGGTGACTTTCTGAGAATTCTGATGGAAACTGAATGGCAATCAGACTATTTATTAGTGACGATTGATGTCGTTTCATTGTATACATCAATCAATCACAATATAGGACTGGCAGCCACAGCATATTTTCTCAAACACAGACCAATTGGGGAGTTACAACACACTAATATGCTGATGGAAATGATTGAATTATGCCTGACGAACAATGTGTTTTTATTCAACAAACAAATGTATTCCCAGAAGTGTGGTACTGCTATGGGAGTTTCCTTTTCTCCAAGCTAGGCTAATCTCACCATGGGTTGGTGGGAGAAACACATAGCTTGGAGAGAAGAAAACAACCCATACACCACATATGTGGTATTATGGTTGCGCTTCATTGACGACCTTTTCCTATTATGGAGAGGATCAAAAGAAAAACTTGTGGAATACATAGCAGTACTTAATCGGAATGACATAGGCCTCAAATTCACATATAATATACAATAAGCTTAACACTCCTTCAAGACTTAGCCTGAAGGCTGCTCTCCACAGCTACCACTAGGATAGCTTTCTTTAAAGGTTGTCTTAAACCTAACATCAGTAAGAGTCGAATTGGACTGGTGCAAGGTGTCCCTATAACTAGGAGACAGCATATGCCAGGCCAACTTCTCACAATAATTGTTAAAGAACACGTGCGAGTGAATCGCATTTGTACAAACCCGACTATACGCATAGATTAGTGCAAATGCAAAGCGTTAGAGTGTAAACATTTTAATCACTCTTACCGGAGCCTATCTTAATGAAAACAAAAATAACAACACCTGTAATATGCCGATGTTTGATGCGCATATCGGATCAGCGGAATCAGCATGATTTGAATAGCACGCAATTGTGCATGATTGGTGCAATGAACTACCATGCCCATAATGCCTTATTGTTGGCTACATGGAATTTTGGTATAAATAGATGAAATAAACAAAGGACTTATGTAACTACCGTGATCAAGAACTGTTCAAGTTTGAAACGCGTAGGTGGAGAGAAGGTCATTAAACTCGTGTTGAAATCCAGGAAGAGTGCGGCGTTTGATTTTCAAATCTTGCTTTGACAATAATTATGAGGTTTGGCCTTACCTCACCGCCGGCACCAGCTATTGAGAGCTCCCCCCGCAAGGACGATTTGTTTATTATATGTATATATATATATATCTCCTACTGGCAGTCGCCAGTAGGTAGTTATGGTTAGGACCTCGTTTCTATTCAAAAAGCGTTCTTTCTTTTGCCAATATCTTTGGCGCTGGTTGACGAATCTTCGCGAAATTTTCAAATCTAATGGGGCGCTCCGGTCAGCTCCTGTCTTGAAAGTTTCGGGGTGATTCGTCAAGCGGGGGCCGAGAAAAAAGGGGGGTCTCAAAACACATTTTCCCCATGTTAATTTCTATAGGAAACTTTCGACACGGCTACAGCCCGAACTGCTGAAAGGTTAAATGGTGTCAATCCGTTCAGTAGTTTCTAAGAAATTCAAAAATATCGATATCTGGGCGGAGCCTAACTACACATCTCATTGTGATATCTGATTGTCTGTCAGCTTTTCATCCTGGAATTGCTGGCAGCCATCTTGGGACCAATATACATGATAGCACCCCATTGGAATGCATTATAGTGAATAGAAGATTTTCCGGGTCACCAAAAGGAGAACTATAAAGGGTGATAACAGACTTTAGTTACATTAGAATTAATTTATTGATGGTACCATACTAATTTTAGGAATTGTGGTGTGTTCTAAGGTGATTTTACCCTGTGAAAAACCTTATGCTGGGATATCATGAATCATGTTTGAGAGAAAACTATTTTCTCATGCTTGTCCCATAGAGGTTTGGAAGGTGCTCCAGAAGCTAAAATGAGAGCATATTTTCTGTAAATTCACATTATATTTCTCAGTCATGTGAGACTGAAGTCTTACATTCTCAGTAAAAATGTACATCCAACAAGGGCAGAGACTGTCAGTTGATTCCTTTGTGTTCTACTGCAGCTTCCCAGAGTGTTCTAAAGAACAACTAGAGCGCTAACTGCCTTACTTATTACAAAAGTATGGCACACCTGAAGCCATCTTGATTGGAATAAACTGGTAACACTTAAAACATGTAATTTAAAAAGGAACAAAATGAGGGGGTTCATTTTGCCATAGAAATTATGGTTAGTGCTGCAGAAAGAAAACTTTGGGCATGTTTTAAGTGAGATCTCATATCCTCTTCTATTTCATTAGAAATTTCTGACATGCAGGCTGAAACAATCACTTTCAATACCAACAGTAGACTTCCAGTTACCTCCCTGGTGAGCAGTAGCTTTATTGCAGTGATCTAATGGGCAACTAGAGTGTTTACATTCTGAATTTATGGCAAATGTGTGACACATCTGAATGCCTTCTTGATGGAATCAAAGTAAAAAACTGAAAGCATTTCCTACTGAGGAGACTGCACTAAATGAGGAAATTAGGAAACTTGATAACAAATAAGTCTCCCAAGATGGCCACTGTGAGAAGTTGGCCTGATGTATGATGTCACTAGTTCTAGTGTACACCTTATATCAGTCCAAACAACCCTTATGGTGATTGGTTGTAAAGTCAACCTTATAGACCAGCTATCCTAGTGGTAGCATGGACAAGAGCAGTCTTAGGCTAAACTCTGAATGGCATGTGAAGCCAGCTGTGATACCATATATAATCCCTTGAATACCAAATGAAAGGACACCACAACAGATATATATATAAAATAAAGTGTATTTATTCTAGTCAAACCCTCAGCACTCTTTATGAGATTAGAGGTAAGTACAACACAGTCTTATTTAAGCATACATTAAGTCACACAGGTAAGTAATACAGTTAGGCCCTAGGGGCCACGCAAACCATATACTAAGTAAGTGGTATAAGGACCACTGTCACGGAAATAGGATAGGCCTAGGCCTAGGGAATCCCTGGGGCTACACTACACTAGCAACAGTTAGGAAGTGGGAGGCCCACGGGATTCAGGTGCAGAGTGGAAACACTCACGCGTAATGCGTAAAAGTCGATAGAAATAGTAGTTGTTAGCAATTAACAGTTTAAGGACACTTCTAAAGCAGCTAGAGAGTCGAGACTCGGAAACTAGACCCTAGGATAGTCACTACCCTTGTGAGCACCAAAGTACCCAAGTTACCTAGCCCACAGGCTGCGGGTGCATAGATGTGAACTTGCGTCGTGTTTCGTCGTGGACTTCTATGGATGCCTGAAGGAAAGTTGCTGACAGGCAGTCAGTGAAGAGACAGAGTCAAGGTCACTAGCCAGTGACCCCGTGGAACCAGGAAGGAACCAGGCAATGTCGTGAAGATTGCAGGTGAAGGTGAAGCTTGTCGTTGCAGTCACGAGGACCAGGGAACGTCGAGGATGACCAGGACCAGGAGGCGAGTTGTCCCACGAAGGCTCTTGCTGTCGGCGGCGTCGAAGTTGGACTAGGACTCACCAAGCCTTGGCAAGCGGAACCCACGAAGAATGGAGGACTTGCTTCTGGTGCAGACCAGGAAGGTCTGGGGTGCTTCTCTTTTGCAAGGAAGCGGGAGCCAGTCTGGAGGAGCCAAATCAGCGGTGAAGATTTCTGGATGCGTCGTCACAAAGGCCACTAGCCAACGGGCAAGCAACCGGACCGACGCGGCAAGCAGGAAAATGCAGAAGGGCCCCACGCAGGACTCGTGGAGTGTGGGGGGCTGATCTTTGGTGCAGATGGTGCTTGGGGTTGGGGCTTCTCAATCCCCGGTGCACAACTTCGAGGGTGCCTCAGAAGCTGCGCTGGAAGATACTAGCCACTTTTCCCAGGTAGCCGGTCCCACGTCTCTCGTCGCCTCCACGGATCTCAGCTCGGCTGTGGATGTGGATCAGGGTCGGAGAAGTCTGGAAGTCAAGGCTCTGGTCAGGCTCTGCAGTCGGTCCCTCGTAGAACTTCAGCAAAGCAAAGGGTAGTCTCTTGATGGTGCCTGTTTGCACAGGGTAGCCACTCCTTGGCCACAAGGGAGATTCTTCAGTCTTCTTCTTTCGTCGAATGTCGAAGGTCTAGAGTTTCTGTTCAAGTTGCAGGTTCAGGATAATCTAATCTCCTGGGGCCCAGCTACCACTCTTATACTAATCTGGGGGGCTGGGTTACCTGCTAGGTCACGCCTTATGGGTGGGACCTGGGAGGGGGGTGGTTACACCCCCTTCCCTTTGTCCAGTTTCGTGCCAGGACTGGGGCTGGAGTGCCCCAGCACCGGTTTGAACTGGACTATGCACGGGACACCTTGTGTGCCCCAGGCATGTCTCATTCTTTTCATCCCTCCCTGCCCCAATACACTAAGGCCTGTCTGGGGTGGTGCTCGCACCTCCCAAGGCAGGAAACCTATTGTCCAAGCCTCCCTTGCCGGGATCACTCCCAGCAGCAGGAGGTCAGACTCGTGTCTGTGGCAGCAGCATCCATTTTGTGATGCTGGGGCTCTGGTTAACTTTAACCGGGTAAGTAGGATACAACATGTCTTCTCCCTCTAGAAGGGAGGGATAATATCCTTATCCCCAGAAATGGGATGGGGGTATTATTCCAAAGTGTTAGACACCTTACACGACATGTTTTGATAAAGCCAAACCATAGTTACCATAACCGTTTAAGATTATAAGGCACTTTAAGAGTATATGGTAGGCTATATCATAGAACAGCTATAAGGACATGGTTCCGAAAGCTGCAGACAGGCTCAGCTCATGCTAGAGCACCATCTCACATGTTACCAAGCACTCTGCCTCCAGGATTGTTAAGGCCTGCCATAGGAGTGGCTGATAGGTACACATGTGTCTATATGTAAGTTAGGTATAGGAATACTACACCTAAGCAAGGAGTGATTACACAACCTTGCCCCAGCTGAGTGATCAGCTAGTTGTGTCATAATGGAAGGCCAGGCCAGGGGTGGCATAATACATGCTGCAGCCCCTGGTAGGCCTAGGGTACACCTATGCCCTGGGTACCTAAGGTACACTGTACAGGGGCCAATAAGGTGATCCTATCCAAATGGGTTATGCACCTAAAGTACATAGTATCAATTTAGAGAGAGAACAGCAGGGCTGTGGGTCTGATTAGCAGGCCCACAGCCACATCGAAGTCGAAAACCAGTAAAGCAAAAGCAAAAAGTGGGGGTGAACATAGAAAGCAGACCCTACTCTCCTACACCCACCAGAGAAAACAAGAGCCCAAATGTAGCACAAATATCACCCAGATGTAGCCCACATATAGCCCAATGACAGAAGTGTGCAAAACACTTTTTTTGTTTGTTTCAGTTTTATATAGTGCATACTGGTCAGGTATTGGAGCGTTGCTCTTACTTGGATCCCTTATTGCGTATTTTGCACGAAGTACATGAGATTGATCTTGCGAAACATTGAACTTTACTATTCTGTTAACCTGAAGTTGCTCTGAACCGGGCTTTGTAACACCCGTTTTTACCTACTGGTTTTAATTAATTCTCACTGTATTGTATTAAGAAAGAGAATTTACTGATTTTATGTACACTTTTATGATCTATGTTTCTAAATCAGATCGAATGAAGTTTAACGAATTTAATTGAAGTATCCCAAGATAACCACCAGAGAAAAAGGAGCCCAAATGTAGCACAAATATCACCCAGTTGTAGCCCACGTATAGCCCAATGACAGAAGTGTGGAAAACACTTTTTATCCTTTGTTTTTTTGCAGTTTTATATAGTGCAGGCTGGTCAGATATTGGAGTGCTTTACATGAGCATTGGTTACATCATACAAGGACAAACTCATTTTGGTTGTAGGCATGGGGAGATTAAGTGGTTTGACCAGAATCACAGAATGTCGAGCTGAAGCAGAAACTCCAACTTGGTTCCTCAGTTGCTCTGGAAGTAACACCACATTCTCTCCCCTAAGCGTAACATTTAATCAAGTGGTCAACTGGATAAAAAAAACATAAAGATAACAAATAATTTAAAAGTGCTTTGTCGCTATTTGACAACTCAGAAAATATGTCCTCAGTTTAGTTTTTTAAAGCACTAACCATAATTTCTATGCAAATAGGACCCTCTTGTATCTATAATTTCTAAAGAAAATGCTTTAGGTATTACAGTTTTGATTACTTCAAGATGACGTCAGGCGTGCCACACTTTTGTAATAAATATAGAATGTTAGCAGTCTAGTTGTCTCTTTCTGCAGTCTCTTGCCTCTTTCTGCACCTCTCTTGCCTCTTTCTGCAGCTCACTCTCTTCTTTCTGTACCTCTCTTGCCTCTTTTCACCTCTCTTGCCTCTTTCTGCACCTTTATTGCCTCTTTCTGCACATCTCTTGCCTCTTTATGTACCACTCTTGCCTCTTTCTATATCTCTCATGCATCTTTCTCTACCTCTCTTGCCGCTTTCTGCACCTCTCTTGCCCCTTTCTGCAACTCTGTTGCCTCTTTATGCACCTCTCTTTCCTCTGTATGCACTTCTTTTGCTTATCTCTGCAACTCACTCTCTTCTTTCTGCCCCTCTCTTGCCTCTTTCTGTACCTCTCTTCCCCCTATCTACAGCTCACTCTCTTCTTTCTGAACCTCTCTTGCTTCTTTCTGCACCTCTCGTGCCTCTTTCTGCACCTCTCATGTCTCTTTCTGCACTTCTCTTGGTTCTTTCGGCAACTCACTCTCTTCTTACTGTACCTTTCTTGCTTCTTTCTGTACCTCTCATGCCTCTTTCTTAACCTCTCTTGCCTCTTTCTGCAACTCACTCTTCTTTCTGCACCTCTCATGCTTCTTTCTGCACCTTTCTTGCTTCTTTCTGAAAATGTATTCCTCTTTCTGCACCTCTCTTGCCTCTTGATGCACCTCTCTTGACTCTTTGTTGCTCTTCTCTTGCCTCTTTCTGCAGCTCATTTGCTTCTTTCTGCACCTTTCTTCTTCTTTCGCTTGACTCTTTCTACACCTCTTACCTCTTTCTGCACCTCTCTTGCCTCTTTCTGCACCTCTCTTGCCACTTTCCGTGCCTCTCTGCAGCTCACACTCTTCTTTCTGTACCTCTCTCGCCTCATTCTACACCTCTCTTCCCTCTTTCTGCAGCTCACTCTCTTCTTTCTTCACCCCTCTTACCTCTTAATGCACATTTTTGCCTCTTTCTGCACCTATCTTGCCTCTTTCTGTACCTCTCTTGCCTCTTTCTGCATCTCTCTTGCCTCTTTCTTCACCTCTCTTGCCTCTATCTGCACCTCATTTGGCTTTCTACTCAACTCTTGCCTCTTTCTGCACCTCTCTTGCCTCTTTCTGCACCCCACTCTCTTCTCTCTGCACCTATATTGCTTCTTTCTGCACCTCTCTTGCTTCTTTCTGTGCTTCTCCTGCTTCTTTCTGCACCTTTCTTTCTTTTTCTGCATTTTTCTTGCATCTTTCTGCACCTTTCTTCCTCTTTCTGGACATCTCTTGCCTCTTTCTGCACCTCTTGCCTCTTTCTGCACCTCACTTGACAGTTTATGTGCCTTTCTTCTTCTTTCTGCAACTCACTCTCTTCTTTTTGCAACTCTCTTGCTTCTTTCTGTGCCTCTCTTGCTTCTTCCCACACTTCTCTTGCTCCATTCTGCACCTCTCTTGCCTCTTTCATCACTTCTCCTGCTTCTTTCTGCACCTTTCTTCCTCTTTTTGCACCTCTCTTGCTTTTTTCTGCACTTTTCTTGCCTTTTACTGTACTTCTCTTGCCTCTTTCTGCACTTCTCTTGCTTCTTTCTGCGCCTTTCTTTCTCTTTCTGCACATGTCTTTGTAGTTAGAAATTAGCATTTAAAAAACCTTAGAAATCTACTGAAAAAACACAGGTTTCAGGGATGTTATAGTTAGAAATTAGCATTTAAAAAACCTTGGGAAGATGGCGGTGCGGTAGGACGCGAGACTCTGCTCCTCCAGCCCTGCCATATCATTAGCTTTGTATTTGCCTCTCTCCCCGACATAGAACTCTCGGGAAATCAGTGGGCATCGACTCCTGCTCACACTGGTGCCTCGGCGAAGCAAAATTCGAATCGCTGGGCGCACCTACCGGATCCCCTTGCAGGGTGCGTCAGGGCTCCTGCAGCTTAGACGGGGGCTGCGAGATCGGCATTGGCAAGATCCCTGGTCCAGGTGAAGCGGCGTGGCTCCTGAGGCCGCGGAGCACCCGCTGTCCACTGCCTACTGCCCACATCCTAACCTGGAGTTTCCGAAGACTCCCGTAACCTACGGTGGTGAGTCGGACCTGGGCCGCGGCCTGCCAGGCAGCCGCCATCTTGCCTCCTTCCACGTGTGGGCCTGCGGTGGCTGGGCCCATATACTCTGCGGTGGCGGTCTCCCTGCTGGCAGGACCTAAAGTGGGCTGCCGCGCCTGACGGATGGTCCCCCAGATGCGCTCTGCCTCACGCGCATGACAGCTTCAGAGCACCTTCCTCTCCCCGTACCCAGCCCGCATCACTGAATAGGTGTGCTGGAGCCCATGGGACCCCCGCATCGGGACACAGCTTGGCGGGCACCTATCATCTACTCGTCTTCCTTGATGGCCGCAACCGCCTGAGGGGCTAAACATCCAACGGACCATCGCGACTGCCCGTGAGGATTTGCAGGTGCGTTCATCCCCCGGCGCACAGTGGGATCGGGGTCCCGGGAAAGGCAGGGGAGGCCCACGGACGGCCATTTTGTTTTTTACATCGCTCCACATGGTAAAAACCGCGATTCAGTCGAGGAGGCCCTACTTGATTGCCAGGGAGGAGAGAGCTCACTGAGGGGTCCATTGGTGCAGGAGAGAGCTCCAGACACCTGATTGCGACTGATTCTTTGCCCGGTGGTTGGCTGCTCCCTGGTTCATTGCGCGGAGCCAAGGAACGGGGTGCAGGGCCGGCTGAAGCACTTACGGGACACCCCAGCATTGATTCCCGGGGCCTCGCAGCGGTGCAGGAGAGCCTCCAGAGGGGTTGGCGCCTCCCCCCCCAATCTTTGTGGCTGTGTGACTGGGGGGTTCTTTGTCTTTGCCAGCTCCAGCTACCCCTGCAAGGTGGAATTCAGGACTCAGTCCCGACAGAAGAAGGGGGTCCTCCGACCACTGCTGCCGGGTCCTCTCCTTACCAGGTCCCACGCTTGCCTTGACAATTTAACCCACAGTCCCCTGGGTTCCTGTGTTGGGCTCCGCCATCAGGGTGCATCACGACCTTCTGAGAGTCTATACGGCTTGATTGCCCCCAGAAGCGCAGCATCGTACTAACCTGCATCCAGGCCCAGAACACAGTCATAGCTTTATTGTAGGGTTGGCGGTGTGTCTTCCGACCGTGGCCTTTGATCGCTCTCCGCTTGCCCTCGACACCTCGGAGCGTAGAAATGGCCACAGCCCAAGCTCGAAGGTAGAAGTCCCTTAAGGAACTCTTGCTCAAGCAGCCTGGAAGCATCTCAAGGAGCACCTAAGGACCAGGGGCACTCTGACTCGATCGACGAAGCAGATAGCCCTGCCACGAAAGCCTTCATGTTAGAGCTGTTTGCGGCGATTAAGGAAGACATCTTGTAGCTGAAAGGGCAGCTCACCTCTGACCTCAAAGAAGTGCACCGAGATGTAGACTCTTTCTGCAGGTGGGTGAAAGAGTAGCTGCACTGGAGGAGCATGAATTGGCGAGAGAAGATAATCTGCACCAACTACAGCAGGAGGTCCATCGCCTACGGGACTAAAATATGGATCTCTAGGCCCATGCTGAGGATTTTGAAAACCGGTCCCGAAGGAATAACATTCGCATCCGAGCAGTGCCCTGGAAGGCAGAAGGCGAAGACCTGCAAGAACATGTCCTTTCCCTCTTTCGTCAAATTCTGGGCGAGGATTGCCCACAGAAGATACAGATGGACCACGTCCACCGTGTGGGCCTCCCCAGGGGTGGCAAAGCACCTCCGCCCAATGTGTTGGCTTGCGTGCATTACTTCAAACTCAAGGAGCAGATCTTATGTATGGCGAGAGCGGCCCAACCGATTCAGTTCCGGGGACACACACCGGCCTTATTTCAGGACTTGGCGGCATCGACACTAGCGAAACTAAGGGATTTTCGAGTCATCACATCTTACCTCCGGGACAAAGGTATTCCGTATTCATGGGGCCACCCATTCCGCATCATTTTTAACCACCAAAGGAAGTTGAGGCAGATGCGTTCCCTCGCTGAGACCATGGATCTACTGGGAATTGAAGCAGATGTGAACTCGGCACCAATGGATAGCCCCTCAAAACTCGACAGGAAGAAGCTTCCCCAATGGCAGAAAGTTGGCAAACCCTCAGCCTCTACGAAACCGGGACCGGAAGAGATGACGAAAGAGCATGATACGGTGCTCTCCACCCTTTCGCAGTCCCAAGATCGCCCGTGTACCCCATGAACCACCTCTACTTACACCAAAGGGATGGCAGTAATTGTTGTGGAGCTGGAGGGGCCCAGGAAGGACCCATCCTTTCAGACTCCTTGGGCTCCACTGTGCGGCTCGTAAGTCGACAGGTCCTTTGTTCGGAGACACTCTGTCACGGTCTCGTCTCCTCTGATATTTCCTTCTGACAAACTTTGGTCTTCAGTTTTTTCTTTTTGTCCTACGCCCTCAATTCAAAACATTTGGGCTCACTATAGGCCAGCTCATGGTTTTGTACTACTATGGGACTGTGCCCTTCCGGGCTGTAAACAGTTTGTTATGTTCTTGTTGGGGTTTCTTTTCCGTTTTCTTTGGGGATTGTCCGTATCTCGCTTTGCAATCACTGCCTCCGTATGTTCCTACACATGCTCCAGCCCATCTCCTGCATTGCGCTCCCAGGGTCCTCAAAGCCCAGTAGACCTGCTCCCAGCTGCTACTTATGCCTAGAGATCTGAAAATTGTTAGCCTCAATGTCCTAAGCTTAAATCACCCCACCAAGCGCACTGCGATCCTCTCACTTCTAGAGCAGTCTGAGGGCGATATGTGTATGCTTCAAGAGACCCACTTATTGGCTAAGGACACTCTCCGCATGCGTTCCTGACGCTTTCCACGCCAATTCTGGTCCTCGGGTGGAGAAAAAGAATGGGGTGGCCATTCTATAAGGGGCTAAATTTGAGGGTAAGGTTTTGTCTACCTTCTATGTGTCCAAGGGGAGGGTTTTAGCTCTTAGGATCCAATGGGGCTCCACTGTTTTCACACTATTTAACTTATACGCGCCTAATATACAGCAAGAAACCTTCCTTCGCAGACATATATTGGAGGGTCTAGCCTCCCCTGACTCTGCCTTGATTGTAGGGGGGGACTTCAATCTAGGGATGGACAACGAGTGGGACCGATCAGGGCAACGACACACGTAGATAGGGGCCCTCTCTCCCGAGGAAAAGCACTGCCTGGAGGACAACGGCATCCATGATGTATGGCGCCTCCGCCATGCGTGCACACATGATTACACATACTATTCAGCAGCACACAAAACATACACAAGACTAGATATGCTCCTGGTTTCTAATGCTCTCCTTCCTAGGGTACAAGACCCCTCAATTGCTGTACGCTCCCTCTCCGATCATGCCCATATCTCCCTGTCATTGTGCCCCTAGGGGATCGGACATGCGCCGGCTCGATGGCGATTGCGCGTGGGTCTTCTGCACTCCCCCGCGGTGGTGAAGGAGGTACGCGCCAAGATTACGGATTACTTGCAACTTAACGATAATGGTGCGACCTCCCTGGCAGCGGTTTGGGATGCACTCAAAGCTGTCATTCGCGGAGAGTTCATTGCCATCTCATCCGCTGAGGCGCGGAAACGCAGAGACCAGCTTAGCCCTCGAACAGGAGGTGGCGGAATTGGAGGCAATACACAAACGTACTGGAGCCCCTCGGGTCTGGCGAGTGCTGGAAAAGAAACAAACCCTCCTTAAATGTCTAGACCTAGATAGGGCCGAATATGTCCTGATCCACCTTCGGCACAAGTTCTATCTGGGAGGTGACAAGTGTGGGAAGGTGTTAGCGCAGAAATTGCAGGGCAGTAGCTGGGGCCATCCCTTTCATCAGAAGCTCCACAGGGGAGAAACTCCATCTGGATTCCCAGATTGTCTAAGAATTTCGATGTTTCTATCACTCCCTCTATAGCCCCGACCGTCAGGATGCTCCTGAGTCCCGGGACTATCTAATGTCTAGCCAATTCACCCGTCTCCCGAAATCAGAAGCTGACCCTCTCGAAGCCCCTATTCGACTGGAAGAGGTTATCTCTGCCATAGCTAAACTGAAGCTAGATAAATCACCTGGCCCTGACGGTTACCCTGCTCTTTTTTTTCTATCACGAACTGGCCCCCTCACTCACTCGTCTGTTCAATTCCTTCCAAGATAGTGGGGCGATGACGAACTCGATGGAAGAGGCAGCGATTTCTGCGCTGCTTAAACCTAATAAGGACCCAAGCCACTGCGGTTCATACCGCCCAATCTCGCTACTCAATATCGATGCGCAATTGTTTACGGGCATCCTCGCTGCTCGGTTGAATCCCCTCATGGCTGGCCTCATCGACCCCGATCAGGCAGGATTCATCCCCACTCGGCAGGGAAGCAATAACACTAAGCACCTCCTACACCTCATTGACAGCGTCCACCGCTCTAATGTTGGCGAGGTGCTCTTCTCAGTGGACGCGGAGAAGGCATTCGACAAAGTATGCTGGCCATACCTGTTTGACGTCCTATGCAGTTTCGGGTTTGGCCCCCATTCTATCACTTGGATACAATGCATTTATCAGGCTCCTCAGGCGTTTTTGCGGGTCAATGGGATCTCCTCAGCCCCTTTTCAAATTGCCTGAGGCACGAGACAAGGGTGTCCCCTATCGCCTGTTTTATTTGCCCTTTACATGGAACCCCTCGCACAGAAAATACAGGATCACCCGGATATCCAGGGCCTCAAATTTGGGGGCGACTACCACAAGGTCAGCCTATATGCCGATGATATTATCCTCTCCCTCACGCAGCCCCTTACTTCCCTTCCCGCACTAGTAAATGAACTTGCAGCCTTTGGACAGATATCGGGCTTTAAGGGAAACCTTAACAAGTCTCAGGTCCTCAACCTGTCACTGCCACAGATTCAGGCAGAGGCCCTTCAACGGTCTCTCACCTTGCAATGGTCCCATGACCCGGTCCCCTACTTGGGTATCCTTCTGACCCCTTCAATCCCTCACACGCTGGAAGTTAACTACAAGGCTCTAGTGGCACAGACAAGATGTGCCCTGGATGGGAGGGCTAAACATACGCTATCATGATTCGGGAGCATCGCTGCTGTAAAAATGATGCTATTGCCTCACATCTTATATTTATTCCAAACCCTTCCATTGACTCCACCACCTGGCACCGAACGTTTGCTACAGCTGGCTTTAAACAATTTTGTCTGGGGTAACAAGAAAGCGTGCCTTTCAGTGGCTCAACTTTCACGCTCCAGAGACAATGGTGGGGTGAGGCTACCTCTCATCCATAGATACTTGCAGGCGGCTCATCTGCGTTATGTGCTGGAATGGAATCGCTGGACCTTTATGGACCAGGCGGTAGCGTGTGCAAATGTTTGGAGAGAATTTTGGCTTCCCCGACGCCTTTGTTCCTGTGGCCTCTATTCATCCCCAGTTACGGCAGCTACTATGAAAGTGTGGGATAAGGTGGTGCTAGCAAAAGGCCTCACCACATATCCCTCCCCATAACGCCCCTGGTAGACAATCCAGACTTTCCCCGGGTGTGAAGTCCACTGTCGCCCAGAGATGGAGAGAGGCGGGCTGCAAACGACTGGGACACCTGTTCGATCTCAAGAGCATCATTCCGTTTAGCCAAATCTGCCACGATATTGACCTTCCCCGCTCAGATGAATATTACCATGTGCAATTGCGGCACTGGGCCACTTCTCGGGCCTACCTTCCACAAGCCTCTCGTAAACTAACCCCTTTTGAACAATGGGTGGCGAAGAAAGAGGACGACAAACATCTCATATCAGAATTATATACGCTCCTTACCCCAAGTCTGAAAGGAACTCACAATCGTGGACAACTCAGATGGGAGGCAGAACTCGGTAGGGTTCTCACAGACAAAGAATGTGGTAACATTCATTATAGGGCGCACCACACTGCATAACATACAGCTGGGAACGAATTTGCGTTTAAAGTTGTGACATATTGGTACCTCACCCCTGCCAGGATTCACCAATGGAACAAAAACCACACCGAGGAATGCTGGCATGGTTGTGGGATGTGGGATGTCAGGCTCCCTTGCGCACCTACTATGGCATTGCCCGGGGCTAGAGCGATTCTGGGAATTGGTTCTCAATCAAATAATCAATCAATCAAAGCATTTGTAAAGCGCACTACATACCCATGAGGGTCTCAAGGCGCTAAGGAGTGGGGGAATGCTGCTAATGTTCGAAGAGCCAGGTCTTGAGGAGTCTTCTGAAGGTCAGTAGGTCTTGGGTCTGCCGTAGGCAGATGGGGAGGGTGTTCCATGTCTTGGCGGCGAGGTGGGAGAATGATCTGCCGCCGCCAGTCACTCTTCGGATGTGGGGGGATAGTGGCGAGGGCGTGGTCGGCGGAGCGGAGCTGGCGGGCGGGGGTTTAGAAGCTGAGTCGTCTGTTAAGGTATGCTGGCCCGGTGTTGTGGAGTGCCTTGTGTGCGTGGGTGAGGAGCTTGAAGGTTATCCTCTTGTTGATGGGAAGCCAGTGCAGGTCTCTCAGGTGGGGTGTGATGTGGCTGCGACGAGGAATGTCGAGGATGAGGCGTGCGGAGGCGTTCTGGATTCGTTGAATCTGTTTCAGGAGTTCGGCCGATGCTCCTGCCTAGAGGACGTTTCCGTAGTCCAGTCTGCTGCTGACGAGGTCCTGGGTGATCGTCCTTCTCGTTTCGGTGGGGATCCACTTGTAGATCCGGTGGAGCATGCGGAGGGTGTTGAAGCAGGAGGAGGAGACGGCGTTGACCTGCTTCGTCATGGAGAGGGTGGAGTCGAGGATGACCCCTAGGTTGCGTGCGTGGTCGGTGGGCGTTGGAGCTGTTCCTAGTGCGGTCGGCCACCAGGAGTCGTCCCAGGCCGAGGGGGTGGATCCGAGGATGAGGACCTCCGTCTTATCCGAGTTCAGCTTCAGACAGCTGTTTCTCATCCAGTCGGAGACGGCCTTCATTCCCTCATGGAAGTTGGATTTGGCGGTGTGGGGGTCTTTGGTGAGGGAGAGGATCAGCCGGGTGTCATCGGCGTAAGAGATGATGTTGAGGTCGTGCAGTCGGGCGTCGTGGGCAAGCAGTGCCATGTAGATGTTGGGCTGAGGGATGAGCCCTGGGGTGCGCCACAAATGATCTCGGTGGCTTCGGAGCAGAAGGGGGAGCGGCGGACGCTCTGTTCTGCCAGAGAGGAAGGAGGTGGTCCAGTCCAGGGCCTTCTCTTGGATCCCGGCGTCGTGGAGGTGTGTTCGTAGTGTGCGGTGGCAGACCGTGTCGAAGGTGGCTGACAGGTCCAGGAGGATGAGGGCCGCGGTTTCTCTGTTGTCTAGCAGGGTCCTGATGACGTCGGTGGTGGCGATGAGGGCAGTTTTGGTGCTGTGGTTGCTGCGGAACCCGAACTGGGATGGGTCCAGGATGCTGTTCTCCTTGAGTAATCTGGTCAGTTGTTTGTTGACAGCCTTCTCGGGGACCTTCGCCAGGAACGGGAGCAGGGAGATGGGTCGGAAGTTCTTGAGGTCCTTGGGGTCCGCCTTTGGTTTCTTGTTGTAAGGCGTTGATCTCGGCGTGCTTCCAGCTCTCCGGGAAGGTAGCTGTCTCGAAGGACATGTTGATGGCTTTCCAGAGATGGGGTGCGATGGTGGTGCTGGCTTTGTTGAAGATGTGGTGAGGGCATGGGTCTGATGGGGATCCGGAGTGGACGGAGTTCATGATCTTGATGGTGTCCTTGTCGTTGATGTGGGTCCAGGAGATCAGGCGGTTGGTGCAGGTGGTGATCATGGGGGTGGAGATCTGAGTGGTTGACGGGGCGGTCACGGTGTTGAAGCTGTCGTGGATGTCTGTGATCTTGCGGTGGAAGAAGGTGGCCAGCGAGTCGCACAGGTCTTGTGAGGGTGGAATGTTGTTGGTGTTGGAGAGTTCCTTCACGATGTTGAAGAGCTGTTTGCTATTGTGTGCGTTGTTGTCTAGGCGGTCTTTGAAGGAGGTCCTTTTGGCGGATCTGATGAGGTGGTGGTGTCTGCGGATGGCGTTATTGTGGGCTGCGTAGCTTTCCGGTGTTCATTCACGGATGCAGTTATTCTCTAGCTTTCGGCAGGTTTGTTTGGAGGCCTGGAGGTCTTCGGAGAACCAGCTAGCTTTCTTTCTGGTGTGGCTGTTGTAGGGTTTCTTGAGTGGGGCAAGGGTGTTGGCGCAGTTGTCGATCCACTGTCTGAGGTTGCGGGCTGTGGCTTCGGGGTCGGTCGGGTCTGTGGGATGGCTTCGGGCGAGGGTGGTGGTTAGCTGTTCTTCAGTGACTTTGCTCCAGCAGCGATGAGGCTGAGAAGATGGGGTCCAGGGTGTGGCCGGCAGAGTGGGTGGGTGTTGTGACGAGTTGTCTGAGTCCGAGGTTGGCGAGGTTGTCGATCAGGGTGGAAGAGTTGGAGTCGTTGTTGTTCTCGAGGTGGAAGTTCAGGTCCCCGAGCAGGATGTAGTCCATGGAGGCGAGGGCGTGTGTGCTGACAAAGTCGGCGATGGAATCGCTGAACTGTGGTCGGGGTCCTGGGGCTCTGTAGACGAGGGTTCCTCTGAGGGTGGTGTTGGGGTCGGTGTGCATCTGGAAGTGCAGGTGTTCGGCGGTGCTGAGGGTGTCATCAGTGTATGTCAAGATTTTGAGAGTGTTCCTGTGGATGATGGCGATTCCTCCTCCTTCTCCGTTGGTGCGGTCCTTGCGGGTGATCTTGCAGCCTTCTGGGATGGCTATGGCGATGTCCGGTGCCGAGCAGGGGTTCAGCCATGTCTCCATCAGGAATGCGACGTCTGGGGTGTTGGAGTCCAGTAGGTCCCAGAGTTCAACGGCGTGTTTGCGTGCGGAGCGGGTGTTGAGAAGGATGCATCTGAGGTAGTTGGGTTCTTTGGTAGGTGGGTTGGCGGGCCGGACGCTGGTGAAGCTGCAGTTCCGGCAGGAGAAGGGTCCTTGGGTGCGCTTCGGGGTGGCCAGGCAGCAGGTGCGTGATCGTCCGGAGTTGAGTGCGTGGAGGGTGTTGGGGTCGTCGCTGAGCGCGGCCTCTGTGCAGCTGCTGCGCGGCCTCCATATGAGGGGATGTGGGAGGGAGGAGAAGCTGGAAGGCGGGGCGGAGAATGTGAGGGCAGGGGGGCAGGGCTGCAGGGACGCAGCGGCGGGAAAACGGGCAAGGAACAGCAATTAGGCACAAAAAAGAAAACAATTTAGGCACAGAAAGAAAACAAGTTAGGAATAGAAATAAAACAAGTTAGGCACAGAAAGAAAACAAGTTAGGCACAGAAACAACAAGGTTTAAGCACAACAATGCGGATACGGGCGGCGAGGCAGGCAAAGACAGGCAGAGCCGTGCAGCAGCGCGGGAAGCGACCTGCCTGCGAGCAGAGTCAGAGGTCGCTCCTTTCACCGCTGCGCAGCCTCCATATGAGGGGATGTGGGAGGGAGGAGCAGCTGGGAGCGGGGCGGCGCATGGGAGTGCAGGGGGGCGGGCCGCAGGGACGCAGCGGTGGGAAAACGGGCGAGGAACAGCAATTAGTCACAAAAAAGAAAACAATTTAGGCACAAAAAAGAAAACAATTTAGGTACAGAAAGAAAACAAGTTAGGCACAGAAAGAAAACGAAGGTGTGAGAAAGAGGAACGATCACTGGGCTTCACATGAGAAAGTCTACCATACTAGAACAGTGGGGGCTGAGGGTCAGGGTGCCTCACTGAGAGAAGCTGTTGATGATTTTAGGTCACAGAGGCCGGGAGCCAGCTGTGTTCAGAAAAATAGGTACAGAACTCTGGTCAATTTAACAAGGGCCTACAGATTAGGCTGGTAAGGCCTATGTAATAGTTTTCAGGCTGGTTGATGTGGCAAGGCTAGGCCAGGGCATGCTATAGGCTCTGGATGATCTTAGCAATGGAGCGGTTCACATGAATCCAGATGCAGAAAGGTGAGAAATATGCCGAACTTTGGGACCCATTTATTACATTGCTATCAAAAGATTTCAGCGAGGTTACTTGCCCCAAACTCCTGCAAGTTTTACATTTGATACCTCCCCCAGTGAATTGTGCAGACCCTTAAGGCAACGGAGCGAGAGAGGGTGGGCTGGTGAACTACGGCCTGATATATTCTGTCCACTAGTTATAGTGGGCACCTTGTATCATCCAAACAACCTCTTATGGTGATAGGTTAAAGACAACCTTTATTGAAAGCTATCCTAGTGGTAGCTATGGAGAGCAGCACCCCTCTAGTCTCTTTATCAGGCTGGAGTTCAAAGTACTTAAGTTACAAGTCAGTATTCAACAGTAAAAGCACAAATACACGTTTGGGCCCTAGGGGCGTCCCAAACCATATACCAATAAAGTGGTATAAGAACCACAACTGAACTAGACACAAGGCCTAGAGCTTATAGAAGTGCTTGGACCACAAGGAACCACTCAAGGTAGTGACACAGGGGACCACGGGGGACACGTGCAGTGTGAGAACACAGCCGCAAATCGCCGTTAACTTCTATGGGGAAAGTCGCGGTTGGAAATTAAGAGTTTAAGGACACTTGGAGGTTGACTACGAGCGAACCCTTTTGGACTTAGAGGTGTCAAGGGCCAACATCTACGGGCGCACCAGAGTACTTGAGTTACCTCACCCAGGGAAGCCAGGTGCATAGGTGTCAAATGGTGTTGGGTCGCGTCGCTGTTTTCAATGGAAGCTGCTCAGGAAGTGCAGCTGCCGTGAAGAGGAGAAGTGTCCAGAGAGATCCAAGCCTGGATCTAGGATGGAAGGAACCTGAAAGCAGAGGGGACAGAGTCTGGGTCACTTACCAGTGACCAAGGGCACGATAATCCAATGCCCACAGATGTCGGTTGCTTCAGGTGAGTTGACAGGTGTCTTGACTCTTCAGCCACGAGGTCCAGGAGGCGTTGACGGCAACCAGGAGCTGGGTTCGAGCTGTCCCACAGAGTCTGTCGAGTGCTGCAGTGTCGGCGACCAGATTGGACCCAACAAGCCTTGGCAACGGCAAGTCACTTAGAGACAGAGAAAGGATGTCAGTGCAGACCAGCAAGGTCTTGGGGACTCACCCAGCGAGGGTAAGTCGGGGCACGTCTGGAGCAATCAGGAAAGCCCAATCAGAAGAGGAGTCGCCTGCGTGGGGACCCACTAGCCAATGGGCTAGCGATAGCGAAGGAGCCTCGAGCGGTTGCACTGGAAACTGGCCCACGGGTCACTCGTAGAGTGGAGGTCAGAAATCTTCGGTGCAGGAGGTGCTCAATGCTGGGGCTACTCGGAGCCCAACGCACAACTTTGAGGAAGACCAGGAAGAGGATGGATCAGCAAAAGATTACAGTGTCCAGGGGTCACGGTTCCACGTCACCCACGATAGCCACGGGCCTCAGCTTTGCTATGGACTCAGGGTAGCCTCGAGGAATTCTGGGAATCCACCTCTGGGGATGCAGAGACTTTGGCGTCTGACGGGAGCTTCAGAATTGCAGACTGGTCAGTTGCTTCTTCGGTGCCTGCCAAGCAGGGGAGTCACTCCTTGACCCCAAGGGAGATTTCTTCAGTCTTCTAGTTGAAATAGAACGTTGAAGGTCCAGGATATATGTTGCAGAGTTTCATCCAGGGTAATCTAAAGTCGCAAGGACTGGGTTCCCATACTTATACAAAGTTTGGGGGTTGGGCATACTCTAGGGACCCACCTATGGGAGGGTTTGGAAAGAGGGGTGGTTACACCCATTTCCTTTGTCCAGTTTCACACCAGAGCAGGGGCAGGTAGCCCCTGCAACTGGTTTGAACTGGACTATGCACAGGGACACCAAGTGTGCCCCCAGTGCAGGACTTACAAGCACCATAGAGTGCTTTTGCCCAGCACCAATACACATCTGCCTGTCTGGGGAGGTGGTTACACCTCCCTGGGACAGGAAACCTATTGTCCAGGCCTCCCCTGCCGGAGTTTCGGTCAGCAGCAGGAGGCCAGACCCGTGTCTGTTACAGTGGCATCCATTTTGTGATGCCAGGGCTTTAGAAAGTCTTTACCGGGTAGACCAGTGTGAACATGTCTCTCCCTCTAGAAGGGTGGAATGCTACCCCTGCCACCAGAACTGTCGGGGGAATAGTATTCCAAAGCATTTGACACCAAACACGACATGTTTCCGTGCAGCCTGTCCAAAGTTAGCATTTACCGCGAGGTTATAAGGCACTTAAGAGAATATGGTCAGGCTGTACCACAAACAGCATCAGAGGAGGTACTCCGAACGCTGCAGAGGGGCTCTGCTCTTGCAGGGGCACCCTCTCACATAAAAACCAAGCACTCTGCCTTCAGGATTGTTAAGGCCTGCCATAGGAGTGACTTATAGGTTTTATATGTGTGTACAATGGTAGTGATATAGGTAGCCTATACCACAGTAAGGGGTGCAAGCACCACCTAACCCAGGCTGCAGTAGCAGACCTGTGGTGGCATAATGCATGCTTCAGCCCCTGGTAGGCCTCTGAGGTACCTATGCCCTAGGTACATAGTATGCCATATACTAGGGGCTTATAAGGCACTCCAGAATCCAATTAGAAATGTACCTAATGTACATGGAAACCATTTTAAAGAAGAAGCAGCTAGGCTGGGGTCCTGATTAGCAGGGCCACAGCCAGACTAAGGTCGAAAAACAGTGAAACAAGAGCAAAAAGTGGGGGTACCCATGTGAAGCAGATCCTACTCTCCAACAACAGAGCAGCAGATGTGTTAGCGCAAGATAGCTCAGACAAAGAACCTTTCATCCCTACAGTAACTTCTCCAGGTGCATTCATACAGGATGTGTACAAAGGCAGGTCGTGGGTGTTGTGGGATGTCTGCGACCCTGGTCATCATGGATGAGATGCCCAGCACGTGGCACATGGGCGGGTTCACTTTGTGTTACGTTGCCAAACAGCTGCTCCTCCCTCCAACAAGCCCCCACACTTTTGTGCGCTGCGCTGTGGTATCCTGTGCACTCCTACGGCACACCTTTGTAATGCCTATTGGCGCATGTCCTGCAGCATTCCAATCACACCACGACACTGCCGTTTGGAGGTGGTGCATGCCATTTTACAACATCGACTGCTGCACCCCTTGTGGCGGCCACAGCAGAATACAGAGACACACTTACCGCACTTCTTGCACACGGACATGTGTGAGACACCCCGTACCCTTTGCCGCTTGTGCATGCAGGAGGGTGCGTGCGTAGCTACATCTCCAGGCGCACTGCCAACGTTGAGGTGATATGGTAATGTCTGCAGAAGACAGCACACTGTGATGTTGCAGGGCCGGTGCCTAGCATGCTAACACAATGACCACACAGACATCCTTGCTCAGATGCGAGATCGGGGGGCGTTGGAGGTCCTGGGGTTGTTGCGAGGAGTGTTATGACCCTCATGGGTATCCGTGTATAATGCTCTTTGACTCTATGGCACCTGTGGGTGTTCAGGTGTGGCTCTTGGCTGTGTTCCTTTTCATGCTGCAGGTAGTCGTCCTGCTTAACACCAGCAGAAAGCAGGTGTAAAATCTCTGGTGCTAACGCGGCTTATCGGCAGAATTTGTTTTGCTTGGTACTTTTTGGCTTTAGTTGTGAAAGTTGTGATGTGGTTTTTTCGTGTACAGAAAAATAAACTACCTGGGCAGTGTACCCGTCAAGATCCAGCACCTGACCCACTATTCCCAATCAATATTAATATAATGAGATTTCTTTATTCATTTTGTGTGTACACTGTAAATGCGCCCACTACCACAGTGGAATTCCATACAGGATTTTAGTAGCAATCGTGACTGTATCTGAATTGTGAGTCCTGCTGACCGCAGTGTAGGCCAGAGGTCGTGGTGAGCAAAGGCCCATAGCCACATGCATAGGTTGGTGGTCGCTGCCATGGACTTAGGGTCACTGCCATTCAGGATTCAGGACACAGTTCCACATGTGGAATCGGCTTGTGTTGAACAGGGTTAGTGGCACCACGTGTCACCGGCCTTGCATATGGAAATATGCCTAACTGATCAAAGGGAGTATGCTGCTGTGGTCGCAGCCACGGACTTGGGGTCACTGCCATTCAGGACACAGCTACACATGTGGGATTGGCTTGTGTTGAACAGGGTTAGTGGCACCACATGTTGCCGGCCTTGCATATGGAAACATGCCTCTCTGATCAAAGGGAGGATGCTGCTGTGGTCGCTGCCACGGACTTGGGGTCACTGCCATTCAGGACTCAGGACACAGTACACATGTGGGATCGGCTTGTGTTGAACATGGTTAGTGGCACCACGTGTCGCCGGCCTTGCATGTGGAAATATGCCTCACTGATCAAAGGGAGTATGCTGCTGTGGTCGCTGCCACGGACTTGGGGTCACTGCCATTCAGAACTCAGGACACAGTACACATGTGGGATCGGCTTGTGTTGAACAGGGTTAGTGGCACCACCTGTCGCCGGCCTTGCATATGGAAATATGCCTAAGTGAGCAAAGGGAGTATGCTGCTGTGGTCGCTGCCACAAACTTGGGGTTACTGCCATTCAGGACTCAGGACACAGTTACACATGTGGGATCGGCTTGTGTTGAAGAGGGTTAGTGGCACCACGTGCTGCTGGCCTTGCATATGGAAATATGCCTAACTGATCAAAGGGAGTATGCTGCTGTGGTCGCTGCTACGGACTTTGGGTCACTGCCATTTAGGACTCAGGACACAGTTACACATGTGGGATCGGCATGTGTTGAACAGGGTTAGTGGCACCACATGTCGCCGGCCTTGCATATGGAAATATGCCTAACTGATCAGAGGGAGTATGCTGCTGTGGTCGCTGCCACAGACTTGGGATCACTGCCATTCAAGACTTAGGACACAGTTACACATGTGGGATCGGCTTGTGTTGAACAGGGTTAGTGGCACCACGTGTCGCCAGCCTTGCGTATGGAAATATGCCTAACTGATCAAAGGGAGTATGCTGCAGTGGTCGCTGCCACGGACATGGGGTCACTGCCATTCAGGACTCAGGACACAGTTGCACATGAGGGATCGGCTTGTGTTGTACAGGGTTAGTGGCACCACGTGTCGCCGGCCTTGCATATGGAAATATGCCTAACTAATCAGAGGGAGTCTGGTGCTATGGTCGCTGCCATGGACTTGGGGTCAGGACTCAGTACACAGTTACACATGTGGGATCGTTCGGCTTGTGTTGAACTGAGTTAGTGGCACCACGTGTCGCCAGCTTGTGTTGAACAGGGTTAGTGGTACCATGTGTTGCAGCTTGCGTTGAATTCTGCCTGAATAAGTCCACGTGGTGATGACTTGTGGTGCAGTGAGTTAGTGGCACCTGAAGCACTCAGCGTGTGCGCACCCTGCGATGATGCGTGGTCCGGGCGGGCTTCACTGGTAGCAATGCCTTTACATGCTTTGAAAGACTCTTCATAGCAGCCAAAATCCCCAAGTAATTCCATTTCAGTCCTCCAAGGTTTGAAGAGTTGGAGAAGAGCTAAATAGAAAAACTCTCTCTTATCTGGAGTATCACAACTTAATTTCCTGTGAATAATCAAATTTCCTTTGGCATTCTTTAAGAAACATCCATCAGATCCAATTGCAGCATATTTCACTTTATATATTTTCTCTGTAACATTTTTTCTAAAACTATAATGTTGCAGTATTTCATATAGACATATGTTTTCCAGGTATGGACTTCTATTTGGATAGTATGCGATAAACAGGAATTGAGTTGTCTGCAACATATTGTATGTCCATATTTGCATTCCACATCTTCAAAATGACTGGATTGTAATCATTAATGTACTTTGATTCTTCTGTTCTTTTTATATTATAAGTATTTTTGGGTGATTTTCGAGTGATAGCATGCCTCATTACTGACATAAATCTGTTCACTCTTCCTTGCGATGTCTTGTGGTGCACTGAGTTAGTAGTACCTTTTCTGCTCAGCGTGTATGTACCCTGCGATGATGTGTTGTACGGGAGGGCCGCATTCGGAGCAATGTCTTTTGTCTATTGAATTCTGCCTCAGTAACACGACGTGTCGATGTCTTGTGGTGCACTGAGTTAGTAGTACCTTTGGCGTTCAGCGTGTACGTACCCTGCGATGATGCGCTGTCCGGGAGGGCTGCATTCGGAGCAATGTCTATTGTCTATTGAATTCTGCCTCAGTAAGGCGAAATGTCGATGTCTTGTGGTGCACTGAGTTAGTGGTACCTTTGGCGCTCAGCGTGCACGTACCCTGCGATGATGTGGTGTCCGGGAGGGCCGCATTCGGACCAATGTCTTTTGTGTATTGAATTCTGCCTCAGTAAGGCGACATGTCGATGACTTGTGGTGCACTGAGTTAGTGGTACCTTTGGTGCTCAGTGTGTACATACCCTGCGATGATGCGTTGTCCGGGGGGGCCGCAATCGGACCAATGTCTTTTGTCTATTGAATTCTGCCTCAGTAAGGCGACGTGTCGATGTCTTGTGGTGCACTGAGTTAGTAGTACCTTTGGCGCTCAGCGTGTACTTACCCTGCGATTAAGCGTTGTCCGGGAGGGCCGCATTCGGAGCAATGTATTTTGTCTATTGAATTGTGTCTCAATAAGGCCACGTGGCGATGACTTATGGTGCACTGAGTTAGTAGTACCTTTGGTGCTCAGCGTGTATGTACCCTGCGATGATGCGTTGTCCGGGAGGGCCGCATTCGGAACAATGTCTTTTGTCTATTGAATTCTGCCTCAGTAAAGCGACGTGTCGATGTCTTGTGGTGCACTGAGTTAGTGGTACCTTTGGCACTCAGCGTGTAAGTACCCTGCGATGATGCGTTGTCCGGGAGGGCCGCTTTCGGACCAATGTCCTTTGTCTATTGAATTCTGCCTCTGTAAGGCGACGTGTTGATGTCTTGTGGTGCACTGAGTTAGTGGTACCTTTGGCACTCAGCGTGTAAGTACCCTGCGATGATGCGTTGTCCGGGAGGGCCGCTTTCGGACCAATGTCCTTTGTCTATTGAATTCTGCCCCAGTAAGGCCATGTGGCGATGACTTGTGGTGCACTGAGTTAGTGGCATCTGAAGTACTCAGCGTGCGTGCACCCTGCGATGATGCGTGGTCCGAGAGGGCCGCACTGGGAACAATGTATCTTGCGTATTGCACTGCGTCATCTGCAATCGCTACTCCATCTGAATTGTGAGGCCTGCTGTATGCAATGTAGATCGAAGACAGTAGTCTGTACAGACATAAGTCTGCGGTGCTGTGCCGCTGGGTTCGCAGGGGGCCTGTGTCGAGGAGAGCCGCGTGGCACAGTCGTTGGTCTTCACAGTTCACAAGTGAACCACGCCCAGAGCCCTGCCCTATTTATTCACACTCATACGCTGAAGTGGCGTACGCCAGACCAGCCCACTCCGGTTACCCTTATGCTTGCAGGGGGGGACGATACAGCTACATGACTGAGATCGTCCCTAGTGTTTGACGTTAAATGGTTGGGTTCACTGTCCACAACACTACAAGCACCAGTAGTATTTGTGCACATGGAGAGGTGTGTGTTCTGCATACTGAGATGTGTCCAGCACATCACCGCTACACTTTGCATTGTGTGCATTGTTATTCATGGGTGAATTGCTTCCTTCACATATAGTTTGTTCACACCTGTCCCAATATTCAGCTATTGTGTGGCTGAGGGGCCATGACGTTTTCGACAAGTTCGCTGGCTTGTTCTGCGCTGTTTCAGTGGTAGAGGGGAGGGTCCTGGGGGTGGTGGTGGGTGTTGTGGCATTCTTGGGTTTCGGAGCTGCTTCATCAGTTGGTCTATAACATGTGTTGGTCTTCAGATGTGGCTCTGGGCAGGGCTCCCTTTCATACTGTATGTAGTTGTTAAAAAACAAGAAGACGTTAAATAATAAATAAAAAATATAAGAACAATGTTTAGGATATTAAAGTTACAAAATATCAATTTTTTTTCAAAATTTGTGAGAAAAACATAGGTTTTACGAACATTATAATTAGAAATTAGCATTTAAAAAACCTTTGAAATTCACTGAAAAAAACAAAAGGTTTCAGGCACGTTATAGTTAGAAATTAGCATTTAAAAAACCTTAGAAATTCACTGAAAAAACCATAGGTTTCAGGCACGTTATAGTTAGAAATTAGCATTTATAAAACCTTAGAAATTCACTGAAAAAAACATAGGTTTCAGGGACGTTATAGTTACCTGGACATAGTTTAGTGCAAATTTATTTATCGTGCAGAATGCCGCCATGACGCGTTACAGCCCGCCCGTGGGCCTTGATCACATGAAACAGTTAGGTATCTACCATTGGCTTTTATTGTGCAATTTTAAAAGCGTAACGATTGGCACATGTAATTCAAGCATGATTAACATAGAAAACAGACTCAAGGCTAAAACATCACGAGTCCTGCTTAGATGATAATGCAAATAAAGCTATATGTTCATCAAATCCTTAAAATCGATTTAAAAGACAATTCTGTCATAAAATTAAATCAGTTAAAAGGACAAAAACCATGCTTATATAAATGTAGTTATTATTATTATTATTAAAATTTTATAGAGCGCGTAGTCACCCTGAGGTATCCCAGCGCTAAAGATCCCTACCTCTGTGGGTTGGGCGGCTGAGAGGGGGGGACGGCAGGTTTCAGAAGGAGGAAGGTTAAAATTAAGGGAACAGGTGAGCTTTGACCCGTTTCCTGAAACGTAAGTAGTTGGGTTCTTTTCTCAGGTCTCGGGGGAGAGCGTTCCAGAGGCGAGCAGTGTGGACCGAGAAGCGTCTTCCACCCGAGCGGGCTTTCTTGAATCTGGGCATGATGATAAGGGACTCCTTGTCCGATCGAAGGGATCTTGGGGCTTTGTAAGATTTTATGAATTTTCTAAGAATCGGAGGGCCTTGATTCTGCAGTAACTTATGCGCCATGCATAAGACTTTGAAAATCACTCTTTCCCTCACTGGAAGCCAGTGAAGGAGCTTCAGAGCAGGTTTGGCTGAAGCTCTGGCCGGGGTGTTAGTGAGGATCCGGGCCGCCTCATTTTGGATTTTCTGAAGTTTATTTAGGGTTGCTTCAGGTGCGCCCAAGTAGATTGCGTTACTGTAGTCGAGCCTGGAAAGTATGAGGCCTTGGATAAGAAGTCTTTGCGATGTGGGTGGAAGTAGGGGCAGGATCTTTCTCATAGATTTCAGTAGTGCGAAGCAGGTACCGCTAAACACTGTTATAATAAAGTGAAGTTTTCAAAGTGCAAGTGCGAAATATGTGAAAAATAAGCTGTTGTAAAACACACAAATAATAATCATTGGACCAATTTCTTAATTGTATACTCTTGTTTGGTACCAAAATTCCTAAGAGGTTATATAAACGAACCATACCATTAGCATCTAATGATTGTTTATAAGTCAGTCACTGGAGCCACAGTGACTCTTTTTCTTTTTACTTTTTTTACTTTTTTACACAAATGGTAATAATGTTGGTTGTGGCGGTTCTCACTCAATGTCTGTTCTAATTGTATGCCACACAATTTGTTTTTAACATAATAACAGTTTAAATACCAGAATCTGAAATGTTTTCTTATACTTTCTCATTATCCTTATCATTGTGGATCATTTACAGTATTTGATATATTTATATTTATGAGCATAATTTAATGAAATTGAATGTGAGATATAAACATAGATCACATCAACACTCCCTAGTCCCTGTACACATAAATAAATAAATACACATGTAATAAATATATTATAAGCAACATAAATGCAATCCAAAATCGATAAAAATCTGCTTAAATATTCATATATGTCATAAATAGATATGTATAAAAATCCCACTAAAATGTCAATAAATCACGGGCTCGGGTACTGGTTAATGGGACCTTGTCCCGCGCGTTTACCATTGGACGGGGGACTGGGCAGGGCTGCCCGCTCTCGCTCCTCCTCTTCGCCCTGGCGATGGAGCCCCTGGCTGTGCTGGTTCGGTCGGACCCTGCTCTCCATGGCTGGAGCTGGCCGGGTATGGTCCTCAATAAAATTGCTCTGTATGCGGACGATGTCCTTCTTTATCTCTCGGATCCGGCTGTCTCGGGGCCTCGAGTGCGCCGGACTCTCCGTCGGTTCGGACAGGCGTCCGGTCTCCGCCTAAACTCCGGGAAATCTGTATTGGTTCCACTACACCCCTCGAGGGAATGTTTCGATTTGCAGTCAGACATCCCCATCCGGAGACTATCCTTTAAATACCTGGGGATCTGGGTTACCCTACTCCTGGAACTTTGCTGGGCCCTTAACGTAGCCCCCGTGGTTAATAAGGCCAGATCTGACATGGCAAAATGGCAATCACTCCCGTTGAACCCGCTGGGGAGGATTGCTCTTTATAAGATGATGATCCTCCCTAGGTTTCTATACATGCTGCAAAACACGCCCTGCTCCTTTCCCCGCCCTTGGTTTCGAGACCTAGACAAGACCGCGACCAAATTTCTCTGGGGTGGGGGTAGGCCCCGGTTGGCTTTAGACCGCTGCCGGGTTACTTCTTATGATGGTGGCCTGAGCATGACAAATCTCTACCTGTACTATCTCGCGACGCGGTTGCTGGTGGTCCATGATTGGTTTTCAGGAGGCTGGGACGATCCGGCTTATAGACTGGAGGTGCGGCTCACCGGGTTCCCCTCTATTCAAGGCATGCTCTATGGAGCGACGATCCCTCGTCGGAGGTCGTGCAGGCTCCCTTTCTGGCATGGCGTGCCGCCCTACGGCACACCCGCTGGTCAAAGGTGCTGAACCGGGTTACGCCGCTCTGGCATGGCGGGTGGCTGCGGGAGGTGTCGGGGCTTGACGGGTTCCGTGCCTGGGATCTTCTGGGGATCTCCTGCTTGGGAGATGCCTGGCGGGGGAGCCATATATGCTCCTTCCAAGAGCTCCGGAGCCGGTTTTCTTTACATCCCATGCAATTCTATAGGTATCTCCAGCTACGCCACGCGCTCCAGTCTCATGTACCTCTGGACTCCAGACTCCCCGCCCATAGCCTGAGGCTCAGGTGATGCTGGGATGTTTGGGGAGGGGAGGCATATCCCGTATTTATCGGTCCCTGGTCAACAACACCCCGGTGGATTGGAACGGACTGAAGCAGCGTTGGGAGGCCTGGATGGGTCCCCTGGACGAACACGACTGGAGGGACACCCTTATGGCTCCCAGGACGATCACCACATCGGCTAGACTGCGACTTATTCAGCTTTATTATCTCCACACGGCTTACCTGACCCCGGAACGTCTGTTTCGAGCGGGCCTGTGCCAGGTGGCTTCATGCGCTCAGTGCGGGGGGGAGCCAGCAGACTTCTTTCATATGGTCTGGTCTGGCCCCTGCTTGGATAGCTTCTGGGCCGAGATTGAAACTGAGGTCCTGGGGTGGGAGGTTCCCCATGACCCGCGACTAGCGCTGCTGGGGATCACGGATGGGCTGGATGGCTCCCGTAATGAGAAGTTCTTCCTAACTACGGCTCTGGTGGTGGCCAAAAGGGATATCGCGGCCGCCTGGAAGCAGATGGACCCGCCCAGTGAGGCTAAATGGAGGAGAGGGGTGGATTGGTGTGTACGCGGCCCGGGGTTGCCCCAAAAAGTTTCGCAGAATATGGGGAAAATGGCTTGGGGGCCTAGTTTAGGAGAAGGAATACATGGGGTGGGAGTGGAGGGGAGGGGATGGGGGGACTGCTCATGCAATTGTTTATCACTGCTTATCTGACAGGTCTTGTTGATGCCACGTTACTCAAATTGATGTATGTCCTTCTTGATTCGGCTGTTGGTGTGAAAATAAAAACTTGTTTATCAAAAAAAAATGTCAATAAATAATCCATAAATACACCTAAAATCCACAGTCAATAAAATCTCATAAAATATTAAATTCAAGGTGTTATAAAATCTGCAAATTTTGAATTGTAAACAAATCGACAATTTTTAGGGAAATCTATAGAGATGTAAAAAGATCTTCTGTCACATTTAGACCTGATGGATGTTTCGTATTGAGATCCAAGACATATCTCGTTTCCAACTGGCGTAATCTATGTTCGCTATTGCCACCTCTTCTACTTGCTGGAATTGAATCTATGACAAAATACCTGAGCTCTCTACTCTTTGATTCATGTTTGGCTTTAAAATAACGAGCCACCGGATATGTATTATCCTGGTTATTTATTGGCCTTAAGTGCTGTAAAATCCGTTTGTGAACTTGAAGCTTAGTTCTTCCTACATAAAGTAGGTTGCATTGGCATGATAATACATAAATTGCAAACTCTGTTTTACATGTAAGTAATTTAGATATTTTGTGTTTCTTCTCACTGAAGGGAGTAGTGTAAAATGTTTTATTCACTCCCTGTAGACAAGCCTTACATGTTTTGCATTTAAATAAAAACAAGTGTGGGTTTGTAGCCAATTAGTATAATCTATAACTTCAGGACTTGTTTTAACTAAGTCATCTCTCATAGAGTGACTCCTACTGTAGGTTATAGATGGTCTTTTAGGTAATTTAGAACCAATTACTGGGTCACTGAGAACCATGGGCCAGCTGCGAAATATTATAGATTCAATCTTTCTGCGTTGTTGGCTATGTTGTATTATGATTCCAAATTCCTTTTCTGTTTCATCAGTCTGTATTAATGCTCTATCATGATTGGTTTCAGTTCTAAACTTTTTCTCCAAGAGCAACTCATGTCTGCTTCTGCGCATAGATTTATTGATTGCATTATCAATGGTCTGTTCTGAGTAACCCCTTTCTCTAAACCTCAATTTGCTTTTACTCTGTGCTTGTATAAGGTCACCTTCCATGCTATGAATACGCCTCAGCCGAAGCATTTCACCATAGAGGATACTGGTTATTAGGTGTTTCACATGGGAGCTACTTGCGTGTAATGTAGAGTTTCCAGCAGTTTTTTTGCGAAATAATTTAGTAATTATTTTATTGTCCTCTACATATATCTCTGTATCCAAAAAGCTCACTGTGGAACTATTGATATCTGCAGTGAAGTGTAAATTCAAGTCATTTACATTGATAGCTCGTACAAATTCATGAGCCTCACCCTTGCTGCCATCCCATATAACAAACAAATCATTGATAAAGCGCAGCCATAATTTGACATGAGATTTTACTTTCTCGTGGTGTTCTGTCATGAGGCCAGCTCCTTCCACCAGCCCATGTGTAAACATGCATAGCTGAGAGAGAAGCTGGCCCCCATCGCAACACCCCTTACTTGTCTATAGAGTAAATTATTAAACATGAATACGTTGTGTTTAAGACAAAATTCAATCCTTTCTAGAAGCATTTTCTTGTGTTCACTTGTAGTACCCATTGATTTGTCCAAGAAAAAATCAAGTGCTCTTAAACCATCAGCGTGTTGGATGCTTGTATATAGTGAAACAACATCAAGTGCGATAAAGTGGTAGCCATTTTTCCATTCAAAATCTTTAATTTTTCTCAAGAAGTCACTAGTATCACTTACATACGATAGTAGGGCCTTGACTAGATTCTGTAAAAAGAAGTCTATATATTGTGATGTATGTTCAAGACATCCATTCCTTGCAGATATTATAGGTCTGCCATGTGGGTTTTTAGAGTCTTTGTGAAGTTTGGGCAAAAAAATAAATCGTGGGTACCACTGGATGATTATTCTTCACTTCTACATCCACTAATTCTTCAATAGACCTTGGCATAGATATATATGAAAAATATTTAAACTTTACAGAAACACACATTCACTGACCATGTCATGAGTGATGTAAAATGTAACGTCATCACGTGCATTGCGGGCACGCGAGTTATAGTTAGCTCAACTAACTATAACGGGCAAATTTCTCTGGTTTTATATGAGTCCAATGTCCAAGTAACTATAACGTCCCTGAAACCTATGGTTTTTTCACCAAAGGGGAAGAATTGAGGACTACCGCTCCCAGCATGCTGTTCACTGGAGAACACATGCATCAGAAGGGGAAAAGATGTTGGCAGTCCAGTTCTGGTGTTCCAACTTGCCTCTCCCTATGAATAAGGTGCAGGGGTGCACTGAAATGCGTCAGGGACATCATTTGCGGGTCCGTAGAGCCGCTGCTGTGTCAATAAAGTTCAAGTTGAACAATTCCTCACGGAGTGCGTCTTTAAAGCTCGGAGGCTTTTGGGAACATGTTTGAACACGGCAGCTCCGGCCGTGGAAGATTGCACCGCTGCTAATACCGAAGAGCGTTCTGTGTGGCTGTAAATCATTGCAGCCTGTTCCAGCGTGAGGAATATTTACAATTTTGGCAGTGGCAGTATGGCCCGAGGCTCACTGGAGGGCCGTAAGATAATTAATACGAACACTGGCAGAATAATTGTTGTTGGACATCGGACCCACCAAAGGGGAAGAATTGAGGACTACCGCTCCCAGCATGCTGTTCACTGGAGAACACATGCATCAGAAGGGGAAAAGATGTTGGCAGTCCAGTTCTGGTGTTCCAACTTGCCTCTCCCTATGAATAAGGTGCAGGTGTGCACTGAAATGCGACAGGGACATCATTTGCGGGTCCGTAGAGCCGCTGCTGTGTCAATAAAATTCAAGTTGAACAATTCCTCACGGAGTGCGTCTTTAAAGCTCGGAGGCTTTTGGGAACAGGGTGTGCGCATAGTGAAAAACCAGAAAAAAAAATAAAAAATAAATACATAACTTAGCATTTAAAAAACCGTACAAATTCACTGAAAAAACCATAGGTTTCACACACGTTATAGTTAGGAATTATCATTTACAAAACCTTGCAAATTCACTTAAAAAACCATAGGTTCCACACATGTTATAGTTAGCTGTACATTTCACTCGTAAAAAACCAATGAAATTCCACGTTATAGTTAGATCAGGTAACTATAACTTGCGCGACCGCAATCCACAATGTGTAATTTCAGATGTCATCATTGATTTCATGAGTGCTGTCACTGACCATGTCATGAGTGATGTACTATGTGACGTCATCAGCAGTTTATTGTGGGCGCGCAAGTTATAGTTACATGATCTAACTATAACGTGGAATTTCATTGGTTTTTTACGAGTGAAATGTACAGCTAACTATAACATGTGTGAAACCTATGGTTTTTTAAGTGAATATATATATATATACATACATACAAACATACATATATATTCACTGAACATGTCATTTCAGATATCATCAGTGATGTTATCAGTGATGTCACTGACCATGTCATGAATGATGTAATATGTGACATCACCAGCAGTGCATTGCAGGGGCGTGAGTTTTAGTTAGCTCAACTAACTATAACAGGCAAATTTCTCTGGTTTTGTACCAGTGAAATGTCCAACTAACTATAACGTCCCTGAAACCTATGGATTTTACAGTGAATTTCTACGTTTTTTTAAAGGCTAATTTCTAACTGTAACGTCCCTGAAACCTATGGTTTTTTCAGTGAATTATAAAGGTTTTTTAAATGATAATTTCTAACTAGAACATCCCTGAAACGTATATTTTTTTCAGTGAATTTCAAAGGTTTTTTAAATGCTAATTTCTAACTATGAGGTCCCTGAAACGTATGGTTTTTCAGTGAATTTCTAAGGTTTTTTAAATGCTAATTTCTATCTATAACATCCCTGAAACCTGGGATTTTTTCATAAAATTTCTGAGGATTTTTTAAATGCTAATTTCTAACTATAACATCCCTGAAACCTGTGGTTTTGTCAGTGAATTTCTAAGATTTTTTAAATGCTAAGTTCTAACTACACCTAGATAGGTAAGACATGTGCAGAAAGGTTAAGAAAGGCACAGAAAGAATCAAGAGAAGTGCAGAAAGAAGAAAGAAAGAGAAGTACAGAAAAAGGCAAGAAAAGTGCAGAAAAAAGCAAGAGAAGTGCAAAAAGAGGAAGGAAGGTGCAAGAGAAGTGCGGAAAGAAGCAGGAGAGGCACAGAAAGAAGCAAGAGAGTTGCAAAATGAAGAGAGTGAGGTGCAGAAAGAGGAAGAAAGGCACAGAAAGAAGAAAGAGAGGTGCAGAAAGAGACAATAGAGGTGCAGAAAGAAGAAGAAGGGTGCAGAAAGAGGCAAGAAAATTGCAGAAAAAGGAAGAAAGGTGCAGAAAGAAGCAAGAGAAGCTCAGAAAGAAGCAAGAGAGGTGCAGAAAGAAGCAAGAGAGGTACAGAAAGAAGAGAGTGAGGTACAGAAAGAGGCAAGGGAGGTGCAGAAAGAGGCAAGAGTTGAGTAGAAAGCCAAGTACAGAAAGAAGAGAGTGAGGTGCAGAAAGAAGCAAGAGAGGTGCAGAAAGAGGCAAGAGAGATACAGAAAGAGGCAAGAGAGGTGTATAAAGAGACAAGGCTGGTGCAGAAGGAGGCAAGAGAGGTGCATAAAGAGGCAAGAGAGGTGCATAAAGAGGCAAGAGGGGTGCAGAATGAAGAGTGAGCTGCAGAAAGAGGGAAGAGAGATGTAGAATGAGGCAAAGAGGTGCAGAAAGAAGAGAGTGAGTTGCAGAAAGAGGCAAGAGTGGTATGGAAAGAGGTAAGAGGTGTAGAAAGAGTCAAGAGAGGTCCAGAAAGAGGAAGAAAGGTACAGAAAGAAGCAAGTGAGCTGCAGAAAGAGGCAAGAGAAGAGTAAAAAGAGTCAAGAGAAGTGCATCAAGAGGCAAAAGAGGTGCAGAAAGAAAAGGACATGTTCAGAAAGAGGCAAGAGAGGTGCAGAAAGAGGCAGGAGAGGTGCAGAAAGAAGAGAGTGAGCTGCAGAAAGAACCAAGAGAAGTGCAGAAAGCGACATGAGAGGTGCAGAAAGAGGCAAGAGAGGTTCAGAAAGAAGAGTGTGAACAGCAGAAAGAGGGAAGAGAGGTGCAGAAAGAGGCAAAAGCGATGCAGAAAGAAGAGAGTGAGCTACAGAGAAAGGTAAGAGAGGTGCAGAAAGAAGCAAGAAGCTAAAAGACCGCGAGGCAGCAGCCTCAGAGATGTTTGACAATGTACCCCTAGCCAGCAATGTGTTTCATCAATCGGGGGCCAATGTCACTAAAACAAATGATGATTTGAAAAGCAAAATGAAAGTGTTGGAAAAGTTGATGCGCGGAGATCAGGGAAAATGGTGGGAAAACAGGGAAAGGAGGTGGCCTAGCGATCATTTTCAGAGACTGCTATAAGTGCCGTAGCACCCCTAACACACTACCTGATTGCAAAAGTCTTTCTTTTGTCATTGACTTTTCCCCCACCAGCACGTTCTCCGGTATACTCGTATACCGCCCACCCGGTACGTTAGGACAATTCACCAATAACCTTCCCCCCATCATTGCTAGCCTGGCCTGTAGCTCATCCAATTTTACACTTCTAGGCGACCTCAACATCCATTTCGATAACATCCTGGACCACACTGCCTCAGAACTATCCTCAAGTCTATCTGCACTACAAATGACACAACTAGTCTCCAAACCTACCCACATCAAGGGCCATCTACTTGACCCTGTATTTAGTAACAGTGAAGACCTCTCTGTAGGAATCCCCTCTCCTCTTCCCTGGTCGGATCACTTTTTGATTCCCCTATTATGGGCTACCGCCGTCTCCCATCCTCCCATCAACACCGACACTCGTAGAGATCGCAACTGGTCTAAGCTTCCTTTAGAAAAATGGCAGGCAGCCCTCGAAACCTCCAGACCTCCCTACAATACCAACCCCACCATAGCATACGTGGACTACAATCAGTGGATTTCGGACTCACTTGACTCTGTGCTCCCCATGAAATGCACCACAATTAAGCGCTCTACAAAAACCGCTCCCTGGTACTCCACCGAACTGCGGGACCTGAAACGCCAATGCAAAAAACTAGAAAGGCAGTGGCGGCTGGACTACTCTTCATTCAGGAAAACCGCCTACAGACAAGCGATCCGAACCTACAAAAATGAGATAAAAAATACCCAATCCACTTTCTTTGAAGACAAAATTAACGCAGCTGTTTCCCAACCAAAAGAAATCCATCGTATTGCAAAAACCCTCCTCAAACTCCCGGACAAACCTTTTAACACTATTAATACACAAACCCGTTGTAATGACTTGGCTGAGTTCTTCCACCAAAAAATTCAAACCATCTATACCTCTTTTTCCCCCACCTTGACCGACCCAACCCCTCCTTTACCCTCCGAGCTAGGATCCCAGCCCCGGCCCACCTTTGATTCCTTTCCCCCTCTTAACCCCTCCACGCTAGAACCCTTTCTGTGCCAGGTAAAATCTGGCTCCCCCAATGACCCAGCACCTCCACGCACCTTGCTGACTGCTACTGGGAACTTCCTCCCCACCATACTCAACCTACTTAATGCGTCCCTATCTACTGGCAGCGTCCCGCCTCCCTGGAAGCGTGCTATGGTCAAGGCCCTTCTGAAAAAACCTAATCTAGACCCAGACAACCCCACTAATTATCGCCCAATATCTTTGCTGCCATGGCTGAGCAAAATTCTGGAAAAATATGCCAACACCATTCTGGCAAAATTCCTTGAAACCAACCACTTACTCGACCCCTCCCAGACTGGACTCCGGCCCATGCATGGGACCGAAACCGCCCTAGTCGCAGTAACGGAGGAAGCCAAAAACATCCTGGACCAGGGAGGGTGCGCGGCAATCATCCTTCTCAACCTAAGCGCAGCCTTCGACACTGTTAGCCATAATATCCTCTTACATGGACTCACCAACTCAGGAGTCTCAGGGATTGCATTGGACTGGCTCAAATCCTTTCTTTCCGACCGCTACTTCCAGGTCTTCAAGGGAGATTTTACCTCCCCGGATAAACCCCTCGGCTGCGGAGTGCCACAGGGCTCCTCCTTAAGCCCTACCCTGTTTAACATATACATGAGCCCCCTAGCTAAGACAGTTCGCCCTCATGGAATAAAAATCGTCACCTACGCCGACGATACTCAGCTAGTGGTGGCTCTCAATCAATCCTCCACCCCACATAACAGCATGAGGGACTTCCTCGAGGAGGTGACCAAATGGATGACCTCATCATGCCTCAAACTCAACGGGCACAAAACCGAATTGATACTCTTAGGCAAACCCTCTCCGCTCCCTATCACCCTATCATGGCCGACCTCTCTCGGCCCTGCCCCCACCCCTAAGGACAAAATAAAGAGCCTTGGCATCTGGCTGGACAAGTCCCTCAATTTTAATCACCAAGCAGTTAAACTGTCAGTCACCTGCTTTGGTCTACTCCGGCTCCTGCGGAAGATTCTCCCCCTATTGCCGCCCCAACCACGGCAGATAATGGTTCAGGGTCTCATTCTGTCTCAACTAGATTTCGGGATATTCTAAATAACAAGAGCAACCCTTATGTCCTTGTGAACCGGGTAGGTACGAAGCACAAAACAATATTCACAAGGAACTCATTTGAAAACAATGATTCATAATTTGTGACTTCATTTGTCACTCTGAATTAATCACAACCTAGTTTCTGAAATATGACTTTTCTTCACAAAAACCATACCAAATCAATTGTAAATCAACATTCATAGTAAGCCCACACAAAAAACCTATTTCCTTTTTAATTATACCTAACCTCAGCTGAGGTAGGTGTTGTTTAATCTAAGGTTTGTTTATATCACAGACTTTTTATCAAAAATGCATATATACGCAATTTAAATTGCTCTTAACATTTATAGGGATGTGTGACCCCAAGTGAAAAACCATAACCTATTACAATGCTTATGTGTGACAAGGTGAAAAGAAGAATTAAAAGGTTATTGGGAAATTATACAAGGACAGACTTGTTACAATTACAAATGATTTAGTCAGAACTGTCTCTTTTATATGTTGTCGACGGCGTTTCGACCCACTCTAGATACCGGGTCTCTTCAGGACTGTATTTCTGGGGACAATAAGAGGCACACCTATGTCCATGTAGGATCCAGTATGTGGCGATAAGTGGAAGAGATGAATATCTCCCAACTCCAATCCACTGTCTCAGATCGTATCTGACGAATAATATGTCGGAATGTTCCAGTACAAATTCACTGAGAATAGTTTATTTCTTAACGCGGTGATTTTTAGTCTCGTTCGCCCGTCCTCTCGAATAACTTGGAGGAGATATTTTATATATGTTCGGTTACTACCGTGAATAGTAACTCAAGACGTCTCCCATTTAATGCAGACGCCCGTCTCACAATCGAGATGTCACTGCAACGGACACAGAAACCAGGATACCGAAACTAGATTTCGGGAACGCTCTCTATCTGGGGGCCCCCCAATCCACCCTGCGCAAGCTCTAAACTCTTCAAAACTGCGCTGCCCAAACCCTGCTCCTGATACCCCGTAGACTCTCCATCAAACCTGGCCTAAGGAACCTCCACTGGATCCCGGTCAGGGAGAGCATCGATTTCAAGGCCCTATGTATTGCTCATCGAGCTTTCTGGAAAACCGGGGCTGCCATCAACCACTCACTTATCACCCCCTGCAAACCCACCAGACAGCTCAGGTCAGCCTCCTCCTTCCTCGCCACGGTACCCAGGATTAAGAAAACCAGGTGTGGAGGCCGCTCCTTCTCCTGTAACGCGGCCATCCTATGGAACTCCATTCCCCTTTCTCTTCGTTCTGAGCCCAACCTTCTGCGGTTCCGCAAGCAACTAAAAACCCTGCTTTTCAACAGATCAGTATAATCCCTTAAGCCCACTACCCACATGTTTGGTCCGTAGAGCTAGGACGCCTCAGGGTAGCTACCGCGCTCTATAAATGGTCTTTTCATTTCATTTCATTTCACATAAATCACTTCAACGGTACTTGGACGTAGGGAGAATTCTGAGAGGGTTGTGCATTTTAACTGCGCCTAGCTATGAGCAGCCCAATCCAGAAATGATGAAGGAATGGGCCCAATGCAATCTGGACTCATCGAGGAGATTAGTTGAAATATTAGTTAAATATGCGGAAATCGATAGGACTATGCTTCAACTCCGCATTGAAAAACTGTCTGATGAAATCACTGCCATGTGTCTCTCTGATGAAACTGCCAAATTAAAAAATGAAATGACTATCCGTTTGCGCAAAGAAGAGGATAAAAAAAAAAGAACGAAAAGCGTTCAAATTCCACTGAGACCGAGTGGATTATGAATGCGGCCGTATCTTTACATTCTCACGGAAATACGAAGCTATGAAGTCATCCAAATATGCCGCCTCCAATGCCCAAGAATCTGGAACCTCCGTGAACAGACAGGCCACGGCGGATACGTCCAACTCGGATCTCAGCTCGGCACTTGAAAGTGAAGCCGAGGGAAACCCGAGTAGACCTCTGCCCAGCGGGATCCGTGTCACACCATCACCCGCAGAAAAGCTGAATTTTTTAGTGGAAGAACGGAAAGCAACCCTCCGACCACGGCCCCAGAAACAACAAGCAGGCAGAGGAGAAATTACAGGAGGAGGCGATAGGCAGGAAAACGAGAGAGCACCGCACAGCAACAACAAAAAATGCGGGAGGGGCTGGTGGAACCGCCGATAAATACGCTTGAGGAAAAGAAAAGAACTGTGATTAATCTATCTGAAGCTGTGCTCAATCAAGCGGAAATACAAATACTGGCCCTCGGCTTGTCTTTTTGCAATGAATCCAATTTCGATTATCCCAATACAAGAGCAGGAGCTGCTACAACTTTCGAAAATTCTCCAGAAATAGAGGAATTCAGACATACCATGTTCCCAACTGACCAATCATTGTTACAAGTTCTAACGGATTTACATCAGGAAAATCAAAATGTGGAAGAGGATGTGCTTTCTCCTACCCTGATTACTAACACTTTGGCCACACAAGACATTCACAGCAGAAATACTCCCTTCAAAAAGAAATCAAAGTTTACTCCAATATTATTAAGAGATGATATTGACATTTTTAGTGAAAATGTTACAACTGAAATCAAATCTTTAAATTATAAAATTTCCAACTCAAGGAAGAAAATCACTAATAAAAACAGACAATACTATCAACTTATCAACAAATTACAAACAGACAAAAATGTCATAGTGAGAAACTCGGACAGAGGGGGGAATGTAGTTCTGTGGTCAAGGAAGGACTACATGTGGGAAGCAATGTCTCAGTTTAACAACAGATCATGCTATCGGCTCAGTAATTCAGTGGCATTAAGGGAAACTGCCAATGACTTTTATGCGAAACTGGTGGCTAGGAAGAGCGCGGGATTGTTAACTATGGACGAATATCAGTTTATTAGAAATGACCATCCAACCATCCCCAACATCTATTTCATCCCCAAAATTCACAAAAATGCCTCCAAGCCACCAGGCAGGCCCATTATATCTGCAAGAGCAAGTTTATTAGAAAATGCTTCCAAATATATAGACTTTTTTCTCCAAGAATGGGTGCAAGGTCTACCATCCTACATTTACTAGTGACTTTTTATGCAAAATAAAGGACTTTCAATGAAACCAACAATTTTACCTTTTAACTTTGGATGTATCCTCCCTGTACACTTGTATTAATCACAAAGATGGTCTTCGTGCTGTGGAATTTTATTTTAACCAAAACAAGGCAACTTGCCCCCAACACGATGTTATGCTGCTGAATATGATCAGTTTTTGTTTAAATAATAATATTTTTTTATTTGACAAAATGCTTTATCAGCAAATGCGGGGCGTTGCCATGGGAGCCATCTTCTCCCCCAGCTACGCCTGTCTATTTATGGGCTGGTGGGAGGAGCTGGTTCTCAAGGGCACACACAGAAGGGATTTTGATGACCATGTGAAAATGTACTATAGATACATAGACGATTTATTTATTGTGTGGGATGGATCAAAAGAGCAAGCTATGAATTTTGTCACCAAAATTAATGAAAATTATGTTCATCTAAACTTCACTTCCACCATAAGTAATCTAAAAATCAGTTTCCTTGATGTTGAGGTCTATATTAACAAAGGCAAATTGGAAACCGGGCTTTACAGAAAGGAAACTGCGGGAAATGCGGTACTACATTTTTCCAGTTTCGATCCTCGACATCTTGTACATAGTGTCCCCTATGAGGAAATGTTACTCCTAAAAATAATTTTCAGTAACCAAAAAGACCTGGCACAAGCCCAACAGCAAAGCAAGAATAGATTTTTGGCCAGAGGGTATCCCCTCAAGACCATACAAGAAGCAATTAACAAAACCCACAAGTTGGTCAGAAATGAACTTTTAATTCCCAAGAAATCCAGAAAAGAGATGCAGACCAAAAATCCTAGCCCCGAGGGCTTGAGACTTATCACTACCTATAGCGCCCAAGAAAAATCCATTTAAAAAATTGTATATAAAAATTGGGCTCTGGTCAAAAGTGATCCCGTTATAGGTCATGAGCTTCCTATAAAACCCAGTATCACTTACAAAAGGGCTCCCTCAATGCACAATAGTTTAGTCTCTAGCAGTCCCGAATCATCCAATTTTACTAACCGGTTGGCTGTCCCTAACGGATTCACTAAGTGCAAGGTGTGCAAAGCATGTCAATATGGTACCAATAAAAAAAGTTATTGCACTGCTTTTAGCAAGCAAGAGGTAAAAATCAACAAACCTTTGCATTGCAAAACTGAGTTTGCGATATATGTTCTTGAATGCACATGCCCACTCAAATATATAGGCAGTACCAAATTACCAGCGAACAAAAGAATCCTGCAACACATCAGGGCCATCAACAATAACGACCCCACTTATCCCTTCGACAGGCATTTTTCAGAAGTCGACAATAATAATCTAAAGGACTTCTCATACCATGTGATAGATGCCATACCCAAGACCAAACGAGGCGGTGACAGGGAATATCTGCTGAGAAAACTCGAAACTCGCTATATCCTTAATATGGATAGCCAGTCTCCGGGAGGGCTCAATAATACTGAGGATTTATATACCTGTTTATAAATTGACTGGATCTGTCCCTAGAGTCCGCGCGTCCTTTTCCCAATTTGAATAAACTGTATTATATTCAAGCCTTCATATGAAATCTGTTTAGTTCCATGTACTGTATTTACGCTGTCCCATAACCAATCTATTTATGTTTCCAACTGAAAAGCTTTTTATTGAAACCAATGAGACGTACATTCTTGATGTAAATTGAGGCTTCTAAATCACCTGAACCAGTTAACATAATGGTTTATCACACTACACTAAGATGCACTTTATCTTCCAACACACAAGGGTTTTTGTTAATTTTTTAAGATGAATAGGATGATAGGTGAATTATAGCTATATCGTAGGTAATACAGAGCACTTTATTAAGTATGTTCAAAACTGAAGGTTGCATGCTTTCAATTATTGTTTTTGAAGTTCTGCATTTATGCCAGTATAATTCCGTTCAAGTCCTGGATTAATCCTGACATTGTTTGCATCTTATTAATACCTTTGTACGTGCCCACGGGAAAACAATGACACTTTTAGATTTGAATATTTATTAATGTTTTTATAACTTTAAAAAAAGTTTTTAGATGACATTTTAATTATTTAATGTTCAAATATATTTAAGGTTATTTATTTATTTTTTAACCGTTTAAATCAAATTGTGACTATTTCTTTTTGGATTTTGAAATGTATGTTTGGCATTTAACATTTAAAACAAATGGTATTTATATATGCTGCTTGGAGGAAAACACGGAGTGCTACTTCAAACAAATGAAAGTATGTAAATGTTTCTTCTATGTGTATCACACATCATCAATCACGTGCAAAAATGTAGCAATTTAAATGGTCTATCGACAATGATGGCATTGTCATGTGATCAAGGTCCTTTCAGGACCAAAACACGTAATGGCCGACATTAAAAAGCTATCCTAAGCACATAAATCTGGGTCCGTGTCTGCTTTGCCGAAAAAGAAATTGAACGGGAGGTCGAAAGGTGACAAGCAGCTTCCTCGATGACGCCACCAGCAGTGCATTGCGGCGGCGTGAGTTTTAGTTAGCTCAACTAACTATAACAGGCGAATTTCTCTGGTTTTGTACCAGTGAAATGTCCAACTAACTATAACGTCCTTGAAACCTATGGATTTTACAGTGAATTTCTACATTTTTTTAAAGGCTAATTTCTAACTATAACGTCCCTGAAACCTATGTTTTTTTCAGTGAATTATAAAGGTTTTTTTAAATGATAATTTCTAACTTGAATGTACCTGAAACGTATGTTTTTTTCAGTGAATTTCAAAGGTTTTTTAGATGCTAATTTCTAACTATAAGGTCCCTGAAACTTATGGTTTTTCAGTGAATTTCTAAGGTTTTTTAAATGCTAATTTCTATCTATAACATCCCTGAAACCTGGGATTGTTTCAGTATATTTCTAAGGTTTTTTAAATGCTAATTTCTACCTATAACATCCCTGAAACCTGTGGTTTAGTCAGTGAATTTCTAAGGTTTTTTAAATGCTAATTTCTAACTACACCTAGATAGGTAAGACATGTGCAGAAAGATTAATAAAGGCACAGAAAGAATCAAGAGAAGTGCAGAAAGAAGCAAGAGAAGTACAGAAAAAGGCAAGAAAAGTGCAGAAAAAGCAAGAGAAGTGCAAAAAGAGGAAGAAAGGTGCAGAAAGAAGCAGGAGAAGTGATGAAAGAGGCAAGAGAGGTACAGAAATAAGCAAGAGACATGCGGAAAGAAGCAAGAGTTGCAAAATGAAGAGAGTGAGGTGCAGAAAGAGGAAGAAAGGCGTAGAAAGAGGCAAGTGAGGTGCAGAAAGAGGCAAGAGAGGTGCAGAAAGAGGCAAGAGAGATGCAGAAAGAGACAAGAGAGGTGCAGAAAGAGGCAAGAGCTGTCCCGATAGAGGAAGAAAGGTGCAGAAAGAGGCAAGAAAATTGCAGAAAAAGGAAGAAAGGTACAGAAAGAAGCAAGAGAAGCGCAGAAAGAAGCAAGAGAGGTGCAGAAAGAAGCAAGAGAGGTGAAGAAAGAAGAGAGTGAGGTGCAGAAAGAGGCAAGACAGGTGCAGAAAGAGGCAAGAGAAGTACAGAAAGAGGAAAGAGAGGTGCAGAAAGAGGCAAGAGTTGAGTAGAAAGCCAAGAGAGGTGCAGATAGAGGCAAGAGAGGTGAAGAAAGAGGCAAGAGAGGTGCAGAAAGAGGCAAGAGAGATATAGAAAGAGGCAAGAGAGGTGTATAAAGAGACAAGACTGGTGCAGAAAGAGGCAAGAGATGTGCATAAAGAGGCAAGAGGGATGCAGAATGAAGAAAGTGAGCTGCAGAAAGAGCGAAGAGAGGTGTAGAATGAGGAAAGGAGGTGCAGAAAGAAGAGAGTGAGTTGCAGAAAGAGGCAAGAGAGGTATGGAAAGAGGTAAGAGGTGTAGAAAGAGTCAAGAGAGGTACAGAAAGGGGAAAAAAGGTACAGAAAGAAGCAAGTGAGCTGCAGAAAGAGGCAAGAGAAGAGTAAACAGAGTCTGGAGAGGTGAATCAAGAGGCAAGAGAGGTACAGAAAGAAAAAGACATGTTCAGAAAGAGGCAAGAGAGGTGCAGAAAGAGGCAGGAGAGGTGCAGAAAGAAGAGAGTGAGTTGCAGAAAGAGGCAAGAGAGGTGCAGAAAGAGGCAAGAGAGGTACAGAAAGAAGCAAGAGAGGTACAGAAAGAAGAGAGTGAGCTGCAGAAAGAACCAAGAGAAGTGCAGAAAGAGACATGAGAGGTGCAGAAAGAGGCAAGAGAGGTTCAGAATGAAGAGAGTGAACAGCAGAAAGAGGGAAGAGAGGTGCAGAAAAAGGCAAGAGAGGTGCACAAAGAAGAGTGAGCTACAGAAAAGGTAAGAGAGGTGCAGAAAGAAGCAAGAGAGGCGCAGAAAGAAGAGAGTGAGCTGCAGAATTAAGCAAGAGAGGTGCAGACAGAGGCAAGAGGTGCATAAAGAGGCAAGAGAGGTACAGAAAGAGGCAAGAGAGGTACAGAAAGATGCAAGAGAAGTGTAGGAAGATGCAAGAGTGGTGCAGAAAGAGGCAAGAGAGGTGCAGAAAGAGGCAAGAGGGGTGCAAAAGAGGCAAGAGAGGTTCAGATAAAAGAGAGTGAGCTGCAGAATGAGGGAAGAGTGGTGCAGAAAGAGGCAAGAGAGGTGCAGAAAGAAGAGAGTGAGCTGCAGAAAGAGGCAAGAGAGATGCAGAAAGAGGCAAGAGACATGCAGAAAGAGACAAGAGACAACTAGATTGCTAATATTCTATATTTAATATAAAAGTGTGGCACACCTGACGTCATCTTGATGTAATCAAAACTGTAATACCTAAAGCATTTCCTTTAGAAATGATAGAAATGAGAGGGTCTTATTTGCATAGAAATTATGGTTAGTGCTCTAAAAAACTAAACTGAGGACATATGTTCTGAGTTCTCAAATAGCGACAAAGCACTTTTAAATTATTTGTTATCTTTATGTTTTTTTATCCAGTTGACCACTTGATTAAATGTCGCTTAGGGGAGAGACTGTGGTGTTACTTCCAGAGCTGCAGACTTTGCAACTGAGGAACCTAGTTGGAGTTTCTGCTTCAGCTCGACATTCTGTGATTCTGGTCAAATCACTTAATCTACCCATGCCTACAACCAAAATCAGTTTGTCCTTGTATGATGTAACCAATGCTCATGTAAAGCACTCCAAAATTTGACCAGCCTGCACTAAATAAAACTGCAAAAAAACAAAGGATAAAAAAAGTTTTCCACACTTCTGTCACTGTGGGCTACATCTGGGTGATATTTGTGCTACATTTGGGCTCTTTTTTCTCTGGTGGCCATCTTGGGAGACTTATTTGTTAGCAAGTTTCCTAATTTCCTCATTTAGTGCAGTCTCCTCAGTAGGAAATTCTTTCAGTTTTTTACTTTGATTCCATCAAGAAGGCATTCAGATGAGTCACACATTTGCCACAAATTCAGAATGTTAGCACTCTAGCTGCTCATTAGATCACTGTAGTAAAGCTACTGCTCACCGAGGAGTTAACTGGAAGTCTACTGTTGGTATTGAAAGTGATTGTTTCAGTCTGCATGTCAGAATTTTCTAATGAAATAGAAGAGGAATTGAGAGCTCACTTAAAACATGCCCGAATTTATCTTTCTGCAGCACTAACCATAATTTCCATGGCAAAATGAACCCCCTCATTTAAATTAAATTTTTTAAGTGTTAACAGTTTATTCCAATCAAGATGGCTTCAGGTGTGTCATAATTTTGTCATAACTAAGACTGTTAGCGCTCTAGTTGTTCTTTAGAACACTCTGGGAAGCTGCAGTAGAACACAAAGGAATCAACTGACAGGCTGCTCCTGTTGACATATAACCGGAAGATATTTGAGATCACACATAAAACATGTCCTAATTTTTCTTTCTACAACACCAACCATAATTTCTATGACAAAATGAACCCCATCATTTTGTTCCTTTTTAAATTAAATGTTTTAAGTGTTACCAGTTTATTCCAATCAAGATGGCTTCAGGTGAGCCATACTTTTGTAATAAGTAAGGCAGTTAGCGCTCTAGTTGTTCTTTAGAACACTCTGGGAAGCTGCAGTAGAACACAAAGGAATCGAATGAGAGTCTCTGTCCTTGTTGGATGTACATTGTCACATGACTGAGAAAGATAATGTGAATTTACAGAAAACATGCTCTCATTTTAGCTTCTGGAGCACCTTCCAAACCTCTATAGGACAAGCATGAGAAAATAGTTTTCTCTCAAACATGATTCATGATATCCCAGCAGAAAGTTTCTCACTTGGTAAAATCACCTTAGGACGCACCTCAATTCCTAAAATTAGTATGGTACCATCAACAAATGAATTCTAATGTAACTAAAGTCTGTTATCACCCTTTATAGTTCTCCTTTTGGTGACCCTCAAAATCATCTATTCACTACAATGCATTTCAATGGGGTGCTATCATATATATTGGTCCCAGGATGGCTGCTAGCAATTCCAGGATGAAATGCTGACAGCCAATCAGATCTCACAATGAGATGTGTGGTTAGGCTCCGCCCAGATATCGATATTTTTTTATTTTTGAATTTCTTAGAAACTACTGAACGGATTGACACCATTTGAAAAAAAGGTCGCTTCCTGAACCAAGTGCTACCTTTCTGCCAAATTTGGTGAAATTCCGTTCAGCAGTTCGGGCTGTAGCCGTGTTTAAAGTTTCCTATAGAAATTAACATGGGGAAAATGCATTTTGCGACCCCCTTTTTTCTTGGCTCCCGCTTGACGAATCACCCCGAACCTTTCAAAACAGGAGCTGACCGGAGCGCCCCATTCGTTTTGAAAAGTTTGCTAAGATTCGTCAACCAGCATGTCAGGCGTCGACATTGAAGCCGAGTCAGGGACGCTCTGCGCGGCGCCGGGGAGCCGAGGGGTAGGAAACTACAATACCCATCGGCCCCAGCGCACGCGCGAGCGCACTTCCGGAGGCAGTACAAAAGCCTCGTACACGGAAGGCCGGGGGCTTGACAATCAAGTTCCGCCTGGCGTTTGGCGAGGTACGAACCTCGCGGTTTCCTATCGCCAGGGTTTCCGTGCTTCCCTAGCACGGACTTGACCCGACCCCGTGGATTCCGACCCCGAGACCCTGAGCGCACGAGAACGCTCCACCCGCACCACGCTTCATCCCTGACGTCTCTGAAGCGCGCAGCACTTGAGGACACCGCCGTGACCAGAGACCCGACTGGAGTCTCTCCCCACCTCGGAAGCGTCCTGTCTTCCTCAAAACCATTAACCTTCCCTCGCTTGGAGCCGTTGAAAGGCTCGGAGAGCGCCCGGACCCGCTTCATCAGTCAACCCCTTCCGCGGGTTGCTACTCCGCTTGGAGCCGTTTGAAAGGCTCGGAGAGCGGCCCTATCCCCCTTCCTTTGGTAACGACGACCGGAACATTCGCCTCTCGCCTATACCTGCTGAGCCGTGAGTACCTAGTACTGTGTGAGACTGAATTGACGACACAGACCTCCGTCTGTGTGTGTATGTGTGCTGCTGTACTGGTGGTTCTCCCTGCAGTCTGTGTGCCGGTGACTCAACCTGTCCTTCTCTCCCTACAGGAGTGGGAACCCAGAGAGCCAGTCCCGCGTAGTCGTCGCTGCCTTTCCCCCTGTTATCCTTCCGTCTCCCCCGGGGTGGTGTTGCTTATCGAGGGTTACTACGAGTCCTCATCGGCGGCACCGTTCTTGGGGAGGGTGGACTCTAGCGTCGTGGATCGCTCCTGCTGTATCCGGCTTGTAAGGTTAGTGAGCATCCGGGGTGCCCGCTGACAGATTTTCAAGCCCACGGATCAATACAGCCTGAGCGATGGATACCGCTACTGTCCTTGCCTCCATGCTGGAGACCTTGAACGCGCTTAGAGTAGAAGTAGACGCCGTTAGGGGGGAGAATCTAGAGCTGAAGAATGAGATGGGCACCATGAGAAGAGAGGTAGCCTGCCTGTCCCGTCACCCACCGACTGGGTCCAAAGGGGGTTCCTATATTAGAGATTGGACTCTACCTCCACCCAGGAGCACTCAACCCCAGGCAGTGGATGGGGGTGCCCAGGCGTCCGGCGGGGGCGTTCCCACCTCCGGGGTCTTCCCGCATAGCGCATCCTTTACATCTCACCCCTCCGGTTCTCCCCCGGTACATGTCATACAGCCCTTACAACTGCCCCTGGCCCCACCTGAACGCTTCTTTGGGGACCCGAAGAAGTACGGCATCTTTATGGGCCAATGTAGGCTCCATTTCTTGTGCAAACCGACTGTCTTTCCTACTGACCAGGCCAAAACTGCCTTTGTCCTGTCATATTTAGGAGGCAACGCTGCTAGCTGGTCCTTCCCGTTGATCGAACGGGATGATCCGGTGCTATACAACTTCCCAGCCTTCTGCGTGGAAATGCGACGGCTGTTTGACCGCAAGGCACATCAAATGTCGCTGGACAAAGAACTCCTTACCCTAAAACAAGGGTCGCAGGACCTTCTGACCTACATCACCTCCTTCAACCGGCTCTTGGTAGAAACGGACTGGCCGATGGAAAAGAGAATTACCTTATTCTACCGAGGGTTGAGAAGCGAACTCAAGGACGTTCTGGCCCAAGTGGTACAACTGCCGGCCACTTGTGAGGAATTGATTGATTTAACCGTCCAGTTAGATCACCGGCTTCAAGAGAGAAAAGGGGACAAGAACCGCTGCGATACCAGGTTTATACCCATCCGACCTCGTACTGTTCCCGAGGACAGACCATCTCAAGGGGATGGAATTGAGCCCATGCAGATCGGCGGGATCCGAGGACCCCTGAGTCAAGCAGAAAGGGAGAAGAGGAGAACTCAGAAACTCTGCTTGTATTGCGGTAAGCCTGGTCACTTCATCAAAGACTGCCGTAGTCGGTCCAAGAACGTAACTGCCGGAAACCCTGGGCTTAAGACCGCGTCCGTATTGGATTACACGTCCGAGGACCTGGGAAACTGACGAGCCCAAATAAGATGAGGACCGCTTGTTTGGGGCCTAGAAGTGATGAGGTCTTCCCAGCTGCAGCGAACTCGATTCAACCCTCAGTCGCCCACATGAACGTGTGCGTCGTGCTGAACTTGCCTCAGGACATATCTGTGGTCGTCCACGCCCTATTGGATTCTGGCGCCACCGGCAATTTTGTAGATCAGCAATACGCTAAAGACTTACACATACCCTGCGAGCAAAAGGAAACCCCCGAGATGGTGAAGGCAGTGGACGGATCGGCTCTGACCTCAGGTCCCGTGTGTTTTCACACCACGCCCCTTTTGATGCAAATAGGGATGAACCATTTCGAATGGATACGTTTTGACCTAATCGACGCACCCCACTTCAAGCTCATCCTAGGAATGCCGTGGCTGACACTCCATGATCCTTTGGTGAGGTGGACTGCACGCACCGTGACGCTGAATTCTTCGTTTTGCCACGAACACTGCACCGCTGAGCAAGTCAGAACCTCGCCTCGGGGGGGCAGTTCCGCGAGATTCCTGGCCAGCACAGGCAATCAGCAAGGGGTACGTCCAATCACTACGTTACCAAGCGAATACGACCAATATCAGTCAGTCTTTAATACGCAAGAGGCAAAGAGATTATCCCCGCACAGGGAGTATGATTGTGTCATCGAGCTAGAGGCTGGAGCCAGCATACCCTGCAGTAGAATCTACGCCTTAACCGAAGCCGAAACCACGTATCTCCGGAGTTATCTAGATGACATGCTTTCCTCTGGGTTCATACGCCCGTCTTCCTCACCTGCCTCCTCACCGATCTTCTTCATTCCGAAGAAAGAAGGCGGGTTACGGGCCTGCATAGACTACAGGGCAATCAACAAGATCACTATAAAAAACCGATATCCCTTGCCGCTGATCCCGGTTTTGCTAGACCAACTGAAAACCGCGACCATATTCACCAAACTGGACCTCCGGGGAGCCTACCATTTGGTGCGAGTAAAACGCGGAGATGAGTGGAAAACCGCCTTCCGGACCAAATTCGGCTTGTTCGAATATACGGTGATGCCCTTTGGCCTATGCAACGCCCCTGCCGCGTTCCAGTACTTCATGGACGAAGTACTGAGGGGCCTCTTGGACGTGTCGTGCATCGTGTACATCGATGACATCTTGGTGTACTCTGCGTCCAGAAAAGAACATGTGAAGCACGTGGCGGCAGTGCTGGAGCGCCTGCAGAAGTATGCGCTGTACGCCAAACTGGAGAAGTGCTCGTTCCACGTTTCTGAGGTGGAATTCTTGGGATACGTCATCGGTCCCGACGGATTGTGCATGGACGATAAGAAAACGCGGGCTATCACCCAGTGGGAATCACCTACCAACGTGAAATCCCTACAAAGTTTCTTGGGCTTCGCGAATTTTTATCGCCGCTTTATAAAGAACTTTTCAGGCATTATCCAGCCGTTAACACTTCTCCTACGAAAAGGTGCCTCCTTCCAGTGGACCCCGGCAGCGGAACAAGCCTTTCAGACTCTGAAGATCTGCTTCACCACCGCACCGGTACTCCGACATCCAGACGCCACACGTCCCTTTACGGTCGAAACCGACGCCTCCCAGTATGCAATAGGAGGCATTTTATCACAAAGACATCCGGAAACCGGACAGTTGCACCCCGTTGCGTTCTTTTCCAAGAAACTATCTCCCTGTGAGGTAAACTACAGCATAATGGATAAAGAACTTCTGGCCATAAAAAGAGGGTGTGAAGAGTGGCGTCATCATCTGCTCGGCGCAAGACATACCGTAGAAATCTATACGGACCATCGGAATCTCCTATTCTTAAAAACCGCCAGAGCCTTGACACCCAGACAATTACGCTGGTCGTTGTTTTTCTCTGATTACGACTTCGTAATCAAATATCGTCCTGGACCACAGAACGGAAAGGCCGACGCTCTGTCCCGGCCCCACCAGCCCTTCGTTACGAACCCCACGTCCGCCACAGACAACCCTCTGATTTTGAAGCCAACCTCATTCCCTGAGGTACAGACGGCGGCCGCCACTACACCCAACTTCGTGGAAGAAGTACAAAACCAAACCGCTGGAACCGATGAAGCAGGATGGATAGCCAAAGATCCGTTACACCGGTCTTCCAAACAGCGTCTATTATATCACGACGAACGCTTATACCTGCCAACTCCTTCCCTGCAGCAACAAGCCTTGCAATGGGTTCACGACTCCACCTTGGGAGGACATCTGGGAGTACTGAAGACCACGAAGGCAATGAAGCGCCATTTTTGGTGGCCTACGTTATCTACGGACACTGCGGCCTACGTAGCGGAATGTGCTATCTGTACACAAGGGAAGTCTCAACACCAACGACCCAGCGGATTGCTCCGACCTATTCCAATCCCCCCCGCTCCGTGGCACACTCTGTCTATGGATTTTATAGTGGACATGCCCCCTAGTAGAGGAATGACTACTATCCTGGTTGTCATAGACCACTTGACAAAAATGGGCCATTTCCTGGCCATGGACAAACTCCCTTCAGCGGCGGAACTAGCCCAGCAGTTCTTACAACACATCGTACGGAGCCATGGAATCCCCGCTGTTCTCATTACTGACAGGGGGACGCAGTTCACGTCACGATTCTGGAAGGCCCTGTGTCAAGTTATGAAGGTGGATGCTCGTCTCTCCACTAGCTACCACCCTCAAACGGACGGCAAGACGGAGAGACTAAATCAGACGTTAGAGCAGTACCTCCGCTGCTTTACTTTACTCCATGAAGAAGAATGGAGTACCCTCCTATGGATGGCGGAATTCGCCTACAATAATGCCGAGCATTCATCGCTAGGATGCTCCCCCTTCTTCTGTTTAACAGGATACCATCCAAACATGTTGCCCTTTGAATGGCCTGCACAAACTAAACACCCGTCAATCCAAGACCACCACTCGCACCTGAAAAAAGTGTTACAAACAGCAAAAACACAACTGGCAACCGCGCAAGAACGAGACAAGCACTACGCGAACAAAAGAAGAACCCCCGAGCCGGCCTATGCTGTAGGAGACATGGTGTGGTTAGATACAAAACACCTCCGAATCAAGGGGAACGCCCGCCTGAAACCAAAGTACGTGGGCCCGTATCCCATCACAAAGGTAGTGAACCCTGTGGCCATGAAATTGACACTCCCTCCTACATGGCGCATACACCCCGTGTTCCACGTTTCTCTACTCAAACCCTACCTCCCTCGCACAAGACTCACCCCAAAACCACAGCCCCTACTCTTAGATGGAGGGGAGGAGTATGAAGTGAAAGGGGTATTAGATTCCAAGTACATCAGAGGTAGGTTGCACTACTTGATCGATTGGAAAGGGTATGGACCCGAGGAGAGGTCCTGGGAGCCGCTGGCCAATCTGCGGTGCCCAGGGCTGCTACGCCGCTTCCACGCGGCTCATCCTACGAAACCCGAAGGCCCGTCGAGACGCCGGCCCTTGCCGGGGGATTCTGTCAGGCGTCGACATTGAAGCCGAGTCAGGGACGCTCTGCGCGGCGCCGGGGAGCCGAGGGGTAGGAAACTACAATACCCATCGCCCCAGCGCACGCGCGAGCGCACTTCCGGAGGCAGTACAAAAGCCTCGTACACGGAAGGCCGGGGGCTTGACAATCAAGTTCCGCCTGGCGTTTGGCGAGGTACGAACCTCGCGGTTTCCTATCGCCAGGGTTTCCGTGCTTCCCTAGCACGGACTTGACCCGACCCCGTGGATTCCGACCCCGAGACCCTGAGCGCACGAGAACGCTCCACCCGCACCACGCTTCATCCCTGACGTCTCTGAAGCGCGCAGCACTTGAGGACACCGCCGTGACCAGAGACCCGACTGGAGTCTCTCCCCACCTCGGAAGCGTCCTGTCTTCCTCAAAACCATTAACCTTCCCTCGCTTGGAGCCGTTGAAAGGCTCGGAGAGCGCCCGGACCCGCTTCATCAGTCAACCCCTTCCGCGGGTTGCTACTCCGCTTGGAGCCGTTTGAAAGGCTCGGAGAGCGGCCCTATCCCCCTTCCTTTGGTAACGACGACCGGAACATTCGCCTCTCGCCTATACCTGCTGAGCCGTGAGTACCTAGTACTGTGTGAGACTGAATTGACGACACAGACCTCCGTCTGTGTGTGTATGTGTGCTGCTGTACTGGTGGTTCTCCCTGCAGTCTGTGTGCCGGTGACTCAACCTGTCCTTCTCTCCCTACAGGAGTGGGAACCCAGAGAGCCAGTCCCGCGTAGTCGTCGCTGCCTTTCCCCCTGTTATCCTTCCGTCTCCCCCGGGGTGGTGTTGCTTATCGAGGGTTACTACGAGTCCTCATCGGCGGCACCGTTCTTGGGGAGGGTGGACTCTAGCGTCGTGGATCGCTCCTGCTGTATCCGGCTTGTAAGGTTAGTGAGCATCCGGGGTGCCCGCTGACACAGCATCAAAGATATTGGCAAAAGAAAAAACGCTTTTTGAATAGAAACGAGGTCCTAACTATAACTACCTACTGGCGACTGCCAGTAGGTAATACACTGTATTTTTTAATTATTACAGTCAGACAATTAATCCTGTCAGTGCTCTTGAAGAGATTCTAGCCAGAATATTATAGTGCAAATCTTCTACCCACTAAGGTTTGTCACAGGGGTAATAAACACCAGAGACCTTGCATACAAATAATCTGTGAGATATCATGTAGACTTAACATTGTACACTAACAATCCACCCTTGAAGGCTTATTGAGTTCAACATGTATGTTTTGTAATAAATAATTGATGTAAATAATTGATACCAATTGCCTTTGTTGGGACTTTTTTCAAATCAGATGCAAATAAGGGCATCTAGCATACCTTTTTCCAATGTACCAGTCATCTTTTGAATGTATAATTATTGTTCACATATTTATAATTGTTAGGCATGGGGAAGTTAAGTGATTTTCATTCAAGTGCTAAAGATGGGATTAGAATCCAGATCTGCAGGGTCCAAGTACTCAGTTTAACTGCTGTACCATGTTTTCCTTTCCTCGACTTGCATTCATAACCAACTCAGACATATTGTATTAAGCATAAGCTTTCCCTCACAGCAACCAACAGGTACACTGTAATAAAAACAAAATATGTAAACAAGGACAGTTATCAAAACCATATCAAATCTCTACCAAGAGGGCCACCAGAGGACTTTTACACTGCAAATCTTCTATCCGGTTTGTTCAAGTAGGTCACCAATATTAAAACCCTTGCCTACTAAGGTAATCTGTGAGATCACATGCAAAATTGTGTAACAGCAATGCTCTGCTAAAAAAAACACTGAACACCTGCTTTTCACAATAAATAAAGACTCCTGACCACAGAGACCATTTCAGCCCAATCCATACTTCGGATGTTGTGCGCCGTCACGGATTCAGCCATTTCTTATATCACCTGGTATTTCAAGACTCCTTTTATTCCTTAGAATCATTCTGCCTTGAGAAAGCCCTTGGCCTATGGGCCACATGGGCAAAACACGTGTCGGCTGTTCGATGGCTTTCATGCTCACTTGTATTTATGATAAATAATAAATACAAAAAAGATATCTAAACGTAACATTAGACTTTGGGATTTGTTTTTTACCAGCAACCTGTATCATAGTTTGAAAAACATTGCCCTACATTCAGTGGTCCTTGTGAGAAACCACTTGATAGGTTTGTGCTACACTAAGAATTGGGTCTTGTCCCATTGTGCGTGAATCTTGGCAGCACTCACACACCCCACCAAACTCAAAATAAATAAGTCTGTGTTTCTCATTACTTTTTATAATAAACAGATAAAACTTATGAAATCTGATATTACTTTTCCTAATGAAATAATAAGGCCTACTTCTTTTAGCACTGGCTTGACACCACAACCAGCACAGAGCTACACATAATCTATCACTCATCCTGCATACAGTTATAAAAGTACAAATACATTCAAATTACAGTTGGCAACACAATATATAACCCCTCTCAAAAGGGCCGAACAAAGATAATCACAATGAAGATCTTTTAGCCCCGGGTTTTGTCATAAGAGAGGATGAACACCAAAACCAACACTTACTACGGCAATCTGTGAGATTTCATGAAACAAAAGTTATGTCTTCAGCAATAAATAAACCATGCCTCCAGCCTTTGATAGAATGTTTTATAATAAAGAGTTCCGACCTATGGTTTGCATTATAACTTTTACCACTGCACCAATCAGGCCTGCACCCTTTATCATTGGCTTGTAACCATAACCAACTCCAGCCTACTGTACTGAGCGTAAGCTTTTTAATAAGGCAACCATCAGGCATACAGTCGCAAAATAAATTAGAAATGTAAACAGCATTTGACTTGGCAAAGCAAGTTATTATCTCTCCTGAGATCCTAATTCTTATTAGGTCCTAAGGGGGCTTAACAACGATTATCACAGTGAAAATCATCTTTCCCCATGGTTTGTCAGAGAGGGTAGCCACGACTAACACCCTTGCCTACTACTCTTAAATGCCTAGGGAATTTAGCATATTCTTTTCATTATTAATAGCAAGGCCCACTGACTTTATTGTAATGTTTTAGAATAAACAGATCTACCTTATAGCCTTGGTCATTAGCTTGCCATAACAAACAAAGTCCTGCTGTATTAAGCATAAGCGTTCATGCATTGAAACCAGAAAAGAACAAGCAACATAATTATCTACTTATCTGGGAGAAGTTGTTTAATTGAATTACAGTGGCATTTGTGTGACCTAAAAGGGTATGATCCATCGATCACTGTGGGATGTGTGTGTGACAGAAAGGTCAAACACTATACCTTTGCTTGATACAGAGCCTGGCTCAACCAGATAGACCAATAAATGCTCACAGGTAGTTGGATGATAGGAACTCTTTCTGTGGAAGCACACAGCTTTTGACAAATCAAAAGCTGTACTCAGATGAACCAACATCTGGGCATCTGTAGTACAGCTGAAAACTCTCTTTTTGATCACATAGGGTCTGACAACAACAGGGCTATCAACTGGACCTTAAAAGGTGTGAATCAGCTTCTGTAAAGACCTTCATCTAGGGCTCAAATTCACCCGCTTACCTCTGGATTACATCGAGATATAGGAGACAAAGAGATCATTTAACAAAACTATGCAGTTTTTCATTTGGAAGTTCTAATATTTTTTCAAGTGTGAAGAAGGGGTCACTCATGTTTTCATTTTGTTTCCATGAGAAGACGATGCAAATAATACCCTTTATGGATCCATGTGCATCTCTCCACATCGTAGAAACATACTGAAGATTTTCCATTGCTGGGCTTGCTTTTTGCTTTCTGCCAATTGTAGTTCTGCATTTATAAAAAAAAAACAAAGCTGCATGTTCCAGAACGCAAAGTAACCTGTTCTGAATGAGCAGGTAATAATACTGGGCAACTTGAGGTCTCTGTTCCTTTGAGCTACTGAAAGCTTACTGAAACAGAGCAAAGCACAAGATAATTCAAAGTTTTCTCAACAAAGAAAATAATGCATATCCAACTGAGATCATTTTGAAAATGTTACTCAACAAGTAAGCCTTTGCCTTGCGTGGAAGCAGAGAGATATTACTAACTTCATCCCTTCTAAATTCCAAAGTAAAACGGTTTGCTTGAAATGTTCAGTGCAGATGTCAAGACAACACAAGCCTGCATGCACACACCTCTTCCATCAAGAAACAGAGCTGAAAACCGTATTGTGTGTTAACAAAGATGAGTCATCAGGTTGTATTGAACTAGTGAATATATAGTAAACACTGTGTGAGATAGTTCTTGACACGTGGGAGTATTCATGATTCAGTTGTAAATATAGAATGAACAGTCCATGAGAGTGCATATGTTTGTCATCTGTCTCCCTCGTGTGCCCCCCCCCCATGTTGCTCTCTCTTGCCTCTGGGCTTCTCTATACCCACCTTCTCTCATGTTGCTCTCTCTCTCTCCTATATGCTCCCCTCTCGTGCTCCACAATGCTCTCTTTTGCAAGAGTTTCTCTTTTTGCCTCAGTGTTCTCTCCCTCGAGTTGTTTCTGCCTCACACTCTGTGTTGCACCCCAAGCCACACCTGCAAGCCACTCATTCAATTTGTTTTTTAAAGCTTTAACACACTACAGTTTTTTAAAAGCGCATTCACGCTGCCTTTTAAAAATTTATTGATCTCTTATCGGATAGATAAATAAAAAGAAACAAAGTCGTCTCATTTTGTAGGCATCTGCATGTGTGTTGAACACATTTGCTCCTACAAAATGATGCGGCAGCCATGTTATCTCATCAGGCTTTTTCTTAAGTCATGCTGCACAGTAGCTGTGATGCTAAACAGCATTGCTAAAAAACATATGGAAAGCAAATAGACCTTAAAAGCGAGACCTATTGACTTTGCCCATTTTTAGATTTTTAGATCGAGCTTTCTAGACCTATTGTATCTTCTTTTGGAGGTAAAATACACCCACTGATTCTCATTTGTTTGTTTCAGTGTCCTTTATAAATTCTCAGTTGCTAGTGGTCAGTCATTTCTCTTGTCCCTCCTTTTTAGGTCTCGCCTACTCAGCGAGCATGTGCTGCATAGGAAAAAGACCTTTAGACATCGGCACAGCTTTGCGGGCAAAAACGTGCACGTGTTGCATTGCTTCCAATGGCAACGCGTGCACGTCTGGCGATTCCCTTGCGGGAGCGAGCTTTCAAACCATGTGTTAGTTACAAACATATGGTTCCTGCTTGCTCCCGCAAGGGAAACAGGCGCAGGCCCCCTCCTCTCTCCCCTTCCCCAGCTGCCTCCTTTCAGCGCGAGGCGCGCGCGCTTTTTTTTTCTGGGGAATAAGTAACTTTTGTTCGTAGCACTGTACCTAAAACGTATTACTTATGCTCGGTTCATAATTAATGTATTATTGACCTCTGAACCTGAAGGCTACAAGTACCATCTGGTGAGATGCCAACAAGTGAAAAATTGACATATTTCATGATTTACAGAGCCACCTATACGCCGGCACTAAAACTACTGACATAGCCCTACATTACCCTAAAGCTGCTATAGTGTGACGTTATTGTTGCCTCTTGCAGCCATGTTTTTTAATTTATTATTTGGTTGGATGTTGTGGCATGAGGAGGGGGGCTAATGCCCTTCAACGAGGTTACGTCCAAGCCAGCACATCCTTCAAACTCGAAGACTGACTACCAGACATGCCAACATACACGATTGAGGTGGATGACTCCCGAAGTATGGAGCCAAAACATCTTAATGTTAGGCTATCTCCCGCTTGAAATTGACTCTGTTTCAACAGAAGTCAAAGGGAGAAACACTTTTTCCACAATCTTCATCTTCCTGGACTAAAATGTTGGCATGTGTATGCACCACTATACTTACACACAATTCCAGGTTCACAGATCGCTGGCCTTAGTTCGTTTGGTCTGGACAGAAGAATCGGTGTTGCACGCCCCAAAGTTTAATGCCGACATAAAGCGTGCTCACACTGACCCCCAGGGCCAACCAAAATATATCAAGAAGCCGGAAAAGTGCAGCAGTAGCGCCAACTCCCAACCTATAAACATCTGCTGCTAGCATAGCAACAGGTCCAATTCAAACAAGCACTGGTATAGCCAATTGGTCTAGCCTTTGGGACCTTATAAGTGTTTAGCCATGCGACACTTGATGTTGTTGCACCAAGGATATTGTGCTGGATAACTAAAACACTTATAAGGTCCCAAAGGCGAGACCTTTTGGCTATGCCAATGCTTGTTGTCATTTGTTTCCTCCCACACAGCACGGCCTAACTACTGCATCTTTACCCCTTGCTGCTTAATCAGTGTTTTGTGAGACTATTTTTATCTTCCTTTCCTGCCCGTTTTTTCTGTTGCCTGTTTTTTTTGTCACTATGGTTATTATTTTTTTGCAGTTGCTGTTAATGGACAGACTGCCACTTTAACAATCCTCATGCATTTGTCACGCTCCTTTAATTTCCTCGGCCGTAGAGGAAAAGACCATCTGTTATGCAGCGAGGGTGATGCTCTCACTCGCTCCCCTGGTAGATTCTCCTTCCTATTTAAGTTCAATATCTTTTTTGTACCCCTTACACAGCTTTGGTAACCTTGTTTAACTACTCACTTCATCATAGTGGAATAAAAATATTTTTATTTGTGGACTAACGCATTTTGTTTTGCAATTAAACGTATTCCAACGTGGCTTTTTCTCATCGTCATCCGTTCAGTTAGACAACGCCCAAGACGTCCTGCAGCGACATCTTTCATTCTCACATCTCCGGGTCTTGCCTGCTAACTTTAAAATCTGCCCTCTGAGGGCTCGAGACAAACGTGCAGACTCTGTCCTCGGTAATCGGGGCGCAGCCAGTAAATTCAATAGAAAAGCAAGATCTTTGTTTAAATAGTACACATTTACCGCGTTTTGATTAATGTGGCATAAATCTGTATTTGTAGCAATAGCATTTGCACATAAATCAGCATATATTTACATGCATAAACGGCTAGACCATAAAATGTAACATTTTAATTCTTAACATGTCCTAATTTTGGACAGTGGATTCAATATAAATAAGCTATTTCCTTTTCTCTTTTGGACTTTCCGTGGTCTGATACAATAATATTTCTGTTTGAAGAAGGCCGCCAGGTAAGCGCTCCTCAGTTTTCGGAAAGATCATAGTCCCCTTTTTATTTTCATGCCATCGGTGTCAGCCATACATCTGTGATCAATAAACAGGTGACCGCAATAGTGGTCACGAGTAATTTCAGCTCTACTCTGTGCAGCGAAAAGGGCACAGGCTGAGACTAGAAATGGGGCATTGGCCGTCTTGATGTGCAATTTACACAAAGGGTGTTGCGGTCATGTTTACTGTGGCAGCAGAGCACTTCCTCGGGCAAGCCAGGTACCAGCGCCCTGTTTCTTCATCCTTACCATATATTACTTGTTTTAGACCGGGTGGGTAAGGTCGACTGTTGGCGCTGTTGGAAATGGATGAGGCGCTTCAACTAGTGACAGAGCATTCTGTTTAAGTCACTAAGCTTTAGGGTGTCACAGCACCTCTCAGGAGTGACTCCTATTCCTGGGCCATAAGAACTAAATCTGCTGTTAAATGATATAATTCGGAGGTGACAGACCCTCTTTTGATATGACATCCTTTACAAGTGACGACAGTCATCATTTGCAAAATCTATTTTTTAGTATTTGCATTATTTACCCGCATATTTTTTATCACATTGGTAAGATCCCGAGTTTACTTTAGGAACACAGGAGTAAGATCTCCATATTTACCCCATATCTGCTTAAGCTCCTAAGACTAATACCAATAACCTACAATGACAAACAAGTTACAGTAACACTGTACAAACCACTAATATTAGCTTTCGGAGCAGCTTGCTTACAACCTTAAAGTGCTGCAAAGCCTTGTGAGTGGTAATAGGTGCTATACGAATAAAATACAATACATAAGTTGTTGCATCCTACGAGCCCTCTTAATAGTTACAATCATCCTTTGGTTGACGAATTTTAGAGCTTCCCTCTAGGTTTGGTCAGAGACAAATTTCAAGTTGGAAGTGGTCTCCTCCTGTATCATTTGTGCCCCAAAGTACAGCACGTGAATCATTTAATGCACCCCGCCTGTAAGTTCAGTCAAAGCTCTAAAGGCCTTTTTTACCAGAAACCTCAAATTATCCATAACCAAAGTGTCGCACATCGTATCTTCATTATATAAAAGCTCCTAACCATATAATGTAGTTTATTTTTAACATAACGTAGAAGTGAATGCCCCAATATGTGGCTGATCTGTTAAGCCATTAACTCACTAATTACACATTATCCTGTGTGGACAGAGATATCAATTTTTCATTTAATTATGTGATGTTTTATACAGTACTTCTCTTTGTGTTTAGTTCAGGGCGCTCTATTAAATTGGCAAAACAGTTGAGAGTGTGAATTAAGGTGTGCGGCGTCCAGTTATGTGCGAGTAGGATCCCGTATATACTGTGCGTCACATGCTTTTTCTGGAGAGTCTCATGGAAAATTGATCTTTTAAACAGTTGGGTTTTGAGAACTTTCTTCAACGTAAGCAGTTTAATTGATTCTGTCCATTATTATGGTCAGGACTGTCCCAGAATTCTGGTCCTTGCACACTAATTGGCACTGTGCTTTAGCCATTTGAAGGTTTGTTGCTAGATCAAGTGAGTTGCAGTTGGGTCGAGAATGCCGGGAGCTTTGTCATGGGATGTCATATTTTGAGTGCATCTGCGTCCCCTATCCCAGTACTGCTTGTGAATAATGCATAGAGTTTTAAACCTAATTTCTGCCTGCACCAAAATCCAGTGGAATTGTTTCATGGTTAGTTTAATAATATTCTGTTTTCCGGGGTCAGGGTACAACTGTGCAGACTGATTCATACGTTTATTTTAGGAAGCCTTGTGTAAATGATGTTGCAGTAATCTAGGTATGCAATCTTCAGGGTTCTTGTCAGATTTATTTGTTGTGCAGTTCATAGGACTGTGATTTTTCTCCAAAGCAGTAATGTTGCAGATTGATGGCCAGTGTTAACTATGAATATGAGTGAGCGGTTTCCATCCAAGATTATTTCCAGATTCTTAATTTTCTGGGTTATTTCAGTTGCAGATCCCATGCTTGCGAGTAGGCTAATGGGAGTTAGTTATGATTTGTGTTCCCGTATAAGGATCTTGGCTTTGGATCCATTTAGGAAATGGAAACCTTATTTTAGCCAGTAATACATGTGGCCCTGGTAGCTTGTGAAGTTTGTATGATACAACTGACTGCTCTCCAAACTGATGTCAGTTTGACTGCCTACACTTTGAAGTCTAGAATATCCAATTTTGTAGTCCACTGTATCATAACTTCCAAAAAGGTCAGGAGAGACACAGAGCAATAACTAAACAGCAAGCTTACATATCAGTTTCACACAAACACTACTGCGAAAAGTGCAAAAATACAGAAATAAAATACAGTCACACACTTCGAATCCAAGAAGTTCTGGAGATGAAATTAGATAATTCATCTCCCCCTTATCCTATAGTTGGGACCATTCAAATTATACGATACTGCAGTGTTTTCATCATAATTGTGCCTTTGCTTCACTTATCACACAATTCACCATATTCTGCATGATTTGCACAGTTCTAGATCAAACAGATCAAACGTTACTAAAACAAAGTGTAACATGTGTTGCCGTACGGGGGTATACCTTTGCAAAGGTTAACTGGTCATTTTCAGCTGATGACTGCTACATCGAGATGTCAATTGATGCTAAAGAAGTGATTCTTTGGCCTAGACAGTATTAATGTGTGTAAAATGACAAGTGATTTACGTCCGCTTCCTTAAAATGCAATCAGTCTCGCATTAACAAGAGTTTGAGATATTGGCATTTAATATGACAAAGTCTTTTATTTATGTGTTAATTTTCAAAGCGGATAAAAACAAAAAGCATTGTCATTTACAATGCCAATAGCTTAAACACTTGAAAATGCGAGACCGATTGCATTGCAAATGCTTGTTTTTACATGGTGTTTCTGCCATACTGGATTGCTTTCACATATTGCTTGGTGCCCTATGGCAATGTTGATGGGTTTCGAGCCATAATGTTTCTTGGGTCACCTCAGGACGGTCACCTGATATTTTATTATGTATTAAACATTTAATTTGATGATTTCATGTGTTATAACATTTTTTTCTTCTAGATAAATCATAATGAAGTTAATTCACACTTTTATTTTACATTAAATATTGTCAATATTCTTACAATAATTATTAAACTTTATTATTTTTCCCTAAACTCTACCGTAGGCAACAATGAACTAACTTGATTAGGCCAGGAATATACAAGTTCCATTTTGACACTAATCCCTGAAGCATATACCATGCCACAGTCCTGGGGAGACGCCATAAAAATTACAAGTCAAAACCTGTCAAAACAGCCATAAGAGGGGTCAGGCAAAGCATGAAACAAACCCAGTGGAGTAGATACAAGATCTGAAAAGCGTGCTTCTGTTTCTGAGAACTTATTTTTTTCTTTTTATCCCCGGCACATAAACTGGAACAACTGAACTAAATCAACCTTTAATGTTCCATCTATATAGGAACATACATTGGACATGAAATCTCATAAAGAATTTAAAAGTTTGAATACAATGATTCATTCTAGATTTATAAATGGATGGAGAATAATCCCATGTACAAACAACAATTTTAGTGAGTGTTTATTATCTATTCACTGGTGATGGTTTGCCTGCACCTATATAGTTTAACACAATCTGATTACTTTTGTAATATACACTGAATGTAATTTATACTGAACAAAGAGAAAAGAATATGCATGACTATTGTCTATGGAAAAATGTTAATGCATTCTCTGTTCCCGATACATATACAATACATTCAATTGAGGTATATTTCTTTATTTATTTGCAGTGTAAAAGGTTAAGCTCTGCAAGTGTACTAGGGACTGCCAGAGCTTAATTTGTAAAATAATAAGCGCCAGGGTTTAATATATTTCTCCACAGGCCACTGCAGTTTCCACCACTTACTGTCTCTGCCAGCGCTACCAAATACCAGTACCAACGACATCTACTTAGCCACTACAGACCTACGAATATGACTACATTAAGTGGCTCAAAGCTGTAACAATGGCCTGAGCACCATGGTATTATTACGTTTGTAAATGTATACTGGATTGTTAAACACTTTGCTCACATGCTTTTTTACAAATGGACTGACAGCACCACTATATGGTCCACTGTCATGAATATGTACCGGTGTTACAAAATAAGTGCCAGTGTCGAGCACCAGCAAACTCAGGCACAAATTAAGTACAGGACTCAATTCCTTGTTTGTTTAACACATCATCCCTTCATAGGGTGCAGAAATGTTCAAATAATAATAAGAAATTCCCACCTGGCACCCCTACAAATGTCAGCAAGGAAAACCACTTAACATTCCACCATGGAGGCAGCCATCCCTCTTAATCCCCAAACAGAAAAGGGAAGTGTTGTACGGCTTGTACCTCATCGGTAAAACTGTGCGTTTGTCAGACAACATAAATGTCAGGATTATGCCAGACTGATTCCATGCACACCCTCAGGATATGTTGGCCTGTCTCCCTGCTAGCACCATCTGCACCCCTAACCTTACAGGCTAACAAATGTGTGTGCAACCTCAGAACATGACGACCCAGATCCCCCAAGAAAATTGTGGTAACAGATCTAGAACCCTTTTGCTTGGCCTCTCATGCATACCCAAAGAAATACACAAGAAATACTCAGCAAGGCATTTCAATATTTATTGAAGCATTGTGATTCTTGTATAAAATACTTGTGCTGTGATAATCAATAGCGTGAAACAGATTAGGGTAATTAGTGTTGCAGGAATAGTGAAAAAGATTAATATTTCCATTGTGCTAAGACAGTGGATATATGTGGGCATATAAGTACAGTTGAAAGTGTATTCCTTCCTTGTGCATGCTGTGGAAGCTAGTTACATTATTTCAAAGAAATGTTCACAAACGTTAATCAAAGTCTGTTTATTACCAAAAGAAACATTAATAGTCTGTGACTCACAAAGTCAATTAACCAGTATTTCCTACAGTGCAATGGAGCAAACTTCAAAATTACAATTCAGAGCACAGCACCAAGGTAATTTAAAACTGACTTTGTTGTCAGTTTAATTTTATTTTCAATAGTACACCAAGGAAAACAAGGTGGACAGAATAATATAGTCCACATGTAAATACAAAGTTAAGTTAGTTCTTGATTTGTGGACATGTAGTAGGAGCGTAGATGCCGACAGCTGACACGTGTTTCGTCGTGTAGATGACTTTCTCAAGGCTTCAACTGTAATTGTTTCGTTTGTGATTGTTACATTCAAGACAGGTTCAAATCCCCTTGGTGTACTGGTGAATTTGGACAGCACAAGCTTAAAAAATATCCTAGGTGCAGCGGATAATGTCCCAAGTCCAAATGTTGTCTCTCAAATATGAGAGTCAAACTTATAAAGGCTAGGGTCTGTGGATAGTGTCCAAACTGACCAGCAGAGCTCTCCTCTTGAGCTGGACAAAAAATGACACTATTGCTTTCCATATTGCCTCAACTCTGTCCTGAAGGAAGACATCCCAATGTACTTGGCCAACTCTGAGTTGACTCTAAACCCAGTACATCTGCTTGGGAGGAATCCAGATCGCTGGTGGATCAGTAGGAAGTCCCTGTGAAAATGGGTCAGAAGAGCTCCCACCATAATTGCTATGTCTGCAAGGGTATTTATAGACAGGGAAGCGGCAGCTCCTTGTTAGGCTTTCTCTGAATGTGGAGCATGAATGCTACTGAACATCCCCCACTGTATAACCAGTGCTTTAAGTGGATGTAAATAAGTGCTTGTACTCACTCTGATCCAGCGGCACACCAATAACAGATACTCAAATACCATATATTCACCTGGGCCCATCAAAACATACACTCAAATTCACCTGGTTAGTCGCTGGGGGGTTTGTTTGTTTATTTCATGAATTGATCAGTACTGCAATAATTCGTATTTCCTTCGAAATAATATCACTGATCAATAAGTTCTTTCCATTTGGTCGATGAACCAAATTAGTTGGAACTAGTTGATGGTGACGATGCACATAACCCCTCTTTCAAATAATTCATCTATAATAATAAATGCAGACTCAGGAAGTTTTCAAAACCTTTATCTAAAGTTAAATGTGAGTGAACCATTCAAATGCACACCACGGACATCATCAATCATTAGGGAGGAAGATTCAATTAATTCAAATACTCTCACAGATTCAATAGATTGACGTTGCTCTGAAAAGAGAGTATAGAGACAGCAGTACATTAGGAAATATACGAAATTTATAATTACCAACGATGGTGTGAAGACCAGTCCCCTGGCCAAAGGGCTAGTAAGGGTCCCTGGGAAAGTTCTTTCCCAGGGACAAAGACTTCAGGTCAGGTGTCAGGACAGGACAGTGGACCTCTCTAGAACCGACGACTCGCCGCACCCCTGTCTGACACTCTTCCTCCTCGAGATTCTTCCACGATCTTCTTCTAATCAATTGCTTTAGATAGGTAATTCTCTATTCGAATCTTCATCAGCATCTCACAGCATCAGCAAAAACTCCAGACAGCATCTTCCCTCTCAGCATTCCATCAGAATCACGCACCCACAACTAACTAAACTACCTCAATTATACCTTTTGGGATTCATGTACCACACCCTAAAGTTGCAATATTGTAAAAATACGAATTCTGATTGGACAGGCTAGGGGTGTTTGGTCATCACACCATGATGGCATAGCACTTTTCTTTGTTCGCAAACCCATCCCCTTTTTAATATGCATTTAACTTTATTCCCACCCGAGTTTAATTCACAGTTGAAACATTTTATCAATAATGTTCATATGACTTCAGCAATTGCACTTCTGACATCTGGGTTCCCAGGTTTTAGCGGTCGGTGGCCTTGGATGCAGTCCATCATGGGATCATCCTTCCAGGGGAAGTGGCGGTCACACATGCGCAGAAGGCTTTCACTCAATCACTCGGGTTATAGCAAGAAGGCCCAAAATACGAACTAATAAAAAGGTCTAAAGAGAAAATATTAATTCAAGAAATAAATGATTTCACTGTATACCACCTACTTCTACTCTATTTCCCTTTCTTCATTAGTACTTTCCCTGTATTAGCTATTAGTAAATAAAGCGCTTTCTAAATAGCAAAGCAGGTGCTATGCATTTGGGTCTTGAAGACGCCATGTTAGTGCATTCTGCTCATGCGCGAGAAATTCCCTCTAAAGCTGTTAAACGTCACATTACGTAGAGGCAATTGACACGTGCTCAGTAAAGTTTTCCCTGTTAAAGCCGCGCTTTTAGTCCGCTATCCGTATTAATGGTTAGAAAACACATAGGCAAGCTTCTCTGTCTCTTATGTAAATGTAATGTGCACAGATTAATCACAAAACACAATTAATAATTCATGTTAAGAAGTTAAAACGAGTGAATTGAGTCTGAGCAAGTCTCCCATAAACGAGTCCTTGCTCCATCAACTCTTTAGAGCACCTATTTGCTGCTCAGAAGTGCTGGTACTCTCCCATTAAATGTACTGCAGCAGAGGTGGGAAGTGCAGGTACTCTCCCTTTCAAATGAAAGCTGGGCAGGTACTCAGTACCGGAGAGTAACATTTAAAGCACTGTGTATCACAGAACAAATGTCAGCAACATAAGTCTCAAGTTAACACACTCCTCTTAACAGTTTTGCTCCGGTGAACCCTGTCCTCCCTCAGGCATGACTTCTGAAAAAGATCTGCAGGAAGTGAAGAAGGTCCCTTCCTGTACCAGGTATTCCAGGGTCGCGCCTGCTCACCCACAATGAAGGCAGGGACCGAGACAGGAGAAATGGGGAGCGTGTGGTATCTCCGGAACACTGGCCATCAAGACAGTATCCTCCATATTTGTTCCTTTCCAAAGCACTCATCAGAAAAAGAAAGCATAAAAAGAATTCAAGGAATGTAATGCACACAAGAACGAAATGACCATCCCAGTTTTGGTAACTCAGGAGGCCAAGGTGGAGAAAAGCAAGGAGAGACAAAGTAGAAAAAAACCAAGATAAAGAATAAATCAAAGATTGCACATTACAGATGTTTCTCTGGTTCCCTCGAAGGAGAAGTTAGGCCCCTTGCTCTGCTTCAACAGCCCGAAAAACAGCTCCACATGACACACCTTGTTCTAGGCTCTGTAGACAATTGCGTGCCCAATCCTCAGTGGCAAACACAAATAGTTTCCCCAAATATTCCAACTGACATTGTATAATCAACCTTTTAGCTTTCAGCTCCTTCCTAAGCTTCATATGTATCCTCTTTGAGGCCACCCTATCAGGGCTCAAATCAGGAAAGAACAGAATCCTGGCCCCAATCAATTGCACTGTTAGACCTGGCATTTTTTGTTGTGTTTTCCCTGTCTTTTTTTTTCTGACATCCTGGTTTTGACCTGCTTTTTGTGGTTTAGTGCCTCTGTGTACTTTCTCACTGCTCTCCAGTGTTAAAGTGCAAGTGCCAATAATGTAAATTGTATTATGGATTGGTGTTTCCATGATTTATATATTTGATATACTGGTAAGTCACTAGTAAAGTGCGCTGAGACTGCCACGGCCTGTATATCAAATGCTGCTGGTGGGCCTGCAGCACTGATTGTGCCACCCACGAGAGCAGCCTTTCAAGGGGTTCTCAGACCTGCCACTGCAGTGTCTGTGCGCAGGGTTTACTGCCATGTCGACTTGGCAAGTGCACCCACTTGCCAAGCCCTAACCTTCCCTTATATTACATGTGAGTCACCCCTAAAGTAGGTCTAAGGTACCCCTATGGGCAGGGTGCAGTGTATTTAAAAGGTAGGACATTAACTGGTGTGTGTACCATGGCCTGATAGTGAAATAACGTATATTTAGTTTTTCATTATTGAAAAGCTATCTGTCCTATACGATAGAATGGGAAGTACTGGGTAACATTTTACGAGTATATCTTGGAAGAAAATGGAGAAATTGAGTTTAGTATGCCTGAACTCAGAATGCAGAAATGCATCTTTTAGTAAAGATGATGATTTTTATGTTCTGTGTTTGAAAATACCACTTTTAGAAATTAGTTAGTTTCTTACTTAGCCATCCTGTGTGCCTCTTCTGGGTTGTGGATTGATCTTAAAACAGCCACCGGGGGGGGGGGTAGAGGTGTGTCCTGCCTTTCCTGTATGAGTCAGAGCTAAGCTGAATAGACCTGGACAATATTTAGAGTAGTGGGAGGAGATTTCCTTGCACCTGAATGGGCCAGGTCTACCTTGGACAATGCTGTCTCAACCTCCTGCTAGGAAGCTGGGCCAGAGAGGACCAAACTGGTTTGGACTGAGCACAGACATTCTCTGCCCATGAGAACAAAGAGAAATGCAGTATAAATATTGGGGCCCAGACCCCAGAACTTGAGAACTTGCTTGGATCAAGGAACCTGCCAAGAAGAAGAGCTGGAAGAACTGCTAGGAGGAGTACTGGCCCTTTGCTGTGTTGTTGCTTTGCTGGGTTGGCCTGCAGTCGGTGCTTCTGCCTTGGGCAGTAAATGACTGGACTGAACTTTCTTTACTTGTCGCTGAGTACCTCCAAGGACTTGAAACAGAGCTTGCCTCCTGTTCACTAAGTCTTAGGGACAGCAAAGATTTCACTTACCTCTGGGTACCGCCTCTGGAACCATGGGTTCCAGTCGCCACAGAGGGGAAAAGCAGCCAACACCGTCACCAACACCACTGCGGGCTCCGTGTCCTCAAGGCACTGCAGAGGGCACCGCTACATTTTGCACCGCAACCCTGGTCTCACCAACAACGATGATCCTCGCCGCCACTGAGCCGCTTCTTGTACCACGACCTGTGGGCACTGCACTGTGCACCGCCTCGCTTCACTCTGCCGTCCTGGTCTAACCAACAACATCGCTGCCCGCTGACCTCAACACCCATGTCTGCACCGTGGATTCGGTCCACCATCTGTAAGTCACACAATGCCCCGTCCCACACCACTGGCTGGGCAAACCGACGCCAGCTCCCATCAACCAGCACTGTCGCTGACACCGTGACCTGTCAGCACCGCAAAGAGCACCGCCCTGATTCCGAACCTCAGACCTGGTCTCACCGATGCCGCTGGTTGACCGTAACCGAGCCGCTGCCTGCACCGCAACTTTAGGGCACTGCACGCCGCACGGCAAAGCTTCACATCGCAACCACGATGGTCGCAGTGACTGGCCCGCACCGATGCGGTCGGCCGTTACCAAAGGTACTGTTTACGAGTCTGCTGACACTGACGCCGGTCCGAACCTATGTGGTTGGTCGAAACTGTTGGATTCTGTTGTTTTCAGCACCACAGTAGCCCAGTACGGAGCTACTGGCTTTAAGGAACTTCATTTTAAAGTCATTCTTGCAAAGTGCATAATTTTGATTACTGTATGGTGGACTTTTATCGTTTTGGTCTTGTTTACACATATAAATATTGGTTATTTTTCTAAAACTGGTGTGGTGTCCTTTTGTAGTGTTTTCACGGTATTACTGTATGTTATGTGCAAATGCTTTATACATTGCCTCTGAAATAAGCCTGACTACTAGTGCCAAGCTACCAAGGGGGTGAGCAGGGGTTATTTATTTTAGAAGTGTATGCTCCTTGTCCTGACTAAAAGGAAGGGTCCCTATTTGGACAAAGGTGCAAACCACTGCCAGCTAGAGACTCCCATTTCTAACAGTCACCATCTTCTGATGACTCAAAATGTCACCTCTATTAAAAGCAGATACACCATCACAGTACCTCCCACCATTTCTTTTGTCGCATGCTTCTTTATTAAGGATTCAGACCATTTTCTTCACTATTCATCCACTAATTCCATCGTCGGTCTTCAATAACTTTTGGTCTTCAACAACCTGTGAGTTCTCTTCCACTAATGCCTCAGAGGTGATGAAAGAGCAAGTCCCCCCACCACCTTAATTTACCCTCCGTCTCAGTCCTTGATTACACTTCGGTAACTGCTTCTATGATGGCATTGATGAAAATTATTAATAGTTGACTCTCATTTTTCCACTCTACTGCATTAACCGCTGCATTGGTGTTGTAATTGTCATTTTTGGATGCTACTTTTGGGTGGAGTGGATTTGTGGAGCATAGGCACCTTTTCTCACTGTTTGGAAGTCTGGATTCTTCAGTTGGATCTTAAAGAATATCTCACTGATGTCTCTCAGAAGAAATCGCCAATTCTGTTCTTTCTATTATGTGTCCAGTGTTAACTGATACTTTAGAAATATCAACTAAATTAGGCCTTTCGGGCAAAGTGGCACCAAGGAGGCCTGAGTGGGCTATACACCAGTGAAAGGATTTTTTGCGGGCCGGTCTTTGCCCACCAGGACAGTCCTGTCAGGCCAGTGCTCCTCCAGACACTTCTAGCCAACTTCCGTCCTCTGGGGGACTACTCACATACCTCTGTGGCCTCGGATAAGCTGCAAAGCTTGTAAATTCAACATCCTTCTTTCTGCCACCCCAGTGTACTAAGTGTGTCTGTGCTCCTTTGTCGCCCTCTCACCATGCGAGGAATCAAAGCATGGATAGATTCCCCGCACTGGCGAGGACCATCACATGGCTAAGAGTGCGGTCAGAAAGGAAATGTAGACCGCAACAGGCAAGGTCTCTGGAGAGGTGTCAGTAGGGGGGCACATAAACAGATGGCGATCATCAAATCGAATACTCTCCACCTTGGGTTAACTTGGAGCAGCTCTCATGGGCTCAGGTCCACCCCTAATGGTTGAAAAGATGGGTGAAAAATCCTCGACCAGAAACCCATTGGGTATGTGTTGCAATGATGAAATATACACTGCAAGTTGAAGAGTTTTCTTTATTACGTCTCAACACCATCACAAGTTCCAGTCAGCTGGAGTCAGCTGTGGAATGTTCATGCATTCTTGCCTGGCACATACCAAGGGGAAAGAGGGCAAGGGTGTGGGGCGTACCAAGTGTGGATTACAACCATCTCCTTGCATAGGGAAGGAAAGGAGGGACAGAGGGTAGGAGGCGGTACCAAGTGAAAACAAAGTTACCTTCAAGATAAGGTTTTTCGAACTGAAACACGAGGACCACACAAGCTGCGGGTTATTATGCCACTGCTGACATTGTATACTTTAAAGAAGTTTTTCGAATATTGGATTTTAAAACACCTGAACTGCACAAACACCTATATGAATTTACTTTGTGCCACACTGTGAAGCCCTGAATAAGTCTCTTTGGGAGACAAAACATGTTGGCTATGGCTATGAATCTCTGCCTTTGAGAAAAAAAAGAAAAATCGTTTTAAGAAAAATAAAGAGAAACCATTTAAAAAAAACACACATCCTGGATTTGGACGTTTTTTCGTGTCTTAACTGTCTTGAAATTTGATGTGACATTTTTATAATATGCTGTATAGTACTGAACATTTTTACATTTAATAAAGTACAAGTTGTGAGCCACTATCACGGCTCTTTTAGATGCTCTTTGGATACACCTCTATCCTGACTTGCATCATAAACTAAATTACCAGTGGTGAGCCACCATCACAGCTCTTTTAGATGCTCTTAGGATACATCTCTATCCTGACTCGTATGAGCCACCATCACAGCTCTTTTAGATGCTCCTAGGATACACCTCTAGCCTGACTTTTTTCATAAACTACAGTACAAGTAGTGAGCCACCATCACAGCTCTTTTAGATGCTCTTAGGATACACCTCTATCCTGATTCGTATTAGCCACCATCACAGCTCTTTTAGATGCTCTTCGGATACACCTCTATCCTGACTTGTATGAGCCACCATCACAGCTCTTTTAGATGCTCTTAGGATACACCTCTATCCTGACTCGTACGAGCCACCATCACAGCTCTTTTAGATGCTCTTAGGATACACCTCTATCCTGACTTGTATCATAAACTAAAGTATCAGTAGTGAGCCACCATCACAGCTCTTTTAGATGCTCTTAGGATACACCTCTATCCTGACTTGCATCATTAACTAAAGTACCAGTAGTGAGCCACCACCACAGCTCTTTTAGATGCTCTTAGGAAACACCTCTATCCTGACTTGCATCATAAACTAAATTACCAGTAGTGAGCTACCATCACACCTCTTTTAGATGCTCTTAGGGTACACCTCTATCCTGACTTGCTTCATTAACTAAAGTGTCAGTAGTGAGCCATCATGAACTAAACTACCATGAGTGAGCCACCATCACTGCTCTTTTAGATGCTCCGAGGATTCACCTCTATCCTGATTTGTATCATAAAGTAAAGTACCAGTAGTGAGCCACCATCACAGCTCTTTTAGATGCTCTTAGGATACACCTCTACTCTATCCTGATTTGTATCATAAACTAAAGTACCAGTAGCGAGCCACCATCACAGCTCTTTTAGATGCTCTTAGGATACACCTCTAACCTGACTTGTATCATAAACTAAAGTACCAGTAGTGAGCCACCATCACGGCTCTTTTACATGCTCTTAGGATACACCTCTATCCTGATTTGTGTCATAAACTAAAGTACAAGTAGTAAGCCACCATCACCACTCTTTTAGATGCTCTTAGGATACACCTCTATCATGACTTGTATCATAAACTAAATTACCAATAGTGAGCCACCATCACAGCTCTTTTAGATGCTCTTAGGATACACCGCTATTCTGACTCGTATGAGCCACCATCACAGCTCTTTTAGATGCTCTTAGGATGCACTTCTGTCCTGACTTGTATCATAAACTAAAGTATCAGTAGAGAACCACCATCACAGCAGTTTTAGATGCTCTTAGCATACACCTATATCCTGACTTTTATCATAACCTAAATTACCAGTAGTGATCCAACATCACAGCTATTTTAGATGCTCTTAGGATTCACCTCTATCCTGATTTGTGTCATAAACTAAAGTATCAGAAGTGAGCCACCATCACAGCTCTTTTAGATGCTCTTAGGATACACCTCTCTCCTGACTCGTGTTAGCCACCATAGCAGCTCTTTTTGATGCTTTTAGGATACACTGCTATCCTGACTTGTATCATAAACTAAAGCATCAGTAGTGAACCACCATCACAGCTCTTTTAGGTGCTCTTAGGATACACCTCTATCTTGACTTGCATCATTAATTAAAGTGTCAGTAGTGAGCCATCATAAACTAAATTACCAGTAGTGAGTCACCATCACAGCTCTTTTAGATGCTCTTAGGATACACCTCTATCATGACTTGTATCATAAACTAATGTACCAGTAGTGAGCCACCATCACAGCTCTTTTAGATGCTTTTAGGATACACTGCTATCCTGATTTGTATCATAAACTAAAGTACCAGGAGTGAGACACCATCATGGCTCTTATAGACGCTCTTAGGATACACCTCTATCCTGACTTGTATCATAAACTAAAGTACAAATAGTAAGCTACCATCACGGCTCTATTAGATGCTCTTGGGATACACCTCTATAATAACTTGTATCATAAACTAAAGTACAAGTTGGAGCCACCATCACAGCTCTTTTAGATGCTCTTAGGATAAAACTCTATCCTGACTTGTGTCATAAACTAAATTACCAGTAGTGAGACACCATCACAGCTCTTTTAGATGCTCTTAGGATACACCTCTATCCTGACTTGTATCATAAACTAAAGTGTCAATAGTGAGCCACCATTACAGCTCTTTTAGAATTTTTTGGATACACCTGTATCCTGACTTGTATCATAAACTAAAGTATCAGTAGTGAGCCACCATCACAGCTCTTTTAGATGCTCTTAGGATACACCTCTATCCCTACTTGTATCATAAGCTAAAGTACCAATAGTGAGCCACCATCACAGCCCTTTTAGATGCTCTTAGGATGCACCTCTATCCCTACTTGTATCATAAGCTAAAGTACCACTAGTGAGCCACCATCACAGCTCTTTTAGATGCTCTTAGGATACACATCTATCCTGACTCGCAGGAGCCACCATCACAGCTCTTTTAGATGCTCTTAGGATACACCTCTATCCTGGCTTGTATCATAAACTAAAGGATCAGTAGTGAGCCACCATCACAGCTCTTTTGATGCTCTTAGGATACACCTCTATCCTGACTTGTATCATAAACTAATTAACCAGTAGTGAGACACCATCACAGCTCTTTTAGATGCTCTTAGGATACACCTCTATCCTGACTTGTATCATAAACTAAAGTATCAATAGTGAGCCACCATTACAGCTCTTTTAGATGTTCTTTGGATACACCTCTATCCTGACGTGTATCATAAACTAAAGTATCAGTAGTGAGCCACCATCACCGCTCTTTTAGATGCTCTTAGGATACACAGCTATCCTGACTCGCAGGAGCCACCATCACAGCTCTTTTGATGCTCTTAGGCTACACCTCGGTCCTGACTTGTATCATAAACTAATTAACCAGTAGTGAGCCACCATCACACCTCTTTTAGATGCTCTTAGGATACACCTCTATCCTGACTTGTATCATAAACGAATAAACCAATAGTGAGCCACCATCACAGCTCTTTTAGATGCTATTAGGATACACTGCTATCCTGACTTGTATCATGAAATAAAGAATCAGTAGTGAGCCACCATCACAGTTCTTTTAGATGCCCTTAGGATACACCTCTGCCCTGACTTGCATCATAAACTAAAGTACCAGTAGTGAGCCACCATCACAGCTCTTTTAGATGCTCTTAGGATACACCTCTATACTGACTCGTATGAGCCACCATCAAAGCTCTTTTATATGCTCTTAGGATACACCTCTATTCTGACTTGTATCATAAACTAAAGTACCAGGAGTGATCCAACATCACAGCTCTTTAAGATGCTCTTAGGATACACCTCTATCCTGACTTGTATCATAAACTAAAGAATCAGTAATGAGCCACCATCACAGCTCTTTTAGATGCTCTTAGGATACACCTCTATCCTGACTTGTATCATAAACTAATTAACCAGTAGTGAGCCACAATCACAGCTCTTTTAGATGCTATTAGGATACACTGCTATCCTGACTTGTATCATAAAATAAAGAATCAGTAGTGAGCCACCATCACAGCTCTTTTAGATGCTCTTAGGATACACCTCTATCCTGACTCGTATGAGCCACCATCACAGCTCTTTTAGATGCCCTTAGGATACACCTCTGCCCTGACTTGCATCATAAACAAAAGTACCAGTAGTGAGCCACCATCACAGCTCTTTTAGATGCTCTTAGGATACACCTCTATCCTGACTCGTATGAGCCACCATCACAGCACTTTTAGATGCTCTTAGGATACACCTCTGTCCTGACTTGCATCATTAATTAAAGTGTCAGTAGTGAGCCGTCATAAACTAAATTACCAGTAGTGAGCCACCATCACAGCTGTTTTAGATGCTCTTAGGATACACCTCTATCCTGACGTGCATCATAAATTAAAGTACCAGTAGTGAGACACCATCACAGCTCTTTTAGATGCTCTTAGGATACACATCTATCCTGACTCGTATGAGAAACCATCACAGCTCTTTTAGATGCTCTTAGGATACACCTCTATCCTGACTTGTATCATAAACTAAAGGATCAGTAGTGTGCCACCATCACAGCTCTTGTAGATGCTCTTAGGATACACCTCTATCCTGACTTGTATCATAAACTAAAGTATCAGTAGAGTAGTGAGCCACCATCACAGCTCTTTGAGATGCTCTTAGGATACACCTCTATCATGACTTGTATCATAAACTAATTAACCAGTAGTGAGCCACAATCACAGCTCTATTAGATGCTCTTAGGATACACCTCTAACCTGACTTGTGTGAGCCCCCATCACAGCTCTTTTAGATGCTATTAGGATACACCTCTATCATGACTTGTATCATAAACTAAAGGATCAGTAGTGAGCCACCATCACACCTCTTTTAGATGCTCTTAGGATACACCTCTATCCTGACTTGCTTCATTAACTAAAGTGTCAGTAGTGAGCCATCATAAACTAAATTACCAGTAGTGAGCCACCATCACAGCTCTTTTAGATGCTCTTAGAATACACCTCTATGATGACTTGTATCATAAACTAAAGGATCAGTAGTGAACCACCATCACAGCTCTTTTCGGTGCTCTTAGGATACACCTCTATCCTGACTTGCATCATTAATTAAAGTGTCAGTAGTGAGCCATCATAATCTAAATTACCAGTAGTGAGCCACCACCACAGCTCTTTTACATGCTCTTAGGATTCACCTCTATCCTGATTTTTATCATAAACTAAATTACCAGTAGTGAGCCACCATCACACCTCTTTTAGATGCTCTTAGGATACACCTCTATCCTGACTTGCTTCATTAACTAAAGTGTCAGTAGTGAGCCATCATAAACTAAACTACCATGAGTAAGCACCATCACAGCTCTTTTAGATGCTCTAAGGATACACCTCTATCCCGATTTGTATCATAAAGTAAAGTACCAGTAGTGAGCCACCATCACAGCTCTTTTAGATGCTCTTAGGATACACCTCTATCCTGATTTGTATCATAAACTAAAGTACCAGTAGTGAGCCACCATCACAGCACTTTTAGATTCTCTTAGGATACACCTCTAACCTGACTTGTATCATAAACTAAAGTACCAGTAGTGAGCCACCATCACAGCTCTTTTACATGCTCTTATGATACACCTCTATCCTGATTTGTGTCATAAACTAAAGTACAAGTAGTAAGCCACCATCACAGCTCTTTTAGATGCTCTTAGGATACACCGCTATTCTGACTCGTATGAACCACCATCACATCTCTTTTAGAAGCTCTTAGGATACACCTCTATCCTGACTTTCATCATAACCTAAATTATCAGTAGTGAACTACCATCACAGCTATTTTGGATGCTCTTAGGATTCACCACTATCCTGACTTGTATCATAAACTAAAGTATGAGTAGTGAGCTACCATCACAGCTCTTGTAGATGCTCCTAGGATACACCTCTATCCTGACTTGTATCATAAACTAAAGTATCAGTAGTGAGCCACCATCACAGCTCTTGTAGATGCTCTTAGGATACACCTTTATAATGACTTGTATCATAAACTAATGTACCAGTAGTGAGCCACCATCACGGCTCTTTTAGACGCTTTTAGGATACACCTCTATCCTGACTTGTATCATAAACTAAAGTACCAGGAGTGAGCCACCATCACGGCTCTTATGGACGCTCGTAGGATACACCTCTATCCTGACTTATATCATAAACTAAAGTACAAGTAGTGAGCCACCATCACGGCTCTTTTGATGCTCTTAGGATACACCTCTATCCTATGACTTGTATCATAAACTAATAAACCAGTATGAACCACCATCACATCTCTTTTAGATGCTATTAGGATACACTGCTATCCTGACTTGCATCACAAAATAAAGAATTAGTAGTGCGCCACCATCACAGCTCTTTTAGATGCTCTTAGGATACACTTCTATCCTGACTCGTATGAGCCAACATCACAGCTCTTTTGGATGCCCTTAGGATACACCTCTGTCCTGACTTGCATCATAAACTAAAGTACCAGTAGTGAGCCACCATCACAGCTCTTTTAGATGCTCTTAGGATACACCTCTATCCTGACTCGTATGAGCCACCATCAAAGCTCTTTTATATGCTCTTAGGATACACCACTATCCTGACTTGTATCACAAACTAAAGTACCAGGAGTGATCCAACATCACAGCTCTTTTAGATGCTCTTAGGATACACCTCTATCCTGACCTGTATCATAAACTAAAGGATCAGTAGTGAGCCACCATCACAGCTCTTTTAGATGCTCTTAGGATTCACCTCTAACCTGACTTGTGTTAGCCACCATCACAGCTCTTTTAGATGCTATTAGGAAACACTGCAATCCTGACTTGTATCATAAACTAAAGCATCAGTAGTGAACCACCATCACAGCTCTTTTAGGTGCTCTTAGGATACATCTCTATCCTGACTTGCATCATTAATTAAAGTCTCAGTAGTGAGCCATCATAAACTAAATTACCAGTAGTGAGCCACCATCACAGCTCTTTTAGATGCTTTTAGGATACACCTGTATCCTGACTTGTATCATAAACTAAATTACAAGTAGTGTGCCACCATCACAGCTCTTTTAGATGCTCTTAGGATACACATCTATCCTGACTCGTATGAGCCACCATCACAGTTCTTTTAGATGCTCTTAGGATACACCTCTATCCTGACCTGTATCATAAACTAAAGGATCAGTAGTGAGCCACCATCACAGCTCTTTTAGATGCTCTTAGGATTCACCTCTAACCTGACTTGTGTTAGCCACCATCACAGCTCTTTTAGATGCTATTAGGAAACACTGCTATCCTGATTTGTATCATAAACTAAAGTACAAGTAGTAAGCCACCATCACCGCTCTTTTAGATGCTCTTAGGATACACCTCTATCGTGACTTGTATCATAAACTAAAGTATCAGTAGACAGCCACCATCACAGCAGTTTTAGATGCTCTTAGGATACACCCCTATCCTGACTTGTATCATAAACTAAAGTATCAGTAGTGAGCCACCTACACAGCTCTCTTAGATGCTCTTAGGATACACCTCTATTCTGACTTGTATCATAAACTAATTAACCAGCAGTGAGCCACAATCACAGCTCTATTAGATGCTCTTAGCATACACCTTTATCCTGACTCGTGTTAGCCACCATCGCAGTTCTTTTAGATGCTATTAGGATAAACTGCTATCCTGACTTGTATCATAAACTAAAGCATCAGTAGTTAACCACCATCGCAGCTCTTTTAGGTGCTCTTAGGATACACCTCTATCCTGACTTGCATCATTAATTAAAGTGTCAGTAGTGAGCCATCATAAACTAAATTACCAGTAGTGAGCCACCATCACAGCTCTTTTGGATGCTCTTAGGATAAACCTGTATCCTGACTTGTATCATAAACTAAAGGATCAGTAGTGAGCCACCATCACTTCTCTTTTGATGCTCTTAGGATACACCTCTATCCTGACTTGTATCATAAACTAATTAACCAGTAGTGAGACACCATCACAGCTCTTTTAGATGCTCTTAGGATACACCTCTATCCTGACTTGTATCATAAACTAAAGTATCAATAGTGAGCCACCATTACAGCTCTTTTAGATGTTCTTTGGATACACCTCTATCCTGACTTGTGTCATAAACTAAAGTATCAGTAGTGAGCCACCATCACAGCTCTTTTAGATGCTCTTAGGATACACCTCTATCCTGATTTGTATCATAAACTAAAGTACAAGTAGTAAGCCACCATCACCACTCTTTTAGATGCTCTTAGGATACACCTCTATCATGACTTGTATCATAAAGTACCAGGAGTGAGCCATCATCACAGCTCTTTTAGATGCTCTTAGGATACACATCTATCCTGACTCGCAGGAGCCACCATCACAGCTCTTTTAGATGCTCTTAGGATACACCTCTATCCTGACTTGTATCATAAACTAAAGGATCAGTAGTGAGACACCATCACAGCTCTTTTAGATGCTCTTAGGATACACCTCTATCCTGACTTGTATCATAAAGTACCAGGAGTGAGCCACCATCACGGCTCTTATAGACGCTCGTAGGATACACCTCTATCCTGACTTGTATCATAAACTAAAGTACAAGTAGTGAGCCACCATCACGGCTCTTTTAGATGCTCTTAGGGTACACCTCTATCATGACTTGTATCATAAACTAAAGTACCAGTATTGAGACACCATCACAGCTCTTTTACATGCTCTTAGGATACACCTCTATCCTGACTTGTATAATAAACTAAAGTATCAATAGTGAGCCACCATCACAGCTCTTTTAGATGCTCTTTGTATACACCTTTATCCTGACTTGTATCATAAACTAAAGTATCAGTAGTGAGCCACCATCACAGCTCTTTTAGATGCTCTTAGGATACACCTCGATCCCGACTTGTATCATAAACTAAAGTACCAGTAGTGAGCCACCATCACAGCTCTTATAGATGCTCTTAGGATACACATCTATCCTGACTCGTATGAGCCACCATCACAGCTCTTTTGGATGCTCTTAGGATACGCCTCTAACCTGACTTGTATTATCAACAAAAGTACCAGTAGTGAGCCACCATCACGGCTCTTTTACATGCTGTTAGGATACACCTCTATCCTGATTTGTATCATAAACTAAAGTACAAGTAGTAATCCACCATCACCGCTCTTTTAGATGTTCTTTGGATACACCTCTATCCTGACTTTCATCATAACCTAAATTATCAGTAGTGAACTACCATCACAGCTATTTTGGATGCTCTTAGGATTCACCTCTATCGTGACTTGTATCATAAACTAAAGTATCAGAAGTGAGCCACCATCACAGCTCTTTTAGATGCTATTAGGATACACCTCTATCCTGACTTGCATCATTAATTAATGTGTGAGTAGTGAGCCATCATAAACTAAATTACCAGTAGTGAGCCACCATCACAGCTCTTTTAAATGCTCTTAGGATACACCTCTATCATGACTTGCATCATTAATTAATGTGTGAGTAGTGAGCCATCATAAACTAAATTACCAGTAGTGAGCCACCATCACAGCTCTTTTAGATGCTCTTAGGATACACCTCTATCATGACTTGTATCATAAACTAATGTACCAGTGGTGAGCCACCATCACAGCTCTTGTAGATGCTTTTAGGATACACTGCTATCCTGACTTGTATCATAAACTAAAGTACCAGGAGTGAGCCACCATCATGGCTCTTATAGACGCTCTTAGGATACACCTCTATCCTGACTTGTATCATAAACTAAAGTACAAATAGTAAGCCACCATCACAGCTCTATTAGATGCTCTTAGGATACACCTCTATAATAACTTGTATCATAAACTAAAGTACAAGTTGGAGCCACCATCACAGCTCTTTTAGATGCTCTTAGGATAAACCTCTATCCTGAATTGTATCATAAACTAAATTACAAGTAGTGAGACACCATCACAGCTCTTTTAGATACTCTTAGGATACACCTCTATCCTGACTTGTATCATAAACTAAAGTATCAGTAGTGAGCCACCATTACAGCTATTTTAGATGCTCTTAGGATACACCTGTATCCCTACTTGTATCATAAGCTAAAGTACCAATAGTGGGCCACCATCACAGCTCTTTTAGATGCTCTTAGGATACGCATCTATCCTGACTCGCAGGAGCCACCATCACAGCTCTTTTAGATGCTCTTAGGATACACCTCTCTCCTGACTTGTATCATAAACTAAAGGATCAGTAGTGAGACACCATCACAGCTCTTTTAGATGCTCTTAGGATACACCTCTATCCTTACTTGTATCATAAACTAAAGTATCAATAGTGAGCCACCATTACAGCTCTTTTAGATGTTCTTTGGATACACCTCTATCCTGACTTGTATCATAAACTAAAGTATCAGTAGTGAGCCACCATCACAGCTCTTTTAGATGCTCTTAGGATACACCTCTATCCCTACTTGTATCATTAGCTAAAGTACCAATAGTGAGCCACCATCACAGCTCTTTTAGATGCTCTTAGGATACACATCTATCCTGACTCGCAGGAGCCACCATCACAGCACTTTTAGATGCTCTTAGGATACACCTCTATCCTGACTTGTATCATAAACTAAAGGATCAGTAGTGAGCCACCATCACAGCTCTTTTGATGCTCTTAGGATACACCTCTATCCTGACTTGTATCATAAACTAATTAACCAGTAATGAGGCACCATCACACCTCTTTTAGATGCTCTTAGGATACACTTCTATCCTGACTCGTATGAGCCACCATCAAAGCTCTTTTAGATGCTCTTAGGATACACCTCTATCCTGACTTGCATCATAAACTAAAGAATCAGTAATGAGCCACCATCACAGCTCTTTCAGATGCTCTTAGGATACACCTCTGTCCTGACTTGCATCATTAATTAAAGTCTCAGTAGTGAGCCATCATAAACTAAATTACCAGTAGTGAGCCACCATCACAGCTCTTTTAGATGCTTTTAGGATACACCTCTATCCTGACTTGTATCATAAACTAAATTATAAGTAGTGTGCCACCATCACAGCTCTATTAGATGCTCTTAGGATACACATCTATCCTGACTCGTATGAGCCACCATCACAGTTCTTTTAGATGCTCTTAGGATACACCTCTATCCTGACCTGTATCATAAACTAAAGGGTCAGTAGTGAGCCACCATCACAGCTCTTTTAGATGCTCTTAGGACACACCTCTATCCTGACTTGTATCATAAACTAAAGCATCAGTAGTGAACCACCATCACAGCTCTTTTAGGTGCTCTTAGGATACACCTCTATCCTGACTTGCATCATTAATTAAAGTGTCAATAGTGAGCCATCATAAACTAAATTACCAGTAGTGAGCCACCATCACAGCTCTTTTAGATGCTCTTAGAATACACCTCTATCATGACTTGTATCATAAACTAATGTACCAGTAGTGAGCCACCATCACAGCTCTTTTGGATGCTTTTAGGATACACTGCTATCCCGATTTGTATCATAAACTAAAGTACAAGTAGTAAGCCACCATCACCGCTCTTTTAGATGCTATTAGGATACACCTCTATCGTGACTTGTATCATAAACTAAATTACCAATAGTGAGCCACCATCACAGCTCTTTTAGATGCTCTTAGGATGTACTTCTGTCCTGACTTGTATCATAAGCTAAAGTATCAGTAGTGAGCCACCATCACAGCAGTTTTAGATGGTCTTAGGATACACCCCTATCCTGACTTGTATCATAAACTAATTAACCAGCAGTGAGCCACAATCAAAGCTCTATTAGATGCTCTTAGGATACACCTTTATCCTGACTCGTGATAGCCACCATCGCAGCTCTTTTAGATGCTATTAGGATACACTGCTATCCTGACTTGTATCATAAACTAAAGCATCAGTAGTGAACCACCATCACAGCTCTTTTAGGTGCTCTTAGGATACACCTCTATCCTGTCTTGCATCATTAATTAAAGTGTCAGTAGTGAGCTATCATAAACTAAATTACCAGTAGTGAGCCACCATCACAGCTCTTTTAGATGCTCTAAGGATAAACCTCTATCCTGACTTGTATCATAAACTAAAGGATCAGTAGTGAGCCACCATCACTTCTCTTTTGATGCTCTTAGGACACACCTCTATCCTGACTTGTATCATAAACTAATTAACCAGTAGTGAGACACCATCACAGCTCTTTTAGATGGTCTTAGGATACACCTCTATCCTGATTTGTATCATAAACTAAAGTATCAATAGTGAGCCACCATTACAGCTCTTTTAGATGCTCTTAGAATACACCTCTATCCCTACTTGTATCATAAGCTAAAGTACCAATAGTGAGCCACCATCACAGCTCTTTTAGATGCTCTTAGGATACACATCTATCCTGACTCACAGGAGCCACCATCACAGCTATTTTAGATGCTCTTAGGATACACCTCTATCCTGACTTGTATCATAAACTAAAGGATCAGTAGTGAGCCACCATCACAGCTCTTCTGATGCTCTTAGGATACACCTCTATCCTGACTTGTATCATAAACTAATAAACCAGTATGAGCCACCATCACAGCTCTTTTAGATGCTATTAGGATACACTTCTATCCTGACTTGTAATATAAACTAAAGTACCAGTAGTGAGCCACCATCATGGCTCTTTTAGATGCTCTTAGGATACACCTCTATAATAACTTGTATCATAAACTAAATTACAAGTAGTGTGCCACCATCACAGCTGTTTTAGATGCTCTTAGGATACACCTCTATCCTGACTTGCATCATAAATTAAAGTACCAGTAGTGAGACACCATCACAGCTCTTTTAGATGCTCTTAGGATACACCTCTATCCTGACTTGTATCATAAACTAAAGTATCAATAGTGAGCCACCATCACAGCTCTTTTAGATGCTCTTTGGATACACCTCTATCCTGACTTGTATCATAAACTAAAGTATCAGTAGTGAGCCACCATCACAGCTCTTTTAGATGCTCTTAGGATACACCTTTATCCCGACTTGTATCATAAACTAAAGTACCAGTAGTGAGCCACCTTCACAGCTCTTTTAGATGCTCTTTTCAGCTGAGTTTCCGCCCCCCCCTGTCCAGCAGCCAGATCGCTGAGAACCTGGGTGTTTGGTTCGATGGGAATCTTTCCTTCTCCAGTCAGGTGAATCGACTGGTGGGTTGCTGTTTTGGGCTCCTTAGAGTCCTGAGAAGATTTTTTCCACTTCTTCCTCAGACGGTCCACGAGTCGGTGGTGCGTGCGCTTATTTTGTCTCGCCTGGACTAGCTAACGCGCTCTATGTGGGGATTCCAGCCTACTCCCTTAATAGACTTCAGGTGATTCAGAATGTGGCTGCCCGCCTCCTGGGGGGGATCCCGCCCAGGGAGAGTGTACAGGAGTACCTGCGCTCCCTGCACTGGCTTCCGGTCAAGGCGCGGGTGTTGTTTAAATCCCTCACCATAGCCCATCGTGCACTCCACGGCCTAGGCCCGGGCTACTTGCAGAAACAATTCTCTTTTTATGATCCGGGGAGGCCTCTGCACTCCTCATCCCTTAAACTGGCAAAAATCCCTGGTTTCCAGCGACATCGTTTGGGGGGTGCGTCCCTGACCGTTTTGGCGGCTTGTGTCTGGAATGCACTTCCCTTTGCTCTTCGATGTGTGGAAGATATTGCTGTTTTTAAAAAATTGTTAAAAACGTATCTCTTTATTTAAACTTCAGGTTTTGCTTTGTTTCCCTTTGCCCGCGCTGGGACACTCCTAGGAGTAGCCGTGCCCGCTATAAATTTAAGTAACATAACATAACATCTATCCTGACGCGTATGAGCCACCATCACAGCTCTTTTAGATGCTCTTAGGATACACCTCTATCCTGACTTGTATCATAAACTAAAGGATCAGTAGTGAGCCATCATCACAGATCTTTTAGATGCTCTTAGGATACACCTCTATCCTGACTTGTAACATAAACTGAAGTACCAGTAGTGAGCCACCATCACAGCTATTTTAGATGCTCTTAGGATTCACCTCTATCCTGCTTTGTATCATAAACTAAAGTATCAGTAGTGAGCCACCATCACAGCTCTTGTAGATGCTCTTAGGATACACCTCTATCCTGACTTGTATCATAAACTAATTATCCAGTAGTGAGCCACAATCACAGCTCTATTAGATGCTCTTAGGATACACCTCTATCCTGACTCGTGTTAGCCACCATCACAGCTCTTTTAGATGCTATTAGGATACACTGCTATCCTGACTTGTATCATAAACTAAAGCATCAGTAGTGAACCACCATCACAGCTCTTTAAGGTGCTCTTAGGATACACCTCTATCCTGACTTGCATCATTAATTAAAGTGTCAGTAGTGAGCCATCATAAACTAAATTACCAGTAGTGAGCCACCATCACAGCTCTTTTAGATGCTCTTAGGATACACATCTATCATGACTTGTATCATAAACTAATGTACCAGTAGTGAGCCACCATCACAGCTCTTTTAGATGCTTTTAGGATACACTGCTATCCTGACTTGTATTATAAACCAAAGTACCAGGAGTGAGCCACCTTCATGGCTCTTATAGACGCTTTTAGGATACACCTCTATCCTGACTTGTATCATAAACTAAAGTACAAATAGTGAGCCACCATCACGGCTCTTTTAGATGCTCTTAGGATACACCTCTATAATAACTTGTATCATAAACTAAAGTACAAGTTCGAGCCACCATCACGGCTCTTTCAGATGCTCTTAGGATAAACCTCTATCCTGACTTGTATCATAAACTAAATTACCAGTAGTGAGACACCATCACAGCTCTTTTAGATGCTCTTAGGATACACCTCTATCCTGACTCGTATGAGCCACCATCAAAGCTCTTTTATATGCTCTTAGGATACACCACTATCCTGACTTGTATCACAAACTAAAGTACCAGGAGTGATCCAACATCACAGCTCTTTTAGATGCTTTTAGGATACACCTCTATCCTGACCTGTATCATAAACTAAAGGATCAGTAGTGAGCCACCATCACAGCTCTTTTAGATGCTCTTAGGATTCACCTCTAACCTGACTTGTGTTAGCCACCATCACAGCTCTTTTAGATGCTATTAGGAAACACTGCAATCCTGACTTGTATCATAAACTAAAGCATCAGTAGTGAACCACCATCACAGCTCTTTTAGGTGCTCTTAGGATACATCTCTATCCTGACTTGCATCATTAATTAAAGTCTCAGTAGTGAGCCATCATAAACTAAATTACCAGTAGTGAGCCACCATCACAGCTCTTTTAGATGCTTTTAGGATACACCTGTATCCTGACTTGTATCATAAACTAAATTACAAGTAGTGTGCCACCATCACAGCTCTTTTAGATGCTCTTAGGATACACATCTATCCTGACTCGTATGAGCCACCATCACAGTTCTTTTAGATGCTCTTAGGATACACCTCTATCCTGACCTGTATCATAAACTAAAGGATCAGTAGTGAGCCACCATCACAGCTCTTTTAGATGCTCTTAGGATTCACCTCTAACCTGACTTGTGTTAGCCACCATCACAGCTCTATTAGATGCTATTAGGAAACACTGCTATCCTGATTTGTATCATAAACTAAAGTACAAGTAGTAAGCCACCATCACCGCTCTTTTAGATGCTCTTAGGATACACCTCTATCGTGACTTGTATCATAAACTAAAGTATCAGTAGACAGCCACCATCACAGCAGTTTTAGATGCTCTTAGGATACACCCCTATCCTGACTTGTATCATAAACTAAAGTATCAGTAGTGAGCCACCTACACAGCTCTCTTAGATGCTCTTAGGATACACCTCTATTCTGACTTGTATCATAAACTAATTAACCAGCAGTGAGCCACAATCACAGCTCTATTAGATGCTCTTAGCATACACCTTTATCCTGACTCGTGTTAGCCACCATCGCAGTTCTTTTAGATGCTATTAGGATAAACTGCTATCCTGACTTGTATCATAAACTAAAGCATCAGTAGTTAACCACCATCGCAGCTCTTTTAGGTGCTCTTAGGATACACCTCTATCCTGACTTGCATCATTAATTAAAGTGTCAGTAGTGAGCCATCATAAACTAAATTACCAGTAGTGAGCCACCATCACAGCTCTTTTGGATGCTCTTAGGATAAACCTGTATCCTGACTTGTATCATAAACTAAAGGATCAGTAGTGAGCCACCATCACTTATCTTTTGATGCTCTTAGGATACACCTCTATCCTGACTTGTATCATAAACTAATTAACCAGTAGTGAGACACCATCACAGCTCTTTTAGATGCTCTTAGGATACACCTCTATCCTGACTTGTATCATAAACTAAAGTATCAGTAGTGAGCCACCATCACAGCTCTTTTAGATGCTCTTAGGATACACCTCTATCCTGATTTGTATCATAAACTAAAGTACAAGTAGTAAGCCACCATCACCACTCTTTTAGATGCTCTTAGGATACACCTCTATCATGACTTGTATCATAAAGTACCAGGAGTGAGCCATCATCACAGCTCTTTTAGATGCTCTTAGGATACACATCTATCCTGACTCGCAGGAGCCACCATCACAGCTCTTTTAGATGCTCTTAGGATACACCTCTATCCTGACTTGTATCATAAACTAAAGGATCAGTAGTGAGACACCATCACAGCTCTTTTAGATGCTCTTAGGATACACCTCTATCCTGACTTGTATCATAAAGTACCAGGAGTGAGCCACCATCACGGCTCTTATAGACGCTCGTAGGATACACCTCTATCCTGACTTGTATCATAAACTAAAGTACAAGTAGTGAGCCACCATCACGGCTCTTTTAGATGCTCTTAGGGTACACCTCTATCATGACTTGTATCATAAACTAAAGTACAAGTTGTGAGCCACCATCACGGCTCTTTTAGATGCTCTTAGGATACACCTCTATCCTGACTTGTATCATAAACTAAAGTACCAGTATTGAGACACCATCACAGCTCTTTTACATGCTCTTAGGATACACCTCTATCCTGACTTGTATAATAAACTAAAGTATCAATAGTGAGCCACCATCACAGCTCTTTTAGATGCTCTTTGTATACACCTTTATCCTGACTTGTATCATAAACTAAAGTATCAGTAGTGAGCCACCATCACAGCTCTTTTAGATGCTCTTAGGATACACCTCGATCCCGACTTGTATCATAAACTAAAGTACCAGTAGTGAGCCACCATCACAGCTCTTATAGATGCTCTTAGGATACACATCTATCCTGACTCGTATGAGCCACCATCACAGCTCTTTTGGATGCTCTTAGGATACGCCTCTAACCTGACTTGTATTATCAACAAAAGTACCAGTAGTGAGCCACCATCACGGCTCTTTTACATGCTGTTAGGATACACCTCTATCCTGATTTGTATCATAAACTAAAGTACAAGTAGTAATCCACCATCACCGCTCTTTTAGATGTTCTTTGGATACACCTCTATCCTGACTTTCATCATAACCTAAATTATCAGTAGTGAACTACCATCACAGCTATTTTGGATGCTCTTAGGATTCACCTCTATCGTGACTTGTATCATAAACTAAAGTATCAGAAGTGAGCCACCATCACAGCTCTTTTAGATGCTATTAGGATACACCTCTATCCTGACTTGCATCATTAATTAATGTGTGAGTAGTGAGCCATCATAAACTAAATTACCAGTAGTGAGCCACCATCACAGCTCTTTTAAATGCTCTTAGGATACACCTCTATCATGACTTGCATCATTAATTAATGTGTGAGTAGTGAGCCATCATAAACTAAATTACCAGTAGTGAGCCACCATCACAGCTCTTTTAGATGCTCTTAGGATACACCTCTATCATGACTTGTATCATAAACTAATGTACCAGTGGTGAGCCACCATCACAGCTCTTGTAGATGCTTTTAGGATACACTGCTATCCTGACTTGTATCATAAACTAAAGTACCAGGAGTGAGCCACCATCATGGCTCTTATAGACGCTCTTAGGATACACCTCTATCCTGACTTGTATCATAAACTAAAGTACAAATAGTAAGCCACCATCACAGCTCTATTAGATGCTCTTAGGATACACCTCTATAATAACTTGTATCATAAACTAAAGTACAAGTTGGAGCCACCATCACAGCTCTTTTAGATGCTCTTAGGATAAACCTCTATCCTGAATTGTATCATAAACTAAATTACAAGTAGTGAGACACCATCACAGCTCTTTTAGATACTCTTAGGATACACCTCTATCCTGACTTGTATCATAAACTAAAGTATCAGTAGTGAGCCACCATTACAGCTATTTTAGATGCTCTTAGGATACACCTGTATCCCTACTTGTATCACAAGCTAAAGTACCAATAGTGGGCCACCATCACAGCTCTTTTAGATGCTCTTAGGATACGCATCTATCCTGACTCGCAGGAGCCACCATCACAGCTCTTTTAGATGCTCTTAGGATACACCTCTCTCCTGACTTGTATCATAAACTAAAGGATCAGTAGTGAGACACCATCACAGCTCTTTTAGATGCTCTTAGGATACACCTCTATCCTTACTTGTATCATAAACTAAAGTATCAATAGTGAGCCACCATTACAGCTCTTTTAGATGTTCTTTGGATACACCTCTATCCTGACTTGTATCATAAACTAAAGTATCAGTAGTGAGCCACCATCACAGCTCTTTTAGATGCTCTTAGGATACACCTCTATCCCTACTTGTATCATTAGCTAAAGTACCAATAGTGAGCCACCATCACAGCTCTTTTAGATGCTCTTAGGATACACATCTATCCTGACTCGCAGGAGCCACCATCACAGCACTTTTAGATGCTCTTAGGATACACCTCTATCCTGACTTGTATCATAAACTAAAGGATCAGTAGTGAGCCACCATCACAGCTCTTTTGATGCTCTTAGGATACACCTCTATCCTGACTTGTATCATAAACTAATTAACCAGTAATGAGGCACCATCACACCTCTTTTAGATGCTCTTAGGATACACTTCTATCCTGACTCGTATGAGCCACCATCAAAGCTCTTTTAGATGCTCTTAGGATACACCTCTATCCTGACTTGCATCATAAACTAAAGAATCAGTAATGAGCCACCATCACAGCTCTTTCAGATGCTCTTAGGATACACCTCTGTCCTGACTTGCATCATTAATTAAAGTCTCAGTAGTGAGCCATCATAAACTAAATTACCAGTAGTGAGCCACCATCACAGCTCTTTTAGATGCTTTTAGGATACACCTCTATCCTGACTTGTATCATAAACTAAATTATAAGTAGTGTGCCACCATCACAGCTCTATTAGATGCTCTTAGGATACACATCTATCCTGACTCGTATGAGCCACCATCACAGTTCTTTTAGATGCTCTTAGGATACACCTCTATCCTGACCTGTATCATAAACTAAAGGGTCAGTAGTGAGCCACCATCACAGCTCTTTTAGATGCTCTTAGGACACACCTCTATCCTGACTTGTATCATAAACTAAAGCATCAGTAGTGAACCACCATCACAGCTCTTTTTGATGCTCTTAGGATACACTGCTATCCCGATTTGTATCATAAACTAAAGTACAAGTAGTAAGCCACCATCACCGCTCTTTTAGATGCTATTAGGATACACCTCTATCGTGACTTGTATCATAAACTAAATTACCAATAGTGAGCCACCATCACAGCTCTTTTAGATGCTCTTAGAATACACCTCTATCATGACTTGTATCATAAACTAATGTACCAGTAGTGAGCCACCATCACAGCTCTTTTGGATGCTTTTAGGATACACTGCTATCCCGATTTGTATCATAAACTAAAGTACAAGTAGTAAGCCACCATCACCGCTCTTTTAGATGCTATTAGGATACACCTCTATCGTGACTTGTATCATAAACTAAATTACCAATAGTGAGCCACCATCACAGCTCTTTTAGATGCTCTTAGGATGTACTTCTGTCCTGACTTGTATCATAAGCTAAAGTATCAGTAGTGAGCCACCATCACAGCAGTTTTAGATGGTCTTAGGATACACCCCTATCCTGACTTGTATCATAAACTAATTAACCAGCAGTGAGCCACAATCAAAGCTCTATTAGATGCTCTTAGGATACACCTTTATCCTGACTCGTGATAGCCACCATCGCAGCTCTTTTAGATGCTATTAGGATACACTGCTATCCTGACTTGTATCATAAACTAAAGGATCAGTAGTGAGCCACCATCACTTCTCTTTTGATGCTCTTAGGACACACCTCTATCCTGACTTGTATCATAAACTAATTAACCAGTAGTGAGACACCATCACAGCTCTTTTAGATGGTCTTAGGATACACCTCTATCCTGATTTGTATCATAAACTAAAGTATCAATAGTGAGCCACCATTACAGCTCTTTTAGATGCTCTTAGAATACACCTCTATCCCTACTTGTATCATAAGCTAAAGTACCAATAGTGAGCCACCATCACAGCTCTTTTAGATGCTCTTAGGATACACATCTATCCTGACTCACAGGAGCCACCATCACAGCTATTTTAGATGCTCTTAGGATACACCTCTATCCTGACTTGTATCATAAACTAAAGGATCAGTAGTGAGCCACCATCACAGCTCTTCTGATGCTCTTAGGATACACCTCTATCCTGACTTGTATCATAAACTAATAAACCAGTATGAGCCACCATCACAGCTCTTTTAGATGCTATTAGGATACACTTCTATCCTGACTTGTAATATAAACTAAAGTACCAGTAGTGAGCCACCATCACAGCTCTTTTATATGCTCTTAGGATACACCTCAATCCTGATTTGTATCATAAACTAAAGTTCAAATAGTGAGCCACCATCATGGCTCTTTTAGATGCTCTTAGGATACACCTCTATAATAACTTGTATCATAAACTAAATTACAAGTAGTGTGCCACCATCACAGCTGTTTTAGATGCTCTTAGGATACACCTCTATCCTGACTTGCATCATAAATTAAAGTACCAGTAGTGAGACACCATCACAGCTCTTTTAGATGCTCTTAGGATACACCTCTATCCTGACTTGTATCATAAACTAAAGTATCAATAGTGAGCCACCATCACAGCTCTTTTAGATGCTCTTTGGATACACCTCTATCCTGACTTGTATCATAAACTAAAGTATCAGTAGTGAGCCACCATCACAGCTCTTTTAGATGCTCTTAGGATACACCTTTATCCCGACTTGTATCATAAACTAAAGTACCAGTAGTGAGCCACCTTCACAGCTTTTTTAGATGCTCTTTTCAGCTGAGTTTCCGCCCCCCCCTGTCCAGCAGCCAGATCGCTGAGAACCTGGGTGTTTGGTTCGATGGGAATCTTTCCTTCTCCAGTCAGGTGAATCGACTGGTGGGTTGCTGTTTTGGGCTCCTTAGAGTCCTGAGAAGATTTTTTCCACTTCTTCCTCAGACGGCCCACGAGTCGGTGGTGCGTGCGCTTATTTTGTCTCGCCTGGACTAGCTAACGCGCTCTATGTGGGGATTCCAGCCTACTCCCTTAATAGACTTCAGGTGATTCAGAATGTGGCTGCCCGCCTCCTGGGGGGGATCCCGCCCAGGGAGAGTGTACGGGAGTACCTGCGCTCCCTGCACTGGCTTCCGGTCAAGGCGCGGGTGTTGTTTAAATCCCTCACCATAGCCCATCGTGCACTCCACGGCCTAGGCCCGGGCTACTTGCAGAAACAATTCTCTTTTTATGATCCGGGGAGGCCTCTGCACTCCTCATCCCTTAAACTGGCAAAAATCCCTGGTTTCCAGCGACATCGTTTGGGGGGTGCGTCCCTGACCGTTTTGGCGGCTTGTGTCTGGAATGCACTTCCCTTTGCTCTTCGATGTGTGGAAGATATTGCTGTTTTTAAAAAATTGTTAAAAACGTATCTCTTTATTTAAACTTCAGGTTTTGCTTTGTTTCCCTTTGCCCGCGCTGGGACACTCCTAGGAGTAGCCGTGCCCGCTATAAATTTAAGTAACATAACATAACATCTATCCTGACGCGTATGAGCCACCATCACAGCTCTTTTAGATGCTCTTAGGATACACCTCTATCCTGACTTGTATCATAAACTAAAGGATCAGTAGTGAGCCATCATCACAGATCTTTTAGATGCTCTTAGGATACACCTCTATCCTGACTTGTAACATAAACTGAAGTACCAGTAGTGAGCCACCATCACAGCTATTTTAGATGCTCTTAGGATTCACCTCTATCCTGCTTTGTATCATAAACTAAAGTATCAGTAGTGAGCCACCATCACAGCTCTTGTAGATGCTCTTAGGATACACCTCTATCCTGACTTGTATCATAAACTAATTATCCAGTAGTGAGCCACAATCACAGCTCTATTAGATGCTCTTAGGATACACCTCTATCCTGACTCGTGTTAGCCACCATCACAGCTCTTTTAGATGCTATTAGGATACACTGCTATCCTGACTTGTATCATAAACTAAAGCATCAGTAGTGAACCACCATCACAGCTCTTTAAGGTGCTCTTAGGATACACCTCTATCCTGACTTGCATCATTAATTAAAGTGTCAGTAGTGAGCCATCATAAACTAAATTACCAGTAGTGAGCCACCATCACAGCTCTTTTAGATGCTCTTAGGATACACATCTATCATGACTTGTATCATAAACTAATGTACCAGTAGTGAGCCACCATCACAGCTCTTTTAGATGCTTTTAGGATACACTGCTATCCTGACTTGTATTATAAACCAAAGTACCAGGAGTGAGCCACCTTCATGGCTCTTATAGACGCTTTTAGGATAGACCTCTATCCTGACTTGTATCATAAACTAAAGTACAAATAGTGAGCCACCATCACGGCTCTTTTAGATGCTCTTAGGATACACGTCTATAATAACTTGTATCATAAACTAAAGTACAAGTTCGAGCCACCATCACGGCTCTTTCAGATGCTCTTAGGATAAACCTCTATCCTGACTTGTATCATAAACTAAATTACCAGTAGTGAGACACCATCACAGCTCTTTTAGATGCTCTTAGGATACACCTCTATCCTGACTTGTATCATAAACTAAAGTATCAATAGTGAGCCACCATCACAGCTCTTTTAGATGTTCTTTGGATACATCTCTATCCTGACTTGTATCATAAACTAAAGTATCAGTACTGAGCCACCATCACAGCTCTTTTAGATGCTCTTAGGATACACCTCTATCCCTACTTGTATCATAAGCTAAAGTACCAATAGTGAGCCACCATCACAGCTCTTTTAGATGCTCTTAGGATACACATCTATCCTGACTCGCAGGAGCCACCATCACAGTTCTTTTAGATGCTCTTAGGATACACCTCTATCCTGACTTTTATCATAAACTAAAGGATCAGTAGTGAGCCACCATCACAGCTCTTTTTGATGCTCCTAGGATGCACTTCTATCCTGACTTGTAATATAAACTAAAGTACCAGTAGTTAGCCACCATCACAACTCTTTTAGATGCTCTTAGGATACACCTCTAGCCTGACTTGTATCATAAAATAAAGTATCAATAGTGAGCCACCATCACAGCTCTTTTAAATGTTCTTTGGATACACCTCTATCCTGACTTGTATCATAAACTAAAGTTTCAACAGTGAGCCACCATCACAGCTCTTTTATATGCTCTTTAGAAACACCTCTATCCTGAATGTTATCATAAACTAAAGTATCAGTAGTGAGCCACCATCACAGCTCTTGTAGCTGCTCTTAGGATACACCTCTATCCTCACTTGTATCATAAACTAAAGTATCAGTAGAGAGCCACCATCACAGCAGTTTAGATGCTCTTAGCATACACCTCTATCCTGACTTTTATCATAAACTAATTAACCGGTAGTGAGCCACCATCACAGCTCTTTTAGATGCTCTTAGGATACACCTCTATCCTGACTCGTATGAGCCACCATCACAGCTCTTTTAGATGCCCTTAGGATACACCTCTATCCTGACCTGCATCATAAACTAAAGTATCAGTAGTGAGCCACCATCACAGCTCTTTTTGATGCTCTTAGGATACACCTCTGTCCTGACTTGCATTATAAAGTAAAGTATCAGTAGTGAGCCACCATCACAGCTCTTTTAGGTGCTCTTAGGATACACCTCTATCCTCACTTGCATCATTAATTAAAGTGTCAGTAGTGAGCCATCATAAACTAAATTACCAGTGATGCAGCGCGGAATGCAAAATCCCTCCCTTCGTCACAGATCATAGATCACACACAATACTACATACGCTGGTGGGGCCCATAACACCAACATACACCCATCAAATAACCTGTTTCAAAGAGGTGATTGTTCCACTCGCTGTAATGGAAGAGAGTACTCACATAACCCTATTCATAAAGATCTAAACTTCACCTTTAGTACTCCTCCAATGTATAGGCCATGGATCTACTAGCTGCAGGTTGAAGTGATAACGAAATCTATAACATCATTTATATAAATAAATTTTCTCAAATAATACCGACCCAACACAGTTCTTGTAATGAATATTGAATTTTATCTAAATAATAGAAATTCGATTCTCTGGGTTTTAATCAAACAAGATAGATCATCATATTTACCTATTCTGGCTAAAAGTCGCCCTCTAAGTCAAAATCTTGGTCATCAGTTCATACTGTCAGAGTTTTGGAAAACAGCTGTCCTGCAGTGTCACCGTCCTCTCCGTCAGCATAACATCAGGAAATCGCAAATCTTCTGAAGGGTCTCAACCGAAATCTCTCAGAATAATAATAATAATAACGACCTCTCTAGTCTACCATTTTTATAGTAAATTTACATTCCAAAGTTTAACGATTGATATTTTGGACAAGTTTGATTGGTCCGTCGGGGAAAGTACGACTTCTTTCCCATACATATAATGTGTCTTTAGATATAGTTCCAATCCACACAATAGTATCTTTTCATTGTTTCTTTCAGAGCAGCTGGCCGAAAGCCCGGCAAATAGCCTTGGTTGTCATAGTTGAGTCGGGGTCGTGTAAAGGCCGCGGCAGCTGATGGCGACGCATGTGCTCTTCACCCAGAGATGCTCATAATGGAGTTGTTCTCGTCTAACAGGGATGTCGGCCATTTTGTGGCCACCAAATGGTCAACTTAAGCAAAGAAACACAAAAATGTAATTAATACATAGAAATGATTAATAATCTGTTATCCCCTTACTAATACCCATATGTGTATATATTTATATAGCAGAAGCAACACTTAATGCGGGTTATATTCACATTAATAAAGCACAAATCACGGATACATCACGAAAGCAACATACAATCATGCAATATATATTATTAATATGCATACAAATTTAGTTTACATCATTAGTTAGGCCATGCCACTGCAATTCCCACGTGTATTTCTCATATTAGTAATGTTGATCAATTCACACAGCAAACCATTAGTATAATTACTATTAATTAATTAATTTTATTAATCTAAACATGCAAAATGGAGAGGGTATACGATTTTAAAAGAAAACCCCACTCCAGCAATCCCCCCTTTGGTGATTTTATCACCACCACAACATTAAATTGATTCACCCTTTTACGGAAAATTGAAATGTATTCTTGCTCTTAATTATAGTTTAGTTTCTTCTTTATCTCTTTTTGCCTTTTTATACAAACTTTCTTTCCACTCTTCTAAAGCTACTTCTGTCAAGTCTCCATCTGGATCCTTCTTTCTTTTTAGTTTTTCTCCTTTTATTGTATTCTTCATTTTCCTGTTTTTACAACACATACATCCTAATCTTAATATTAGTAAGACGAAAATCACACAAGTTAATGGGAATAATATTTTACCTATAACTGTACTACCTATTTTCACTAAGAAATTTTTAATAGCAGCAATTTTCTTTCCAATCTTTTCCCAAACACCTTCAACCTCCAGTGGTACAATTTCGTCATGCAATTCAATAATATTCTTAATGTAAATCTTCAAATCTTTGCTTTCGTCTGGAATGTAAGTGCAACAATGTTGAACTTTCAGCATTCCACAGACTCCACCCTCTTTTGCCAATAAGATATCAAGGGCAAGTCGATTTTGCATTACCATAGCACGCATGGCAACCATTTCAGTATTGACCAATAAAAATCCTCCAGCGGTGCTTGTTGACAAGCGATCCGCTACTGTTGATAATCTTCTAATATTATTCGCATTCAGAGATATTCCCACTGCTGGTATCAATGCTCCAAAAATGTCACCTACAATTTCTGCCCAAGATTCTCTTTTATTACGTGTTAATTGATTACCTAACCTATGTACACCATCTTTATCTCTGTCCATGTGAAAGATTTTTGGAAAGACCAGGCCTACGTAACATGTGCCATACCAATGGTCTGGCAAACGATAACATGCCCTGTTCCCACAGATAAAATAAAGTCCAGGAAAGACTGGATCTCTTCCACCTTTAAATCCCCATCCACCTATGATTCGATATGTATCATGGCACTCACTATTCCCTACAAAATGATTATCGTATGCTGTTTGATTTCTTCTGATACACAGTTTCCCTTTCTGAGGCCAATCTAGAGCCAAAGTTGGATTAGACTCTCCCTTCATATGTTTTTCTATTTCTACATCCCAGACTGTTTTCTCCCCTTTTCCTTCAGATCCTTTTCTTCTCATTTTCAATCTCCTTTCCTCAACCATGTCTAGGAATGTCTTTTCTTCATTCTTCAAACGGCATGTCAAATTATTTTTAAATATATACTCTAATGTTAGCTCCTTGGTTACTAAGAAAAATTCACCTAATACCTTAGCAGGTCTCACTTTGTTTAGTTTATTATTAGCAGGTACTTGCGAAAATTTTTTATCTACATCTGAAAAATAATATTCTAATTTACCTGTTTCATAAAATAAGCTTGCTATCAAACTACATTCTATTGCATACGTTGCTGGAAGGTGATGATATGTCACTCCCTCTGACACAGAAGCAGGTAACTGCATACATACGTAGCAATCCCTTACGTCCATGGTCTTTACATATTCGTACAATAACTTTGAAAACACATCATTTGAAAAATCATTAATAGACCTATCCTAATGTAAATAATTATTATCTATTCTAGTCGAAACTACCTTTGGAATCTTCTTTATGTTAGTAATGTTCTCCGAGCTAACCACAGCACCGAGACCGCCCTCATCGCAGCCACGGACGACATCAGATCCCTGACAGACAAAGGAGAAACCGTGGCCCTCATACTCCTGGACCTCTCTGCAGCCTTCGACATGGTATGCCACCATACCCTGATACGTCGCCTCAGCAACGCCGGCATCAGAGGCAAGGCCCTGGAATGGATCATCTCCTTCCTCTCCGGAAGAACCCAGAGAGTCCGCCTCCCCCCCTTCAGATCCACAGCCACAGAGATCATCTGCGGCATCCCCCAAGGATCCTCCCTCAGCCCCACCCTCTTCAACATCTACATGACCCCCCTGGCGAACATCGCACGAAAACACGGACTCGACCTCATATCCTACGCCGACGACACCCAGCTCATCTTATCCCTCACCAACAACCCCACCTCAGCTAGAACCAGACTACACGAAGGCATGAAGGAAGTAGCGAACTGGATGACAGACAGCCGGCTTAAACTGAACACAGAGAAGATGGAGGTCCTCCTACTCGGCCCTACACCCTCCGCCTGGGACGACTCCTGGTGGCCTCCCGCCTTGGGCAGCACTCCCCAACCCACCGACCACGCATGCAACCTCGGCTTCATCCTGGACTCATCCCTCTCCATGACCAGACAGGTCAACTCGGTGACCTCGGCATGCTTCAACACCCTCCGCATGCTCCGCAAGATCTTCCGCTGGATCCCCACCGACACCAGGAAGACCGTCACCCACGCCCTCGTCACCAGTCGCTTGGACTATGGGAACACTCTGTACGCCGGCATCACCATCAAGCTGCAGAGGAAACTGCAACGAATCCAGAACGCTGCCGCACGACTCATCCTGAACATACCCCGCCACCACCACATCTCCGGACACCTGAAGAAACTTCACTGGCTCCCAGTCAACAAGAAGATCACCTTCAGACTCCTCACCCACGCACACAAAGCCCTGCACAACCTCGGACCAAAACTCATCAACCACCGCGTCTCCTTCTACACTCCTCCGCGCACCCTACGCTCGACCGGACAAGCCCTGGCAGCCGTACCCCGCATCCGCAAAGCCACCGCCGGAGGAAGATCTTTCTCTTTTCTGGCAGCGAAGACCTGGAACTCCCTTCCCAGCCACCTTCGCGCCATACAGGACCACCTCTCCTTCAGAAGGCAGCTCAAGACCTGGCTCTACGAGCACTGACCCCCCCCTCCCCCCCCAGCGCCTTGAGACCCTTACGGGTGAGTAGCGCGCTTTATAAATGTAACTGATTGATTGATTGATTGTGTGTCCTTCTAGTGTATCTATAGTGACCTTGAAAGAAATCAGCAGAGCAAATATACTCCATAGAAGCATTAATAATCCTGTACAACAACAACACATTTTACACCATCTCTTCATGAATGTACATCTACTTTTGCTACTATCTATGTTAGCCATCTAGTTAATTTGGACTGTGTCTTTTGACTTAGCCTCTTTTATTTCACAACTAGTTCTCTAATCTTAGGCCTTTAAGGCCCTACTTAGTTCTACCAATATCTATCGTTTGATTCAATTGTTACTTCTTCATCAATAGTTTTCTAGATTTTCTCAGTTTGGCATTTCATCATTTTTCACTTCTTTCAGTGCATTCAAATACAGAATTTCCTGATCTTCCGTTTCTTCTTCTCCAATGTCGGATAAGATAACTCTCAGGATTCCTGCTTCTTCCTCTTCTTCAACCACTTTCAGTACAGCCTCCTCTGGATTTCCTTGCCTATCTGCCTCTTCCTCCGTTTCAGGCAGTGGCACGTACGTCCATTCTGGTGACTTTTACTTCTGGTTGGGTTTCCTTGTTGTTTTCCCCTCTTCTTGATTAGTCTCTTCTTCTTTTGATTTGTCTTGGCTAGTCACTTCATTCACCTGATCTTCTCTTGGTGATTTTACTCGTGTCAGCCGATATCTCAATCTCTTTATTTTGTTTGGCCACAATTCATCCTTTTTGACTCTTTTCTGTTTACTTTCTTTATTGTTCTTTTCCTCTCTCCAAGCTCTTTTCCATAGAACTCGTCCTTCTGGTATCTCATTTTCACTCTCTTCAGATTCTGTCTCAACTTGCTTTTACTTATTGACAACTTCTTTTTCCACCACTGTTTTCCCTACTTCTGTCCCTCCTCGGGTCTCCGACACGCAATCTTCCTGCTGGCTACTTGTCCCTTCACCTAGCTGGATGTTGCAGTTCCCTACACCTCCTCGTGGGTCTTCCGCAATCTGTCCCTCTCTCTCTGTACCTGTCCCTGTTCCACTTTGGTCTATTATTTCGGTGGAATTTCTCTTGGTCTTTCATCTGAAACTTCCTTTTCTCGAATTTCTTTCACTGCTTCTTGGTTGTCTTTTCCATTTTCCCTTCTGTGTTCTTTTCTGGGACCTTGTCTTCCCTGTTCGTCTTCAGAATCTGAACTGATATCAGAAATCTGCAATCGTCTTCTCAGAGAGATACTTCTGGGGACTAATATTTGATCAGGTTCCTTTTCCCCCCTTTCAGGATTTTCTTGTGTTCTTGGCTCTTCTTTATATGATTCAGTACTTGACTCTGATTCGTCATATTACTCTTGTCCTTTGCTGTCAACTGGATTTGGTATCCTCAAAGTATGGCTGGCATGGATCCAGTTTTTCACTCCAGCACACTTCACAGCTGTTGTTGTGGTCAGAATGACTTGTCTTGGTTTTCCCCACCTTGGAACCAAACAGTTGCTTCTTCTGTGGACTTTTATCCTTACCCAGTCTCCTGGGCTCAGATCATGGGCTGGCTTCCTTTCAAGGGTGGTGGCATCCGCTCCAACCTGATGAAACACAGAATGAACTGCGTCAGCCAGGCCTTTACAGTATTCCAACACCATGTCATCAGTTATTGTCATCAGCTTGTTGACTGGAATATAAACATGCCTCATCGCTCGTCCCATGATTATTTCATGAGGACTTAACCCTGTGGTTCTGTCTGGTGTTGCTCTAATGGTCATTAAAACAAGAGGCAAGACATCAGGCCATTTCATACCAGTGGCTAAACACATTTTCCCAATTCTGTTTTTGATTGTACCATTCATCTGTTCAACCACACCAGAAGCCTATGGCCGGTAGGCACAATGTAGTTTCTGTTGTACATTCAATGCTTCATTAATCAATTTTACAATCTCGTTATTAAAATGTCCTCCTCTGTCTGATTCAAGAGTCACTGGGAACCCAAACCTAGGGATGAATTCTCTCAAAAGTAGCTTTGCCACTGTCATCCCATAATTTATTTTTGTTGGGAATGCCTCCACCCACCTGGAGAACAGGCAAACTACAACCAGAACATACCTCAGTCTGTTACACGGAGGCATTCCAATGAAGTCAACCTGCATTCTGGTGAAAGGTCCACCTTCCCGGCCTATGGTCCCTAGACTCACCACTGTCTTTCTCCCAGGATTGTATTGCTGACATATCAGGCATCTCTGACACAGGCTTTCTGCTACAAGTCTGAATTTTGGATTGTACCAGGTCTGCTTAAAAGACCTTATCATGGCGTCTCTCCCTATGTGTCCCTGGCCATGATACATACGTGCCATTGTAGACATCATGCTATCAGGCATTACTGGTCTTCCATATCGATAGACCCACACACGGTCCTTCTCTCTTGGTGCACACCCTGCTTTTATCCATTGTTTCATTCCTCATCTCCTGACTCTTCCTGCAATTGTCTCACTTCCTCCCAGGTTCCTACTGTGTTAGTAAACATTACTGAGCAAGAAGACATTTCTCTCTCCTTGGCCCGATTGACTGAATTCTGGTTCCGTGCACAATACTGTGCCATATCATTAGCATACCTATTCCCAGTAGTGATGTAATCACTTCCTTGACTATGGGCAGCACATTTTACCACAGCCAATTGTTTAGGCAGCTGTATCGCCTCAATCAACTTCCCAACCACTTCAGCATTCTTTATAGTGGTTCCACTTGAGGTCAGGAAACCTCTTTGCAGCCAAAGCTGGCCGAAATCATGGACGACCCCCGAAGCCATACTGGCTGTCAGTTATCACAGTCACTCTCACACTTTTCCCAATTTTACATGCTTTGGTCAAAGCAACAAGTTCAGCTACTTGGGCTGACCTCACTCCTTTAAAATAAGATGCTTCCATTACTGCTGCAACCGTGCATACTGCATATGCTGCGCTTAGCACTCCTTCATCTGTTCTCAAACATGACCCATCAACAAACAACACAAAATCACTTTCTGGCAGAGGAACATCCTTTATATCTGGTCGTGGCTTTGTGCAGTACTCAAGCACATCCAAACAATCATGATCTGCTTCATCTCTCACTTCCACATTCTCAGCATCAGGTAACAACGTTGCAGGATTCACGTTCACACATCTCGCAAGGCTCACATTCGTTGCACCTAATATGACCTTCTCATACTTAGTCAACCGACTATGTGTCATATACTGAGTATGACTCCTTGTCAAAAGAATCGCCACATCATGAGGTACAAACACTTTCAACGGATACCCCATCACAATACCTTCACTCTGCTCCAAACTTCGACATGTTGCAGCCACTGGTTTCATACACCCAGGTAAAGCTGCAGCCACTGGGTCAAGCATTGAGGAAAAATATGCAATTGGTCTCCTCAATCTTCCATGCTTCTGGATCAACACAGAGAGTGCACATCCGTTTCTCTCACTGCAGTACATCTCAAACTCTTTCTCACAGTCAGGCATGCCCAGTGCTGGTGCTTCACACAAACTCTCTTTTAATCTTTTGAATGCTGCCAATTCTTCCTTGTTCAGTTCAAGGGGATCTTTTACATCACTCCTTGTTAATCGCACCAAGGGCTTTGCAATCAGGGAAAAGTTACTAAGCCACTGACGGCAATACCCCTCCATTCCCAGAAACATTCTCACTTCTCTTTGGGTCATGGGGGCTCTCATTCCTTTTATAATTCTGATTCTGTCTATTGTTATTTTTCTCAGTCCTTTCTCGATTTTATGTCCCAAATATTGCACTTCTTTCTTGCAATACTGTAATTTTGCTGGTGACACTTTCAAACCTCCGTCTGCCAAATGATTCAGTAGTGCTATTGTGTCTACTTCGCAAGCTTCACGTGTTTTTGACGCCACCAAAAGGTCGTCGATATACTGCACTAGTACTGAACTTTCAGGCATTTGCAGACTTTCCAAAGATTTCTTCAATAATTGATTGAATATTGAGGGGATCTCTGTATACCCCTGTGGGATTCGGCACCATGCCAAAATCCGCTCTCCAAAACGAAATGCAAAAATTGGCTGACTGCCGTGGTGCAATGGGATAGAGAAGAATGCATGACATAAATCAATCACTGTATACCATTCCACATCATGGGGAATTTGGTACAGAATTACTGATGGGTTTGGCACAATAGGACAGCATTATACCACAATTTTATTTACCTTTCTCAAATCTTGCACTATCCTGAATTTCCCATTAGGCTTTTTCAATCCCTTTATCGGTGAATTACATGGACTACTCTCAAAATTCCCTGCTTGATCATTTTCTCAATTATTGGAGTAACCCCTTCAATTATCTCTGGTGTCAATCTGTACTGAGGGACATTTGGATAACTTATTTCTTCTTTCACAGTTATCTTAACTGGATCTACATTTCTCATCAACCCTACGTCTTCTCCAGTAAAATCCCACACTTCTGCCTTCACTGACTGTCTTAATTCATTTGGTAATTCATCAGGATTGAATATTGCATAAGTCTCAGTTACCTCATTTTCTCTGTTAGCTATAGTCATTTTATATAGCACATCCTCATCTGGTGTTTCAAATGCTATTCCATCTGGAGTACAGAATATAGTGCAATTCATCTTGCACAACAGGTCCCTACCTAATATATTCACCGGACTGGTGTCACACACAACAAAGCGGTGCATTTCTGTGAATTTCCCTATACTAACTTTCACTGATTCTGTCAAAAATGTTTCTAACTGTCTGTTGAACACACCAACCACTTGGATTGTTTCATCCGAAAGAGGAAGATTCTTAACATCAGCTGATCTAACAGTTGATCAAGTAGCACCAGTGTCCACTAGGAAAGTAATATTTTCATCATTAACCTTCCCATCTACAAATCGTCCTGTCTGGTCTACTTCTAGAGTTGCGCCAAGTACGCACTCTTCTTCCTCCTTTCGGCACCGTCAATAGCTTTCCTCTGAGTCACTTTCATCGCGTTGCAGCCAATACTGTGAAACGGCGCGAGCGCGCGGCGGTTTATTTACCTGTTCTTCATTGTAGAATCCCGATTCACTACTATACGTCTGGGTGTTTCTGCTCTGCGGAAAAGGTGGTTTTGGCACCTGATTCTGTGAAGTAACCACCTGCTGCTGTTGCTGCAGTTGACCACTCACCTCATTCTGCACCTGCGGATTCAATGATGCATTTTCATTATTAGTATTTGGCGGGTATTTACACTCCGATTTCCAATGCCCTAACCTACCGCAATTATGGCATGGGAACTTCTTTTTAGCTTCTTCTATATTACCTTTCCCCTTTCCTGGGCCAAATCTTGGTTTAGTTCCTGGGTTATTTGCTTGTTCGACCAACTGAGCTTCCTGCCTTTCAGCTACCTTTACTTGTGCCCACATTGCCTTTTCCTTCAATTTTCGCTGTTTATCCTCAATCTCGTCACTGAAATATTTAGCATGTCTCAGTACTTCATCTATTTTCTTATTCTGCCAATCAACTGTATGCTGCTTTATCATGTCACCAATTTCTGGGCGTAAACCATATACAAATCTGTATACGAAATGACTCAAATCCTTATCACTCAGATTCTCATCTCCACTGAACTGCTTAAAAGCTTGAATTAGTCTCTCATAGTATGCATGTACTGATTCCTTTGCTTCCTGATGCGTTCGATCAATCTTTACCCAATCTGTCTCTTTAGGGGGCACTTTGTTTTTCAAAAATACCATAACCTGTTCATACTTTTTCATTACTTCAGGGTCTGGGGCCCCTGTCTTAGGATCCCTAGGGTACTCCTGAGTTGGCCAGTTGATCACCAACTTGCACTCAGACCACAAATCTGCTGGTACTATTATGTCGAATAGACTATTCAAATCTATCCACAGTACCTTTGATAATTTTACAAATCTGTCTACCTGTCTGTACCACTCGACGGGCTTTTCGCGTAGTCGAGGGAAATCATTCGTAAATGACAAAATGTCCTGTCTTGTCCAAGGGACATGTACATATCCTCCTCCTGGGATCTCTCTCATGGGGTATTCAGTCACTACCTTTTCTTTTTCTCTAACTGGGAACGCCGAAACTGTCCTGTCTGGGGCATCATTACGTTTTCTATACCATTTACTTCTCCATTTATCCACATCCCCCCATTTTCTCAAAACAATGATTATGTCCTTAATCTGACCTATCTGTCCTGTAGTGTTCAGATTTTCAATGTCTTTTTCAGTAAAATCAACTCGATAGGGTTTCTGTAAGGCTTTTACCTTATCAATGTCTATACCCATTTCATTCGCAACTTCTCCCAGTCTTTCATGCAGATTCCTCGCTCTCCATGTCACACTTTTACACAGGAATAACACCTCCTCATCCTGATAAAACTTTAATTTTTCTACCGGAATAGTCCCTACAATCAATTCTTCCAATACCATCCGTAATTTAGCCACATCTATTGACTGGGAATCTTTGTCTGGTCTCTGCAACCCTTTTAACCATTCGCTCAGTTCTTCCACAGATGGTCCTACCGGGTTCTCTACACTACTCTGTTCTGGATTTCTCTGGGGTTCTAACAAAGTTTCTACTGTCATTCTACTCCTTTCAGCATAATTCTGCTTTATAAAGGGATTATTTGAAACGTGTGGTTCAAACATATTTACTGTCGGTCCCCATGGATTCTCAATTTGACTCCGTTCTGAACTCTCGACCACATTATTGTTCCGATATGGTACCGTTAAACAATGTTCGCTATCCTTTTGCTTCTCGAAAATGGGCATTACTGGACCTATAGTCACTGGGACTGTTACAGCTTCTAGATTCATAGTTAATTCTCTTATATTCTCAGTTAATTCTAGCGTTGTTTTGGTCAGTTCTGCTGAATTTTCGTTATCTATTTTATTCTCCGATCTCTTTTCTACCTCTATGATGGAGTTTCTTTTTTCTAAATCTGGTGACATAGTCTCTGTCTTGATAATTCATAATGTTTCTCTCATTGGGGCATTTGGTGTCAACATTTCTGGTTCTGGTCGGTACGGTGGAGGATTTTTATAAAACACATCATCCAACACATCATCATCCGAATCATTTGCTTTGTAACCTCTTGATTCCACATTATTCCTTTTTTCCACACATTTTCTACCTTCATTCTCTCCTACCGCTCTTACAGGAAACAAACCCTCAGTCATACTTGCATTCCTCCATCTTTTCATTCGATCATCATGCGTTTCATGTCCATATGACCTGCCAAACAAATATCTGTAACCTCTACCATTTCTCTGTTTTTCTCGCTCATGCGCTTCGTCTTCCCACTCTGTCAATGCCTCAAACTGCGTCGGTCCAGGTCTTGGTTCTAAGTACATCATCTTCTGGCGCAAGTTACTTAAAACAGCCAAATTAAAGGAACCATGTTCTGGAAATGCCAGGACTCCATCGTCCTTGGTATATTTTACCCAATTATCTACCCAAATACAAGTATGATATCCATACTTCGCAATCATTAAAGCTGCTGGGTTTTTCGGTGGAGGAATTAACTGTCCTTCCCTAGTTTTGACCTGTTTATCTTTCTTGAACCACTTTTTAACTTTACCAAACCAGGATTTCTTGTCCCTATCTGGTGGCTGATAATACATTTTCTTAGTTTCTGTGTATCGCTAGTCTCTTACGACTGTACCGCTATTCTGTCCACTCACAGCGCGACTTCACGCTGACGCACCAATCAAGAGCGTCTACGTCACTGTCACAGTCCTCTAATCCCAGTGCGACTTACACTAACGCACCAATGGGGAGCGTTTACGTCACCCTGTACTTCTCCAATCCCAGCGCGGCTTTACACTAACGCACCAATCCGGAGCGTTCTACACTTCTGACCCACTGTCCAATCCCAGCGCGGTCGTTTGACGTCAGCAGCCGCTGCGGCAGCTCTGCTCCTGTCTACCACTCCTTTACAAGACCGCTCCGTGAACTGTTACTGCAACTTTTTACAATTCTATTAGTAACAACACTAAAACATCTCCATTGTCTGCTCCGCTAACCAAAGAATAGCAATAGACCTTTCTCACGAGAATTCCTTCTTTCCCGAGAGCAGCGCTTACCTCTGCCCTACTATGGAATCCTTACTTCCGTTGATAAAGTAGCACATCCCTCTACTTCACCCTTCTAGCAAGCATTAGCTAATTGTTTCTCTGGTATTTTAGAAATAAACCTAGAGTTTTGCAATCAACCCGAATGCCTTTACATTCACACTCGTTCATACAAGAAAAATGTAGTACATGCGCACAGAATCCTGTCTTTCCCGAGAACAGCGAACGGTCTGTCCTACTACAGAATTATGACACACGTTAACAAAGCAGTGCTTCCCTCTACTTTGTCCCTCTAACAAGCTCAGAGAACACCTGCTACCTTTTCAGTGATAAGCGATATCGGTATGCCAATTGGTTTCCTGGTACTTAAAAGACCAAAATTTCATAGGTAACCTTCGCTTTCATACACACTTCTCTCACACAGAAAATATTTCTAATGGCAACACATGACGATGCTACCGAATCGAATCCAGACAATGCGCCGTGCAACTTCACTTGTCACACGTTTCCCCTGTGTACCTACAGGGCAACAACAATTCCGTCTTTCCCGAGAGCAGCGCTTACCTCTGCTCTGCTACGGAACTGTTACAAACTTCCGACTTCCTACATCCCAGAAGCCGTGCTAACAACATATAACTCAACGAAACTCAACATATAGAGTTAGTACATAAATCAATACCAATCAATAATCAATAAGCTATTTACAAGCAATGATCACTAAACCAACAGTAGTTAACCATATCTCTGCTACCAAGAAAAACTGATGCAGCGCGGAATGCAAAATCCCTCCCTTCGTCACAGATCATAGATCACACACAATACTACATACGCTGGTGGGGCCCATAACACCAACATACACCCATCAAATAACCTGTTTCAAAGAGGTGATTGTTCCACTCGCTGTAATGGAAGAGAGTACTCACATAACCCTATTCATAAAGATCTACACTTCACCTTTAGTACTCCTCCAATGTATAGGCCATGGATCTACTAGCTGCAGGTTGAAGTGATAACGAAATCTATAACATCATTTATATAAATACATTTTCTCAAATAATAACGACCCAACACAGTTCTTGTAATGAATATTGAATTTTATCTAAATAATAGGAATTCGATTCTCTGGGTTTTAATCAAACAAGGTAGATCATCATATTTACCTATTCTGGCTAAAAGTCGCCCTCTAAGTCAAAATCTTGGTCATCAGTTCATACTGTCAGAGTCTTGGAAAACAGCTGTCCTGCAGTGTCACCGTCCTCTCCGTCAGCATAACGTCAGGAAATCGCAAATCTTCTGAAGGGTCTCGACCGAAATCTCTCAGAATAATAATAATAACGACCTCTCTAGACTACCATTTTTATAGAAAATTTACATTCCAAAGTGTAACGATTGATATTTTGGACAAGTTTGATTGGTCCGTCGGGGAAAGTGCGACTTCTTTCTCATACATATAATGTGTCTTTAGATATAGTTCCAATCCACGCAATGGTATCTTTTCATTGTTTCTTTCAGAGCAGCGGGCCGAAAGCCCGGGAAATAGCCTTGGTTGTCACAGTTGAGTCGGGGTCGTGTAAAGGCCGCAGCAGCTGATGGCGACGCATGCGCTCTTCACCCAGAGATGCTCATAATGGAGTTGTTCTCGTCTAACAGGGAAGTCGGCCATTTTGTGGCCACCAAATGGTCAACTTAAGCAAAGAAACACAAAAGTGTAATTAATACATAGAAATGATTAAAAATCTGTTATCCCCTTACTAATACCCATATGCGTACGTATTTATCTAGCAGAAGCAACACTTAATGCGGGTTATATTCACATTAATAAAGCACAAATCACGGATACATCACGAAAGCAACATACAATCATGCAATTTCTGAATATATATTATTAATATGCATACACATTTAGTTTACATCATTAGTTAGGCCATGCCACTGCAATTCCCACGTGTATTTCTCATATTAGTAATGTTGATCAATTCACACAGCAAACCATTAGTATAATTACTATTAATTAATTAATTTTATTAATCTAAACATGCAAAAGGGAGAGGGTATACGATTTTAAAAGAAAACCCCACTCCAGCACCACCATCACAGCTCTTTTAGATGCTCTTAGGATACACCTCTATCATGACTTGTATCATAAACGAAAGTACCAGGCGTGAGCCACCATCACAGCTCTTTTAGATGCTCTTAGGATACACCTCTATCCTGATTTGTATCATAAACTAAAGTACCAGTAGTGAGCCACCATCACAGCTCTTTTAGATACTCTTAGGATACACCTCGATCCCGACTTGTATCATAAACTAAAGTACCAGTAGTGAGCCACCATCACAGCTCTTTTAGATGCTCTTAGGATACACCTCTATCCTGACTTTTAAAATAAACTAGAGTACCAGTAGTGAGCTACCATCACGGCTCTTTCAGATGCTCTTAGGATACACCTCTAACCTGACTTGTATCATAAACTAAAGTACCAGTAGTGAGCTACCATCACGGCTCTTTTACATGCTGTTAGGATACACCTCTATCTTGATTTGTATCATAAACTAAAGTACAAGTAGTAAGCCACCATCTCCGCTCTTTTAGATGCTCTTAGGATACACCTCTATCGTGACTTGTATCATAAACTAAAGTATCAGTAGAGAGCCACCATCACAGCAGTTTTAGATGCTCTTAGCATACACCTCTATCCTGACTTTTATCATAACCTAAATTACCAGTAGTGAGCCAACATCGCAGCTCTTGTAGATGCTCTTAGGATACACCTCTATCCTGACTTGTATCATAAACTAAAGTATCAGTAGTGAGCCACCTACACAGCTCTTTCAGATGCTCTAAGGAAACACCTCTATCCTGACTTGTATCATAAACTAATTAACCAGTAGTGAGCCACCATCACACCTCTTTTAGATGCTCTTACGATACACCTCTATCCTGACTTGTATCATAAACTAATAAACCAGTATGATCCACCATCACAGCTCTTTTAGATGCTCTTTGGATACACCTCTATCCTGACTTGTATCAGAAACTAAAGTATCAGTAGTGAGCCACCTACACAGCTCTCTTAGATGCGCTTAGGATACACCTCTATCCTGACTTGTATAATAAACTAATTAACCAGTTGTGAGCCACAATCACAGCTCTATTAGATGCTCTTAGGATACACATCTATCCTGACTCGTGTTAGCCACCATCACAGCTCTTTTAGATGCTATTAGGATACACTGCTATCCTGACTTGTATCATAAAATAAAGCATCAGTAGTGAGCCACCATCACAGCTCTTTTAGATGCTCTTAGGAGACACCTCTATCCTGACTCGTATGAGCCACCATCAAAGCTCTATTAGATGCTCTTAGGATACACCTCTATCCTGACTCGTGTTAGCCACCATCACAGCTCTTTTAGATGTTTTTAGGATACACTGCTATCCTGACTTGTATCATAAACTAAAGCATCAGTAGTGAACGACCATTACAGCTCTTTTTAGGTGCTCTTAGGATACACCTCTATCCTGACTTGCATTATTAATTAAAGTGTCAGTAGTGAGCCATCATAAACTAAATTACCAGTAGTGAGCCACCATCACAGCTCTTTTAGATGCTCTTAGGATACACCTCTATCATGACGTGTATCATAAACTAATGTACCAGTAGTGAGCCACCATCACAGCTCTTTTAGATGCTTTTAGGATACACTGCTATCCTGACTTGTATCATAAACTGAAGTACCAGGAGTGAGCCACCATCATGGCTCTTATAGAAGCTCTTAGGATCCACCTCTATCCTGACTTGTATCATAAACTAAAGTACAAATAGTGAGCCACCATCACGGCTCTTTTAGATGCTCTTAGGATACACCTCTATAATAACTTGCATCATAAACTAAAGTACAAGTTCGAGCCACCATCACGGCTCTTTCAGATGCTCTTAGGATAAACCTCTATCCTGACTTGTATCATAAACTAAATTACCAGTAGTGAGACACCATCACAGCTCTTTTAGATGCTCTTAGGATACACCTCTATCCTGACTTGTATCATAAACTAAAGTATCAATAGTGAGCCACCATCACAGCTCTTTTAGATGTTCTTTGGATACACCTCTATCCTTGATTGTATCATAAACTAAAGTATCAATAGTGAGCCACCATCACAGCTCTTTTAGATGCTCTTAGGATACACCTCTATCCCTACTTGTATCATAAGCTAAAGTACCAATAGTGAGCCACCATCACAGCTCTTTTAGATGCTCTTAGGATACACATCTATCCTGACTCACAGGAGCCACCATCACAGCTCTTTTAGATGCTCTTAGGATACACCTCTATCCTGACTTTTATCATAAACTAAAGGATCAGTAGTGAGCCACCATCACAGCTCTTTTAGATGCTCTTTGGATACACCTCTATCCTGAATTGTATCATAAACTACAGTATCAGTAGTGAGCCACCATCACAGCTCTTGTAGATACTCTTAGGATACACCTCTATTCTGACTCGTATGAGCCACCAACATAGCGCTTTTAGATGCTCTTAGGATACACCTCTATCCTGACTTGTATCATAAACTAAAGTATCAGTAGAGAGCCACCATCACAGCTCTTGTAGATGCTCTTAGGATACACCTCTATTCTGACTCGTATGAGCCACCATCACAGCTCTTTTAGATGCTCTTCGGATACACCTCTATCCTGACTTGTATCATAAACTAATGTACCAGTAGTGAGCCACCATCACGGCTCTTTTAGATGTTTTTAGGATACACCTCTATCCTGACTTGTATCATGAACTAAAGTACCAGGAGTGAGCCACCATCACGGCTCTTATAGATGCTCTTAGGATACACCTCTATCCTGACTTGTATCATAAACTAAATTACAAGTAGTGTGCCACCATCACAGCTGTTTTAGATGCTCTTAGGTTACACCTCTATACTGACTTGCATCATAAATTAAAGTACCAGTAGTGAGACACCATCACAGCTCTTTTAGATGCTCTTAGGATACACCTCTATCCTGACTTGTATCACAAACTAAAGTATTAGTAGTGATCCACCATCACAGCTCTTTTAGATGCTCTTAGGATACACCTTTATCCCGACTTGTATCATAAACTAAAGTACCAGTAGTGACCCACCATCACAGCTCTTTTAGATGCTCTTAGGATACACATCTATCCTGACTCATATGAGCCACCATCACAGCTCTTTTAGATGCTCTTAGGATACACCTTTATCCCGACTTGTATCTTAAACTAAAGCATCAGTAGTGAACGACCATTACAGCTCTTTTTAGGTGCTCTTAGGATACACCTCTATCCTGACTTGCATTATTAATTAAAGTGTCAGTAGTGAGCCATCATAAACTAAATTACCAGTAGTGAGCCACCATCACAGCTCTTTTAGATGCTCTTAGGATACACCTCTATCATGACGTGTATCATAAACTAATGTACCAGTAGTGAGCCACCATCACAGCTCTTTTAGATGCTTTTAGGATACACTGCTATCCTGACTTGTATCATAAACTGAAGTACCAGGAGTGAGCCACCATCATGGCTCTTATAGAAGCTCTTAGGATCCACCTCTATCCTGACTTGTATCATAAACTAAAGTACAAATAGTGAGCCACCATCACGGCTCTTTTAGATGCTCTTAGGATACACCTCTATAATAACTTGCATCATAAACTAAAGTACAAGTTCGAGCCACCATCACGGCTCTTTCAGATGCTCTTAGGATAAACCTCTATCCTGACTTGTATCATAAACTAAATTACCAGTAGTGAGACACCATCACAGCTCTTTTAGATGCTCTTAGGATACACCTCTATCCTGACTTGTATCATAAACTAAAGTATCAATAGTGAGCCACCATCACAGCTCTTTTAGATGTTCTTTGGATACACCTCTATCCTTGATTGTATCATAAACTAAAGTATCAATAGTGAGCCACCATCACAGCTCTTTTAGATGCTCTTAGGATACACCTCTATCCCTACTTGTATCATAAGCTAAAGTACCAATAGTGAGCCACCATCACAGCTCTTTTAGATGCTCTTAGGATACACATCTATCCTGACTCACAGGAGCCACCATCACAGCTCTTTTAGATGCTCTTAGGATACACCTCTATCCTGACTTTTATCATAAACTAAAGGATCAGTAGTGAGCCACCATCACAGCTCTTTTAGATGCTCTTTGGATACACCTCTATCCTGAATTGTATCATAAACTACAGTATCAGTAGTGAGCCACCATCACAGCTCTTGTAGATACTCTTAGGATACACCTCTATTCTGACTCGTATGAGCCACCAACATAGCGCTTTTAGATGCTCTTAGGATACACCTCTATCCTGACTTGTATCATAAACTAAAGTATCAGTAGAGAGCCACCATCACAGCTCTTGTAGATGCTCTTAGGATACACCTCTATTCTGACTCGTATGAGCCACCATCACAGCTCTTTTAGATGCTCTTCGGATACACCTCTATCCTGACTTGTATCATAAACTAATGTACCAGTAGTGAGCCACCATCACGGCTCTTTTAGATGTTTTTAGGATACACCTCTATCCTGACTTGTATCATGAACTAAAGTACCAGGAGTGAGCCACCATCACGGCTCTTATAGATGCTCTTAGGATACACCTCTATCCTGACTTGTATCATAAACTAAATTACAAGTAGTGTGCCACCATCACAGCTGTTTTAGATGCTCTTAGGTTACACCTCTATACTGACTTGCATCATAAATTAAAGTACCAGTAGTGAGACACCATCACAGCTCTTTTAGATGCTCTTAGGATACACCTCTATCCTGACTTTTATCATAAACTAAATTACAAGTAGTGTGCCACCATCACAGCTGTTTTAGATGCTCTTAGGTTACACCTCTATACTGACTTGTATCATAAACTAAAGTACCAGTAGTGACCCACCATCACAGCTCTTTTAGATGCTCTTAGGATACACATCTATCCTGACTCATATGAGCCACCATCACAGCTCTTTTAGATGCTCTTAGGATACACCTTTATCCCGACTTGTATCATAAACTAAAGTACCAGTAGTGACCCACCATCACAGCTCTTTTAGATGCTCTTAGGATACACATCCATCCTGACTCGTATGAGCCACCATCACCGCTCTTTTAGATGCTCTTAGGATTCACCTCTATCCTGATTTGCATCATAAACTAAAGTATCAGTAGTGAGCCACCATCACAGCTCTTGTAGACGCTCTTAGGATACACCTCTACCCTGACTTGTATCATAAACTAAAGTATCAGTAGTGAGCCACCATCACAGTTCTTTTAAATGCTCTTAGGATACACCTCTATCCTGACTTGTATCATAAACTAAAGTATCAGTAGTGAGCCACCTACACAGCTCTCTTAGATGCTCTTAGGATACACCTCTAACCTAACTTGTATCATAAACTAATTAACCAGTAGTGAGCCACAATCACAGAACTATTAGATGCACTTAGGATACACCTCTATCCTGACTCGTGTTAGCCACCATCACAGCTCTTTTAGATGCTATTAGGATATACTGCTATCCTGACTTGTATCATAAACTAAAGCATCAGTAGTGAACCACCATTACAGCTCTTTTAGGTGCTCTTAGGATACACCTCTATCCTGACTTGCATCATTAATTAAAGTGTCAGTAGTGAGCCATCATAAACTAAATTACCAGTAGTGAGCCACCATCACAGCTCTTTTAGATGCTCTTAGGATACACCTCTATCATCACTTGTATCATAAACTAATGTACCAGTAGTGAGCCACCATCACAGCTCTTTTAGATGCTTTTAGGATACACTGCTATCCTGACTTGTATCATAAACTAAAGTAGCAGGAGTGAGCCACCTTCATGGCTCTTATAGATGCTCTTAGGATACACCTCTATCCTGACTTGTATCATAAACTAAAGTACAAATAGTGAGCCACCATCATGGCTCTTTTAGATACTCTTAGGATACACCTCTATAATAACTTGCATCATAAACTAAAGTACAAGTTGGAGCCACCATCACGGCTCTTTTAGATGCTCTTAGGATAAAGCTCTATCCTTACTTGTATCATAAACTAAAGTACCAGTAGTGAGACACCATCACAGCTCTTTTAGATGCTCTTTGGATACACCTCTATCCTGACTTGTATCATAAACTAAAGTATCAGTAGTGAGCCACCATCACAGTTCTTTTAGATGCTCTTAGGATACACATCTATCCTGACTCGCAGTAGCCACCATCACAGCTCTTTAAGATGCTCTTAGGATACACCTCTATCCTGACTTGTATCATAAACTAAAGGATCAGTAGTGAGCCACCATCACAGCAGTTTTAGATGCTCTTAGCATACACCTCTATCCTGACTCGTATGAGCCACCATCACAGCTCTTTTAGATGCTCTTAGGATACACCTCTATCCTGACTCGCATGAGCCACTATCACAGCTCTTTTAGATGCCCTTAGGATACACCTCTATCCTGACCTGCATCATAAACTAAAGTATCAGTAGTGAGACACCATCTCAGCTCTTTTTGATGCTCTTAGGATACACCTCTGTCCTGACTTGCATCATTAATTAAAGTGTTAGTAGTGAGCCATCATAAACTAAATTACCAGTAGTGAGCCACTGTTAGACCTGGCATCATTGGCATGAGTCTCTCCTCCATTTTTTTCTGTTTGCCTCCTCTGTTTACGATGTTTTTGCTGGATTATTGCTTTGGGCACTGTGCCACTGCTGATCAGTGCCACAGTGCAAGTGCTCCCTATGTTAAATTGTTACATTGATTGGTGTTACCATGATTGGCTTGGTTGACTTACTGTTCAGACCCTAGTCTAGTGCACTGCGTGTGCCAAGGGCGTGTAAGTTAACTGCTGCTGGTGGGCTTGCAGCACTTGTTGTGCCACCCACAGAAGCAGCGTGTAAAATGTGTCTCAGGCCTGCCACCGCAGCGCCTGCGTGCAGTCCCTGACTGCCATGTCGACTTGGTAAGGAAACCTACTTACCAGTCTCTAAACCTTCACTTTGCCACATTTCAGACACCTCTATGGTAGGCCCTAGGGCAGGGTGCATTGTTGGTAAAAGGTAGGTCATGCCCTGATGTGTGTGGCATGACCTAATAGTGAATTACAGCCATTTTCGTTTTTCACTATTGAAGGGCTACCTGCCTCCAATAGGCCAGACTGGGCAGACTGATTATTAACTCCATTATAATCTATCTGACTCAGGGAGCATGGTAGCAAGTCGAGTTTAGTATCCCTGAACTCAGAATTTAATAACACACCCTTTAGGATGGATGGTTTTTAAATTCTATGTTTGAAAATAGCACTTTTAGAAAGTGGCTATTTTCTTGTCCAACTATCTACCGGTCTCTGCTGGTTTGGTGTGTGTGTCAGGGGCTGGGTGGCTCCAGAGGTCTGAGTGAGTCAGTGTGGGGTGAATGGGGCGTTTACACATAGAGTGAGGGAAGAGTAGCCTGCCCTGCCTGACACAATACTGGCTCCGCCTCCTGCTGGGCGACTGATAGCCCTGCTCCTGCCAGTGACAATACTGGCTCCGCCTCCTGCTGGGCGGCTGAGGACTCTGCCCTGCTCAGTGAATAGGCCAGGTGCCTCTGCCTGGCAACACCCACAACAAACCTGAGATGGTGGGAATCGCCCTGCTTGGACAAAGGGAACAAAGGGAAAAAGGGGTATAAGAGAAGGACCCCTGAACCAAGAACTCAGATCACTTCTGACAAGGAAACCTGTACCAAGGACAAGAAGCCTGCTGATCTAAGGACTTGCCTCCCCTTTCTGCCAGAGTGCTGTTTTGCTGTGGAGGAACCTGAAAGCTGCTTCTTTATTTTTGCCAAGGAACAAGGAGAGAGGAACTTGGTGTGTACTCTCTGAACACTTGGTAGGAAATCTCCAAGGACTGGAAGAGTGCCAGTCTCCTGTTGAAGTCACAGGGCCAAAGGACTTCACCATCTACTGAATTGCTGAATTGCTGGAAAGTGTTGTTTCCAGTGCACAAGGGAAAATCTGCAGTCTCGACGCCAGCAGCAACGCCAGTGAGCAGTGGGTATCGGCCCCGGCTCCAAGTGACCCCGTCTCGACACCGGTATCGACGCCAGTGAGGAGTGAGTATCGGCTCTACCTCCAAGCGACCCCGTCCTGACGCCGCTGCTGATCGCATCGACTCGACACCCTTCTCGACGCCGTGAGCGCTGCTCCGGCCCGACATCCCTCGACACCGCTGCGGATTGACCCGACTCCGAGGCACGATCGACGCCGACCACAACGCCGACATCTCGACGCCGTGGATCATCATTTTCTTTGTTTCTCAAGGTACTGTACTTGTGGGGTCTGTTGCAACTCCAGGCTCGACGTAGCGCTCCTCGCGGTCAACGCCGAACCTTGGGAATCTTGTAGACTCGACGTCGTGTGACTCCTGTGGGGGTTACATTGTTGCCAAAGAACTGTGCTCAGAAGAATACTTTGCTAAAGAACTATTTGTCAAGAAGAAACCTTACTTGAACTATTATTTTTCCTTCCAAAGAGTATTTATTAAGACTGTGGTATATTTTTGTCGTTATTTGGTCTTGTGCTAAGCCTTATATAAAAATACTATTTTTATAATACCTTCTGTGTCGTGTCCATCTGTAGTGTATTCACTTTATTACTGTATGTGGTCATAAATGCTTAACACACTGCCTCTGAGATAAGCCTGTCTGCTCTGCCAAGCTACCAAGGGGGTAGCAGGGGTTATCTGAGTGTGTAATCCCCTTTCCCTGACTAGAGTTGGTTGGTCCCTATTTGTCAGAAGTGTACACCTCTGCCAACTAGAGACCGCCGGTTCTAACAGCCACCATCACAGCTCTTTTAGATGCTCTTAGGATACACCTCTATCCTGACTTGTATCATAAACTAAAGTACCAGGTGTGAGCCACCATCACAGCTCTTTTAGATGCTCTTAGGATACACCTCTATCCTGATTTGTATCATAAACTAAAGTACCAGTAGTGAGCCACCATCACAGCTCTTTTAGATGCTCTTAGGATACACCTCGATCCCGACTTGTATTATAAACTAAAGTACAAGGAGTGAGCCACCATCACAGCTCTTTTAGATGCTCTTAGGATACACCTCTATCCCGACTTGTATCATAAACTAAAGTACCAGTTGTAAGCCACCATCACCGCTCTTTTAGATGCTTTTAGGATACACCTCTATCGTGACTTGTATCAGAAACTAAAGTATCAGTAGTGACCCACCATCACAGCTCTTTTAGATGCTCTTAGGATACACCTCTATCCTGACTTTTATCATAACCTAAATTACCAGTAGTGAGCCAACATCACTGCTATTTTAGATACTCTTAGGATTCACCTCTATCCTGACTTGTATCATAAACTAAAGTATCAGTAGTGAGCCACCTCCACAGCTCTTCTAGATGCTCTTAGGATACACCTCTATCCTGACTTGTATCATAAACTAATGTACCAGTAGTGAGCCACCATCACAGCTCTTTTAGATGCTTTTAGGATACACTGCTATCCTGACTTGTATCATAAACTAAATTACCAGGAGTGAGCCACCATCATGGCTCTTATAGACGTTCTTAGGATACACCTCTTTCCTGACTTGTATCATAAACTAAGGTACAAGTAGTGAGCCACCATCACGGCTCTTTTAGATGCTCTTTGGATACACCTCTATAATAAATTATATCATAAACTAAAGTACAAGTTGGAGCCACCATCACGGCTCTTTTAGATGCTCTTTGGATACACCTCTATCCTGACTCGTGTTAGCCACCATCAGAGCTCTTTTAGATGCTATTAGGATACACTGCTATCCTGACTTGTATCATAAACTAAAGTATCAGTAGTGAACCACCATCACAGCTCTTTTTAGGTGCTCTTAGGATACACCTCTATCCTGACTTGCATCATTAATTAAAGTGTCAGTAGTGAGCCATCATAAACTAAATTGCCAGTAGTGAGCCACCATCACAGCTCTTTTAGATGCTCTTAGGATACACCTCTATCATGACTTGTATCATAAACTAATGTACCAGTAGTGAGCCACCATCACAGCTCTTTTAGATGCTTTTAGGATACACTGATATCCTGACTTGTATCATAAACTAAAGTACCAGGAGTGAGCCACCATCATGGCTCTTATAGACGCTCTTAGGATCCACCTCTATCCTGACTTGTATCATAAACTAAAGTACAAATAGTGAGCCACCATCACGGCTCTTTTAGATGCTCTTAGGATACACCTCTATAATAACTTGTATCATAAACTAAAATACAAGTTGGAGCCACCATCACGGCTCTTTTAGATGCTCTTAGGATAAACCTCTATCCTGACTTGTATCATAAACTAAATTACCAGTAGTGAGACACCATCACAGATCTTTTAGATGCTCTTAGGATACACCTCTACCCTGACTTGTATCATAAACTAAGGTATCAGTAGTGAGCCACCATCACAGCTCTTTTAAATGCTCTTAGGATACACCTCTATCCTGACTTGTATCATAAACTAAAGTATCAATAGTGAGCCACCATCACAGCTCTTTTAGATGTTCTTTGGATACACCTCTATCCTCACTTGTACCATAATCTAAAGTATCAGTAGTGAGACACCATCACAGCTCTTTTAGATGCTCTTAGGATACACCTCTATCCTGACTTGTATCATAAACTAAAGTATCAATAGTGAGCCACAATCACAGCTCTCTTAGATGTTCTTTGGATACACATCTATCCTGACTTGTATGAGCCACCATCACAGCTCTTTTAGATGCTCTTAGGATACACCTTTATCCCGACTTGTATCATAAACTAAAGTACCAGTAGTGACCCACCATCACAGCTCTTTTAGATGCTCTTAGGATACACATCTATCCTGACTCGTATGAGCCACCATGACTGCTCTTTTAGATGCTCTTAGGATTCACCTCTATCCTGATTTGTCTCATAAACTAAAGTATCAGTAGTGACACACCATCACAGCTCTTTTAGATGCTCTTAGGATACACCTCTATCCTGACTTGTATCATAAACTAAAGTATCAATAGTGAGCCACCATCACAGGTCTTTTAGATGTTCTTTGGATACACCTCTATCCTGACTTGTATCATAAACTAAAGTATTAGTAGTGAGCCACCATCACAGCTCTTTTAGATGCTCTTAGGATACACCTCTATCCCTACTTGTATCATAAGCTAAAGTACCAATAGTGAGCCACCATCACAGCTCTTTTAGATGCTCTTAGGATACACATCTATCCTGACTCACAGGAGCCACGATCACAGCTCTTTTAGATGCTCTTAGGATACACCTCTATCCTGACTTTTATCATAAACTAAAGGATCAGTAGTGAGCCACCATCACAGCTCTTTTAGATGCTCATTGGATACACCTCTATCCTGAATTGTTTCATAAACTAAAGTATCAGTAGTGAGCCACCATCACAGCTCTTGTAGATACTCTTAGGATACACCTCTATTCTGACTCGTATGAGCCACCATCACAGCGCTTTTAGATGCTCTTAGGATACACCTCTATCCTGACTTGTATCATAAACTAAAGTATCAGTAGAGAGCCACCATCACAGCTCTTGTAGATGCTCTTAGGATACACCTCTATTCTGACTCGTATGAGCCACCATCACAGCTCTTTTAGATGCTCTTAGGATACACCTCTATCCTGACTTGTTACATAAACTAAATTACAAGCAGTATGCCACCATCACAGCTGTTTTAGATGCTCTTAGGATACACCTCTATCATGACTTGTATCATAAACTAAAGTATTAGTAGTGAGCCACCATCACAGCTCTTTTAGATGCTCTTAGGATACACCTCTATCATGACTTGTATCATAAACTAATGTACCAGTAGTGAGCCACCATCACAGCTCTTTTAGATGCTTTTAGGATACACTGATATCCTGACTTGTATCATAAACTAAAGTACCAGGAGTGAGCCACCATCATGGCTCTTATAGACGCTCTTAGGATCCACCTCTATCCTGACTTGTATCATAAACTAAAGTACAAATAGTGAGCCACCATCACGGCTCTTTTAGATGCTCTTAGGATACACCTCTATAATAACTTGTATCATAAACTAAAATACAAGTTGGAGCCACCATCACAGCTCTTTTAGATGCTCTTAGGATAAACCTCTATCCTGACTTGTATCATAAACTAAATTACCAGTAGTGAGACACCATCACAGATCTTTTAGATGCTCTTAGGATACACCTCTACCCTGACTTGTATCATAAACTAAGGTATCAGTAGTGAGCCACCATCACAGCTCTTTTAAATGCTCTTAGGATACACCTCTATCCTGACTTGTATCATAAACTAAAGTACCATTAGTGACCCACCATCACAGCTCTTTTAGATGCTCTTAGGATACACATCTATCCTGACTCGTATGAGCCACCTTCACAGCTCATTTAGATGCTCTTAGGATACACCTTTATCCCGACTTGTATCATAAACTAAAGTACCAGTAGTGACCCACCATCACAGCTCTTTTAGATGCTCTAAGGATACACATCTATCCTGACTCGTATGAGCCACCATCACCGCTCTTTTAGATGCTCTTAGGATTCACCTCTATCCTGACTTGTATCATAAACTAAAGTATCAGTAGTGAGACACCATCACAGCTCTTTTAGATGCTCTTAGGATACACCTCTATCCTGACTTGTATCATAAACTAAAGTATCAATAGTGAGCCACCATCACCGCTCTTTTAGATGCTCTTAGGATTCACCTCTATCCTGACTTGTATCATAAACTAAAGTATCAGTAGTGAGACACCATCACAGCTCTTTTAGATGCTCTTAGGATACACCTCCATCCTGACTTGTATCATAAACTAAAGTACCAATAGTGAGCCACCATCACAGCTCTTTTAGATGCTCTTAGGATACACATCTATCCTGACTCACAGGAGCCACCATCACAGCTCTTTTAGATGCTCTTAGGATACACCTCTATCCTGACTTTTATCAGAAACTAAAGGATCAGTAGTGAGCCACCATCACAGCTCTTTTAGATGCTCTTTGGATACACCTCTATCCTGAATTGTTTCATAAACTAAAGTATCAGTAGTGAGCCACCATCACAGCTCTTGTAGATACTCTTAGGATACACCTCTATTCTGACTCGTATGAGCCACCATCACAGCGCTTTTAGATGCTCTTAGGATACACCTCTATCCTGACTTGTATCATAAACTAAAGTATCAGTAGAGAGCCACCATCACAGCTCTTGTAGATGCTCTTAGGATACACCTCTATTCTGACTCGTATGAGCCACCATCACAGCTCTTTTAGATGCTCTTAGGATACACCTCTATCCTGACTTGTATCATAAACTAATGTACCAGTAGTGAGCCACCGTCACGGCTCTTTTAGATGTTCTTAGGATACACCTCTATCCTGACTTGTATCGTAAACTAAAGTTCCAAGAGTGAGCCACCATCACGGCTCTTATAGATGCTCTTAGGATACACCTCTATCCTGACTTGTATCATAAACTAAATTACAAGTAGTGTGCCACCATCACAGCTGTTTTAGATGCTCTTAGGTTACACCTCTATCCTGACTTGCATCATAAATTAAAGTACCAGTAGTGAGACACCATCACAGCTCTTTTAGATGCTCTTAGGATACACCTCTACCCTGACTTGTATCATAAACTAAAGTACCATTAGTGACCCACCATCACAGCTCTTTTAGATGCTCTTAGGATACACATCTATCCTGACTCGTATGAGCCACCATCACAGCTCATTTAGATGCTCTTAGGATACACCTTTATCCCGACTTGTATCATAAACTAAAGTACCAGTAGTGACCCACCATCACAGCTCTTTTAGATGCTCTTATGATACACATCTATCCTGACTCGTATGAGCCACCATCACCGCTCTTTTAGATGCTCTTAGGATTCACCTCTATCCTGACTTGTATCATAAACTAAAGTATCAGTAGTGAGACACCATCACAGCTCTTTTAGATGCTCTTAGGATACACCTCTATCCTGACTTGTATCATAAACTAAAGTATCAATAGTGAGCCACCATCACAGGTCTTTTAGATGTTCTTTGGATACACCTCTATCCTGACTTGTATCATAAACTAAAGTATCAGTAGTGAGCCACCATCACAGCTCTTTTAGATGCTCTTAGGATACACCTCTATCCCTACTTGTATCATAAGCTAAAGTACCAATAGTGAGCCACCATCACAGCTCTTTTAGATGCTCTTAGGATACACATCTATCCTGACTCACAGGAGCCACCATCATAGCTCTTTTAGATGCTCTTAGGATACACCTCTATCCTGACTTTTATCATAAACTAAAGGATCAGTAGTGAGCGACCATCACAGCTCTTTTAGATGCTCTTTGGATACACCTCTATCCTGAATTGTTTCATAAACTAAAGTATCAGTAGTGAGCCACCATCACAGCTCTTGTAGATACTCTTAGGATACACCTCTATTCTGACTCGTATGAGCCACCATCACAGCGCTTTTAGATGCTCTTAGGATACACCTCTATCCTGACTTGTATCATAAACTAAAGTATCAGTAGAGAGCCACCATCACAGCTCTTGTAGATGCTCTTAGGATACACCTCTATTCTGACTCGTATGAGCCACCATCACAGCTCTTTTAGATGCTCTTAGGATACACCTCTATCCTGACTTGTATCATAAACTAATGTACCAGTAGTGAGCCACCGTCACGGTTCTTTTAGATGTTCTTAGGATACACCTCTATCCGGACTTGTATCATAAACTAAAGTTCCAGGAGTGAGCCACCATCACGGTTCTTATAGATGCTCTTAGGATACACCTCTATCCTGACTTGTATCATAAACTAAATTACAAGTAGTGTGCCACCATCACAGCTGTTTTAGATGCTCTTAGGTTACACCTCTATCCTGACTTGCATCATAAACTAAAGTACCAGTAGTGACCCACCATCACAGCTCTTTTAGATGCTCTTAGGATACACATCTATCCTGACTCGTATGAGCCACCATCACCGCTCTTTTAGATGCTCTTAGGATTCACCTCTATCCTGATTTGTATCATAAACTAAAGTATCAGTAGTGAGCCACCATCACAGCTCTTATAGATGCTCTTAGGATACACCTCTATCCTGACTTGTATCATAAACTAAATTACAAGTAGTGTGCCACCATCACAGCTGTTTTAGATGCTCTTAGGTTACACCTCTATCCTGACTTGCATCATAAATTAAAGTACCAGTAGTGAGACACCATCACAGCTCTTTTAGATGCTCGTAGGATACACCTCTACCCTGACTTGTATCATAAACTAAAGTACCATTAGTGACCCACCATCACAGCTCTTTTAGATGCTCTTATGATACACATCTATCCTGACTCGTATGAGCCACCATCACCGCTCTTTTAGATGCTCTTAGGATTCACCTCTATCCTGACTTGTATCATAAACTAAAGTATCAGTAGTGAGACACCATCACAGCTCTTTTAGATGCTCTTAGGATACACCTCTATCCTGACTTGTATCATAAACTAAAGTATCAATAGTGAGCCACCATCACAGGTCTTTTAGATGTTCTTTGGATACACCTCTATCCTGACTTGTATCATAAACTAAAGTATCAGTAGTGAGCCACCATCACAGCTCTTTTTAGGTGCTCTTAGGATACACCTCTATCCTGACTTGCATCATTAATTAAAGTGTCAGTAGTGAGCCATCATAAACTAAATTGCCAGTAGTGAGCCACCATCACAGCTCTTTTAGATGCTCTTAGGATACACCTCTATCATGACTTGTATCATAAACTAATGTACCAGTAGTGAGCCACCATCACAGCTCTTTTAGATGCTTTTAGGATACACTGCTATCCTGACTTGTATCATAAACTAAAGTACCAGGAGTGAGCCACCATCATGGCTCTTATAGACGCTCTTAGGATCCACCTCTATCCTGACTTGTATCATAAACTAAAGTACAAATAGTGAGCCACCATCACGGCTCTTTTAGATGCTCTTAGGATACACCTCTATAATAACTTGTATCATAAACTAAAATACAAGTTGGAGCCACCATCACGGCTCTTTTAGATGCTCTTAGGATAAACCTCTATCCTGACTTGTATCATAAACTAAATTACCAGTAGTGAGACACCATCACAGATCTTTTAGATGCTCTTAGGATACACCTCTACCCTGACTTATATCATAAACTAAGGTATCAGTAGTGAGCCACCATCACAGCTCTTTTAAATGCTCTTAGGATACACCTCTATCCTGACTTGTATCATAAACTAAAGTATCAATAGTGAGCCACCATCACAGCTCTTTTAGATGTTCTTTGGATACACCTCTATCCTCACTTGTACCATAATCTAAAGTATCAGTAGTGAGACACCATCACAGCTCTTTTAGATGCTCTTAGGATACACCTCTATCCTGACTTGTATCATAAACTAAAGTATCAATAGTGAGCCACAATCACAGCTCTTTTAGATGTTCTTTGGATACACCTCTATCCTGACTTGTATCATAAACTAAAGTATCAGTAGTGACCCACCATCACAGCTCTTTTAGATGCTCTTAGGATACACATCTATCCTGACTCGTATGAGCCACCATCACAGCTCTTTTAGATGCTCTTAGGATACACCTTTATCCCGACTTGTATCATAAACTAAAGTACCAGTAGTGACCCACCATCACAGCTCTTTTAGATGCTCTTAGGATACACATCTATCCTGACTCGTATGAGCCACCATGACTGCTCTTTTAGATGCTCTTAGGATTCACCTCTATCCTGATTTGTCTCATAAACTAAAGTATCAGTAGTGACACACCATCACAGCTCTTTTAGATGCTCTTAGGATACACCTCTATCCTGACTTGTATCATAAACTAAAGTATCAATAGTGAGCCACCATCACAGGTCTTTTAGATGTTCTTTCGATACACCTCTATCCTGACTTGTATCATAAACTAAAGTATCAGTAGTGAGCCACCATCACAGCTCTTTTAGATGCTCTTAGGAGACACCTCTATCCCTACTTGTATCATAAGCTAAAGTACCAATAGTGAGCCACCATCACAGCTCTTTTAGATGCTCTTAGGATACACATCTATCCTGACTCACAGGAGCCACCATCACAGCTCTTTTAGATGCTCTTAGGATACACCTCTATCCTGACTTTTATCCTAAACTAAAGGATCAGTAGTGAGCCACCATCACAGCTCTTTTAGATGCTCTTTGGATACACCTCTATCCTGAATTGTTTCATAAACTAAAGTATCGGTAGTGAGCCACCATCACCGCTCTTGTAGATACTCTTAGGATACACCTCTATTCTGACTCGTATGAGCCACCATCACAGCGCTTTTAGATGCTCTTAGGATACACCTCTATCCTGACTTGTATCATAAACTAAAGTATCAGTAGAGAGCCACCATCACAGCTCTTGTAGATGCTCTTAGGATACACCTCTATTCTGACTCGTATGAGCCACCATCACAGCTCTTTTAGATGCTCTTAGGATACACCTCTATCCTGACTTGTTACATAAACTAAATTACAAGCAGTGTGCCACCATCACAGCTGTTTTAGATGCTCTTAGGTTACACCTCTATCCTGACTTGCATCATAAATTAAAGTACCAGTAGTGAGACACCATCACAGCTCTTTTAGATGCTCTTAGGATACACCTCTATCCTGACTTGTATCATAAACTAAAGTATTAGTAGTGAGCCACCATCACAGCTCTTTTAGATTCTCTTAGGATACACCTTTATCCCGACTTGTATCATAAACTAAAGTACCATTAGTGACCCACCATCACAGCTCTTTTAGATGCTCTTAGGATACACATCTATCCTGACTCGTATGAGCCACCTTCACAGCTCATTTAGATGCTCTTAGGATACACCTTTATCCCGACTTGTATCATAAACTAAAGTACCAGTAGTGACCCACCATCACAGCTCTTTTAGATGCTCTAAGGATACACATCTATCCTGACTCGTATGAGCCACCATCACCGCTCTTTTAGATGCTCTTAGGATTCACCTCTATCCTGACTTGTATCATAAACTAAAGTATCAGTAGTGAGACACCATCACAGCTCTTTTAGATGCTCTTAGGATACACCTCTATCCTGACTTGTATCATAAACTAAAGTATCAATAGTGAGCCACCATCACCGCTCTTTTAGATGCTCTTAGGATTCACCTCTATCCTGACTTGTATCATAAACTAAAGTATCAGTAGTGAGACACCATCACAGCTCTTTTAGATGCTCTTAGGATACACCTCTATCCTGACTTGTATCATAAACTAAAGTACCAATAGTGAGCCACCATCACAGCTCTTTTAGATGCTCTTAGGATACACATCTATCCTGACTCACAGGAGCCACCATCACAGCTCTTTTAGATGCTCTTAGGATACACCTCTATCCTGACTTTTATCATAAACTAAAGGATCAGTAGTGAGCCACCATCACAGCTCTTTTAGATGCTCTTTGGATACACCTCTATCCTGAATTGTTTCATAAACTAAAGTATCAGTAGTGAGCCACCATCACAGCTCTTGTAGATACTCTTAGGATACACCTCTATTCTGACTCGTATGAGCCACCATCACAGCGCTTTTAGATGCTCTTAGGATACACCTCTATCCTGACTTGTATCATAAACTAAAGTATCAGTAGAGAGCCACCATCACAGCTCTTGTAGATGCTCTTAGGATACACCTCTATTCTGACTCGTATGAGCCACCATCACAGCTCTTTTAGATGCTCTTAGGATACACCTCTATCCTGACTTGTATCATAAACTAATGTACCAGTAGTGAGCCACCGTCACGGCTCTTTTAGATGTTCTTACGATACACCTCTATCCTGACTTGTATCATAAACTAAAGTTCCAAGAGTGAGCCACCATCACGGCTCTTATAGATGCTCTTAGGATACACCTCTATCCTGACTTGTATCATAAACTAAATTACAAGTAGTGTGCCACCATCACAGCTGTTTTAGATGCTCTTAGGTTACACCTCTATCCTGACTTGCATCATAAATTAAAGTACCAGTAGTGAGACACCATCACAGCTCTTTTAGATGCTCTTAGGATACACCTCTACCCTGACTTGTATCATAAACTAAAGTACCATTAGTGACCCACCATCACAGCTCTTTTAGATGCTCTTAGGATACACATCTATCCTGACTCGTATGAGCCACCATCACAGCTCATTTAGATGCTCTTGGGATAAACCTTTATCCCGACTTGTATCATAAACTAAAGTACCAGTAGTGACCCACCATCACAGCTCTTTTAGATGCTCTTATGATACACATCTATCCTGACTCGTATGAGCCACCATCACCGCTCTTTTAGATGCTCTTAGGATTCACCTCTATCCTGACTTGTATCATAAACTAAAGTATCAGTAGTGAGACACCATCACAGCTCTTTTAGATGCTCTTAGGATACACCTCTATCCTGACTTGTATCATAAACTAAAGTATCAATAGTGAGCCACCATCACAGGTCTTTTAGATGTTCTTTGGATACACCTCTATCCTGACTTGTATCATAAACTAAAGTATCAGTAGTGAGCCACCATCACAGCTCTTTTAGATGCTCTTAGGATACACCTCTATCCCTACTTGTATCATAAGCTAAAGTACCAATAGTGAGCCACCATCACAGCTCTTTTAGATGCTCTTAGGATACACATCTATCCTGACTCACAGGAGCCACCATCATAGCTCTTTTAGATGCTCTTAGGATACACCTCTATCCTGACTTTTATCATAAACTAAAGGATCAGTAGTGAGCCACCATCACATTTCTTTTAGATGCTCTTTGGATACACCTCTATCCTGAATTGTTTCATAAACTAAAGTATCAGTAGTGAGCCACCATCACAGCTCTTGTAGATACTCTTAGGATACACCTCTATTCTGACTCGTATGAGCCACCATCACAGCGCTTTTAGATGCTCTTAGGATACACCTCTATCCTGACTTGTATCATAAACTAAAGTATCAGTAGAGAGCCACCATCACAGCTCTTGTAGATGCTCTTAGGATACACCTCTATTCTGACTCGTATGAGCCACCATCACAGCTCTTTTAGATGCTCTTAGGATACACCTCTATCCTGACTTGTATCATAAACTAATGTACCAGTAGTGAGCCACCGTCACGGTTCTTTTAGATGTTCTTAGGATACACCTCTATCCGGACTTGTATCATAAACTAAAGTTCCAGGAGTGAGCCACCATCACGGCTCTTATAGATGCTCTTAGGATACACCTCTATCCTGACTTGTATCATAAACTAAATTACAAGTAGTGTGCCACCATCACAGCTGTTTTAGATGCTCTTAGGTTACACCTCTATCCTGACTTGCATCATAAATTAAAGTACCAGTAGTGAGACACCATCACAGCTCTTTTAGATGCTCTTAGGATACACCTCTATCCTGACTTGTATCATAAACTAAAGTATTAGTAGTGAGCCACCATCACAGCTCTTTTAGATGCTCTTAGGATACACCTCTATCCCGACTTGTATCATAAACTAAAGTACCAGTAGTGACCCACCATCACAGCTCTTTTAGATGCTCTTAGGATACACATCTATCCTGACTCGTATGAGCCACCATCACCGCTCTTTTAGATGCTCTTAGGATTCACCTCTATCCTGATTTGTATCATAAACTAAAGTATCAGTAGTGAGCCACCATCACAGCTCTTATAGATGCTCTTAGGATACACCTCTATCCTGACTTGTATCATAAACTAAATTACAAGTAGTGTGCCACCATCACAGCTGTTTTAGATGCTCTTAGGATCCACCTCTATCCTGACTTGTATCATAAACTAAAGTATTAGTAGTGAGCCACCATCACAGCTCTTTTAGATTCTCTTAGGATACACCTTTATCCCGACTTGTATCATAAACTAAAGTACCATTAGTGACCCACCATCACAGCTCTTTTAGATGCTCTTAGGATACACATCTATCCTGACTCGTATGAGCCACCTTCACAGCTCATTTAGATGCTCTTAGGATACACCTTTATCCCGACTTGTATCATAAACTAAAGTACCAGTAGTGACCCACCATCACAGCTCTTTTAGATGCTCTAAGGATACACATCTATCCTGACTCGTATGAGCCACCATCACCGCTCTTTTAGATGCTCTTAGGATTCACCTCTATCCTGACTTGTATCATAAACTAAAGTATCAGTAGTGAGACACCATCACAGCTCTTTTAGATGCTCTTAGGATACACCTCTATCCTGACTTGTATCATAAACTAAAGTATCAATAGTGAGCCACCATCACCGCTCTTTTAGATGCTCTTAGGATTCACCTCTATCCTGACTTGTATCATAAACTAAAGTATCAGTAGTGAGACACCATCACAGCTCTTTTAGATGCTCTTAGGATACACCTCTATCCTGACTTGTTTCATAAACTAAAGTATCAGTAGTGAGCCACCATCACAGCTCTTGTAGATACTCTTAGGATACACATCTATCCTGACTCACAGGAGCCACCATCACAGCTCTTTTAGATGCTCTTAGGATACACCTCTATCCTGACTTTTATCATAAACTAAAGGATCAGTAGTGAGCCACCATCACAGCTCTTTTAGATGCTCTTTGGATACACCTCTATCCTGAATTGTTTCATAAACTAAAGTATCAGTAGTGAGCCACCATCACAGCTCTTGTAGATACTCTTAGGATACACCTCCATTCTGACTCGTATGAGCCACCATCACAGCGCTTTTAGATGCTCTTAGGATACACCTCTATCCTGACTTGTATCATAAACTAAAGTATCAGTAGAGAGCCACCATCACAGCTCTTGTAGATGCTCTTAGGATACACCTCTATTCTGACTCGTATGAGCCACCATCACAGCTCTTTTAGATGCTCTTAGGATACACCTCTATCCTGACTTGTATCATAAACTAATGTACCAGTAGTGAGCCACCGTCACGGCTCTTTTAGATGTTCTTAGGATACACCTCTATCCTGACTTGTATCATAAACTAAAGTTCCAAGAGTGAGCCACCATCACGGCTCTTATAGATGCTCTTAGGATACACCTCTATCCTGACTTGTATCATAAACTAAATTACAAGTAGTGTGCCACCATCACAGCTCTTTTAGATGCTCTTAGGATACACCTCTACCCTGACTTGTATCATAAACTAAAGTACCATTAGTGACCCACCATCACAGCTCTTTTAGATGCTCTTAGGATACACATCTATCCTGACTCGTATGAGCCACCATCACAGCTCATTTAGATGCTCTTGGGATAAACCTTTATCCCGACTTGTATCATAAACTAAAGTACCAGTAGTGACCCACCATCACAGCTCTTTTAGATGCTCTTATGATACACATCTATCCTGACTCGTATGAGCCACCATCACCGCTCTTTTAGATGCTCTTAGGATTCACCTCTATCCTGACTTGTATCATAAACTAAAGTATCAGTAGTGAGACACCATCACAGCTCTTTTAGATGCTCTTAGGATACACCTCTATCCTGACTTGTATCATAAACTAAAGTATCAATAGTGAGCCACCATCACAGGTCTTTTAGATGTTCTTTGGATACACCTCTATCCTGACTTGTATCATAAACTAAAGTATCAGTAGTGAGCCACCATCACAGCTCTTTTAGATGCTCTTAGGATACACCTCTATCCCTACTTGTATCATAAGCTAAAGTACCAATAGTGAGCCACCATCACAGCTCTTTTAGATGCTCTTAGGATACACATCTATCCTGACTCACAGGAGCCACCATCATAGCTCTTTTAGATGCTCTTAGGATACACCTCTATCCTGACTTTTATCATAAACTAAAGGATCAGTAGTGAGCCACCATCACATTTCTTTTAGATGCTCTTTGGATACACCTCTATCCTGAATTGTTTCATAAACTAAAGTATCAGTAGTGAGCCACCATCACAGCTCTTGTAGATACTCTTAGGATACACCTCTATTCTGACTCGTATGAGCCACCATCACAGCGCTTTTAGATGCTCTTAGGATACACCTCTATCCTGACTTGTATCATAAACTAAAGTATCAGTAGAGAGCCACCATCACAGCTCTTGTAGATGCTCTTAGGATACACCTCTATTCTGACTCGTATGAGCCACCATCACAGCTCTTTTAGATGCTCTTAGGATACACCTCTATCCTGACTTGTATCATAAACTAATGTACCAGTAGTGAGCCACCGTCACGGTTCTTTTAGATGTTCTTAGGATACACCTCTATCCGGACTTGTATCATAAACTAAAGTTCCAGGAGTGAGCCACCATCACGGCTCTTATAGATGCTCTTAGGATACACCTCTATCCTGACTTGTATCATAAACTAAATTACAAGTAGTGTGCCACCATCACAGCTGTTTTAGATGCTCTTAGGTTACACCTCTATCCTGACTTGCATCATAAATTAAAGTACCAGTAGTGAGACACCATCACAGCTCTTTTAGATGCTCTTAGGATACACCTCTATCCTGACTTGTATCATAAACTAAAGTATTAGTAGTGAGCCACCATCACAGCTCTTTTAGATGCTCTTAGGATACACCTCTATCCCGACTTGTATCATAAACTAAAGTACCAGTAGTGACCCACCATCACAGCTCTTTTAGATGCTCTTAGGATACACATCTATCCTGACTCGTATGAGCCACCATCACCGCTCTTTTAGATGCTCTTAGGATTCACCTCTATCCTGATTTGTATCATAAACTAAAGTATCAGTAGTGAGCCACCATCACAGCTCTTATAGATGCTCTTAGGATACACCTCTATCCTGACTTGTATCATAAACTAAATTACAAGTAGTGTGCCACCATCACAGCTGTTTTAGATGCTCTTAGGTTACACCTCTATCCTGACTTGCATCATAAATTAAAGTACCAGTAGTGAGACACCTTCACAGCTCTTTTAGATGCTCTTAGGATACACCTCTACCCTGACTTGTATCATAAACTAAAGTACCATTAGTGACCCACCATCACAGCTCTTTTAGATGCTCTTAGGATACACATCTATCCTGACTCGTATGAGCCACCATCACAGCTCATTTAGATGCTCTTAGGATACACCTTTATCCCGACTTGTATCATAAACTAAAGTACCAGTAGTGACCCACCATCACAGCTCTTTTAGATGCTCTTATGATACACATCTATCCTGACTCGTATGAGCCACCATCACCGCTCTTTTAGATGCTCTTAGGATTCACCTCTATCCTGACTTGTATCATAAACTAAAGTATCAGTAGTGAGACACCATCACAGCTCTTTTAGATGCTCTTAGGATACACCTCTATCCTGACTTGTATCATAAACTAAAGTATCAATAGTGAGCCACCATCACAGGTCTTTTAGATGTTCTTTGGATACACCTCTATCCTGACTTGTATCATAAACTAAAGTATCAGTAGTGAGCCACCATCACAGCTCTTTTAGATGCTCTTAGGATACACCTCTATCCCTACTTGTATCATAAGCTAAAGTACCAATAGTGAGCCACCATCACAGCTCTTTTAGATGCTCTTAGGATACACATCTATCCTGACTCACAGGAGCCACCATCATAGCTCTTTTAGATGCTCTTAGGATACACCTCTATCCTGACTTTTATCATAAACTAAAGGATCAGTAGTGAGCCACCATCACAGCTCTTTTAGATGCTCTTTGGATACACCTCTATCCTGAATTGTTTCATAAACTAAAGTATCAGTAGTGAGCCACCATCACAGATCTTGTAGATACTCTTAGGATACACCTCTATTCTGACTCGTATGAGCCACCATCACAGCGCTTTTAGATGCTCTTAGGATACACCTCTATCCTGACTTGTATCATAAACTAAAGTATCAGTAGAGAGCCACCATCACAGCTCTTGTAGATGCTCTTAGGATACACCTCTATTCTGACTCGTATGAGCCACCATCACAGCGCTTTTAGATGCTCTTATGATACACATCTATCCTGACTCGTATGAGCCACCATCACCGCTCTTTTAGATGCTCTTAGGATTCACCTCTATCCTGACTTGTATCATAAACTAAAGTATCAGTAGTGAGACACCATCACAGCTCTTTTAGATGCTCTTAGGATACACCTCTATCCTGACTTGTATCATAAACTAAAGTATCAATAGTGAGCCACCATCACAGGTCTTTTAGATGTTCTTTGGATACACCTCTATCCTGACTTGTATCATAAACTAAAGTATCAGTAGTGAGCCACCATCACAGCTCTTTTAGATGCTCTTAGGATACACCTCTATCCCTACTTGTATCATAAGCTAAAGTACCAATAGTGAGCCACCATCACAGCTCTTTTAGATGCTCTTAGGATACACATCTATCCTGACTCACAGGAGCCACCATCATAGCTCTTTTAGATGCTCTTAGGATACACCTCTATCCTGACTTTTATCATAAACTAAAGGATCAGTAGTGAGCCACCATCACAGCTCTTTTAGATGCTCTTTGGATACACCTCTATCCTGAATTGTTTCATAAACTAAAGTATCAGTAGTGAGCCACCATCACAGCTCTTGTAGATACTCTTAGGATACACCTCTATTCTGACTCGTATGAGCCACCATCACAGCGCTTTTAGATGCTCTTAGGATACACCTCTATCCTGACTTGTATCATAAACTAAAGTATCAGTAGAGAGCCACCATCACAGCTCTTGTAGATGCTCTTAGGATACACCTCTATTCTGACTCGTATGAGCCACCATCACAGCTCTTTTAGATGCTCTTAGGATACACCTCTATCCTGACTTGTATCATAAACTAATGTACCAGTAGTGAGCCACCGTCACGGTTCTTTTAGATGTTCTTAGGATACACCTCTATCCGGACTTGTATCATAAACTAAAGTTCCAGGAGTGAGCCACCATCACGGCTCTTATAGATGCTCTTAGGATACACCTCTATCCTGACTTGTATCATAAACTAAATTACAAGTAGTGTGCCACCATCACAGCTGTTTTAGATGCTCTTAGGTTACACCTCTATCCTGACTTGCATCATAAATTAAAGTACCAGTAGTGAGACACCATCACAGCTCTTTTAGATGCTCTTAGGATACACCTCTATCCTGACTTGTATCATAAACTAAAGTATTAGTAGTGAGCCACCATCACAGCTCTTTTAGATGCTCTTAGGATACACCTCTATCCTGACTTGTATCATAAACTAAAGTACCAGTAGTGACCCACCATCACAGCTCTTTTAGATGCTCTTAGGATACACATCTATCCTGACTCGTATGAGCCACCATCACCGCTCTTTTAGATGCTCTTAGGATTCACCTCTATCCTGATTTGTATCATAAACTAAAGTATCAGTAGTGAGCCACCATCACAGCTCTTATAGATGCTCTTAGGATACACCTCTATCCTGACTTGTATCATAAACTAAATTACAAGTAGTGTGCCACCATCACAGCTGTTTTAGATGCTCTTAGGTTACACCTCTATCCTGACTTGCATCATAAATTAAAGTACCAGTAGTGAGACACCTTCACAGCTCTTTTAGATGCTCTTAGGATACACCTCTACCCTGACTTGTATCATAAACTAAAGTACCATTAGTGACCCACCATCACAGCTCTTTTAGATGCTCTTAGGATACACATCTATCCTGACTCGTATGAGCCACCATCACAGCTCATTTAGATGCTCTTAGGATACACCTTTATCCCGACTTGTATCATAAACTAAAGTACCAGTAGTGACCCACCATCACAGCTCTTTTAGATGCTCTTATGATACACATCTATCCTGACTCGTATGAGCCACCATCACCGCTCTTTTAGATGCTCTTAGGATTCACCTCTATCCTGACTTGTATCATAAACTAAAGTATCAGTAGTGAGACACCATCACAGCTCTTTTAGATGCTCTTAGGATACACCTCTATCCTGACTTGTATCATAAACTAAAGTATTAATAGTGAGCCACCATCACAGGTCTTTTAGATGTTCTTTGGATACACCTCTATCCTGACTTGTATCATAAACTAAAGTATCAGTAGTGAGCCACCATCACAGCTCTTTTAGATGCTCTTAGGATACACCTCTATCCCTACTTGTATCATAAGCTAAAGTACCAATAGTGAGCCACCATCACAGCTCTTTTAGATGCTCTTAGGATACACATCTATCCTGACTCACAGGAGCCACCATCATAGCTCTTTTAGATGCTCTTAGGATACACCTCTATCCTGACTTTTATCATAAACTAAAGGATCAGTAGTGAGCCACCATCACAGCTCTTTTAGATGCTCTTTGGATACACCTCTATCCTGAATTGTTTCATAAACTAAAGTATCAGTAGTGAGCCACCATCACAGATCTTGTAGATACTCTTAGGATACACCTCTATTCTGACTCGTATGAGCCACCATCACAGCGCTTTTAGATGCTCTTAGGATACACCTCTATCCTGACTTGTATCATAAACTAAAGTATCAGTAGAGAGCCACCATCACAGCTCTTGTAGATGCTCTTAGGATACACCTCTATTCTGACTCGTATGAGCCACCATCACAGAGCTTTTAGATGCTCTTAGGATACACCTCTATCCTGACTTGTATCATAAACTAATGTACCAGTAGTGAGCCACCGTCACGGTTCTTTTAGATGTTCTTAGGATACACCTCTATCCGGACTTGTATCATAAACTAAAGTTCCAGGAGTGAGCCACCATCACGGCTCTTATAGATGCTCTTAGGATACACCTCTATCCTGACTTGTATCATAAACTAAATTACAAGTAGTGTGCCACCATCACAGCTGTTTTAGATGCTCTTAGGTTACACCTCTATCCTGACTTGCATCATAAATTAAAGTACCAGTAGTGAGACACCATCACAGCTCTTTTAGATGCTCTTAGGATACACCTCTATCCCGACTTGTATCATAAACTAAAGTACCAGTAGTGACCCACCATCACAGCTCTTTTAGATGCTCTTAGGATACACATCTATCCTGTCTCGTATGAGCCACCATCACCGCTCTTTTAGATGCTCTTAGGATTCACCTCTATCCTGATTTGTATCATAAACTAAAGTATCAGTAGTGAGCCACCATCACAGCTCTTGTAGACGCTCTTAGGATACACCTCTACCCTGACTTGTATCATAAACTAAAGTATCAGTAGTGAGCCACCATCACAGCTCTTTTAGATGCTCTTAGGATACACCTCTATCCTGACTTGTATCATAAACTAAAGTATCAATAGTGAGCCACCATCACAGCTCTTTTAGATGTTCTTTGGATACACCTCTATCCTGACTTGTATCATAAACTAAAGTATCAGTAGTGAGCCAACATCACAGCTCTTTTAGATGCTCTTAGGATACACCTCTATCCTGACTTGTATCATAAACTAAAGTATCAGTAGTGAGCCACCTACACAGCTCTCTTAGATGCTCTTAGGATACACCTCTAACCTAACTTGTATCATAAACTAATTAACCAGTAGTGAGCCACAATCACAGAACTATTAGATGCTCTTAAGATACACCTCTATCCTGACTCGTGTTAGCCACCATCACAGCTCTTTTAGATGCTATTAGGATACACTGCTATCCTGACTTGTATCATAAACTAAAGCATCAGTAGTGACCCACCATCACAGCTCTTTTAGGTGCTCTTAGGATACACCTCTATCCTGACTTACATCATTAATTAAAGTGTCAGTAGTGAGCCATCATAAACTAAATTACCAGTAGTGAGCCACCATCACAGCTCTTTAAGATGCTCTTAGGATACACCTCTATCCCGACTTGTATCATAAACTAAAGTACCAGTAGTAAGCCACCATCACCGCTCTTTTAGATGCTTTTAGGATACACCTCTATCGTGACTTGTATCAGAAACTAAAGTATCAGTAGTGACCCACCATCACAGCTCTTTTAGATGCTCTTAGGATACACCTCTATCCTGACTTTTATCATAATCTATATTACCAGTAGTGAGCCAACATCACTTCTATTTTAGATACTCTTAGGATTAACCTCTATCCTGACTTGTATCATAAACTAAAGTATCAGTAGTGAGCCACCTACACAGCTCTTCTAGATGCTCTTAGGATACACCTCTATCCTGACTTGTATCATAAACTAATGTACCAGTAGTGAGCCACCATCACAGCTCTTTTAGATGCTTTTAGGATACACTGCTATTCTGACTTGTATCATAAACTAAAGTACCAGGAGTGAGCCACCATCATGGCTCTTATAGACGTACTTAGGATACACCTCTATCCTGACTTGTATTATAAACTAAAGTACAAGTAGTGAGCCACCATCACGGCTCTTTTAGATGCTCTTAGGATACACCTCTATAATAAATTGTATCATAAACTAAAGTACAAGTTGGAGCCACCATCACGGCTCTTTTAGATGCTCTTTGGATACACCTCTATCCTGACTTGTATCATAAACTAAAGTACAAGTAGTGAGCCACCATCACGGCTCTTTTAGATGCTCTTAGGATACACCTCTATAATAAATTGTATCATAAACCAAAGTACAAGTTGGAGCCAGACATCACGGCTCTTTTAGATGCTCTTTGCATACACCTCTATCCTGACTCGTGTTAGCCACCATCACAGCTCTTTTAGATGCTATTAGGATACACTGGTATCCTGACTTGTATCATAAAATAAAGCATCAGAAGTGAGCCATCATCACAGCTCTTTTAGATGCTCTTAGTATACACCTCTATCCTGACTCGTATGAGCCACCATCAAAGCTCTATTAGATGCTCTTAGGATACACCTCTATCCTGACTCGTGTTAGCCACCATCACAGCTCTTTTAGATGTTTTTTAGGACACACTGCTATCCTGACTTGTATCATAAACTAAAGTATCAGTAGGTAACCACCATCACAGCTCTTTTTAGGTGCTCTTAGGATACACCTCTATCCTGACTTGCATCATTAATTAAAGTGTCACTAGTGAGCCATCATAAACTAAATTACCAGTAGTGAGCCACCATCACAGCTCTTTTAGATGCTCTTAGGATACACCTCTATCATGACTTGTATCATAAACTAATGTACCAGTAGTGAGCCACCATCACAGCTCTTTTAGATGCTTTTAGGATACACTGCTATCCTGACTTGTATCATAATCTAAAGTACCAGGAGTGAGCCACCATCATGGCTCTAATAGACGTTCTTAGGATCCACCTCTATCCTGACTTGTATCATAAACTAAAGTACAAATAGTGAGCCACCATCACGGCTCTTTTAGATGCTCTTAGGATACACCTCTATCCTGACTTGTATCATAAACTAAAGTATCAGTAGTGAGCCACCTACACAGCTCTCTTACATGCTCTTAGGATACACCTCTAACCTAACTTGTATCATAAACTAATTAACCAGTAGTGAGCCACAATCACAGAACTATTAGATGCTCTTAGGATACACCTCTATCCTGACTCGTGTTAGCCACCATCACAGCTCTTTTAGATGCTATTAGGATACACTGCTATCCTGACTTGTATCATAAACTAAAGCATCAGTAGTGAACCACCATCACAGCTCTTTTAGGTGCTCTTAGGATACACCTCTATCCTGACTTGCATCATTAATTAAAGTGTCAGTAGTGAGCCATCATAAACTAAATTACCAGTAGTGAGCCACTATCACAGCTCTTTGAAATGCTCTTAGGATACACCTCTAACATGACTTGTATCATAAACTAATGTACCAGTAGTGAGCCACCATCACAGCTCTTTTAGATGCTTTTAGGATACACTGCTATGCTGACTTGTATCATAAACTAAAGTACCAGGAGTGAGCCACCTTCATGGCTTTTATAGACGCTCTTAGGAAACACCTCTATCCTGACTTGTATCATAAACTAGTACAAATGGTGAGCCACCATCACGGCTCTTTTAGATGCTCTTAGGATACACCTCTATAATAACTTGTATCATAAACTAAAGTACAAGTTGGAGCCACCATCACGGCTCTTTTAGATGCTCTTAGGATAAACCTCTATCCTGACTTGTATCATATACTAAATTACCAGTAGTGAGACACAATCACAGCTCTTTTAGATGCTCTTTGGATACACCTCTATCCTGACTTGTATCATAAACTAAAGTATCAGTAGTGAGCCACCATCACAGCTCTTTTAGATGTTCTTAGGATACACTGCTATCCTCACTAGTATCATAAACTAAAGTACCAGTAGTAAGCCACCATCACCGCTCTTTTAGATGCTTTTAGGATACACCTCTATCCTGACTTGTATCATAAACTAAAGTATCAGTAGTGAGCCACCTACACAGCTCTTCTAGATGCTCTTAGGATACACTGCTATCCTGACTTGTATCATAAACTAAAGTACCAGGAGTGAGCCACCATCATGGCTCTTATAGACGTACTTAGGACACACCTCTATCCTGACTTGTATCATAAACTAAAGTACAAATAGTGAGCCACCATCACAGCTCTTTTAGATGCTCTTAGGATACACTGCTATCCTCACTAGTATCATAAACTAAAGTACCAGTAGTAAGCCACCATCACCGCTCTTTTAGATGCTTTTAGGATACACCTCTATCCTGACTTGTATCATAAACTAAAGTATCAGTAGTGAGCCACCTACACAGCTCTCTTACATGCTCTTAGGATACACCTCTAACCCAACTTGTATCATAAACTAATTAACCAGTAGTGAGCCACAATCACAGAACTATTAGATGCTCTTAGGATACACCTCTATCCTGACTCGTGTTAGCCACCATCACAGCTCTTTTAGATGCTATTAGGATACACTGCTATCCTGACTTGTATCATAAACTAAAGTATCAGTAGTGAGCCATCATAAACTAAATTACCAGTAGTGAGCCACTATCACAGCTCTTTTAGATGCTCTTAGGATACACCTCTAACATGACTTGTATCATAAACTAATGTACCAGTAGTGAGCCACCATCACAGCTCTTTTAGATGCTTTTAGGATACACTGCTATGCTGACTTGTATCATAAACTAAAGTACCAGGAGTGAGCCACCTTCATGGCTCTTATAGACGCTCTTAGGAAACACCTCTATCCTGACTTGTATCATAAACTAGTACAAATGGTGAGCCACCATCACGGCTCTTTTAGATGCTCTTAGGATACACCTCTATAATAACTTGTATCATAAACTAAAGTACAAGTTGGAGCCACTATCACGGCTCTTTTAGATGCTCTTAGGATAAACCTCTATCCTGACTTGTATCATATACTAAATTACCAGTAGTGAGACACAATCACAGCTCTTTTAGATGCTCTTTGGATACACCTCTATCCTGACTTGTATCATAAACTAAAGTATCAGTAGTGAGCCACCATCACAGCTCTTTTAGATGCTCTTAGGATACACTGCTATCCTCACTAGTATCATAAACTAAAGTACCAGTAGTAAGCCACCATCACCGCTCTTTTAGATGCTTTTAGGATACACCTCTATCCTGACTTGTATCATAAACTAAAGTATCAGTAGTGAGCCACCTACACAGCTCTTCTAGATGCTCTTAGGATACACTGCTATCCTGACTTGTATCATAAACTAAAGTACCAGGAGTGAGCCACCATCATGGCTCTTATAGACGTACTTAGGATACACCTCTATCCTGACTTGTATCATAAACTAAAGTACAAGTAGTGAGCCACCATCACGGCTCTTTTAGATGCTCTTAGGATACACCTCTATAATAAATTGTATCATAAACTAAAGTACAAGTTGGAGCCACCATCACGGCTCTTTTAGATGCTCTTTGGATACACCTCTATCCTGACTCGTGTTAGCCACCATATCAGCTCTTTTAGATGCTATTAGGATACACTGGTATCCTGACTTGTATCATAAAATAAAGCATCAGTAGTGAGCCACCATCACAGCTCTTTTAGATGCTCTTAGTATACACCTCTATCCTGACTCGTATGAGCCACCATCAAAGCTCTATTAGATGCTCTTAGGATACACCTCGATCCTGACTCGTGTTAGCCACCATCACAGCTCTTTTAGATGTTTTTAGGATACACTGCTATCCTGACTTGTATCATAAACTAAAGTATCAGTAGTGAACCACCATCACAGCTCTTTTAGATGCTCTTAGGATACACCTCTATCCCTACTTGTATCATAAGCTAAAGTACCAATAGTGAGCCACCATCACAGTTCTTTTAGATGCTCTTAGGATACACATCTATCCTGACTCGCAGGAGCCACCATCACAGCTCTTTAAGATGATTTTAGGATACACCTCTATCCTGACTTGTATCATAAACTAAAGGATCAGTAGTGAGCCACCATCACAGCAGATTTAGATGCTCTTAGGATACACCTCTATCCTGACTCGCATGAGCCACCATCACAGCTCTTTTAGATGCCCTTAGGATACACCTCTATCCTGACCTGCATCATAAACTAAAGTATCAGTAGTGAGCCACAATCACAGCTCTTTTAGGTGCTCTTAGGATTCACCTCTATCCTGACTTGCATCATTAATTAAAGTACCAGTAGTGAGCCACCATCACAGCTCTTTTAGATGCTCTTAGGATACACCTCTATCCTGACTTGTATCATAAACTAAAGTACCAGGTGTGAGCCACCATCACAGCTCTTTTAGATGCTCTTAGGATACACCTCTATCCTGATTTGTATCATAAACTAAAGTACCAGTAGTGAGCCACCATCACAGCTCTTTTAGATGCTCTTAGGATACACCTCGATCCCGACTTGTATCATAAACTAAAGTACCAGTAGTGAGCCACCATCACAGCTCTTTTAGATGCTCTTAGGATACACCTCTATCCCGACTTGTATCATAAACTAAAGTACCAGTTGTAAGCCACCATCGCCGCTCTTTTAGATGCTTTTAGGATACACCTCTGTCGTGACTTGTATCAGAAACTAAAGTACCAGGAGTGAGCCACCATCATGGCTCTTATAGACGTACTTAGGATACACCTCTATCCTGACTTGTATTATAAACTAAAGTACAAGTAGTGAGCCACCATCACGGCTCTTTTAGATGCTCTTAGGATACACCTCTATAATAAATTGTATCATAAACTAAAGTACAAGTTGGAGCCACCATCACGGCTCTTTTAGATGCTCTTTGGATACACCTCTATCCTGACTTGTATCATAAACTAAAGTACAAGTAGTGAGCCACCATCACGGCTCTTTTAGATGCTCTTAGGATACACCTCTATAATAAATTGTATCATAAACTAAAGTACAAGTTGGAGCCACCATCACGGCTCTTTTAGATGCTCTTTGGATACACCTCTATCCTGACTCGTGTTAGCCACCATCACAGCTCTTTTAGATGCTATTAGGATACACTGGTATCCTGACTTGTATCATAAAATAAAGCATCAGTAGTGAGCCATCATCACAGCTCTTTTAGATGCTCTTAGTATACACCTCTATCCTGACTCGTATGAGCCACCATCAAAGCTCTATTAGATGCTCTTAGGATACACCTCTATCCTGACTCGTGTTAGCCACCATCACAGCTCTTTTAGATGTTTTTAGGATACACTGCTATCCTGACTTGTATCATAAACTAAAGTATCAGTAGTGAACCACCATCACAGCTCTTTTTAGGTGCTCTTAGGATACACCTCTATCCTGACTTGCATCATTAATTAAAGTGTCACTAGTGAGCCATCATAAACTAAATTACCAGTAGTGAGCCACCATCACAGCTCTTTTAGATGCTCTTAGGATACACCTCTATCATGACTTGTATCATAAACTAATGTACCAGTAGTGAGCCACCATCACAGCTCTTTTAGATGCTTTTAGGATACACTGCTATCCTGATTTGTATCATAATCTAAAGTACCAGGAGTGAGCCACCATCATGGCTCTTATAGACGTTCTTAGGATCCACCTCTATCCTGACTTGTATCATAAACTAAAGTACAAATAGTGAGCCACCATCACGGCTCTTTTAGATGCTCTTAGGATACACCTCTATAATAACTTGTATCATAAACTAAAGTACAAGTTGGAGCCACCATCACGGCTCTTTTAGATGCTCTTAGGATAAACCTCTATCCTGACTTGTATCATAAACTAAATTACCAGTAGTGAGACACCATCACAGCTCTTTTAAATGCTCTTAGGATACACCTCTACCCTGACTTGTATCATAAACTAAAGTATCAGTAGTGAGCCACCATCACAGCTCTTTTAAATGCTCTGAGGATACACCTCTATCCTGACTTGTATCACAAACTAAAGTATTAGTAGTGATCCACCATCACAGCTCTTTTAGATGTTCTTTGGAGACACCTCTATCCTGACTTGTATCACAAACTAAAGTATCAGTAGTGAGACACCATCACAGCTCTTTTAGATGCTCTTAGGATACACCTCTATCCTGACTCGTATGAGCCACCATCACAGCTCTTTTAGATGCTCTTCGGATACACCTTTATCCCGACTTGTATCATAAACTAAAGTACCAGTAGTGACCCACCATCACAGCTCTTTTAGATGCTCTTAGGATACACATCAATCCTGACTCGTATGACCACCATCACCGCTCTTTTAGATGCTCTTAGGATTCACCTCTATCCTGATTTGTATCATAAACGAAAGTATCAGTAGTGTGCCACCATCACAGCTCTTGTAGATGCTCTTAGGATACACCTCTATCCTGACTTGTATAATAAACTAAAGTATCAGTAGTGAGCCACCATCACAGGTCTTGTAGACGCTCTTAGGATACACCTCTACCCTTACTTGTATAATAAACTAAAGTATCAGTAGTGAGCCACCATCACAGCTCTTTTAGATGCTCTTAGGATATACCTCTATCCTGACTTGTATCATAAACTAAAGTATCAATAGTGAGCCACCATCACAGCTCTTTTAGATGTTCTTTGGATACACCTCTATCCTGACTTGTATCATAAACTAAAGTATCAGTAGTGAGACACCATCACAGCTCTTTTAGATGCTCTTAGGATACACCTCTATCCTGACTTGTATCATAAACTAAAGTATCAATAGTGAGCCACCATCACAGGTCTTTTAGATGTTCTTTGGAGACACCTCTATCCTGATTTGTATCATAAACTAAAGTATCAGTAGTGAGCCACCATCACTGCTGTTGTAGACGCTCTTAGGATACACCTCTACCCTGACTTGTATAATAAACTAAAGTATCAGTAGTGAGCCACCATCACAGCTCTTTTAGATGCTCTTAGGATATACCTCTATCTTGACTTGTATCATAAACTAAAGTATCAATAGTGAGCCACCATCACAGCTCTTTTAGATGTTCTTTGGATACACCTCTATCCTGACTTGTATCATAAACTAAAGTATCAGTAGTGAGACACCATCACAGCTCTTTTAGATGCTCTTAGGATACACCTCTATCCTGACTTGTATCATAAACTAAAGTATCAATAGTGAGCCACCATCACAGCTCTTTTAGATGCTCTTAGGGTACACCTCTATCCCTACTTGTATCATAAGCTAAAGTACCAATAGTGAGCCACCATCACAGCTCTTTTAGATGCTCTTAGGATACACATCTATCCTGACTCACAGGAGCCACCATCAGAGCTCTTTTAGATGCTCTTAGGATACACCTCTATCCTGACTTTTATCATAAACTAAAGGATCAGTAGTGAGATACCATCACAGCTTATGGGCACCTGCAGGAGCCTTTTTAGAAATGTATCTTCTTCTTTTTGAATGTTCCCCATGTCACGAAAGCCCCAAACCTCGCTTCCATAAAGGGTCTTTGAGCAGCATACTGAGCTATATAAATGGGTAATTTCGTGCGGGGACCAGCGACCCAATCTTGTTGCGTAATTCATAATAGATCCCACAGCACTCGGAAGTTGACTGCATTTAAGGCTTACTAGGGGTTTAAAACTAAGATCTTGATCAAAAACAATCCCCAGGTAATTAAAAGTTTTTACTTTTTCCAGTGTATGGGTGCCTATTGAGAAGCTATAGTTCTTGGCCGGTTTTTACCTACTTCCATGACATAAGATTTGGATAGATTGGGCACTAAGTCTAAGTCCGCCATGAACCTGACAAACCCATTGATGAGCAACTGCAGGCTCCTTCCTGTGCGGGCCAAAAGGACTGCATCATCTGCATATAGGAGGACTGGTATGCTTCTCTTCCCCATAGAAGGGCAGTCTGCCTCCAGCCCTCCCAGTGCTTTATCTAGCCCATTTATGTAGAGCGTAAATAAAAAAGGGGCCAGGATGCAGCCTTGCCGCACCCCTCCCCGGCATTGGAACTCCTCTGTCAGATCACCGTCATCTGTGAATCTCACCTGTGCCGTGGTTTCAAGGTGAAGTGACTGTAGTGCTCGTAACAAACCCAAGTCTATGCCCATCTCAGCCAACATCTCCCACAGCTTCCTTCTGTTGACGCAGTCGAAAGCTGCTGAGAGGTCCATGAACGCTAAATACACAGTGCCTTCCCTGGCCAGAGTGTATTTGGCCACTAGATGATAAAGGTTAAGGCACTGATCTATTGTCGAGCGCCCACTTCTAAACCCATACTGGAGATCGGTAATGATATTGTATTCTTTGGCCCATTCCAAAAGGCGATTAAGAATGACTCTCCCCATGATTTTCGCCGTAACATCTATGAGGGATATTGGGCGGTAGCATTGGGGGTCATTTCTGTTGCCCTTTTTAAATATTGGGACGATAACCGCCGTAGACCATGATCTCGGCATGCCCTCCTGACAGGCGACATTTAGTACCCTGGCCAATATTGGTGCCCAAAGTTCCACCTGACTTTTGAATAGGTCTGGCGTGATCCCATCGGGTCCAGGCGCTTTTCTTAAGGTCAGGCCGTCTATTCCAAGTATCACTTCTTCCACCGTGAATGGAATGCACTCACCCTCGGGTAATTCCAGAGGTTTGGATTGCAGCGTTTCTAGGTTGCCCCGATTATATAGTTTTGTGAAGTGCGCTACCCACTCCTCCGGTAGAATGTGGGATGCTACCTGAGGCTTATTCGAGTCTTGGAAACATGGGTCATTCATTGTTTTCCAAAAGCTTGTCATGTCACGATGCTCCGCTGCTTCTTTTAGTGACTCCCAAGCTTGAGATTGAAGGCAATGCTTCCTTCTATTAATGGCCTTTTTGTATTGTTTCCTGCATTCCATGATCGTACCACTATCCCTTGGGACTATTTTGAGTGCCTGCTTCAAATTTCTGTGGGCCTTCGAGCATTCCTTATCAAACCATCTCGGGCAGAGATTGGTCTGCTTTTTCATCTTACGCCTTAAGAGGCTATCAATGTGTTGGGCGGTGCCCTCAAATGCTGTAATCAGGTCGCTCCCCTCAATACTACTATCTAAGCATTTCCACATATGGCTATCGTTGTCTGCCAGGAGCGCTCTGTGTAATGCTAGCCCGTCAATCTTACACCATTTGATTCTCCTGCCCTGATCCATTGCCTTGTATTCTCCCCCGGTGATCCTTTTATCTGTTTTGGCACACCAATCTGGGATCTCTATTGTTAATTCCAGGGGATTATGGTCACTAAATGTACTGGGGACTATCGAAAAGTGACTGACCCTACCAATTAAGGCGTGAGACACAAAGATATAGTCGATGATGGAATCACAGCCCCGCCCCTTGAACAATGGCGTCATTAAATCTGGTGATCCATCCGCGACTAGGTCCATTGTGTATGTTAATGCCAATTTGCCTAAAATTGTGCCTAATGCCATACCTTCTCTGGAGTGCTCTATGTGCCATCCTTTTACAGAGGGGCAAGCGTCCCATGAGCCTCCTTCCCATTTCAGGTAAGGACACGGGTGAGTGTTAAAGTCCTCCATTAAAATTAACCGGACACTGGGGTCCCCCACCTCATTTAACCCAGTTAGTCTTTGGTCTAACTCCGCCAAATTTGACATCGATTGTCCTGCATTGTAAAAATTTATAAAAATGACCTTAAGGCCCTTTGCGACGTATCTTATGCCCTGGAGGCATACAGAATCCCACCCTAGGTCTTGCCAACTTCCTTGCAGCGTCAATGCCGCATACATAATTAGGCCTCCCTTGGCTCGACCCATAGGCGATTTACGGGCTGGGACAAAAAACAGTTTATAACCCTCCAGAAACAGGCCACTGCAGTCCGTTTCCCATGTTTCCTGCAGGCAAATAATTTTGTATTCTTTAATAAAACACTGCCATTCCTGATTTGCGACTTTAGATGCGAGTCCCGCAATGTTCCAGGACAGCAGCCTGAGCTCAAAGGTTGTACGAGCCCTACCACAAATTCTATCTCTGGGCCTCCTTTGTGTTAAGTTTATCTCCCTACTAATTTCTTGTGAAGGTGTATCTCCCATCACCCTAACCTGTCCAGTAAGTATACCAGCGTTAACATCCTGGTTATTAGTTCCTTTTTTACTTATTGTTCCCTGGTTTCTTACAGCATCATGTACTCTCTCCACCACTGTACTCACTACATTCCCCAGTCAGTCCTGTTCGTCCATGGCAGAATGATCAGTGAGGATTGCAAATCTATTTGGGACCAAGCGTATGTTATCCAGTCTACTTTTCATGGCTGTTCTTGGCCCTTGCGAGGTCTGCCCGGGATCAAGGGCACTATCCCTGTAAAAATAGTACAAAGGGAGCATCCTTACACACGACCCTCTCTTACTCTCCCTGTGCCGGTTATCTAGGAGTTCTTTTACTAGTCCCGGGAATCTTAAATTTACAATAATACAGTCGCCAGGGAACTTTTTCTCACCACCACCAATCCAGGCTACCCTCCTCGCCATAAGAATGGGGTCGTGCTGGAATCTATTGACTGGTATATTGTTATTGATCCAGTGCGCTACCTTGTTAATCAGGGTCCTAGTCGATTCCTCAGCTCCCTTGCTCAGTCCAGGGACTCCTACAAGCACCACTGAATAAGGACAGGAGGCCGGGGGTAGGTCTAATGTCTGGAGCCCTGGAGTGGCCTGGATGCAATCTGTGCGGTCTGTCCCGCGGTGCCTCGTGTATTCCCTGTGTGTCAGGCCATTGTCTGTAATCTCGGGTCGACTGCCTGAATGATCCTGGTTTTCCCCACTCAAATTCTTATTACCAGTGTTGCCCGTATTAGCTGCAGTTAATGATGATTTGCTACACTCAGTTTGTTCCGCCCCCCTGTTATTTGGCTCCTTATTGCTACGATTCATTACTGTGCTACCCTCCTCCCTCTCCTGGCCGGGATCTCTAGTGTGTTGTGGCTGGATTTGGGCCACGAATTTGTTTATGGTCCCTTCCATATTCGTTATTTTCGCCATTACTGGCCCTAGCAGACGCTGAAGGAGTTGTTCCATTTTATTTTCTAACTCTGCAATAATTTGTTGGTTCGCACATGACCCATTTTCGTGGCAACATCTAGGGCACACTATTTTCTCCGGGTTTTTAATTCTGCCTTAGGTTTGGCCGCTCCCTTCCGGCTAGCTTTACTGGCACACGTGGAGCTTTTTGAGCCACCCGCCACTGAAGGCCCCGCTGCTACTTGATGTGATTTGGAGCGTGTAATTACCTCTTTTCCCGAGCTCCGTTCCAAATCAGTCTCACCTACTACTCGGTAATTACTAGACTCCTCCCTTATGGCATCCTCCTGCATTACTCCCTGAGGTGTGATTTGCTGTAGTCCCTCTCTGCCATATGGGCTCGGTGCGACGGCTTGATTATCATTCAGTGGCCCTATCCAGCCTGTACTCATTATGTCTCCGTGCGAGTTATGGGCTATATTCAATGATGTATCAGTGGTGTCAGTTTGATTATGATACTCCAAAGGATGCTCATTTGAATCTGGCCGGCCGGCCACCAGGCGTTAAACAAGACGCTACATTGCCCAACGAGGATCTTTTCGTTGCTAATTGGGGGTCCAGGGACAGTCTGCGCTCCGCCAATTGAATTTCATGTACTAACAGTGATTCTGCTCTAGTAATAAAGGCATCCAGAGTCCCTTTAACTACTCCCCCTGCCCTCGTTTTAGCGGTCTTATTTTTAACCATAATGGCACGGTCTGCTACCTGATATTCGTTCTTCGGCCCCCCTGATTAAAAGTTACGCTTTTATTCTGGCGTCAGTCTGATCTTGTGACCATCAAACCGAGGAGCCGTCTGCTCTAATTGTCCTACGTTAGCGTGTTGTCCCCCAGGGAGATAAGCAAGCAAAAGCAACCAGTTCAATGTAAGTTCCAAAAGTTATCCCAGGTGCCAACATCCAATGTAACTTAGCAAGATATGAGTTGCACAATACACAGGTGGTGCAAGATACCTCTATAAACAGCGCAGCCACCGGCGTTCCATGCGAGGTGTACGGGACGTGGCCCAGCCCAGCCTCCGTCGGCCCCGGACGGCCACAGACGGTCCCGCCCTTGTCCCGGGCTTCTCCCGGCACCACCCGCGCGCGTCCCGCGACGCGGTGGAAGCCTCGCGGTTTTTAGCGCCTCCGGGCGCGACGACGGGCGGAAGTGCCCCAGTGACGCTGGGCAGGCTGGGTTGTGTAGTCCTGCGCCGCCGCCGTGGATGAAGATTCGGCGGCAGCGAGACACACACAGCGTGGGGGTTCTTGCCGCAATCTAATGGGACCCCAGGTGCGTGCTTGTTCCTCCGTTCACTCCACAGTCCGAAGTGCCCCGCTCCTCAGAGGGAGCCTCGCGATTTTTAGCGCCTCCGGGCGCGACGACGGGCGGAAGTGCCCCAGTGACGCTGGGCAGGCTGGGTTGTGTAGTCCTGCGCCGCCGCCGTATATGAAGATTCGGCGGCAGCGAGACACACACAGCATGGGGGTTCTGGCCGCAATCTAATGGGACCCCAGGTGCGTGCTTGTTCCTCCGTTCACTCCACAGTGCGAAGTGCCCCCTACCATCACAGCTCTTTTAGATGCTCTTTGGATACACCTCTATCCTGAATTGTTTCATAAACTAAAGTATCGGTAGTGAGCCACCATCACAGCTCTTGTAGATACTCTTAGGATACATCTCTATTTTGACTCGTATGAGCCACCATCACAGCACTTTTAGATGCTCTTAGGATACACCTCTATCCTGACTTTTATCATAAACTAAAGGATCAGTAGTGAGCCACCATCACAGCTCTTTTAGATGCTCTTTGGATACACCTCTATCCTGAATTGTATCATAAACTAAAATATCAGTAGTGAGCCACCATCACAGCTCTTGTAGATACTCTTAGGATACACCTCTATTCTGACTCGTATGAGCCACCATCACAGCGCTTTTAGATGCTCTTAGGATACACCTTTATCCTGACTTGTATCATAAAATAAAGTATCAGTAGAGAGCCACCATCACAGCTCTTGTAGATGTTTTTAGGATACACCTCTATCCTGACTTGTATCATAAACTAAAGTACCAGGAGTGAGCCACCATCACGGCTCTTATAGATGCTCTTAGGATACACCTCTATACTGACTTGTATCATAAACTAAATTACAAGTAGTGTGCCACCATCACAGCTGTTTTAGATGTTCTTAGGTTACACCTCTATCCTGACTTGCATCATAAATTAAAGTACCAGTAGTGACCCACCATCACAGCTCTTTTAGATGCTCTTAGGATACACATCTATCCTGACTCGTATGAGCCACTATTACAGCTCTTTTAGATGCTCTTAGCATACACCTTTATCCCGACTTGTATCATAAACTAAAGTACCAGTAGTGACCGACCATCACAGCTCTTTTAGATGCTCTTAGGATACACATCTATCCTGACTCGTATGAGCCACCATCACCGCTCTTTTAGATGCTCTTAGGATACACCTCTACCCTGACTTGTATCATAAACTAAAGTATCAGTAGTGAGCCACCATCACAGCTCTTTTAGATGCTCTTAGGATACACCTCTATCCTGACTTGTCTCATAAACTAAAGTATCAGTAGTGAGCCACCTACACAGCTCTCTTAGATGCTCTTAGGATACACCTCTAACCTAACTTGCATCATTAATTAAAGTGTAAGTAGTGAGCCATCATAAACTAAATTACCAGTAGTGAGCCACCATCACAGCTCTTTTAGATGCGTTTAGGATACACTGCTATGCTGACTTGTATCATAAACTAAAGTACCAGGAGTGAGCCACCTTCATGGCTCTTATAGACGCTCTTAGGATACACCTCTATAATAACTTGTATCATAAACTAAAGTACAAGTTGGAGCCACCATCACGGCTCTTTTAGATGCTCATAGGATAAACCTCTATCCTGACTTGTATCATATACTAAATTACCAGTAGTGAGACACCATCACAGCTCTTTTAGATGTTTTTAGGATACACTGCTATCCTGACTGGTATCATAAACTAAAGTATCAGTAGTGAACCACCATCACAGCTCTTTTTAGGTGCTCTTAGGATACACCTCTATCCTGACTTGCATCATTAATTAAAGTGTCAGTAGTGAGCCATCATAAACAAAATTACCAGTAGTGAGCCACCATCACAGCTCTTTTAGATGCTCTTAGGATACACCTCTATCATGACTTGCATCATAAACGAATGTACCAGTAGTGAGCCACCATCACAGCTCTTTTAGATGCTTTTAGGATACACTGCTATGCTGACTTGTATCATAAACTAAAGTACCAGGAGTGAGCCACCATCATGGCTCTTATAGACGCTCTTAGGATCCACCTCTATCCTGACTTGTATCATAAACTAAAGTACAAATAGTGAGCCACCATCACGGCTCTTTTAGATGCTCTTAGGATACACCTCTATAATAACTTGTATCATAAACTAAAGTACAAGTTGGAACCACCATCACGGCTCTTTTAGATGCTCTTAGGATAAACCTCTATCCTGACTTGTATCATAAACTAAATAACCAGTAGTGAGACACCATCACAGCTATTTTAAATGCTCTTTGGATACACCTCTATCCTGATTTGTATCATAAACTAAAGTATCAGTAGTGAGACACCATCACAGCTCTTTTAGATGCTCTTAGGATACACCTCTATCCTGACTTGTATCATAAACTAAAGTATCAATAGTGAGCCACCATCACAGCTCTTTTAGATGTTCTTTGGATACACCTCTATCCTGACTTGTATCATAAACTAAAGTATCAGTAGTGACCCACCATCACAGCTCTTTTAGATGCTCTTAGGATACACATCTATCCTGACTTGTATCATAAACTAAAGTACAAGTTGGAGCCACCATCACGGCTCTTTTAGATGCTCTTAGGATAAACCTCTATCCTGACTTGTATCATAAACTAAATTACCAGTAGTGAGACACCATCACAGCTCTTTTAGATGCTCTTAGGATACACCTCTACCCTGACTTGTATCATAAACTAAAGTATCAGTAGTGAGCCACCATCACAGCTCTTTTAGATGCTCTTAGGATACACCTCTATCCTGACTTGTATCATAAACTAAAGTATCAATAGTGAGCCACCATCACAGCTCTTTTAGATGTTCTTTGGATACACCTCTGTCCTGACTTGTATCATAAACTAAAGTATCAGTAGTGAGCCACCATCACAGCTCTTTTAGATGCTCTTAGGATACACCTCTATCCCTACTTGTATCATAAGCTAAAGTACCAATAGTGAGCCACCATCACAGCTCTTTTAGATGCTCTTAGGATACACATCTATCCTGACTCACAGGAGCCACCATCACAGCTCTTTTAGATGCTCTTAGGATACACCTCTATCCTGACTTTTATCATAAACTAAAGGATCAGTAGTGAGCCACCATCACAGCTCTTTTAGATGCTCTTTGGATACACCTCTATCCTGAATTGTTTCATAAACTAAAGTATCAGTAGTGAGCCACCATCACAGCTCTTGTAGATACTCTTAGGATACACCTCTATTCTGACTCGTATGAGCCACCATCACAGCACTTTTAGATGCTCTTAGGATACACCTCTATCCTGACTTGTATCATAAACTCATGTACCAGTAGTGAGCTACCGTCACGGCTCTTTTAGATGTTCTTAGGATACACCTCTATCCTGACTTGTATCATAAACTAAAGTACCAGGAGTGAGCCACCATCACGGCTCTTATAGATGCTCTTAGGATACACCTCTACCCTGACTTGTATCATAAACTAAATTACAAGTAGTCTGCCACCATCACAGCTGTTTTAGATGCTCTTAGGTTACACCTTTATCCTGACTTGCATCATAAATTAAAGTACCAGTAGTGAGACACCATCACAGCTCTTTTAGATGCTCTTAGGATACACCTCTATCCTGACTTGTATCATAAACTAAAGTATTAGTAGTGAGCCACCATCACAGCTCTTTTAGATGCTCTTAGGATACACCTTTATCCCGACTTGTATCATAAACTAAAGTACCAGTAGTGACCCACCATCACAGCTCTTTTAGATGCTCTTAGTATACACATCTATCCTGACTCGTATGAGCCACCATCACAGCTCTTTTAGATGCTCTTAGGATACACCTTTATCCCGACTTGTATCATAAACTAAAGTACCAGTAGTGACCCACCATCACAGCTCTTTTAGATGCTCTTAGGATACACATCTATCCTGACTCGTATGAGCCACCATCACCGCTCTTTTAGATGCTCTTAGGATTCACCTGTATTGTATCATAAACTAAAGTATCAGTAGTGAGCCACCATCACAGCTCTTGTGAACGCTCTTAGGATACACCTCTACCCTGACTTGTATAATAAACTAAAGTATCAGTAGTGAGCCACCATCACAGCTCTTTTAGATGTTCTTTGGATACACCTCTATCCTGACTTGTATCATAAACTAAAGTATCAGTAGTGAGACACCATCACAGCTCTTTTAGATGCTCTTAGGATACACCTCTATCCTGATTTGTATCATAAACTAAAGTATCAGTAGTGAGCCACCATCACAGCTCTTGTAGACACTCTTAGGATACACCTCTACCCTGACTTGTATAATAAACTAAAGTATCAGTAGTGAGCCACCATCACAGCTCTTTTAGATGCTCTTAGGATACACCTCTATTCTGACTTGTATCATAAACTAAAGTATCAATAGTGAGCCACCATCACAGCTCTTTTAGATGTTCTTTGGATACACCTCTATCCTGATTTGTATCATAAACTAAAGTATCAATAGTGAGCCACCATCACAGCTCTTGTAGACGCTCTTAGGATACACCTCTACCCTGACTTGTATAATAAACTAAAGTATCAGTAGTGAGCCACCATCACAGCTCTTTTAGATGCTCTTAGGATACACCTCTATTCTGACTTGTATCATAAACTAAAGTATCAATAGTGAGCCACCATCACAGCTCTTTTAGATGTTCTTTGGATACACCTCTATCCTGACTTGTATCATAAACTAAAGTATCAGTAGTGAGCCACCATCACAGCTCTTTTAGATGCTCTTAGGATACACCTCTATCCCTACTTGTATCATAAGCTAAAGTACCAATAGTGAGCCACCATCACAGCTCTTTTAGATGCTCTTAGGATACACATCTATCCTGACTCACAGGAGCCACCATCACAGCTCTTTTAGATGCTCTTAGGATACACCTCTATCCTGACTTTTATCATAAACTAAAGGATCAGTAGTGAGCCACCATCACAGCTCTTTTAGATGCTCTTTGGATACACCTCTATCCTGAATTGTTTCATAAACTAAAGTATCAGTAGTGAGCCACCATCACAGCTCTTGTAGATACTCTTAGGATACACCTCTATTCTGACTCGTATAAGCCACCACCACAGCTCTTGTAGATTCTCTTAGGATACACCTCTATTCTGACTCGTATGAGCCACCATCACAGCTCTTTTAGATGCTCTTAGGATACACCTCTCTCCTGACTTGTATCATAAACTAATGTACCAGTAGTGAGCCACCGTCACGGCTCTTTTAGATGTTCTTAGGATACACCTGTATCCTGACTTGTATCATAAACTAAAGTACCAGGAGTGAGCCACCATCACAGCTCTTTTAGATGCTCTTAGGATACACATCTATCCTGACTCACAGGAGCCACCATCACAGCTCTTTTAGATGCTCTTAGGATACACCTCTATCCTGACTTTTATCATAAACTAAAGGATCAGTAGTGAGCCACCATCACAGCTCTTGTAGATACTCTTAGGATACACCTTTATTCTGACTCGTATGAGCCACCATCACAGAGCTTTTAGATGCTCTTAGGATATACCTCTTTCCTGACTTGTATCATAAACTAAAGTATCAGTAGAGAGCCACCATCACAGCTCTTGTAGATGCTCTTAGGATACACCTCTATTCTGACTCGTATGAGCCACCATCACAGCTCTTTTAGATGCTCTTAGGATACACATCTATCCTGACTCACAGGAGCCACCATCACAGCTCTTTTAGATGCTCTTAGGATACACCTCTATCCTGACTTTTATCATAAACTAAAGGATCAGTAGTGAGCCACCATCACAGCTCTTGTAGATACTCTTAGGATACACCTTTATTCTGACTCGTATGAGCCACCATCACAGAGCTTTTAGATGCTCTTAGGATATACCTCTTTCCTGACTTGTATCATAAACTAAAGTATCAGTAGAGAGCCATCATCACAGCTCTTGTAGATGCTCTTAGGATACACCTCTATTCTGACTCGTATGAGCCACCATCACAGCTCTTTTAGATGCTCTTAGGATACACCTCTATCCTGACTTGTATCATAAACTAATGTACCAGTAGTGAGCTACCGTCACGGCTCTTTTTGATGTTCTTAGGATACACCTCTATCCTGACTTGTATCATAAACTAAAGTACCAGGAGTGAGCCACCATCACGGCTCTTATAGATGCTCTTAGGATACACCTCTATCCTGACTTGTATCATAAACTAAATTACAAGTAGTCTGCCACCATCACAGCTGTTTTAGATGCTCTTAGGTTACACCTTTATCCTGACTTGCATCATAAATTAAAGTACCAGTAGTGAGACACCATCACAGCTCTTTTAGATGCTCTTAGGATACACTTCTATCCTGACTTGTATCATAAACTAAAGTATTAGTAGTGATAGTAGTGAGCCACCATCACAGCTCTTTTAGATGCTCTTAGGATACACCTTTATCCCGACTTGTATCATAAACTAAAGTACCAGTAGTGACCCACCATCACAGCTCTTTTAGATGCTCTTAGTATACACATCTATCCTGACTCGTCTGAGCCACCATCACAGCTCTTTTAGATGCTCTTAGGATACACCTTTATCCCGACTTGTATCATAAACTAAAGTACCAGTAGTGACCCACCATCACAGCTCTTTTAGATGCTCTTAGGATACACATCTATCCTGACTCGTATGAGCCACCATCACAGCTCTTTTAGATGCTCTTAGGATTCACCTGTATCCTGATTTGTATCATAAACTAAAGTATCAGTAGTGAGCCACCATCACAGCTCTTTTAGATGTTCTTTGGATACACCTCTATCCTGACTTGTATCATAAACTAAAGTATCAGTAGTGAGACACCATCACAGCTCTTTTAGATGCTCTTAGGATACACCTCTATCATGACTTGTATCCTAAACTAATGTACCAGTAGTGAGCCACCATCACAGCTCTTTTAGATGCGTTTAGGATACACTGCTATGCTGACTTGTATCATAAACTAAAGTACCAGGAGTGAACCACCTTCATGGCTCTTATAGACGCTCTTAGGATACACCTCTATAATAACTTGTATCATAAACTAAAGTACAAGTTGGAGCCACCATCACGGCTCTTTTAGATGCTCATAGGATAAACCTCTATCCTGACTTGTATCATATACTAAATTACCAGTAGTGAGACACCATCACAGCTCTTTTAGATGCTCTTTGGATACACCTCTATCCTGACTTGTATCATAAACTAAAGTATCAGTAGTGAGCCACCATCACAGCTCTTTTAGATGCTCTGAGGATACACTGCTATCCTGACTTGTATCATAAACTAAAGTACCAGTAGTAATCCACCATCACCGCTCTTTTAGATGCTTTTAGGATACACCTCTATCGTGACTTGTATCAGAAACTAAAGTATCAGTAGTGACCCACCATCACAGCTCGTTTAGATGCGCTTAGGATACACCTCTATCCTGACTTTTGTCATAACCTAAATTACCAGTAGTGAGCCAACATCACTGCTATTTTAGATACTCTTAGGATTCACCTCTATCCTGACTTGTATCATAAACTAAAGTATCAGTAGTGAGCCACCATCACAGCTCTTTTAGATGCTTTTAGGATACACTGCTATCCTGACTTGTATCATAAACTAAAGTACCAGGAGTGAGCCACCATCATGGCTCTTATAGACGTTCTTAGGATACACCTCTATCCTGACTTGTATCATAAACTAAAGTATAAGTATTGAGCCACCATCACGGCTCTTTTAGATGCTCTTAGGATACACCTCTATAATAAATTGTATCATAAACTAAAGTACATGTTGGAGCCACCATCACGGCTCTTTTAGATGCTCTTTGGATACACCTCTATCCTGACTCGTGTTAGCCACCATCACAGCTCTTTTAGATGCTATTAGGATACACTGGTATCCTGACTTGTATCATAAAATAAAGCATCAGTAGTGAGCCACCATCACAGCTCTTTTAGATGCTCTTAGTATACACCTCTATCCTGACTCGTTTGAGCCACCATCAAAGCTCTATTAGATGCTCTTAGGATACACCTCTATCATGACTCGTGTTAGCCACCATCACAGCTCTTTTAGATGTTTTTAGGATACACTGCTATCCTGACTGGTATCATAAACTAAAGTATCAGTAGTGAACCATCATCACAGCTCTTTTTAGGTGCTCTTAGGATACACCTCTATCCTGACTTGCATCATTAATTAAAGTGTCAGTAGTGAGCCATCATAAACAAAATTACCAGTAGTGAGCCACCATCACAGCTCTTTTCGATGCTCTTAGGATACACCTCTATCATGACTTGCATCATAAACTAATGTACCAGTAGTGAGCCACCATCACAGCTCTTTTAGATGCTTTTAGGATACACTGCTATGCTGACTTGTATCATAAACTAAAGTACCAGGAGTGAGCCACCATCATGGCTCTTATAGACGCCTTAGGATCCACCTCTATCCTGACTTGTATCATAAACTAAAGTACAAATAGTGAGCCACCATCACGGCTCTTTTAGATGCTCTTAGGATACACCTCTATAATAACTTGTATCATAAACTAAAGTACAAGTTGGAGCCACCATCACGGCTCTTTTAGATGCTCTTAGGATAAACCTCTATCCTGACTTGTATCATAAACTAAATAACCAGTAGTGAGACACCATCACAGCTCTTTTAGATGCTCTTAGGATACACCTCTACCCTGACTTGTATCATAAACTAAAGTATCAGTAGTGAGCCACCATCACAGCTCTTTTAAATGCTCTTAGGATACACCTCTATCCTGACTTGTATCATAAACTAAAGTATCAATAGTGAGCCACCATCACAGCTCTTTTAGATGTTCTTTGGATACACCTCTATCCTGACTTGTATCATAAACTAAAATATCAGTAGTGAGACACCATCACAGCTCTTTTAGATGCTCTTAGAATACACCTCTATCCTGACTTGTATCATAAACTAAAGTATCAATAGTGAGCCACCATCACAGCTTTTTTAGATGTTCTTTGGATACACCTCTATCCTGACTTGTATCATAAACTAAAGTATCAGTAGTGACCCACCATCACAGCTCTTTTAGATGCTCTTAGGATACACATCTATCCTGACTCGTATGAGCCACCATCACAGCTCTTTTAGATGCTCTTAGGATACACCTTTATCCCGACTTGTATCATAAACTAAAGTACCAGTAGTGACCCACCATCACTGTTCTTTTAGATGCTCTTAGGATACACATCTATCCTGACTCGTATGAGCCACCATCACCGCTCTTTTAGATGCTCTTAGCATTCACCTCTATCCTGATTTGTATCATAAACTAAAGTATCAGTAGTGAGCCACCATCACAGCTCTTGTAGATGCTCTTAGGATACACCTCTACCCTGACTTGTATAATAAACTAAAGTATCAGTAGTGAGCCACCATCACAGCTATTTTAGATGCTCTTAGGATACACCTCTATCCTGACTTGTATCATAAACTAAAGTATCAATAGTGAGCCACCATCACAGCTCTTTTAGATGTTCTTTGGATACACCTCTATCCTGACTTGTATCATAAACTAAAGTATCAGTAGTGAGCCACCATCACAGCTCTTTTAGATGCTCTTAGGATACACCTCTATCCCTACTTGTATCATAAGCTAAAGTACCAATAGTGAGCCACCATCACAGCTCTTTTAGATGCTCTTAGGATACACATCTATCCTGACTCACAGGAGCCACCATCACAGCTCTTTTAGATGCTCTTAGGATACACCTCTATCCTGACTTGTATCATAAACTAAAGTATCAGTAGTGAGCCACCATCACAGCTCTTTTAGATGCTATTAGGATACACTGCTATCCTGACTTGTGTCATAAACTAAAGGATCAGTAGTGAGCCACCATCACAGCTCTTTTAGATGCTCTTTGGATACACCTCTATCCTGAATTGTTTCATAAACTAAAGTATCAGTAGTGAGCCACCATCACAGCTCTTGTAGATACTCTTAGGATACACCTCTATTCTGACTCGTATGAGCCACCATCACAGCACTTTTAGATGCTCTTAGGATACACCTCTATCCTGACTTGTATCATAAACTAATGTACCAGTAGTGAGCTACCGTCACGGCTCTTTTAGATGTTCTTAGGATACACCTCTATCCTGACTTGTATCATAAACTAAAGTACCAGGAGTGAGCCACCATCACGGCTCTTATAGATGCTCTTAGGATACACCTCTATCCTGACTTGTATCATAAACTAAATTACAAGTAGTCTGCCACCATCACAGCTGTTTTAGATGCTCTTAGGTTACACCTACACCTTTATCCTGACTTGCATCATAAATTAATGTACCAGTAGTGAGACACCATCACAGCTCTTTTAGATGCTCTTAGGATACACCTCTATCCTGACTTGTATCATAAACTAAAGTATTAGTAGTGAGCCACCATCACAGCTCTTTTAGATGCTCTTAGGATACACCTTTATCCCGACTTGTATCATAAACTAAAGTACCAGTAGTGACCCACCATCACAGCTCTTTTAGATGCTCTTAGTATACACATCTATCCTGACTCGTATGAGCCACCATCACAGCTCTTTTAGATGCTCTTAGGATACACCTTTATCCCGACTTGTATCATAAACTAAAGTACCAGTAGTGACCCACCATCACAGCTCTTTTAGATGCTCTTAGGATACACATCTATCCTGACTCGTATGAGCCACCATCACCGCTCTTTTAGATGCTCTTAGGATTCACCTGTATCCTGTATTGTATCATAAACTAAAGTATCAGTAGTGAGCCACCATCACAGCTCTTGTGAACGCTCTTAGGATACACCTCTACCCTGACTTGTATAATAAACTAAAGTATCAGTAGTGAGCCACCATCACAGCTCTTTTAGATGTTCTTTGGATACACCTCTATCCTGACTTGTATCATAAACTAAAGTATCAGTAGTGAGACACCATCACAGCTCTTTTAGATGTTCTTCGGATACACCTCTATCCTGATTTGTATCATAAACTAAAGTATCAGTAGTGAGCCACCATCAAAGCTCTTGTAGACGCTCTTAGGATACACCTCTACCCTGACTTGTATAATAAACTAAAGTATCAGTAGTGAGCCACCATCACAGCTCTTTTAGATGCTCTTAGGATACACCTCTATTCTGACTTGTATCATAAACTAAAGTATCAATAGTGAGCCACCATCACAGCTCTTTTAGATGTTCTTTGGATACACCTCTATCCTGACTTGTATCATAAACTAAAGTATCAGTAGTGAGCCACCATCACAGCTCTTTTAGATGCTCTTAGGATACACCTCTATCCCTACTTGTATCATAAGCTAAAGTACCAATAGTGAGCCACCATCACAGCTCTTTTAGATGCTCTTAGGATACACATCTATCCTGACTCACAGGAGCCACCATCACAGCTCTTTTAGATTCTCTTTGGATACACCTCTATCCTGAATTGTTTCATAAACTAAAGTATCAGTAGTGAGCCACCATCACAGCTCTTGTAGATACTCTTAGGATACACCTCTATTCTGACTCGTATAAGCCACCACCACAGCTCTTGTAGATTCTCTTAGGATACACCTCTATTCTGACTCGTATGAGCCACCATCACAGCTCTTTTAGATGCTCTTAGGATACACCTCTCTCCTGACTTGTATCATAAACTAATGTACCAGTAGTGAGCCACCGTCATGGCTCTTTTAGATGTTCTTAGGATACACCTGTATCCTGACTTGTATCATAAACTAAAGTACAAGGAGTGAGCCACCATCACGGCTCTTATAGATGATCTTAGGATACACCTCTATCCTGACTTGTATCATAAACTAAATTACAAGTAGTCTGCCACCATCGCAGCTGTTTTAGATGCTCTTAGGTTACACCTCTATCCTGACTTGCATCATAAATTAAAGTACCAGTAGTGAGAAACCATCACAGCTCTTTTAGATGTTCTTTGGATACACCTCTATCCTGACTTGTATCATAAACTAAAGTATCAGTAGTGAGCCACCATCACAGCTCTTTTAGATGCTCTTAGGATACACATCTATCCTGACTCACATGAGCCACCATCACAGCTCTTTTAGATGCTCTTAGGATACACCTCTATCCTGACTTTTATCACAAACTAAAGGATCAGTAGTGAGCCACCATCACAGCTCTTGTAGATACTCTTAGGATACACCTTTATTCTGACTCGTATGAGCCACCATCACAGAGCTTTTAGATGCTCTTAGGATATACCTCTTTCCTGACTTGTATCATAAACTAAAGTATCAGTAGAGAGCCACCATCACAGCTCTTGTAGATGCTCTTAGGATACACCTCTATTCTGACTCGTATGAGCCACCATCACAGCTCTTTTAGATGCTCTTAGGATACACCTCTATCCTGACTTGTATCATAAACTAATGTACCAGTAGTGAGCTACCGTCACGGCTCTTTTTGATGTTCTTAGGATACACCTCTATCCTGACTTGTATCATAAACTAAAGTACCAGGAGTGAGCCACCATCACGGCTCTTATAGATGCTCTTAGGATACACCTCTATCCTGACTTGTATCATAAACTAAATTACAAGTAGTCTGCCACCATCACAGCTGTTTTAGATGCTCTTAGGTTACACCTTTATCCTGACTTGCGTCATAAATTAAAGTACCAGTAGTGAGACACCATCACAGCTCTTTTAGATGCTCTTAGGATACACCTCTATCCTGACTTGTATCATAAACTAAAGTATTAGTAGTGAGCCACCATCACAGCTCTTTTAGATGCTCTTAGGATACACCTTTATCCCGACTTGTATCATAAACTAAAGTACCAGTAGTGACCCACCATCACAGCTCTTTTAGATGCTCTTAGTATACACATCTATCCTGACTCGTCTGAGCCACCATCACAGCTCTTTTAGATGCTCTTAGGATACACCTTTATCCCGACTTGTATCATAAACTAAAGTACCAGTAGTGACCCACCATCACAGCTCTTTTAGATGCTCTTAGGATACACATCTATCCTGACTCGTATGAGCCACCATCACCGCTCTTTTAGATGCTCTTAGGATTCACCTGTATCCTGATTTGTATCATAAACTAAAGTATCAGTGGTGAGCCACCATCACAGCTCTTGTGGAGGCTCTTAGGATACACCTCTACCCTGACTTGTATAATAAAGTAAAGTATCAGTAGTGAGCCACCATCACAGCTCTTTTAGATGCTCTTAGGATACACCTCTATCCTGACTTGTATCATAAACTAAAGTATCAATAGTGAGCCACCATCACAGGTCTTTTAGATGTTCTTTGGATACACCTCTATCCTGATTTGTATCATAAACTAAAGTATCAGTAGTGAGCCACCATCACAGCTCTTGTAGACGCTCTTAGGATACACCTCTACCCTGACTTGTATAATAAACTAAAGTATCAGTAGTGAGCCACCATCACAGCTCTTTTAGATGCTCTTAGGATACACCTCTATTCTGACTTGTTTTATAAACTAAAGTATCAATAGTGAGCCACCATCACAGCTCTTTTAGATGTTCATTGGATACACCTCTATCCTGACTTGTATCATAAACTAAAGTATCAGTAGTGAGCCACCATCACAGCTCTTTTATATGCTCTTAGGATACACCTCTATTCCTACTTGTATCATAAGCTAAAGTACCAATAGTGAGCCACCATCACAGCTCTTTTAGATGCTCTTAGGATACACATCTATCCTGACTCACAGGAGCCACCATCACAGCTCTTTTAGATGCTCTTAGGATACACATCTATCCTGACTTTTATCATAAACTAAAGGATCAGTAGTGAGCCACCATCACAGCTCTTGTAGATACTCTTAGGATACACCTCTATTCTGACTCGTATGAGCCACCACCACAGCTCTTGTAGATGCTCTTAGGATACACCTCTATTCTGACTCGTATGAGCCACCATCACAGCTCTTTTAGATGCTCTTAGGATACACCTCTCTCCTGACTTGTATCATAAACTAATGTACCAGTAGTGAGCCAGCGTCACGGCTCTTTTAGATGTTCTTAGGATACACCTGTATCCTGACGTGTATCATAAACTAAAGTACCAGGAGTGAGCCACCATCATGGCTCTTATAGATGATCTTAGGATACACCTCTATCCTGACTTGTATCATAAACTAAATTACAAGTAGTCTGCCACCATCACAGCCGTTTTAGATGCTCTTAGGTTACACCTCTATCCTGACTTGCATCATAAATTAAAGTACTAGTAGTGAGACACCATCACAGCTCTTTTAGATGCTCTTAGGATACACCTCTATCCTGACTTGTATCATAAACTAAAGTATTAGTAGTGAGCCACCATCACAGCTCTTTTAGATGCTCTTAGGATACACCTTTATCCCGACTTGTATCATAAACTAAAGTACCAGTAGTGACCCACCATCACAGCTCTTTTAGATGCTCTTAGGATACACATCTATCCTGACTCGTATGAGCCACCATCACAGCTCTTTTAGATGCTCTTAGGATACACCTTTATCCCGACTTGTATCATAAACTAAAGTACCAGTAGTGACCCACCATCACAACTCTTTTAGATGCTCTTAGGATACACATCTATCCTGACTCGTATGAGCCACCATCACCGCTCTTTTAGATGCTCTTAGGATTCACCTCTATCCTGATTTGTATCATACACTAAAGTATCAGTAGTGAGCCACCATCACAGCTCTTGTAGACGCTCTTAGGATACACCTCTACCCTGATTTGTATAATAAACTAAAGTATCAGTAGTGAGCCACCATCACAGCTCTTTTAGATGCTCTTAGGATACACCTCTATCCTGACTTGTATCATAAACTAAAGTATCAATAGTGAGCCACCATCACAGCTCTTTTAGATGTTATTTGGATACACCTCTATCCTGACTTGTATCATAAACTAAAGTATCAGTAGTGAGACACCATCACAACTCTTTTAGATGCTCTTAGGATACACCTCTATCCTGACTTGTATCATAAACTAAAGTATCAATAGTGAGCCACCATCACAGCTCTTTTAGATGCTCTTAGGATACACCTCTATCCTGACTTTTATCATAAACTAAAGGATCAGTAGTGAGCCACCATCACAGCTCTTTTAGATGCTCTTTGGATACACCTCTATCCTGAATTGTTTCATAAACTAAAGTATCAGTAGTGAGCCACCATCACAGCTCTTGTAGATACTCTTAGGATACACCTCTATTCTGACTCGTATGAGCCACCACCACAGCTCTTGTAGATGCTCTTAGGATACACCTCTATTCTGACTCGTATGAGCCACCATCACAGCTCTTTTAGATGCTCTTAGGATACACCTCTCTCCTGACTTGTATCATAAACTAATGTGCCAGTAGTGAGCCACCGTCACGGCTCTTTTAGATGTTCTTAGGATACACCTGTATCCTGACTTGTATCATAAACTAAAGTACCAGGAGTGAGCCACCATCACGGCTCTTATAGATGATCTTAGGATACACCTCTATCCTGACTTGTATCATAAACTAAATTACAAGTAGTCTGCCACCATCACAGCTGTTTTAGATGCTCTTAGGATTCACCTGTATCCTGATTTGTATCATAAACTAAAGTATCAGTGGTGAGCCACCATCACAGCTCTTGTGGAGGCTCTTAGGATACACCTCTACCCTGACTTGTATAATAAAGTAAAGTATCAGTAGTGAGCCACCATCACAGCTCTTTTAGATGCTCTTAGGATACACCTCTATCCTGACTTGTATCATAAACTAAAGTATCAATAGTGAGCCACCATCACAGGTCTTTTAGATGTTCTTTGGATACACCTCTATCCTGATTTGTATCATAAACTAAAGTATCAGTAGTGAGCCACCATCACAGCTCTTGTAGACGCTCTTAGGATACACCTCTACCCTGACTTGTATAATAAACTAAAGTATCAGTAGTGAGCCACCATCACAGCTCCTTTAGATGCTCTTAGGATACACCTCTATTCTGACTTGTTTTATAAACTAAAGTATCAATAGTGAGCCACCATCACAGCTCTTTTAGATGTTCATTGGATACACCTCTATCCTGACTTGTATCATAAACTAAAGTATCAGTAGTGAGCCACCATCACAGCTCTTTTATATGCTCTTAGGATACACCTCTATTCCTACTTGTATCATAAGCTAAAGTACCAATAGTGAGCCACCATCACAGCTCTTTTAGATGCTCTTAGGATACACATCTATCCTGACTCACAGGAGCCACCATCACAGCTCTTTTAGATGCTCTTAGGATACACATCTATCCTGACTTTTATCATAAACTAAAGGATCAGTAGTGAGCCACCATCACAGCTCTTGTAGATACTCTTAGGATACACCTCTATTCTGACTCGTATGAGCCACCACCACAGCTCTTGTAGATGCTCTTAGGATACACCTCTATTCTGACTCGTATGAGCCACCATCACAGCTCTTTTAGATGCTCTTAGGATACACCTCTCTCCTGACTTGTATCATAAACTAATGTACCAGTAGTGAGCCAGCGTCACGGCTCTTTTAGATGTTCTTAGGATACACCTGTATCCTGACGTGTATCATAAACTAAAGTACCAGGAGTGAGCCACCATCATGGCTCTTATAGATGATCTTAGGATACACCTCTATCCTGACTTGTATCATAAACTAAATTACAAGTAGTCTGCCACCATCACAGCCGTTTTAGATGCTCTTAGGTTACACCTCTATCCTGACTTGCATCATAAATTAAAGTACTAGTAGTGAGACACCATCACAGCTCTTTTAGATGCTCTTAGGATACACCTCTATCCTGACTTGTATCATAAACTAAAGTATTAGTAGTGAGCCACCATCACAGCTCTTTTAGATGCTCTTAGGATACACCTTTATCCCGACTTGTATCATAAACTAAAGTACCAGTAGTGACCCACCATCACAGCTCTTTTAGATGCTCTTAGGATACACATCTATCCTGACTCGTATGAGCCACCATCACAGCTCTTTTAGATGCTCTTAGGATACACCTTTATCCCGACTTGTATCATAAACTAAAGTACCAGTAGTGACCCACCATCACAACTCTTTTAGATGCTCTTAGGATACACATCTATCCTGACTCGTATGAGCCACCATCACCGCTCTTTTAGATGCTCTTAGGATTCACCTCTATCCTGATTTGTATGATACACTAAAGTATCAGTAGTGAGCCACCATCACAGCTCTTGTAGACGCTCTTAGGATACACCTCTACCCTGATTTGTATAATAAACTAAAGTATCAGTAGTGAGCCACCATCACAGCTCTTTTAGATGCTCTTAGGATACACCTCTATCCTGACTTGTATCATAAACTAAAGTATCAATAGTGAGCCACCATCACAGCTCTTTTAGATGTTATTTGGATACACCTCTATCCTGACTTGTATCATAAACTAAAGTATCAGTAGTGAGACACCATCACAACTCTTTTAGATGCTCTTAGGATACACCTCTATCCTGACTTGTATCATAAACTAAAGTATCAATAGTGAGCCACCATCACAGCTCTTTTAGATGCTCTTAGGATACACCTCTATCCTGACTTTTATCATAAACTAAAGGATCAGTAGTGAGCCACCATCACAGCTCTTTTAGATGCTCTTTGGATACACCTCTATCCTGAATTGTTTCATAAACTAAAGTATCAGTAGTGAGCCACCATCACAGCTCTTGTAGATACTCTTAGGATACACCTCTATTCTGACTCGTATGAGCCACCACCACAGCTCTTGTAGATGCTCTTAGGATACACCTCTATTCTGACTCGTATGAGCCACCATCACAGCTCTTTTAGATGCTCTTAGGATACACCTCTCTCCTGACTTGTATCATAAACTAATGTGCCAGTAGTGAGCCACCGTCACGGCTCTTTTAGATGTTCTTAGGATACACCTGTATCCTGACTTGTATCATAAACTAAAGTACCAGGAGTGAGCCACCATCACGGCTCTTATAGATGATCTTAGGATACACCTCTATCCTGACTTGTATCATAAACTAAATTACAAGTAGTCTGCCACCATCACAGCTGTTTTAGATGCTCTTAGGTTACACCTCTATCCTGACTTGCATCATAAATTAAAGTACCAGTAGTGAGACACCATCACAGCTCTTTTAGATGCTCTTAGGATACACCTCTATCCTGACTTGTATCATAAACTAAAGTATTAGTAGTGAGCCACCATCACAGCTCTTTTAGATGCTCTTAGGATACACCTTTATCCCGACTTGTATCATAAACTAAAGTACCAGTAGTGACCCACCATCACAGCTCTTTTAGATGCTCTAAGGATACACATCTATCCTGACTCGTATGAGCCACCATCACAGCTCTTTTAGATGCTCTTAGGATACACCTTTATCCCGACTTGTATCATAAACTAAAGTACCAGTAGTGACCCACCATCACAACTCTTTTAGATGCTCTTAGGATACACATCTATCCTGACTCGTATGAGCCACCATCACCGCTCTTTTAGATGCTCTTAGGATTCACCTCTATCCTGATTTGTATCATACACTAAAGTATCAGTAGTGAGCCACCATCACAGCTCTTGTAGACGCTCTTAGGATACACCTCTACCCTTACTTGTATCATAAACTAAAGTATCAATAGTGAGCCACCATCACAGCTCTTTTAGATGTTATTTGGATACACCTCTATCCTGACTTGTATCATAAACTAAAGTATCAGTAGTGAGACGCCATCACTGCTCTTTCAGATGCTCTTAGGATACACCTCTATCCTGACTTGTATCATAAACTAAAGTATCAATAGTGAGCCACCATCACAGGTCTTTTAGATGTTCTTTGGATACACCTCTATCCTGACTTGTATGATAAACTAAAGTATCAGTAGTGAGCCACCATCACAGCTCTTTTAGATGCTCTTAGGATACACCTCTATCCCTACTTGTATCTTAAGCTAAAGTACCAATAGTGAGCCACCATCACAGCTCTTTTAGATGCTCTTAGGATACACATCTATCCTGACTCACAGGAGCCACCATCACAGCTCTTTTAGATGCTCTTAGGATACACCTCTATCCTGACTTTTATCATAAACTAAAGGATCAGTAGTGAGCCACCATCACAGCTTTTTTCGATGCTCTTTTGATACACCTCTATCCTGAATTGTTTTATAAACTAAAGTATCAGTAGAGAGCCACCATCACAGCTCTTGTAGATGCTCTTAGGATACACCTCTATTCTGACTCGTATGAGCCACCATCACAGCTCTTTTAGATGCTCTTAGGATACACCTCTATCCTGACTTGTATCATAAACTAATGTACCAGTAGTGAGCCACCGTCACGGCTCTTTTAGATGTTCTTAGGATACACCTCTATCCTGACTTGTATCATAAACTAAAGTTCCAGGAGTGAGCCACCATCACGGCTCTTATAGATGCTCTTAGGATACACCTCTATCCTGACTTGTATCATAAACTAAATTACAAGTAGTGTGCCACCATCACAGCTGTTTTAGATGCTCTTAGGTTACACCTCTATCCTGACTTGCATCATAAATTAAAGTACCAGTAGTGAGACACCATCACAGCTCTTTTAGATGCTCTTAGGATACACCTCTATCCTGACTTGTATCATAAACTAAAGTATTAGTAGTGAGCCACCATCACAGCTCTTTTAGATGCTCTTAGGATACACCTGTATCCCGACTTGTATCATAAACTAAAGTACCAGTAGTGACCCACCATCACAGCTCTTTTAGATGCTCTTAGGATACACATCTATCCTGACTCGTATGAGCCACCATCACAGTTTTTTTAGATGTTCTTAGGATACACCTTTATCCCGACTTGTATCATAAACTAAAGTACCAGTAGCGACCCACCATCACAGCTCTTTTAGATGCTCTTAGGATACACATCTATCCTGACTCGTATGAGCCCCCATCACCGCTCTTTTAGATGCTCTTAGGATTCACCTCTATCCTGATTTGTATCATAAACTAAAGTATCAGTAGTGAGCCACCATCACAGCTCTTGTAGACGCTCTTAGGATACACCTCTACCCTGACTTGTATCATAAACTAAAGTATCAGTAGTGAGCCACCATCACAGCTCTTTTAGATGCTCTTAGGATACACCTCTATCCTGTCTTGTATCATAAACTAAAGTATCAGTAGTGAGCCACCATCACAGCTCTTTTATATGCTCTTAGGATACACATCTATCCTGACTCACAGGAGCCACCATCACAGCTCTTTTAGATGCTCTTAGGATACACCTCTATCCTGACTTTTATCATAAACTAAAGGATCAGTAGTGAGCCACCATCACAGCTCTTGTAGGTACTCTTAGGATACACCTCTATTCTGACTCGAATGAGCCACCATCACAGCGCTTTTAGATGCTCTTAGGATACACCTCTATCCTGAATTGTATCATAAACTAAAGTATCAGTAGTGAGCCACCATCACAGCTCTTGTAGGTACTCTTAGGATACACCTCTATTCTGGCTCGTATGAGCCACCATCACAGCGCTTTTAGATGCTCTTAGGATACACCTCTATCCTGAATTGTATCATAAACTAAAGTATCAGTAGAGAGCTACCATCACAGCTCTTGTAGATGTTTTTAGGATACACCTCTATCCTGACTTGTATCATAAACTAAAGTACCAGGAGTGAGCCACCATCACGGCTCTTATAGATGCTCTTAGGATACACCTCTACCCTGACTTGTATCATAAACTAAAGTACCAGTAGTGAGACACCATCACAGCTCTTTTAGATGCTCTTAGGATACACCTCTATCCTGACTTGTATCATAAACTAAAGTATTAGTAGTGAGCCACCATCACAGCTCTTTTAGATGCTCTTAGGCTACACCTTTATCCCGACTTGTATCATAAACTAAAGTACCAGTAGTGACCCACCATCACAGCTCTTTTAGATGCTCTTAGTATACACATCTATCCTGACTCGTCTGAGCCACCATCACAGCTCTTTTAGATGCTCTTAGGATACACCTTTATCCCGACTTGTATCATAAACTAAAGTACCAGTAGTGACCCACCATCACAGCTCTTTTAGATGCTCTTAGGATACACATCTATCCTGACTCGTATGAGCCACCATCATCGCTCTTTTAGATGCTCTTAGGATTCACTTGTATCCTGATTTGTATCATAAACTAAAGTATCAGTAGTAAGCCACCATCACAGCTCTTGTGGAGGCTCTTAGGATACACCTCTACCCTGACTTATATCATAAAGTAAAGTATCAGTAGTGAGCCACCATCACAGCTCTTTTAGATGTTCTTTGTATACACCTCTATCCTGACTTGTATCATAAACTAAAGTATCAGTAGTGAGACACCATCACAGCTCTTTTAGATGCTCTTAGGATACACCTCTATCCTGACTTGTATCATAAACTAAAGTATCAATAGTGAGCCACCATCACAGGTCTTTTAGATGTTCTTTGGATACACCTCTATCCTGATTTGTATCATAAACTAAAGTATCAGTAGTGAGCCACCATCACAGCTCTTGTAGACACTCTTAGGATACACCTCTACCCTGACTTGTATAATAAACTAAAGTATCAGTAGTGAGCCACCATCACAGCTCTTTTAGATGCTCTTAGGATACAACTCTATTCTGACTTGTTTTATAAACTAAAGTATCAATAGTGAGCCACCATCACAGCTCTTTTAGATGTTCTTTGGATACACCTCTATCCTGACTTGTATCATAAACTAAAGTATCAGTAGTGAGCCACCATCACAGCTCTTTTAGATGCTCTTAGGATACACCTCTATCCCTACTTGTATCATAAGCTAAAGTACCAATAGTGAGCCACCATCACAGCTCTTTGAGATGCTCTTAGGATACACATCTATCCTGACTCACAGGAGCCACCATCACAGCTCTTTTAGATGCTCTTAGGATACACATCTATCCTGACTTTTGTCATAAACTAAAGGATCAGTAGTGAGCCACCATCACAGCCCTTGTAGATACTCTTAGGATACACCTCTATTCTGACTCGTATGAGCCACCACCACAGCTCTTGTAGATGCTCTTAGGATACACCTCTATTCTGACTCGTATGAGCCACCATCACAGCTCTTTTAGATGCTCTTAGGATACACCTCTCTCCTGACTTGTATCATAAACTAATGTACCAGTAGTGAGCCACCGTCACGGCTCTTTTAGATGTTCTTAGGATACACCTGTATCCTGACGTGTATCATAAACTAAAGTACCAGGAGTGAGCCACCATCTTGGCTCTTATAGATGATCTTAGGATACACCTCTATCCTGACTTGTATCATAAACTAAATTACAAGTAGTCTGCCACCATCACAGCTGTTTTAGATGCTCTTAGGTTACACCTCTATCCTGACTTGCATCATAAATTAAAGTACCAGTAGTGAGACACCATCACAGCTCTTTTAGATGCTCTTAGGATACACCTCTATCCTGACTTGTATCATAAACTAAAGTATTAGTAGTGAGCCACCATCACAGCTCTTTTAGATGCTCTTAGGATACACCTTTATCCCGACTTGTATCATAAACTAAAGTACCAGTAGTGACCCACCATCACAGCTCTTTTAGATGCTCTTAGGATACACATCTATCCTGACTCGTATGAGCCACCATCACAGCTCTTTTAGATGCTCTTAGGATACACCTTTATCCCGACTTGTATCATAAACTAAAGTACCAGTAGTGACCCACCATCACAACTCTTTTAGATGCTCTTAGGATACACATCTATCCTGACTCGTATGAGCCACCATCACCGCTCTTTTAGATGCTCTTAGGATTCACCTCTATCTTGATTTGTATCATACACTAAAGTATCAGTAGTGAGCCACCATCACAGCTCTTGTAGACGCTCTTAGGATACACCTCTACCGTGACTTGTATAATAAACTAAAGTATCAGTAGTGAGCCACCATCACAGCTCTTTTAGATGCTCTTAGGATACACCTCTATCCTGACTTGTATCATAAACTAAAGTATCAATAGTGAGCCACCATCACAGCTCTTTTAGATGTTATTTGGATACACCTCTATCCTGACTTGTATCATAAACTAAAGTATCAGTAGTGAGACACCATCACAACTCTTTTAGATGCTCTTAGGATACACCTCTATCCTGACTTGTATCATAAACTAAAGTATCAATAGTGAGCCACCATCACAGCTCTTTTAAATGCTCTTAGGATACACCTCTATCCTGACTTTTATCATAAACTAAAGGATCAGTAGTGAGCCACCATCACAGCTCTTTTAGATGCTCTTTGGATACACCTCTATCCTGAATTGTTTCATAAACTAAAGTATCAGTAGTGAGCCACCATCACAGCTCTTGTAGATACTCTTAGGATACACCTCTATTCTGACTCGTATGAGCCACCACCACAGCTCTTGTAGATGTTCTTAGGATACACCTCTACCCTGACTTGTATCATAAACTAAAGTATCAGTAGTGAGCCACCATCACAGCTCTTTTAGATGTTATTTGGATACTCCTCTATCCTGACTTGTATCATAAACTAAAGTATCAGTAGTGAGACACCATCACAGCTCTTTTAGATGCTCTTAGGATACACCTCTATCCCTACTTGTATCATAAGCTAAAGTACCAATAGTGAGCCACCATCAAAGCTCTTTTAGATGCTCTTAGGATACACATCTATCCTGACTCACAGGAGCCACCATCACAGCTCTTTTAGATGCTCTTAGGATACACCTCTATCCTGACTTTTATCATAAACTAAAGGATCAGTAGTGAGCCACCATCACAGCTCTTTTAGATGCTCTTTGGATACACCTCTATCCTGAATTGTTTTATAAACTAAAGCATCAGTAGTGAGCCACCATCACAGCTCTTGTAGATACTCTTAGGAGACACCTCTATTCTGACTCGTATGAGCCACCATCACAGCGCTTTTAGATGCTCTTAGGATACACCTCTATCCTGACTTGTATCATAAACTAAAGTATCAGTAGAGAGCCACCATCACAGCTCTTGTAGATGCTCTTAGGATACACCTCTATTCTGACTCGTATGAGCCACCATCACAGCTCTTTTAGATGCTCTTAGGATACACCTCTATCCTGACTTGTATCATAAACTAATGTACCAGTAGTGAGCCACCGTCACGGCTCTTTTAGATGTTCTTAGGATACACCTCTATCCTGACTTGTATCATAAACTAAAGTTCCAGGAGTGAGCCACCATCACGGCTCTTATAGATGCTCTTAGGATACACCTCTATCCTGACTTGTATCATAAACTAAATTACAAGTAGTGTGCCACCATCACAGCTGTTTTAGATGCTCTTAGGTTACACCTCTATCCTGACTTGCATCATAAATTAAAGTACCAGTAGTGAGACACCATCACAGCTCTTTTAGATGCTCTTAGGATACACCTCTATCCTGACTTGTATCATAAACTAAAGTATTAGTAGTGAGCCACCATCACAGCTCTTTTAGATGCTCTTAGGATACACCTGTATCCCGACTTGTATCATAAACTAAAGTACCAGTAGTGACCCACCATCACAGCTCTTTTAGATGCTCTTAGGATACACATCTATCCTGACTCGTATGAGCCACCATCACAGTTTTTTTTAGATGTTCTTAGGATACACCTTTATCCCGACTTGTATCATAAACTAAAGTACCAGTAGCGACCCACCATCACAGCTCTTTTAGATGCTCTTAGGATACACATCTATCCTGACTCGTATGAGCCCCCATCACCGCTCTTTTAGATGCTCTTAGGATTCACCTCTATCCTGATTTGTATCATAAACTAAAGTATCAGTAGTGAGCCACCATCACAGCTCTTGTAGACGCTCTTAGGATACACCTCTACCCTGACTTGTATCATAAACTAAAGTATCAGTAGTGAGCCACCATCACAGCTCTTTTAGATGCTCTTAAGATACACCTCTATCCTGTCTTGTATCATAAACTAAAGTATCAGTAGTGAGCCACCATCACAGCTCTTTTAGATGCTCTTAGGATACACATCTATCCTGACTCACAGGAGCCACCATCACAGCTCTTTTAGATGCTCTTAGGATACACCTCTATCCTGACTTTTATCATAAACTAAAGGATCAGTAGTGAGCCACCATCACAGCTCTTGTAGGTACTCTTAGGATACACCTCTATTCTGACTCGTATGAGCCACCATCACAATGCTTTTAGATGCTCTTAGGATACACCTCTATCCTGAATTGTATCATAAACTAAAGTATCAGTAGTGAGCCACCATCACAGCTCTTGTAGGTACTCTTAGGATACACCTCTATTCTGACTCGTATGAGCCACCATCACAGCGCTTTTAGATGCTCTTAAGATACACCTCTATCGTGACTTGTATCATAAACTAAAGTATCAGTAGTGAGCCACCACCACAGCTCTTTTAGATGCTCTTAGGATACACCTTTATCCCGACTTGTATCATAAACTAAAGTACCAGTAGTGAGCCACCATCACAGCTCTTTTAGATGCTCTTAGGATACACCTCTATCCTGACTTTTATCATACACTAAAGGATCAGTGGTGAGCCACCATCACAGCTCTTTTTGATGCTCCTAGGATGCACTTCTATCCTGACTTGTAATATTAACTAAAGTACCAGTAGTGAGCCACCATCACAGCTCTTTTAGATGCTGCTAGGATACACCTCTATCCTGACTTTTATAATAAACTAAAGTACCAGTAGTGAGCCACCTTCACGGCTCTTTTAGATGCTCTTAGGATACACCTCTAACCTGACTTGTATCATAAGCTAAAGTACCAGTAGTGAGCCACCATCACGGCTCTTTTACATGCTATTAGGATACACCTCTATCCTGATTTGTATCATAAACAAAAGTACAAGTAGTAAGCCACCATCACCGCTCTTTTAGATGCTCCTAGGATACACCTCTATCGTGACTTGTATCATAAACTAAAGTATCAGTAGAGAGCCACCATCACAGCTCTTTTAGATGCTCTTAGGATACACCTTTATCCCGATTTGTATCATAAACTAAAGTGCCAGTAGTGAGCCACCATCACAGCTCTTTTAGATGCTCTTAGGATACACCTCTATCCTGACTTTTATCATAACCTAAATTACAAGTAGTGAGTCAACATCGCAGCTATTTTAGATGCTCTTAGGATACACCTCTATCCTGACTTGTATCATAAACTAATTAACCAGTAGTGAGCCACCATCACAGCTCTTTTAGATGCTATTAGGATACACTGCTATCCTGACTTGTATCATAAAATAAAGCATCAGTAGTGAGCCACCATCACAGCTCTTTTAGATGCTCTTAGGATACACCTCTATCCTGACTTGTATCATAAACTAAAGTACCAGTAGTGAGCCACCATCACAGCTCTTTTAGATGCTCTTAGGATACACCTCTATTCTGACTCCTATGAGCCACCATCAAAGCTCTTTTAGATGCTCTTAGGATACACCTCTATCCTGACTTGTATCATAAACTAAAGTATCAGTAGTGAGCCACAATCACAGCTCTTTTAGATGCTCTTAGGATACACCTCTATCCTGACTTTTATAATAAACTAAAGTACCAGTAGTGAGCCACCATCACAGCTCTTTTAGATGCTCTTAGGATACACCTCTATCCTGATTTGTATCATAAACAAAAGTACAAGTAGTAAGCCACCATCACCGCTCTTTTAGATGCTCTTAGGATACCCCTCTATCGTGACTTGTATCATAAACTAAAGTATCAGTAGTGAGCCACCACCACAGCTCTTTTAGATGCTCTTAGGATACACCTTTATCCCGACTTGTATCATAAACTAAAGTACCAGTAGTGAGCCACCATCACAGCTCTTTTAGATGCTCTTAGGATACACCTCTATCCTGACTTTTATCATAACCTAAATTACCAGTAGTGAGCCAACATCGCAGCTATTTTAGATGCTCTTAGGATTCACCTCTATCCTGACTTGTATCATAAACTAAAGTACCAGTAGTGAGCCACCATCACAGCTCTTTTAGATGCTCTTAGGATACACCTCGATCCTGACTTGTATCATAAACTAAAGTATCAGTAGTGAGCCACCTACACAGCTCTTTTAGATGCTCTTAGGATACACCTTTATCCCGACTTGTATCATAAACTAAAGTACCAGTAGTGAGCCACCTTCACAGCTCTTTTAGATGCTCTTTTCAGCTGAGTTTCCGCCCCCCCTTTCCAGCAGCCAGATCGCTAAGAACCTGGTTGTTTGGTTCGATGGGAATCTTTCCTTCTCCAGTCAGGTGAATCGACTGGCGGGTTGCTGTTTTGGGCTCCTTAGAGCCCTGAGAAGATTTTTTCCACTTTTTCCTCAGACGGCCCGCGAGTCGGTGGTGCTTGCGCTTATTTTGTCTCGCCTGGACTACGCTAACGCGCTCTATGTGGGGATTCCAGCCTATTCCCTTAATAGACTTCAGGTGATTCAGAATGCGGCTGCCCGCCTCCTGGGGGGATCCCGCCCAGGGAGAGTGTACAGGAGTACCTGCGCTCCCTGCACTGGCTTCCGGTCAAGGCGCGGGTGTTGTTTAAATCCCTCACCATAGCCCATCATGCACTCCACGGCCTAGGCCTGGGCTACTTGCAGAAACGATTCTCTTTTTATGATCCGGGGAGGCCTCTGCGCTCCTCATCCCTTAAACTGGCAAAAATCCCTGGGTTCCAGCGACATCGTTTGGGGGGTGCGTCCCTGACTGTTTTGGCGGCTCGTGCCTGTAATGCACTTCCCTTTGCTCTTCGATGTGTGGAAGATATTGCTGTTTTTAAAAAATTGTTAAAAACGTATCTCTTAATTTAAACTTCAGGTTTTGCCTTGTTTCCCTTTGCCCGCGCCGGAACACTCCTAGGAGTAGCCGTGCGCGCTATAAATTTAAATAACATAACATAACATCTATCCTGACTCGTATGAGCCACCATCACAGCTCTTTTAGATGCTCTTAGGATACACCTCTATCCTGACTTGTATCATAAACTAAAGTATCAGTAGTGAGCCACCATCACAGCTCTTTTAAATGCTCTTAGGATACACCTCTATCCTGACTTGTATCATAAACTAAAGTATCAATAGTGAGCCACCATCACAGCTCTTTTAGATGTTCTTTGGATACACCTCTATCCTGACTTGTATCATAAACTAAAGTATCAGTAGTGAGACACCATCACAGCTCTTTTAGATGCTCTTAGAATACACCTCTATCCTGACTTGTATCATAAACTAAAGTATCAATAGTGAGCCACCATCACAGCTTTTTTAGATGTTCTTTGGATACCCCTCTATCCTGACTTGTATCATAAACTAAAGTATCAGTAGTGACCCACCATCACAGCTCTTTTAGATGCTCTTAGGATACACATCTATCCTGACTCGTATGAGCCACCATCACAGCTCTTTTAGATGCTCTTAGGATACACCTTTATCCCGACTTGTATCATAAACTAAAGTACCAGTAGTGACCCACCATCACTGCTCTTTTAGATGCTCTTAGGATACACATCTATCCTGACTCGTATGAGCCACCATCACCGCTCTTTTAGATGCTCTTAGCATTCACCTCTATCCTGATTTGTATCATAAACTAAAGTATCAGTAGTGAGCCACCATCACAGCTCTTGTAGATGCTCTTAGGATACACCTCTACCCTGACTTGTATAATAAACTAAAGTATCAGTAGTGAGCCACCATCACAGCTCTTTTAGATGCTCTTAGGATACACCTCTATCCCTACTTGTATCATAAGCTACAGTACCAATAGTGAGCCACCATCACAGCTCTTTTAGATGCTCTTAGGATACACATCTATCCTGACTCACAGGAGCCACCATCACAGCTCTTTTAGATGCTCTTAGGATACACCTCTATCCTGACTTTTATCATAAACTAAAGGATCAGTAGTGAGCCACCATCACAGCTCTTTTAGATGCTCTTTGGATACACCTCTATCCTGAATTGTTTCATAAACTAAAGTATCAGTAGTGAGCCACCATCACAGCTCTTGTAGATACTCTTAGGATACACCTCTATTCTGACTCGTATGAGCCACCATCACAGCACTTTTAGATGCTCTTAGGATACACCTCTATCCTGACTTGTATCATAAACTAATGTACCAGTAGTGAGCTACCGTCACGGCTCTTTTAGATGTTCTTAGGATACACCTCTATCCTGACTTGTATCATAAACTAAAGTACCAGGAGTGAGCCACCATCACGGCTCTTATAGATGCTCTTAGGATACACCTCTATCCTGACTTGTATCATAAACTAAATTACAAGTAGTCTGCCACCATCACAGCTGTTTTAGATGCTCTTAGGTTACACCTTTATCCTGACTTGCATCATAAATTAAAGTACCAGTAGTGAGACACCATCACAGCTCTTTTAGATGCTCTTAGGATACACCTCTATCCTGACTTGTATCATAAACTAAAGTATTAGTAGTGCGCCACCATCACAGCTCTTTTAGATGCTCTTAGGATACACCGTTATCCCGACTTGTATCATAAACTAAAGTACCAGTAGTGACCCACCATCACAGCTCTTTTAGATGCTCTTAGTATACACATCTATCCTGACTCGTATGAGCCACCATCACAGCTCTTTTAGATGCTCTTAGGATACACCTTTATCCCGACTTGTATCATAAACTAAAGTACCAGTAGTGACCCACCATCACAGCTCTTTTAGATGCTTTTAGGATACACATCTATCCTGACTCGTATGAGCCACCATCACCGCTCTTTTAGATGCTCTTAGGATTCACCTGTATCCTGTATTGTATCATAAACTAAAGTATCAGTAGTGAGCCACCATCACAGCTCTTGTGAACGCTCTTAGGATACACCTCTACCCTGACTTGTATAATAAACTAAAGTATCAGTAGTGAGCCACCATCACAGCTCTTTTAGATGTTCTTTGGATACACCTCTATCCTGACTTGTATCATAAACTAAAGTATCAGTAGTGAGACACCATCACAGCTCTTTTAGATGCTCTTAGGATACACCTCTATCCTGATTTGTATCATAAACTAAAGTATCAGTAGTGAGCCGCCATCACAGCTCTTGTAGACACTCTTAGGATACACCTCTACCCTGACTTGTATAATAAACTAAAGTATCAGTAGTGAGCCACCATCACAGCTCTTTTAGATGCTCTTAGGATACACCTCTATTCTGACTTGTATCATAAACTAAAGTATCAATAGTGAGCCACCATCACAGCTCTTTTAGATGTTCTTTGGATACACCTCTATCCTGATTTGTATCATAAACTAAAGTATCAGTAGTGAGCCACCATCACAGCTCTTGTAGACGCTCTTAGGATACACCTCTACCCTGACTTGTATAATAAACTAAAGTATCAGTAGTGAGCCACCATCACAGCTCGTTTAGATGCTCTTAGGATACACCTCTATTCTGACTTGTATCATAAACTAAAGTATCAATAGTGAGCCACCATCACAGCTCTTTTAGATGTTCTTTGGATACACCTCTATCCTGACTTGTATCATAAACCAAAGTATCAGTAGTGAGCCACCATCACAGCTCTTTTAGATGCTCTTAGGATACACCTCTATCCCTACTTGTATCATAAGCTAAAGTACCAATAGTTAGCCACCATCACAGTTCTTTTAGATGCTCTTAGGATACACCTCTATTCTGACTCGTATGAGCCACCATCACAGCTCTTTTAGATGCTCTTAGGATACACCTCTCTCCTGACATGTATCATAAACTAATGTACCAGTAGTGAGCCACCGTCACGGCTCTTTTAGATGTTCTTAGGATACACCTGTATCCTGACTTGTATCATAAACTAAAGTACCAGGAGTGAGCCACCATCACGGCTCTTATAGATGATCTTAGGATACACCTCTATCCTGACTTGTATCATAATCTAAATTACAAGTAGTCTGCCACCATCACAGCTGTTTTAGATGCTCTTAGGTCACACCTCTATCCTGACTTGCATCATAAATTGAAGTACCAGTAGTGAGAAACCATCACAGCTCTTTTAGATGTTCTTTGGATACACCTCTATCCTGACTTGTATCATAAACTAAAGTATCAGTAGTGAGCCACCATCACAGCTCTTTTAGATGCTCTTAGGATACACATCTATCCTGACTCACAGGAGCCACCATCACAGCTCTTTTAGATGCTCTTAGGATACACCTCTATCCTGACTTTTATCATAAACTAAAGGATCAGTAGTGAGCCACCATCACAGCTCTTGTAGATACTCTTAGGATACACCTTTATTCTGACTCGTATGAGCCACCATCACAGAGCTTTTAGATGCTCTTAGGATATACCTCTTTCCTGACTTGTATCATAAACTAAAGTATCAGTAGAGAGCCACCATCACAGCTCTTGTAGATGCTCTTAGGATACTCCTCTATTCTGACTCGTATGAGCCACCATCACAGCTCTTTTAGATGCTCTTAGGATACACATCTATCCTGACTCACAGGAGCCACCATCACAGCTCTTTTAGATGCTCTTAGGATACACCTCTATCCTGACTTTTATCATAAACTAAAGGATCAGTAGTGAGCCGCCATCACAGCTCTTGTAGATACTCTTAGGATACACCTTTATTCTGACTCGTATGAGCCACCATCACAGAGCTTTTAGATGCTCTTAGGATATACCTCTTTCCTGACTTGTATCATAAACTAAAGTATCAGTAGAGAGCCATCATCACAGCTCTTGTAGATGCTCTTAGGATACACCTCTATTCTGACTCGTATGAGCCACCATCACAGCTCTTTTAGATGCTCTTAGGATACACCTCTATCCAGACTTGTATCATAAACTAATGTACCAGTAGTGAGCTACCGTCACGGCTCTTTTTGATGTTCTTAGGATACACCTCTATCCTGACTTGTATCATAAACTAAAGTACCAGGAGTGAGCCACCATCACGGCTCTTATAGATGCTCTTAGGATACACCTCTATCCTGACTTGTATCCTAAACTAAATTACAAGTAGTCTGCCACCATCACAGCTGTTTTAGATGCTCTTAGGTTACACCTTTATCCTGACTTGCATCATAAATTAAAGTACCAGTAGTGAGACACCATCACAGCTCTTTTAGATGCTCTTAGGATACACCTCTATCCTGACTTGTATCATAAACTAAAGTATTAGTAGTGATAGTAGTGAGCCACCATCACAGCTCTTTTAGATGCTCTTAGGATACACCTTTATCCCGACTTGTATCATAAACTAAAGTACCAGTAGTGACCCACCATCACAGCTCTTTTAGATGCTCTTAGTATACACATCTATCCTGACTCGTCTGAGCCACCATCACAGCTCTTTTAGATGCTCTTAGGATACACCTTTATCCCGACTTGTATCATAAACTAAAGTACCAGTAGTGACCCACCATCACAGCTCTTTTAGATGCTCTTAGGATACACATCTATCCTGACTCGTATGAGCCACCATCACAGCTCTTTTAGATGCTCTTAGGATTCACCTGTATCCTGATTTGTATCATAAACTAAAGTATCAGTAGTGAGCCACCATCACAGCTCTTGTAGATGCTCTTAGGATACACCTCTACCCTGACTTGTATAATAAACTAAAGTATCAGTAGTGAGCCACCATCACAGCTCTTTTAGATGCTCTTAGGATACACCTCTATCCTGACTTGTATCAAAAACTAAAGTATCAATAGTGAGCCACCATCACAGCTCTTTTAGATGTTCTTTGGATACACCTCTATCCTGACTTGTATCATAAACTAAAGTATCAGTAGTGAGACACCATCACAGCTCTTTTAGATGCTCTTAGGATACACCTCTATCATGACTTGTATCCTAAACTAATGTACCAGTAGTGAGCCACCATCACAGCTCTTTTAGATGCGTTTAGGATACACTGCTATGCTGACTTGTATCATAAACTAAAGTACCAGGAGTGAACCACCTTCATGGCTCTTATAGACGCTCTTAGGATACACCTCTATAATAACTTGTATCGTAAACTAAAGTATCAGTAGTGAGCCACCATCACGGCTCTTTTAGATGCTCATAGGATAAACCTCTATCCTGACTTGTATCATATACTAAATTACCAGTAGTGAGACACCATCACAGCTCTTTTAGATGCTCTTTGGATACACCTCTATCCTGACTTGTATCATAAACTAAAGTATCAGTAGTGAGCCACCATCACAGCTCTTTTAGATGCTCTTAGGATACACTGCTATCCTGACTTGTATCATAAACTAAAGTACCAGTAGTAAGCCACCATCACCGCTCTTTTAGATGCTTTTAGGATACACCTCTATCGTGACTTGTATCAGAAACTAAAGTATCAGTAGTGACCCACCATCACAGCTCGTTTAGATGCGCTTAGGATACACCTCTATCCTGACTTTTATCATAACCTAAATTACCAGTAGTGAGCCAACATCACTGCTATTTTAGATACTCTTAGGATTCACCTCTATCCTGACTTGTATCATAAACTAAAGTATCAGTAGTGAGCCACCATCACAGCTCTTTTAGATGCTTTTAGGATACACTGCTATCCTGACTTGTATCATAAACTAAAGTACCATGAGTGAGCCACCATCATGGCTCTTATAGACGTTCTTAGGATACACCTCTATCCTGACTTGTATCATAAACTAAAGTACCATGAGTGAGCCACCATCATGGCTCTTATAGACGTTCTTAGGATACACCTCTATCCTGACTTGTATCATAAACTAAAGTACAAGTATTGAGCCACCATCACGGCTCTTTTAGATGCTCTTAGGATACACCTCTATAATAAATTGTATCATAAACTAAAGTACAAGTTGGAGCCACCATCACGGCTCTTTTAGATGCTCTTTGGATACACCTCTATCCTGACTCGTGTTAGCCACCATCACAGCTCTTTTAGATGCTATTAGGATACACTGGTATCCTGACTTGTATCATAAAATAAAGCATCAGTAGTGAGCCACCATCACAGCTCTTTTAGATGCTCTTAGTATACACCTCTATCCTGACTCGTATGAGCCACCATCAAAGCTCTATTAGATGCTCTTAGGATACACCTCTATCATGACTCGTGTTAGCCACCATCACAGCTCTTTTAGATGTTTTTAGGATACACTGCTATCCTGACTGGTATCATAAACTAAAGTATCAGTAGTGAACCACCATCACAGCTCTTTTTAGGTGCTCTTAGGATACACCTCTATCCTGACTTGTATCAAAAACTAAAGTATCAATAGTGAGCCACCATCACAGCTCTTTTAGATGTTCTTTGGATACACCTCTATCCTGACTTGTATCATAAACTAAAGTATCAGTAGTGAGACACCATCACAGCTCTTTTAGATGCTCTTAGGATACACCTCTATCATGACTTGTATCCTAAACTAATGTACCAGTAGTGAGCCACCATCACAGCTCTTTTAGATGCGTTTAGGATACACTGCTATGCTGACTTGTATCATAAACTAAAGTACCAGGAGTGAACCACCTTCATGGCTCTTATAGACGCTCTTAGGATACACCTCTATAATAACTTGTATCATAAACTAAAGTATCAGTAGTGAGCCACCATCACGGCTCTTTTAGATGCTCATAGGATAAACCTCTATCCTGACTTGTATCATATACTAAATTACCAGTAGTGAGACACCATCACAGCTCTTTTAGATGCTCTTTGGATACACCTCTATCCTGACTTGTATCATAAACTAAAGTATCAGTAGTGAGCCACCATCACAGCTCTTTTAGATGCTCTTAGGATACACTGCTATCCTGACTTGTATCATAAACTAAAGTACCAGTAGTAAGCCACCATCACCGCTCTTTTAGATGCTTTTAGGATACACCTCTATCGTGACTTGTATCAGAAACTAAAGTATCAGTAGTGACCCACCATCACAGCTCGTTTAGATGCGCTTAGGATACACCTCTATCCTGACTTTTATCATAACCTAAATTACCAGTAGTGAGCCAACATCACTGCTATTTTAGATACTCTTAGGATTCACCTCTATCCTGACTTGTATCATAAACTAAAGTATCAGTAGTGAGCCACCATCACAGCTCTTTTAGATGCTTTTAGGATACACTGCTATCCTGACTTGTATCATAAACTAAAGTACCATGAGTGAGCCACCATCATGGCTCTTATAGACGTTCTTAGGATACACCTCTATCCTGACTTGTATCATAAACTAAAGTACAAGTATTGAGCCACCATCACGGCTCTTTTAGATGCTCTTAGGATACACCTCTATAATAAATTGTATCATAAACTAAAGTACAAGTTGGAGCCACCATCACGGCTCTTTTAGATGCTCTTTGGATACACCTCTATCCTGACTCGTGTTAGCCACCATCACAGCTCTTTTAGATGCTATTAGGATACACTGGTATCCTGACTTGTATCATAAAATAAAGCATCAGTAGTGAGCCACCATCACAGCTCTTTTAGATGCTCTTAGTATACACCTCTATCCTGACTCGTATGAGCCACCATCAAAGCTCTATTAGATGCTCTTAGGATACACCTCTATCATGACTCGTGTTAGCCACCATCACAGCTCTTTTAGATGTTTTTAGGATACACTGCTATCCTGACTGGTATCATAAACTAAAGTATCAGTAGTGAACCACCATCACAGCTCTTTTTAGGTGCCCTTAGGATACACCTCTATCCTGACTTGCATCATTAATTAAAGTGTCAGTAGTGAGCCATCATAAACAAAATTACCAGTAGTGAGCCACCATCACAGCTCTTTTCTATGCTCTTAGGATACACCTCTATCATGACTTGCATCATAAACTAATGTACCAGTAGTGAGCCACCATCACAGCTCTTTTAGATGCTTTTAGGATACACTGCTATGCTGACTTGTATCATAAACTAAAGTACCAGGAGTGAGCCACCATCATGGCTCTTATAGAGGCTCTTAGGATCCACCTCTATCCTGACTTGTATCATAAACTAAAGTACAAATAGTGAGCCACCATCACAGCTCTTTTAGATGCTCTTAGGATACACCTCTATAATAACTTGTATCATAAACTAAAGTACAAGTTGGAGCCACCATCACGGCTCTTTTAGATGCTCTTAGGATAAACCTCTATCCTGACTTGTATCATAAACTAAATAACCAGTAGTGAGACACCATCACAGCTCTTTTAGATGCTCTTAGGATACACCTCTACCCTGACTTGTATCATAAACTAAAGTATCAGTAGTGAGCCACCATCACAGCTCTTTTAAATGCTCTTAGGATACACCTCTATCCTGACTTGTATCATAAACTAAAGTATCAATAGTGAGCCACCATCACAGCTCTTTTAGATGTTCTTTGGATACACCTCTATCCTGACTTGTATCATAAACTAAAATATCAGTAGTGAGACACCATCACAGCTCTTTTAGATGCTCTTAGAATACACCTCTATCCTGACTTGTATCATAAACTAAAGTATCAATAGTGAGCCACCATCACAGCTTTTTTAGATGTTCTTTGGATACACCTCTATCCTGACTTGTATCATAAAGTAAAGTATCAGTAGTGACCCACCATCACAGCTCTTTTAGATGCTCTTAAGATACACATCTATCCTGACTCGTATGAGCCACCATCACAGCTCTTTTAGATGCTCTTAGGATACACCTTTATCCCGACTTGTATCATAGACTAAAGTACCAGTAGTGACCCACCATCACTGCTCTTTTAGATGCTCTTAGGATACACATCTATCCTGACTCGTATGAGCCACCATCACCGCTCTTTTAGATGCTCTTAGCATTCACCTCTATCCTGATTTGTATCATAAACTAAAGTATCAGTAGTGAGCCACCATCACAGCTCTTGTAGATGCTCTTAGGATACACCTCTACCCTGACTTGTATAATAAACTAAAGTATCAGTAGTGAGCCACCATCACAGCTCTTTTAGATGCTCTTAGGATACACCTCTATCCTGACTTGTATCATAAACTAAAGTATCAATAGTGAGCCACCATCACAGCTCTTTTAGATGTTCTTTGGATACACCTCTATCCTGACTTGTATCATAAACTAAAGTATCAGTAGTGAGCCACCATCACAGCTCTTTTAGATGCTCTTAGGATACACCTCTATCCCTACTTGTATTGTGGAAATATGGATTTTTCTGATCAGTTATGTCCCCTATCTTGGACCCCAACGGTTTCATGTATAAATCACAAGTACATGTATGTTCCCTCCAGTTCCAGTTATGAAGACGCAAACTCATGTGCGTCCACCGTCAACATGTCCTCTTTCAGATCCGCCATGAATAGGCTGGATATTCCATTCCTAAGTATGAAAGGCCACCGGCTTTATATGGTTCACTTATGCCATTCTACAGTCCAGGCAAGTAGGCCCTGATTCTGTCATCAAGCTTTTCTTGCTTTCTACCTCTGAAACTCCAGTCTGAGCCTGCATCTGTGACCATGAACTTTGTCTCATTCCCTGCGCGGCTCACGATGCCTGACATCAGCCTGTTGCCTGCCAAGAAACTGTATTTCACCTTCGAAATTATCTACTCCGCTCCCTGCCCAATGCATTCCTGTCTAGTAGTTTAAGTAAACATTCTTCCAGCTACCGAGCAAAGGCCCGGCTTCTCTGTCTTTATGCAAGTAATTCATAGCCTTATTATTATGGAAGACTTCTGCCCTCGCATCTAGTGTAGACACTTAGACGCTTGTACACGCACTAACAGTCAGTATAGTCAGTATGGAATAAGATTCTACTCTAAGAGACCTCTCTTTTGGATAACATAGTTCTTTAAACATAGGATGTTAGATATGATTTGGGATTAGGTTGACTTGACCCTCCAGACATCTGTCGCCACATGTAGAGCTAAATGTCAAGTCCCCTTCACCCCCTAGCTGCACGTCAATCACACGTCATGCTGCTGCGCGCGCATTTCTGCCAAGTATTTCTGCTGACATTGCGAAATTCTTTCATGGAACCACCCTATTATGACATCACACCTGATGACGTTCTTTAGTCACACCCAGTTACACCTACTTTTGCTACGTATGTATGTTTTATCTACACTATCAATTGTTACGCCTCTTGCATTTGCTTCACTGTAATGCCTATTGTATAAAAGTGATTAATTATCAATAATGTATGTACTTCACTTCCTGAACCTTCGTGGTGATGGAACTTGGAGCAACCGATTCGAATCGTCCATTGGAATAAAGCCCATTCCGAACCTCTAATACCACGGATTCTGCCTCTTATTTATTGAGCTATTTTTATTATGTTTCTGTATCAAATTAAGTCCCGGTAATTAAATTATTTACCACATGAATGGCGCCCGAATAGGGACACTTTCTCATCTCACGCGCCGGCGGTGCGTTGCAGGCCCGGTCTCCTGCCACAGCTGGACGGACAACAACGCGTACCAGCAGGATTTCCTGTATCTCCCTCCGGTTAAGCGGGGGCGACTGAGGCTGCGATCAACACCCAGACGAGGCGGTGAGAAGTGCGAAGTATCCCGACCAGAGCCTAGCTGAGAGAGCAAGATCCGAGGTATACAGAGGCCCACCAGGTTTCCGAAGCTCAGAAGTGTCCGAAGTTGTCGAGTCGAGTCCAGTCCGGTCCAGTTCAGTTCAGTTCCGTTCCGAGGCCTTCCGTTCCGAGCTACCCGGTGAGTACCATTACTGGGGAGGCGTTCTGACGTGCACATAGGTTGTGCCGGTCAAGACGGGTTTGGGTACACAAATCCGGTCTGCACTGTTTTAGCAGTGTATCTGTACTGTTTAGCAGTATATCTAGGATATCAAGTATATAAATTCAGAATAATTCAGTTAATGCCGAGTATTATGTTTAGTGATTAAGTTTCCTTAGATCGTCATCATCATCGTTGCTCAGTTAAATGTTAAATGTTAAATGTTTTTTGATACGTTCTGCATATTGTGGTGTGAATGACTGTTCATTATCGTGTTTATTGTATTAAGTTTGTTCAAGATCAAGTATCAGACCAGTTCTCAATATGCCGCTCTTTTCGAAATTAAGACAGTTCACAACTAGAAAAGGGGTACTCGAAGAAGCTGTTCCTATTCCTCCTAGGGACACTCCAGGGTACTTCATGTATCATAAGCACGGCTTAGACGCTATACTATTTCTTGATTTGTGGGTAGACTACACCAAGGAATTACCAGAAAGTCAGAGGTGGCCCGCAGCTGGGACCTGGGATGCAGAGTGCATCATGAAAGTAGAGGAAGAGTTATGGAAAAGGAAAGCCAGACAGTCACAGAAAGACGCCGTTGAGTTATGGCGCAAAGAATCTCATAGACGTACAGAAAAAGCACTCCGACAGGAAGAGAAAAATAAGGAGAATTCAAATAAAGTCCGAGAAAATCTATTAATTGAAGAAGGTACACGAGTGAAATCAGAACAAGTAGACAGACAAAGAAATGCCCTTATGAAGGGTATGTATCCCCTTCTGGCCGAGGGATTACCTAAGGCTACTCCGGGGATACCAAAAGACTTGCCACCCCCATTATTTCCAATAAAAGTACATCCTAAGGGGCATCCTAGAACCGCAGAAGATGTTTTTCTTTCCTCATATTTAGATGACGCAGCTCCCGAGTATGCTAACCCCGCCCCACATAGACCGTCGGCCGGGGAGGTTCAACGCCAAGATCCTGTATCTGTATCTCTACAACAACAAATCCTGACACAAGTTCCGGCAAGCACACCTGTTTCCACATCTGTTCCTACAGCTACTTCTATAGCTGTGTCCACACCTATAGTTGCTGTATCGCGTTCTACGAATCCTTTCACGCCCGATACCCCAGACGGGGCTACGGGAGGTGCTACCAACATTTTTTCTACGCCACCCAGAGTAAATAAACTTACCTTTCAAGAGTCAGCACATCCACGTACCCCCAAACTCATAAATGCCCGCACCCTTAAGGAACTTCTTATAGATTGTAGATATGACCCTGTGCCCGGCAAAGAGGACGAAATGATCATGGCATCATTACGTATCAGACGAGCCGCGGTGTATTTAGGGAAGCTACCAGGAATGACTATGCATCTAGATAATATATATCATTTTGTCCAAACAGGGCGAGATTCTGAATGTATTAACAGAGCTATGGAATACCAGAAAGTGGAGATACAGGGGGAACTGTTACGTTTCCTCATAAATTGTGTGATCAGAAATCAAGACCGACCGGGGGTAGACCCGGAAACAATGGAAACTCTTACCAGATGGAGCCAGAATATATCAGAAGGGAGACATGATAGGCAAAAATGTATAATAGCCATGTGCAGAAAGATCCGTAAATAAATAGAACGCCTACACGAAGAGAGATTAGCGGTAGACCAGTTTGAACAAAACGAGGAGGAGGAAGGATCAGGACTGTCCACAGGACAGTCAGAAACCATAGCCTATGTAGGTAGAGGAAGATCTTGTAATAGTACTAGATGTTTTACTGACCCGATACGTCCGATATGTCCAGATAATAACAGGAATTTCCAAACACCTATAATAAATATGAGGTCCCCCGAGCATTCGTTCCAAGCCGCTGACAAATTACTGCGAGAACGAAGGGGTTATCATTTACTCGATTCTATGGATGAACAAGAATTAGCCAGGTCAGCCGTTCATTGGGCTGACAGTCCCGGAAAATATGGTGATGATACAGTAGCACACACATTTTTGAACCTCACCCCAGATGAACAGCGTTTAGCTGGGATTTATATGATTCAACAACTTCTTATACTGTATAAAAGCCAACATTCAGATCCTGGTCCCTTACCTGATATATTGACTGAATTACTCACGAATAGATGGAGAGGTTCAGGTACTAAGCTAATTAAAGAAATACTAGAATCAAGAAAGCAGTACATTCTTTTTGTATGCCCAGAACATGTCTCACTGCCCATCAAGGAAAGACCGATGTATTACATGGACAGACAGAATCCTTTACGAGAAGTACACCCAATAAAGGGCGAGGACAATCAGTTTAAACGTGTATTTGTATATACGCCCATATCGAAAATAGAATTGTTAGAAATGAAGAAAGTGGTACCCAGTCATGACAAAGACCCAGCGGGTTTCCACCGAGAAATTAAAGACATGTTACTCATGGGAGAGTATACCTATCCCGACATTATGACAATATTAAAGGTATTAATGCCTGCTGGCATTTATGAAAAACTCAAGGAAAAAGAGTGGGAGGTGGGAGACCAAAAGATAGACTGGACAGCATTAGAAAATGAAGAAAAGGCCCGAGGTCCAGGTTCGGGGCTTGGGGACAAAACTAAAGCACTACCAGGTTTACTAGTACAGGTACTGCCACGTTTATTAACTACGAAAAAGGAAGACTGGGGTGCAATCTCAGCCTGTAAACAAAAGCAAGATGAAGACACTAGTGATTTCTATGCCCGATTTGAAAAATGTTTTGGTATAAATAGTGGCATAAAAGCAAGTAGCGAATCATACCCACATCTGTTTGTGACAAAATTAGTTGAAAATTCCTTACCCCAAGTGAAGAATAGAGTATTAAAATTCGAGAGTACCTGGCAAGGTAATACCCCATCACAAATGTTACAAATGTTACAGTACCATTACAATAGAATTAGAGAAGAACAAGAACATGAACAAAGACGCATGAAAGACACGAAAATGAAAATGCTAGTCTCTCAGACAGTTCCAGCTGAAGGACATAAAAAGGGTACGACACATTCCGGTGAGTCAGCAGGACCTGTAAAAGGGACATGCAACTATTGTAAACAGCCAGGACATTACATACACGATTGCCCAGTCCTGAAGCGTAATATCGCCACAGGTAAAACACAGGAAAGACCACGGCCACCTAGACAGGATCAGAATGAACAAGGAGCCCCGCAGCATGCACAGTCCATGCCAGCTCCACAACAGTCTATACAGTTTGTGCCAGCTGCACCAGCGCTGCCGGTTGCTGCCACACAAACCACGACACGACAGCTGTACCAGACCGCACAGTATGACTATCCTGATTATCAACGATATGCATGAACCAGCCTAGAGAGGGAAGTTGACTTACCCCTTATCGAGGTCCCTGTAGACCAAGAAGGACCTTATGTACATAGTGAATTATTAGGCCAAGATAGAAAATTTTTACTTGATACAGGGGCAAGTCGAACAACAATAAAACACAGTGAAGTTCCAGGGGCACCCCTCTCAGGCTCACAGAATATTTCCCTTGGTTTTTCAGGAAAACCTATTGTTAATGAAGTATCACAGCCTCTTCCACTTACGATAGGACCTTTGACCAGAACTACAGATTTATTGCTTACTAAATCATGTCCAGAAAACTTGTTAGGTATAAAAACACTGAAAGCTCTAGGAGCTATAATATGTTGTTCTCCGGAAGGAGTAAGATTGTTTTTACGTGATTTCAAAGGTCACTATGTGTCTCGAGACATGGATCCCCGACTGCAGACTTTACCTACACATTTATGGGCACAAGGCCCTACTGATGTTGGTTGCATGAATATTACACCATATCGAGTTACACTAAGGGCAGGAGTGGTATTACCACGAATGCGACAATACAAGTTACCACCAGATGCTGTAGTGGCTTTACTACAAATCATTGACGAGCTCATTGCCCAAGGAGTGGTTGTGGAAACAGACTCCAATGTATGTAATTCCCCGATAATTCCGATTCTTAAACGAACAGATCCAAAGGCCCCGCCAGTATATCGATTGGTTATTGATCTGCGCGAATTGAACAAATGCATTGTGCCACAATTCCCTGTGGTCCCAGATATCTCGTCATTACTGACAGCTATTGATTCTGAAGCAACATTCTTTACTGTAATTGATCTCAAGAATGCCTTTTTCAGCGTCCCAATAGATCCGGAAAGCCAATACTTGTTCGGATTTAGTTTAAATGGACGTAGCTTTAAATTCACACGCGCACCTCAAGGATTTACAGAAAGCCCCAGCATCTATAGCCAAGCACTGAAACGAGAACTCGACAGTATCCACATGCCAGTAAACACTGCCTTGCTTCAATATGTCGATGATCTGCTGATCACCGCTAGAAGCGAACCTGAATGTGAGAAAGCATCACTGACAGTTTTACAATTTCTAGCCGAAAAAGGGCACAAGGTGTCCCCTTCCAAGCTGCAATTCTGTGTCCAGCGAGTTGTTTATCTTGGACACTCGCTGTCCAAGGAGGGAAGGCAGCTTACACCCGACCGCATTCAGTTAATAGCTAACATGCCAATACCCAAGACACAAAAGGAGGTGCGGGCTTTTATAGGCCTCACTTCATATTGTAGGCAGTGGATCCCTCAGTATGCATTTCTAGCAAAACCACTCATTCAATTGACAACACAGGAGGCAGCCACATCGACTGTTCTCCCTTGGACTCAGGAACATGCACAAGCTTTTGAAAGCCTAAAGAAAGCCTTATGCCAAGCACCGGTTTTAGCAACACCATGTTACAATAAACAGTTTACACTCTTTGTTACAGAACGCGAAGGTACTGCCTTGTCAGTACTCACACAGGAACAGGCAGGATCCCACAAACCATGTGCTTATTTTTCTAGTACATTAGATCCCGTAGCTCAGGCTTTGCCTGCATGCCTGAAATCAGTGGCAGCAACAGCTTTAGCAATCAGACAAAGCGATGCCATAGTGTTAGGACATCCATTGACAGTTCAAGTACCACATGCAGTAGAGGTTCTTGTGAATCGAACGCAAACACAACATTTGACTATAGCGCGACTTACAGGGTATGAATTAACATTGTTTCAGCCACATATAGAAATCAGACGTTGTAACACATTGAATCCTGCCACACTTTTACCCGTAATCGGAACAGACCCACTAGCTCATGATTGTATTGATGTTATTACAATCACAACGAAACCCAGACAAGACTTGACAGACGTCCCATTGTCAGACCCAGACTTAACGTTGTATATAGATGGTTCATGTATGAGAACAAGTACAGGAGAGTTAGTGGCCGCTTACGCAGTCACAACAGACACTGAAATCATTGAAACAAATTGCATAAATACCTTGTCCGCTCAAGCAGCAGAGCTCGTCGCTCTGACACAAGCCTGTATTCAAGCCACAAATAAAAGAGTCAACATATACACTGATTCACGTTATGCATTCGGAGTTGTACATGACTTCGGCGTGCTGTGGCGAGAGAGAGGTTATTTAACTTCTCACGGTGCCCACATTCAGCACGGACCCCTCATTCATGCCTTATTAGATGCAATACATCTACCCACTGCAATATCAATTATGAAATGTAAAGCTCATACGAAAGTTACTGATATCATTTCTCAAGGCAATGATCTAGCTGACAGAACAGCTAAACAGACTGCTCAAACTCAAACATCCGACATGACAAAGACAATAGTCCCGACGCCAACACATTGTATGACGGTTAAGGATCCCACTCTTGATGTAATTGACATACAGACACATGCTACTCCAGACGAAATAAAGAAATGGACTGAATTAGGAGGGATCCAAACGGATCAAGGATGGATGACGAAGGAAAAATCTGTGTGGTTCCTTCCTGATTCAATGGTCCAAGTTATAATTAACACTATACATAGTCCAGCGCATCTAGGAGAAAAAGCTATGCTAGACAGCATTCAACACATTTGGTTCAACAAACATTTACGAGCAGCAGCCAAACAAAAAGTTCGTACCTGTATGATCTGTTGTCAGTTCAACCCAGGAAAAAGCATTCCCGTAGAACAGGGTGGATTTCAGCCTCCTGATCACCCTTTTGAAGTCCTCCAGATGGATTATATCCAGATGGAACGATGTCGAGGATTCAAATATGTTCTCGTAGTTGTCTGTGCTCTTTCCCGTTGGACAGAGGCATACCCGGTTTCAGATTACACTGCCCCGACTACTGCCAAACAGTTAGTTCGAGAATTCTTCCCACGATACGGTTTACCACGTGTTGTCTACTCAGATAACGGCCAGCCGTTCTCATCCGAACTAATGAAACACGTTTCACTTTTGTTAGGTTATCAGTGGAAATTCCACTGTGTCCGACACCCCGAGGCAGCAGGTCTCGTGGAAAGACATAATCAGACCCTGAAAATCAGATTGTCCAAAATATGCAGAGAGAAAGGTGTCGACTGGGTAGTAGCGTTACCAGTTGCACTCTTTTACATGAGAATGGTAGCACACTCTCGAACAGGGCTATCCCCGTATGAGGTGATCTTTGGCAGACCACCAAATATGTGGGGGACGCCTATACCACGTAAAATAACTGATATTGACTGTAATATGCTGACAGATTATTTGGCTTCCTTGATGTCTGCACTACAATCTTGTCGTTCACAGGTAGCTGCAGCTTTTCCTGACAACACTGAGGTGAAACCCCATGACGTAGTTCCGGGGGACCTGGTCTTGGTGAGGAACTTTGATCGAAAGACTCAGCTGGATCCTAGGTGGAGGTCGCCGCAACTGGTCTTGCTCACCACAAGGACAGCCGTGAAGATCGAAGGCAGGAAAGGCTGGGTACATTCAAGTCATATCAAGAAATTTCATGGACTACCATCGGATGTAAATACCACACCTCGTGTGTCTTCACCCATTGACTCAAAACTTCCTCTGGTTGAATCTAGTAATCACGAACAATATAAACTAAAACTCAGGTCCAACCAGTCAGGCAATTTGATTGTTTAAGTCCTCTCCAAGGTGAAGCGGTTGAATTTGTCTCTGACATGTATCCCTTAGACCTGAATAGAGAAAACACCCGAAAAATGCTGAAACGACATGCGTACAGTAAATCACTGCATAGTCATTGCACAGTGACGTTATTAATTTTGTTTTTCTTAAGTCTTTTAATAATTACTGCAAGTATATTGTTGCACATATATTATCCTATTTCTAGACATGTTTATAATGTTACTGCTGAACATTCTTTTAGTGAATTACCTCCGCTTGAGTTGTCTTATAGATTTGCGCTGCGCAATAATACGTTTATTAGTATGTTACATCATTCCCATCAGGTTAGCAATGCTACAAATTGTTGGATATGTGGCCGACTCCCTCCCTATCAGAATTATAAAGGAATTCTACCTCTTTTTCCATACCCATTCACACACAACGGCTCCTGTGGAGCATGGTTTAGTTTAATTAATTCCCTAGATTCGAATTCTGCAGTTTATCAAGATAACTGGGTATGGGGAAATTTAAACTTAGTTTTACTTAAAGTCTGCTACCCTAACAAGGAGGGACTTCCCAAGAGAACAGGAACTGATCTAGAAAATGAAGTTTATGGATTAGGTAATTTTACGCCTAATCTTATGATCATAAATATCGAATCCGAAGCTACTCCAATTTTGCCCGCCATGTCAGTATTTCCAGTAAAAGGTGAATTATGTGTAAGAAAGAATGGTTCCATACATATGGGCCATAGTAGATGCACCACTGTAATAGAATTCAGTGATCAAGGCAAGTCGACATTTAGAGCTTCCCGCCATTCCTATTTTATATGTGGTCAGACGGCATATGTACGTTTGCCTCTAGATTGGGATGGTACCTGCTACATTGGATTCCTTTTGCCACCTGTTTTCCTAGCTCCTCCCGATTATCACAGAAATACTCATTTAGTACACAATAGAGAAAGGAGAGATCTCCCAATAGTCGATTACACTGAAACAGCATGGGAAAAATACACAGATTTCAATAAAGGTCTCTTTCCCTATATAGGTACCGTTACTAATAGTAAGTTGATACGTAGATTAACTAGAACCCTTGAAGCAGTAGTGAACGAAACTATTTCCGCCTTAGGCAATTTAACAGAAGAACAGTCTGCTATGCGGATTGTTGTGCTTCAAAATCGTCTTGTCCTTGACGTCATCCTGGCCGATAGGGGCGGAGCTTGTAGGGTCATCGGATCAAGTTGTTGCATTTTCATACCAGAAAATTCGCCATCTGTATATAAAGCCATAACTCGCCTTCATAAGATTGTAAGCCAGATACACCAGAATCCAGGCACCTGGACTTGGTCCGGTTGGTTTTGGAGTGTATTATCTACCTTTGGATGGAAGGTCCTATCCTTCCTAGGTATTGGCTTTCTCATACTATTCAGTTGCTGTCTATGCCTACAATGTGGACCAGCGATTTGTGGTCTGTGTGCCACATCGTGTATTCCACCACCAAGATTTCATTCGTCACGGAAGAAGAAAGAAGAACAAATGATGCTATATGAACAGATCAATGGATTGATGAAGATTGATATCTCTTGACGGGCAAGTAGGGGACAAGGAGGGAATGTGGAAATATGGATTTTTCTGATCAGTTATGTCCCCTATCTTGGACCCCAACGGTTTCATGTATAAATCACAAGTACATGTATGTTCCCTCCAGTTCCAGTTATGAAGACGCAAACTCATGTGCGTCCACCGTCAACATGTCCTCTTTCAGATCCGCCATGAATAGGCTGGATATTCCATTCCTAAGTATGAAAGGCCACCGGCTTTATATGGTTCACTTATGCCATTCTACAGTCCAGGCAAGTAGGCCCTGATTCTGTCATCAAGCTTTTCTTGCTTTCTACCTCTGAAACTCCAGTCTGAGCCTGCATCTGTGACCATGAACTTTGTCTCATTCCCTGCGCGGCTCACGATGCCTGACATCAGCCTGTTGCCTGCCAAGAAACTGTATTTCACCTTCGAAATTATCTACTCCGCTCCCTGCCCAATGCATTCCTGTCTAGTAGTTTAAGTAAACATTCTTCCAGCTACCGAGCAAAGGCCCGGCTTCTCTGTCTTTATGCAAGTAATTCATAGCCTTATTATTATGGAAGACTTCTGCCCTCGCATCTAGTGTAGACACTTAGACGCTTGTACACGCACTAACAGTCAGTATAGTCAGTATGGAATAAGATTCTACTCTAAGAGACCTCTCTTTTGGATAACATAGTTCTTTAAACATAGGATGTTAGATATGATTTGGGATTAGGTTGACTTGACCCTCCAGACATCTGTCGCCACATGTAGAGCTAAATGTCAAGTCCCCTTCACCCCCTAGCTGCACGTCAATCACACGTCATGCTGCTGCGCGCGCATTTCTGCCAAGTATTTCTGCTGACATTGCGAAATTCTTTCATGGAACCACCCTATTATGACATCACACCTGATGACGTTCTTTAGTCACACCCAGTTACACCTACTTTTGCTACGTATGTATGTTTTATCTACACTATCAATTGTTACGCCTCTTGCATTTGCTTCACTGTAATGCCTATTGTATAAAAGTGATTAATTATCAATAATGTATGTACTTCACTTCCTGAACCTTCGTGGTGATGGAACTTGGAGCAACCGATTCGAATCGTCCATTGGAATAAAGCCCATTCCGAACCTCTAATACCACGGATTCTGCCTCTTATTTATTGAGCTATTTTTATTATGTTTCTGTATCAAATTAAGTCCCGGTAATTAAATTATTTACCACAGTATCATAAGCTAAAGTACCAGTAGTGACCCACCATCACAGCTCTTTTAGATGCTCTTAGGATACACATCTATCCTGACTCGTATGAGCCACCATCACAGCTCTTTTAGATGCTCTTAGGATACACCTTTATCCCGACTTGTATCATAAACTAAAGTACCAGTAGTGACCCACCATCACAACTCTTTTAGATGCTCTTAGGATACACATCTATCCTGACTCGTATGAGCCACCATCACCGCTCTTTTAGATGCTCTTAGGATTCACCTCTATCCTGATTTGTATCATACACTAAAGTATCAGTAGTGAGCCACCATCACAGCTCTTTTAGATGCTCGTAGGATACACCTCTATCCTGACTTGTATCATAAACTAAAGTATCAATAGTGAGCCACCATCACAGCTCTTTTAGATGTTATTTGGATACACCTCTATCCTGACTTGTATCATAAACTAAAGTATCAGTAGTGAGACACCATCACAACTCTTTTAGATGCTCTTAGGATACACCTCTATCCTGACTTGTATCATAAACTAAAGTATCAATAGTGAGCCACCATCACAGCTCTTTTAAATGCTCTTAGGATACACCTCTATCCTGACTTTTATCATAAACTAAAGGATCAGTAGTGAGCCACCATCACAGCTCTTGTAGATACTCTTAGGATACACCTCTATTCTGACTCGTATGAGCCACCACCACAGCTCTTGTAGATGCTCTTAGGATACACCTCTATTCTGACTCGTATGAGCCACCATCACAGCTCTTTTAGATGCTCTTAGGATACACCTCTCTCCTGACTTGTATCATAAACTAATGTGCCAGTAGTGAGCCACCGTCACGGCTCGTTTAGATGTTCTTAGGATACACCTGTATCCTGACTTGTATCATAAACTAAAGTACCAGGAGTGAGCCACCATCACGGCTCTTATAGATGATCTTAGGATACACCTCTATCCTGACTTGTATCATAAACTAAATTACAAGTAGTCTGCCACCATCACAGCTGTTTTAGATGCTCTTAGGTTACACCTCTATCCTGACTTGCATCATAAATTAAAGTACCAGTAGTGAGACACCATCACAGCTCTTTTAGATGCTCTTAGGATACACATCTATCCTGACTCGTATGAGCCACCATCACAGCTCTTTTAGATGCTCTTAGGATACACCTTTATCCCGACTTGTATCATAAACTAAAGTACCAGTAGTGACCCACCATCACAACTCTTTTAGATGCTCTTAGGATACACATCTATCCTGACTCGTATGAGCCACCATCACTGCTCTTTTAGATGCTCTTAGGATTCACCTCTATCCTGATTTGTATCATACACTAAAGTATCAGTAGTGAGCCACCATCACAGCTCTTGTAGACGCTCTTAGGATACACCTCTACCATGACTTGTATAATAAACTAAAGTATCAGTAGTGAGCCACCACCACAGCTCTTTTAGATGCTCTTAGGATACACCTCTATCCTGACTTGTATCATAAACTAAATTACAAGTAGTCTGCCACCATCACAGCTGTTTTAGATACTCTTAGGTTACACCTCTATCCTGACTTGCATCATAAATTAAAGTACCAGTAGTGAGACACCATCACAGCTCTTTTAGATGCTCTTAGGATACACCTCTATCCCTACTTGTATCATAAGCTAAAGTACCAATAGTGAGCCACCATCAAAGCTCTTTTAGATGCTCTTAGGATACACATCTATCCTGACTCACAGGAGCCACCATCACAGCTCTTTTAGATGCTCTTAGGATACACCTCTATCCTGACTTTTATCATAAACTAAAGGATCAGTAGTGAGCCACCATCACAGCTCTTTTAGATGCTCTTTGGATACACCTCTATCCTGAATTGTTTTATAAACTAAAGCATCAGTAGTGAGCCACCATCACAGCTCTTGTAGATACTCTTAGGAGACACCTCTATTCTGACTCCTATGAGCCACCATCACAGCGCTTTTAGATGCTCTTAGGATACACCTCTATCCTGACTTGTATCATAAACTAAAGTATCAGTAGAGAGCCACCATCACAGCTCTTGTAGATGCTCTTAGGATACACCTCTATTCTGACTCGTATGAGCCACCATCACAGCTCTTTTAGATGCTCTTAGGATACACCTCTATCCTGACTTGTATCATAAACTAATGTACCAGTAGTGAGCCACCGTCACGGCTCTTTTAGATGTTCTTAGGATACACCTCTATCCTGACTTGTATCATAAACTAAAGTTCCAGGAGTGAGCCACCATCACGGCTCTTATAGATGCTCTTAGGATACACCTCTATCCTGACTTGTATCATAAACTAAATTACAAGTATTGTGCCACCATCACAGCTGTTTTAGATGCTCTTAGGTTACACCTCTATCCTGACTTGCATCATAAATTAAAGTACCAGTAGTGAGACACCATCACAGCTCTTTTAGATGCTCTTAGGATACACCTCTATCCTGACTTGTATCATAAACTAAAGTATTAGTAGTGAGCCACCATCACAGCTCTTTTAGATGCTCTTAGGATACACCTGTATCCCGACTTGTATCATAAACTAAAGTACCAGTAGTGACCCACCATCACAGCTCTTTTAGATGCTCTTAGGATACACATCTATACTGACTCGTATGAGCCACCATCACAGTTTTTTTAGATGTTCTTAGGATACACCTTTATCCCGACTTGTATCATAAACTAAAGTACCAGTAGCGACCCACCATCACAGCTCTTTTAGATGCTCTTAGGATACACATCTATCCTGACTCGTATGAGCCCCCATCACCGCTCTTTTAGATGCTCTTAGGATTCACCTCTATCCTGATTTGTATCATAAACTAAAGTATCCGTAGTGAGCCACCATCACAGCTCTTGTAGACGCTCTTAGGATACACCTCTACCCTGACTTGTATCATAAACTAAAGTATCAGTAGTGAGCCACCATCACAGCTCTTTTAGATGCTCTTAAGATACACCTCTATCCTGTCTTGTATCATAAACTAAAGTATCAGTAGTGAGCCACCATCACAGCTCTTTTAGATGCTCTTAGGATACACATCTATCCTGACTCACAGGAGCCACCATCACAGCTCTTTTAGATGCTCTTAGGATACACCTCTATCCTGACTTTTATCATAAACTAAAGGATCAGTAGTGAGCCACCATCACAGCTCTTGTAGGTACTCTTAGGATACACCTCTATTCTGACTCGTATGAGCCACCATCACAGCGCTTTTAGATGCTCTTAGGATACACCTCTATCCTGAATTGTATCATAAACTAAAGTATCAGTAGTGAGCCACCATCACAGCTCTTGTAGGTACTCTTAGGATACACCTCTATTCTGACTCGTATGAGCCACCATCACAGCGCTTTTAGATGCTCTTAGGATACACCTCTATCGTGACTTGTATCATAAACTAAAGTATCAGTAGTGAGCCACCACCACAGCTCTTTTAGATGCTCTTAGGATACACCTTTATCCCGACTTGTATCATAAACTAAAGTACCAGTAGTGAGCCACCATCACAGCTCTTTTAGATGCTCTTAGGATGCACTTCTATCCTGACTTGTAATATTAACTAAAGTACCAGTAGTGAGCCACCATCACAGCTCTATTAGATGCTCTTAGGATACACCTCTATCCTGACTTGAATCATAAAATAAAGTATCAATCGTGAGCCACCATCACAGCTCTTTTAGATGTTCTTTGGATACACCTCTATCCTGACTTGTATCATAAACTAGAGTATCAATAGTGAGCCACCATCACAGCTCTTTTAGATGCTCTTTGGATACACCTCTATCCTGAATTGTATCATGAACTAAAGTATCAGTAGTGAGCCTCCATCACAGCTCTTGTAGATGCTCATAGGATACACCTCTATCCTGACTTGTATCATAAACTAAAGTATCAGTAGTGAGCCTCCATCACAGCAGTTTTAGATGCTCTTAGCATACACCTCTATCCTGACTTTTATCAAAAACTAATTAACCTGTAGTGAGCCACCATCACAGCTCTTTTAGATGCTCTTAGGATACACCTCTATCCTGACTCGTATGAGCCACCATCACAGCTCTTTTAGATGCCCTTAGCATACACCTTTATCCTGACCTGCATCATAAACTAAAGTATCAGTAGTGAGTCACCATCACAGCTCTTTTTGATGCTCTTAGGATACACCTCTGTCCTGACTTGCATTATAAAGTAAAGTGTCAGTAGTGAGCCATCATAAACTAAATTACCAGTAGTGAGCCACCATCACAGCTCTTTTAGATGCTCTTAGGATACACCTCTATCATGACTTGTATCATAAACGAAAGTACCAGGCGTGAGCCACCATCACAGCTCTTTTAGATGCTCTTAGGATACACCTCTATCCTGATTTGTATCATAAACTAAAGTACCAGTAGTGAGCCACCATCACAGCTCTTTTAGATGCTGCTAGGATACACCTCTATCCTGACTTTTATAATAAACTAAAGTACCAGTAGTGAGCCACCTTCACGGCTCTTTTAGATGCTCTTAGGATACACCTCTAACCTGACTTGTATCATAAGCTAAAGTACCAGTAGTGAGCCACCATCACGGCTCTTTTACATGCTATTAGGATACACCTCTATCCTGATTTGTATCATAAACAAAAGTACAAGTAGTAAGCCACCATCACCGCTCTTTTAGATGCTCTTAGGATACACCTCTATCGTGACTTGTATCATAAACTAAAGTATCAGTAGAGAGCCACCATCACAGCTCTTTTAGATGCTCTTAGGATACACCTTTATCCCGATTTGTATCATAAACTAAAGTACCAGTAGTGAGCCACCATCACAGCTCTTTTAGATGCTCTTAGGATACACCTCTATCCTGACTTTTATCATAACCTAAATTACCAGTAGTGAGTCAACATCGCAGCTATTTTAGATGCTCTTAGGATACACCTCTATCCTGACTTGTATCATAAACTAATTAACCAGTAGTGAGCCACCATCACAGCTCTTTTAGATGCTATTAGGATACACTGCTATCCTGACTTGTATCATAAAATAAAGCATCAGTAGTGAGCCACCATCACAGCTCTTTTAGATGCTCTTAGGATACACCTCTATCCTGACTTGTATCATAAACTAAAGTACCAGTAGTGAGCCACCATCACAGCTCTTTTAGATGCTCTTAGGATACACCTCTATTCTGACTCCTATGAGCCACCATCAAAGCTCTTTTAGATGCTCTTAGGATACACCTCTATCCTGACTTGTATCATAAACTAAAGTATCAGTAGTGAGCCACAATCACAGCTCTTTTAGATGCTCTTAGGATACACCTCTATCCTGACTTTTATAATAAACTAAAGTACCAGTAGTGAGCCACCATCACGGCTCTTTTAGATGCTCTTAGGATACACCTCTATCCTGATTTGTATCATAAACAAAAGTACAAGTAGTAAGCCACCATCACCGCTCTTTTAGATGCTCTTAGGATACACCTCTATCGTGACTTGTATCATAAACTAAAGTATCAGTAGTGAGCCACCACCACAGCTCTTTTAGATGCTCTTAGGATACACCTTTATCCCGACTTGTATCATAAACTAAAGTACCAGTAGTGAGCCACCATCACAGCTCTTTTAGATGCTCTTAGGATACACCTCTATCCTGACTTTTATCATAACCTAAATTACCAGTAGTGAGCCAACATCGCAGCTATTTTAGATGCTCTTAGGATTCACCTCTATCCTGACTTGTATCATAAACTAAAGTACCAGTAGTGAGCCACCATCACAGCTCTTTTAGATGCTCTTAGGATACACCTCGATCCTGACTTGTATCATAAACTAAAGTATCAGTAGTGAGCCACCTACACAGCTCTTTTAGATGCTCTTAGGATACACCTTTATCCCGACTTGTATCATAAACTAAAGTACCAGTAGTGAGCCACCTTCACAGCTCTTTTAGATGCTCTTTTCAGCTGAGTTTCCGCCCCCCCTTTCCAGCAGCCAGATCGCTAAGAACCTGGTTGTTTGGTTCGATGGGAATCTTTCCTTCTCCAGTCAGGTGAATCGACTGGCGGGTTGCTGTTTTGGGCTCCTTAGAGCCCTGAGAAGATTTTTTCCACTTCTTCCTCAGACGGCCCGCGAGTCGGTGGTGCTTGCGCTTATTTTGTCTCGCCTGGACTACGCTAACGCGCTCTATGTGGGGATTCCAGCCTATTCCCTTAATAGACTTCAGGTGATTCAGAATGCGGCTGCCCGCCTCCTGGGGGGATCCCGCCCAGGGAGAGTGTACAGGAGTACCTGCGCTCCCTGCACTGGCTTCCGGTCAAGGCGCGGGTGTTGTTTAAATCCCTCACCATAGCCCATCATGCACTCCACGGCCTAGGCCTGGGCTACTTGCAGAAACGATTCTCTTTTTATGATCCGGGGAGGCCTCTGCGCTCCTCATCCCTTAAACTGGCAAAAATCCCTGGGTTCCAGCGACATCGTTTGGGGGGTGCGTCCCTGACTGTTTTGGCGGCTCGTGCCTGTAATGCAATTCCCTTTGCTCTTCGATGTGTGGAAGATATTGCTGTTTTTAAAAAATTGTTAAAAACGTATCTCTTAATTTAAACTTCAGGTTTTGCCTTGTTTCCCTTTGCCCGCGCCGGAACACTCCTAGGAGTAGCCGTGCGCGCTATAAATTTAAATAACATAACATAACATAACATCTATCCTGACTCGTATGAGCCACCATCACAGCTCTTTTAGATGCTCTTAGGATACACCTCTATCCTGACTTGTATCATAAACTATTTAACCAGTAGTGAGCCACAATCACAGCTCTTTTAGATGCTCTTAGGATACACCTCTATCATGCCTTGTATCATAAACTAATGTACCAGTAGTGAGCCACCATCACAGCTCTTTTAGATGGTTTTAGGATACACTGCTATCCTGACTTGTATTATAAACTAAAGTACCAGGAGTGAGCCACCTTCATGGCTCTTATAGACGCTCTTAGGATACACCTCTATCCTGACTTGTATCATAAACTAAAGTACAAATAGTGAGCCACCATCACGGCTCTTTTAGATGCTCTTAGGATACACCTCCGTCCTGACTTGTATCATAAACTAAAGTATCAGTAGTGAGCCACCATCACAGCTCTTTTAGATGCTCTTAGGATACACCTTTATCCCGATTTGTATCATAAACTAAAGTACCAGTAGTGAGCCACCATCACAGCTCTTTTAGATGCTCTTAGGATACACCTCTATCCTGACTTTTATCATAACCTAAATTACCAGTAGTGAGTCAACATCGCAGCTATTTTAGATGCTCTTAGGATACACCTCTATCCTGACTTGTATCATAAACTAATTAACCAGTAGTGAGCCACCATCACAGCTCTTTTAGATGCTATTAGGATACACTGCTATCCTGACTTGTATCATAAAATAAAGCATCAGTAGTGAGCCACCATCACAGCTCTTTTAGATGCTCTTAGGATACACCTCTATCCTGACTTGTATCATAAACTAAAGTACCAGTAGTGAGCCACCATCACAGCTCTTTTAGATGCTCTTAGGATACACCTCTATTCTGACTCCTATGAGCCACCATCAAAGCTCTTTTAGATGCTCTTAGGATACACCTCTATCCTGACTTGTATCATAAACTAAAGTATCAGTAGTGAGCCACAATCACAGCTCTTTTAGATGCTCTTAGGATACACCTCTATCCTGACTTTTATAATAAACTAAAGTACCAGTAGTGAGCCACCATCACGGCTCTTTTAGATGCTCTTAGGATACACCTCTATCCTGATTTGTATCATAAACAAAAGTACAAGTAGTAAGCCACCATCACCGCTCTTTTAGATGCTCTTAGGATACACCTCTATCGTGACTTGTATCATAAACTAAAGTATCAGTAGTGAGCCACCACCACAGCTCTTTTAGATGCTCTTAGGATACACCTTTATCCCGACTTGTATCATAAACTAAAGTACCAGTAGTGAGCCACCATCACAGCTCTTTTAGATGCTCTTAGGATACACCTCTATCCTGACTTTTATCATAACCTAAATTACCAGTAGTGAGCCAACATCGCAGCTATTTTAGATGCTCTTAGGATTCACCTCTATCCTGACTTGTATCATAAACTAAAGTACCAGTAGTGAGCCACCATCACAGCTCTTTTAGATGCTCTTAGGATACACCTCGATCCTGACTTGTATCATAAACTAAAGTATCAGTAGTGAGCCACCTACACAGCTCTTTTAGATGCTCTTAGGATACACCTTTATCCCGACTTGTATCATAAACTAAAGTACCAGTAGTGAGCCACCTTCACAGCTCTTTTAGATGCTCTTTTCAGCTGAGTTTCCGCCCCCCCTTTCCAGCAGCCAGATCGCTAAGAACCTGGTTGTTTGGTTCGATGGGAATCTTTCCTTCTCCAGTCAGGTGAATCGACTGGCGGGTTGCTGTTTTGGGCTCCTTAGAGCCCTGAGAAGATTTTTTCCACTTCTTCCTCAGACGGCCCGCGAGTCGGTGGTGCTTGCGCTTATTTTGTCTCGCCTGGACTACGCTAACGCGCTCTATGTGGGGATTCCAGCCTATTCCCTTAATAGACTTCAGGTGATTCAGAATGCGGCTGCCCGCCTCCTGGGGGGATCCCGCCCAGGGAGAGTGTACAGGAGTACCTGCGCTCCCTGCACTGGCTTCCGGTCAAGGCGCGGGTGTTGTTTAAATCCCTCACCATAGCCCATCATGCACTCCACGGCCTAGGCCTGGGCTACTTGCAGAAACGATTCTCTTTTTATGATCCGGGGAGGCCTCTGCGCTCCTCATCCCTTAAACTGGCAAAAATCCCTGGGTTCCAGCGACATCGTTTGGGGGGTGCGTCCCTGACTGTTTTGGCGGCTCGTGCCTGTAATGCAATTCCCTTTGCTCTTCGATGTGTGGAAGATATTGCTGTTTTTAAAAAATTGTTAAAAACGTATCTCTTAATTTAAACTTCAGGTTTTGCCTTGTTTCCCTTTGCCCGCGCCGGAACACTCCTAGGAGTAGCCGTGCGCGCTATAAATTTAAATAACATAACATAACATAACATCTATCCTGACTCGTATGAGCCACCATCACAGCTCTTTTAGATGCTCTTAGGATACACCTCTATCCTGACTTGTATCATAAACTAAAGTATCAGTAGTGAGCCACCATCACAGCTCTTTTAAATGCTCTTAGGATACACCTCTATCCTGACTTGTATCATAAACTAAAGTATCAGTAGTGAGACACCATCACAGCTCTTTTAGATGCTCTTAGGATACACCTCTATCCTGACTTGTATCATAAACTAAAGTATCAATAGTGAGCCACCATCACAGCTCTTTTAGATGTTCTTTGGATACACCTCTATCCTGATTTGTATCATAAACTAAAGTATCAGTAGTGAGCCACCATCACAGCTCTTGTAGACGCTCTTAGGATACACCTCTACCCTGACTTGTATAATAAACTAAAGTATCAATAGTGAGCCACCATCACAGCTCTTTTAGATGTTCATTGGATACACCTCTATCCTGACTTGTATCATAAACTAAAGTATCAGTAGTGAGCCACCATCACAGCTCTTTTAGATGCTCTTAGGATACACCTCTATCCTGACTTGTATCATAAACTAAAGTATCAACAGTGAGCCACCATCACAGCTCTTTTAGATGTTCTTTGGATACACCTCTATCCTGACTTGTATCATAAACTAAAGTATCAGTAGTGAGCCACCATCACAGCTCTTTTAGATGCTCTTAGGATACACCTCTATCCCTACTTGTATCATAAGCTAAAGTACCAATAGTGAGCCACCATCACAGCTCTTTTAGATGCTCTTAGGATACACATCTATCCTGACTCACAGGAGCCACCATCACAGCTCTTTTAGATGCTCTTAGGATACATCTCTATCCTGACTTTTATCATAAACTAAAGGATCAGTAGTGAGCCACCATCACAGCTCTTTTAGATGCTCTTTGGATACACCTCTATCCTGAATTGTTTCATAAACTAAAGTATCAGTAGGTAGCCACCATCACAGCTCTTGTAGATACTCTTAGGATACACCTCTATTCTGACTCGTATGAGCCACCATCACAGCACTTTTAGATGCTCTTAGGATACACCTCTATCCTGACTTGTATCATAAACTAATGTACCAGTAGTGAGCTACCGTCACGGCTCTTTTAGATGTTCTTAGGATACACCTCTATCCTGACTTGTATCATAAACTAAAGTACCAGGAGTGAGCCACCATCACGGCTCTTATAGATGCTCTTAGGATACACCTCTATCCTGACTTGTATCATAAACTAAATTACAAGTAGTCTGCCACCATCACAGCTGTTTTAGATGCTCTTAGGTTACACCTACACCTTTATCCTGACTTGCATCATAAATTAAAGTACCAGTAGTGAGACACCATCACAGCTCTTTTAGATGCTCTTAGGATACACCTCTATCCTGACTTGTATCATAAACTAAAGTATTAGTAGTGAGCCACCATCACAGCTCTTTTAGATGCTCTTAGGATACACCTTTATCCCGACTTGTATCATAAACTAAAGTACCAGTAGTGACCCACCATCACAGCTCTTTTAGATGCTCTTAGTATACACATCTATCCTGACTCGTATGAGCCACCATCACAGCTCTTTTAGATGCTCTTAGGATACACCTTTATCCCGACTTGTATCATAAACTAAAGTACCAGTAGTGACCCACCATCACAGCCCTTTTAGATGCTCTTAGGATACACATCTATCCTGACTCGTATGAGCCACCATCACCGCTCTTTTAGATGCTCTTAGGATTCACCTGTATCCTGTATTGTATCATAAACTAAAGTATCAGTAGTGAGCCACCATCACAGCTCTTTTAGATGTTCTTTGGATACACCTCTATCCTGACTTGTATCATAAACTAAAGTATCAGTAGTGAGACACCATCACAGCTCTTTTAGATGCTCTTAGGATACACCTCTATCCTGATTTGTATCATAAACTAAAGTATCAGTAGTGAGCCACCATCACAGCTCTTGTAGACGCTCTTAGGATACACCTCTACCCTGACTTGTATAATAAACTAAAGTATCAGTAGTGAGCCACCATCACAGCTCTTTTAGATGCTCTTAGGATACACCTCTATTCTGACTTGTATCATAAACTAAAGTATCAATAGTGAGCCACCATCACAGCTCTTTTAGATGTTCTTCGGATACACCTCTATCCTGATTTGTATCATAAACTAAAGTATCAGTAGTGAGCCACCATCAAAGCTCTTGTAGACGCTCTTAGGATACACCTCTACCCTGACTTGTATAATAAACTAAAGTATCAGTAGTGAGCCACCATCACAGCTCTTTTAGATGCTCTTAGGATACACCTCTATTCTGACTTGTATCATAAACTAAAGTATCAATAGTGAGCCACCATCACAGCTCTTTTAGATGTTCTTTGGATACACCTCTATCCTGACTTGTATCATAAACTAAAGTATCAGTAGTGAGCCACCATCACAGCTCTTTTAGATGCTCTTAGGATACACCTCTATCCCTACTTGTATCATAAGCTAAAGTACCAATAGTGAGCCACCATCACAGCTCTTTTAGATGCTCTTAGGATACACATCTATCCTGACTCACAGGAGCCACCATCACAGCTCTTTTAGATGCTCTTAGGATACACATCTATCCTGACTCACAGGAGCCACCATCACAGCTCTTGTAGATACTCTTAGGATACACCTCTATTCTGACTCGTATAAGCCACCACCACAGCTCTTGTAGATTCTCTTAGGATACACCTCTATTCTGACTCGTATGAGCCACCATCACAGCTCTTTTAGATGCTCTTAGGATACACCTCTCTCCTGACTTGTATCATAAACTAATGTACCAGTAGTGAGCCACCGTCACGGCTCTTTTAGATGTTCTTAGGATACACCTGTATCCTGACTTGTATCATAAACTAAAGTACCAGGAGTGAGCCACCATCACGGCTCTTATAGATGATCTTAGGATACACCTCTATCCTGACTTGTATCATAAACTAAATTACAAGTAGTCTGCCACCATCGCAGCTGTTTTAGATGCTCTTAGGTTACACCTCTATCCTGACTTGCATCATAAATTAAAGTACCAGTAGTGAGAAACCATCACAGCTCTTTTAGATGTTCTTTGGATACACCTCTATCCTGACTTGTATCATAAACTAAAGTATCAGTAGTGAGCCACCATCACAGCTCTTTTAGATGCTCTTAGGATACACATCTATCCTGACTCACAGGAGCCACCATCACAGCTCTTTTAGATGCTCTTAGGATACACCTCTATCCTGACTTTTATCATAAACTAAAGGATCAGTAGTGAGCCACCATCACAGCTCTTGTAGATACTCTTAGGATACACCTTTATTCTGACTCGTATGAGCCACCATCACAGAGCTTTTAGATGCTCTTAGGATATACCTCTTTCCTGACTTGTATCATAAACTAAAGTATCAGTAGAGAGCCACCATCACAGCTCTTGTAGATGCTCTTAGGATACACCTCTATTCTGACTCGTATGAGCCACCATCACAGCTCTTTTAGATGCTCTTAGGATATACCTCTATCCTGACTTGTATCATAAACTAATGTACCAGTAGTGAGCTACCGTCACGGCTCTTTTTGATGTTCTTAGGATACACCTCTATCCTGACTTGTATCATAAACTAAAGTACCAGGAGTGAGCCACCATCACGGCTCTTATAGATGCTCTTAGGATACACCTCTATCCTGACTTGTATCATAAACTAAATTACAAGTAGTCTGCCACCATCACAGCTGTTTTAGATGCTCTTAGGTTACACCTTTATCCTGACTTGCATCATAAATTAAAGTACCAGTAGTGACACACCATCACAGCTCTTTTAGATGCTCTTAGGATACACCTCTATCCTGACTTGTATCATAAACTAAAGTATTAGTAGTGAGCCACCATCACAGCTCTTTTAGATGCTCTTAGGATACACCTTTATCCCGACTTGTATCATAAACTAAAGTACCAGTAGTGACCCACCATCACAGCTCTTTTAGATGCTCTTAGTATACACATCTATCCTGACTCGTCTGAGCCACCATCACAGCTCTTTTAGATGCTCTTAGGATACACCTTTATCCCGACTTGTATCATAAACTAAAGTACCAGTAGTGACCCACCATCACAGCTCTTTTAGATGCTCTTAGGATACACATCTATCCTGACTCGTATGAGCCACCATCACCGCTCTTTTAGATGCTCTTAGGATTCACCTGTATCCTGATTTGTATCATAAACTAAAGTATCAGAAGTGAGCCACCATCACAGCTCTTTTAGATGTTCTTTGGATACACCTCTATCCTGACTTGTATCATAAACTAAAGTATCAGTAGTGAGACACCATCACAGCTCTTTTAGATGCTCTTAGGATACACCTCTATCCTGACTTGTATCATAAACTAAAGTATCAATAGTGAGCCACCATCACAGGTCTTTTAGATGTTCTTTGGATACACCTCTATCCTGATTTGTATCATAAACTAAAGTATCAGTAGTGAGCCACCATCACAGCTCTTGTAGACGCTCTTAGGATACACCTCTACCCTGACTTGTATAATAAACTAAAGTATCAATAGTGAGCCACCATCACAGCTCTTTTAGATGTTCATTGGATACACCTCTATCCTGACTTGTATCATAAACTAAAGTATCAGTAGTGAGCCACCATCACAGCTCTTTTAGATGCTCTTAGGATACACCTCTATTCCTACTTGTATCATAAGCTAAAGTACCAATAGTGAGCCACCATCACAGCTCTTTTAGATGCTCTTAGGATACACATCTATCCTGACTCACAGGAGCCACCATCACAGCTCTTTTAGATGCTCTTAGGATACACCTCTATCCTGACTTGCATCATAAATTAAAGTACCAGTAGTGAGAAACCATCACAGCTCTTTTAGATGTTCTTTGGATACACCTCTATCCTGACTTGTATCATAAACTAAAGGATCAGTAGTGAGCCACCATCACAGCTCTTGTAGATACTCTTAGGATACACCTCTATTCTGACTCGTATGAGCCACCACCACAGCTCTTGTAGATGCTCTTAGGATACACCTCTATTCTGACTCGTATGAGCCACCATCACAGCTCTTTTAGATGCTCTTAGGATACACCTCTCTCCTGACTTGTATCATAAACTAATGTGCCAGGAGTGAGCCACCATCACGGCTCTTACAGATGATCTTAGGATACACCTCTATCCTGACTTGCATCATAAATTAAAGTACCAGTAGTGAGACACAATCACAGCTCTTTTAGATGCTCTTAGGATACACCTCTATCCTGACTTGTATCATAAACTAAAGTATTAGTAGTGAGCCACCATCACAGCTCTTTTGGATGCTCTTAGGATACACCTTTATCCCGACTTGTATCATAAACTAAAGTACCAGTAGTGACCCACCATCACAGCTCTTTTAGATGCTCTTAGGATACACATCTATCCTGACTCGTATGAGCCACCATCACAGCTCTTTTAGATGCTCTTAGGATACACCTTTATCCCGACTTGTATCATAAACTAAAGTACCAGTAGTGACCCACCATCACAACTCTTTTAGATGCTCTTAGGATACACATCTATCCTGACTCGTATGAGCCACCATCACCGCTCTTTTAGATGCTCTTAGGATTCACCTCTATCCTGATTTGTATCATACACTAAAGTATCAGTAGTGAGCCACCATCACAGCTCTTGTAGACGCTCTTAGGATACACCTCTACCCTTACTTGTATCATAAACTAAAGTATCAATAGTGAGCCACCATCACAGTTTTTTAGATGTTATTTGGATACACCTCTATCCTGACTTGTATCATAAACTAAAGTATCAGTAGTGAGACGCCATCACTGCTCTTTTAGATGCTCTTAGGATACACCTCTATCCTGACTTGTATCATAAACTAAAGTATCAATAGTGAGCCACCATCACAGGTCTTTTAGATGTTCTTTGGATACACCTCTATCCTGACTTGTATGATAAACTACAGTATCAGTAGTGAGCCACCATCACAGCTCTTTTAGATGCTCTTAGGATACACCTCTATCCCTACTTGTATCATAAGCTAAAGTACCAATAGTGAGCCACCATCACAGCTCTTTTAGATGCTCTTAGGATACACATCTATCCTGACTCACAGGAGCCACCATCACAGCTCTTTTAGATGCTCTTAGGATACACCTCTATCCTGACTTTTATCATAAACTAAAGGATCAGTAGTGAGCCACCATCACAGCTTTTTTAGATGCTCTTTTGATACACCTCTATCCTGAATTGTTTTATAAACTAAAGTATCAGTAGAGAGCCACCATCACAGCTCTTGTAGATGCTCTTAGGATACACCTCTATTCTGACTTGTATGAGCCACCATCACAGCTCTTTTAGATGCTCTTAGGATACACCTCTATCCTGACTTGTATCATAAACTAATGTACCAGTAGTGAGCCACCGTCACGGCTCTTTTAGATGTTCTTAGGATACACCTCTATCCTGACTTGTATCATAAACTAAAGTTCCAGGAGTGAGCCACCATCACGGCTCTTATAGATGCTCTTAGGATACACCTCTATCCTGACTTGTATCATAAACTAAATTACAAGTAGTGTGCCACCATCACAGCTGTTTTAGATGCTCTTAGGATACACCTGTATCCCGACTTGTATCATAAACTAAAGTACCAGTAGTGACCCACCATCACAGCTCTTTTAGATGCTCTTAGGATACACATCTATCCTGACTCGTATGAGCCACCATCACAGCTCTTTTAGATGCTCTTAGGATACACCTCTATCCTGACTTGTATCATAAACTAAAGTATTAGTAGTGAGCCACCATCACAGCTCTTTTAGATGCTCTTAGGATACACCTTTATCCCGACTTGTATCATAAACTAAAGTACCAGTAGTGACCCACCATCACAGCTCTTTTAGATGCTCTTAGGATACACATCTATCCTGACTCGTATGAGCCACCATCACAGTTTTTTTAGATGTTCTTAGGATACACCTTTATCCCGACTTGTATCATAAACTAAAGTACCAGTAGCGACCCACCATCACAGCTCTTTTAGATGCTCTTAGGATACACATCTCTCCTGACTCGTATGAGCCCCCATCACCGCTCTTTTAGATGCTCTTAGGATTCACCTCTATCCTGATTTGTATCATAAACTAAAGTATCAGTAGTGAGCCACCATCACAGCTCTTGTAGACGCTCTTAGGATACACCTCTACCCTGACTTGTATCATTAACTAAAGTATCAGTAGTGAGCCACCATCACAGCTCTTTTAGATGCTCTTAAGATACACCTCTATCCTGTCTTGTATCATAAACTAAAGTATCAGTAGTGAGCCACCATCACAGCTCTTTTAGATGCTCTTAGGATACACATCTATCCTGACTCACAGGAGCCACCATCACAGCTCTTTTAGATGCTCTTAGGATACACCTCTATCCTGAATTGTATCATAAACTAAAGTATCAGTAGTGAGCCACCATCACAGCTCTTGTAGGTACTCTTAGGATACACCTCTATTCTGACTCGTATGAGCCACCATCACAGCGCTTTTAGATGCTCTTAGGATACACCTCTATCGTGACTTGTATCATAAACTAAAGTATCAGTAGTGAGCCACCACCACAGCTCTTTTAGATGCTCTTAGGATACACCTTTATCCCGACTTGTATCATAAACTAAAGTACCAGTAGTGAGCCACCATCACAGCTCTTTTAGATGCTCTTAGGATACACCTCTATCCTGACTTTTATCATACACTAAAGGATCAGTGGTGAGCCACCATCACAGCTCTTTTTGATGCTCCTAGGATGCACTTCTATCCTGACTTGTAATATTAACTAAAGTACCAGTAGTGAGCCACCATCATAGCTCTTTTAGATGCTCTTAGGATACACCTCTATCCTGACTTGAATCATAAACTAGAGTATCAACAGTGAGCCACCATCACAGCTCTTTTAGATGTTCTTTGGATACACCTCTATCCTGACTTGTATCATAAACTAGAGTATCAACAGTGAGCCACCATCACAGCTCTTTTAGATGCTCTTTGGATACACCTCTATCCTGAATTGTATCATGAACTAAAGTATCAGTAGTGAGCCTCCATCACAGCTCTTGTAGATGCTCTTAGGATACACCTCTATCCTGACTTGTATCATAAACTAAAGTATCAGTAGTGAGCCTCCATCACAGCAGTTTTAGATGCTCTTAGCATACACCTCTATCCTGACTTTTATCAAAAACTAATTAACCGGTAGTGAGCCACCATCACAGCTCTTTTAGATGCTCTTAGGATACACCTCTATCCTGACTCGTATGAGCCACCATCACAGCTCTTTTAGATGCCCTTAGCATACACCTTTATCCTGACCTGCATCATAAACTAAAGTATCAGTAGTGAGTCACCATCACAGCTCTTTTTGATGCTCTTAGGATACACCTCTGTCCTGACTTGCATTATAAAGTAAAGTGTCAGTAGTGAGCCATCATAAACTAAATTACCAGTAGTGAGCCACCATCACAGCTCTTTTAGATGCTCTTAGGATACACCTCTATCATGACTTGTATCATAAACGAATGTACCAGTAGTGAGCCACCATCACGGCTCTTTTAAATGCTTTTAGAATACATCTCTATCCTGACTTGTATCATAAACGAAAGTACCAGGCTTGAGCCACCATCACAGCTCTTTTAGATGCTCTTAGGATACACCTCTATCCTGATTTGTATCATAAACTAAAGTACCAGTAGTGAGCCACCATCACAGCTCTTTTAGATGCTGCTAGGATACACCTCTATCCTGACTTTTATAATATACTAAAGTACCAGTAGTGAGCCACCTTCACGGCTCTTTTAGATGCTCTTAGGATACACCTCTAACCTGACTTGTATCGTAAGCTAAAGTACCAGTAGTGAGCCACCATCACGGCTCTTTTACATGCTATTAGGATACACCTCTATCCTGATTTGTATCATAAACAAAAGTACAAGTAGTAAGCCACCATCACCGCGCTTTTAGATGCTCTTAGGATACACCTCTATCGTGACTTGTATCATAAACTAAAGTATCAGTAGAGAGCCACCATCACAGCTCTTTTAGATGCTCTTAGGATACACCTTTATCCCGATTTGTATCATAAACTAAAGTACCAGTAGTGAGCCACCATCACAGCTCTTTTAGATGCTCTTAGGATACACCTCTATCCTGACTTGTATCATAAACTAATTAACCAGTAGTGAGCCACCATCACAGCTCTTTTAGACGCTATTAGGATACACTGCTATCCTGACTTGTATCATAAAATAAAGCATCAGTAGTGAGCCACCATCACAGCTCTTTTAGATGCTCTTAGGATACACCTCTATCCTGACTTGTATCATAAACTAAAGTACCAGTAGTGAGCCACCATCACAGCTCTTTTAGATGCTCTTAGGATACACCTCTATTCTGACTCCTATGAGCCACCATCAAAGCTCTTTTAGATGCTCTTAGGATACACCTCTATCCTGACTTGTATCATAAACTAAAGTACCAATAGTGAGCCACCATCACAGCTCTTTTAGATGCTCTTAGGATACACCTCGATCCTGACTTGTATCATAAACTAAAGTATCAGTAGTGAGCCACCTACACAGCTCTTTTAGATGCTCTTAGGATACACCTTTATCCCGACTTGTATCATAAACTAAAGTACCAGTAGTGAGCCACCTTCACAGCTCTTTTAGATGCTCTTTTCAGCTGAGTTTCCGCCCCTCCTTTCCAGCAGCCAGATCGCTAAGAACCTGGTTGTTTGGTTCGATGGGAATCTTTCCTTCTCCAGTCAGGTGAATCGACTGGCGGGTTGCTGTTTTGGGCTCCTTAGAGCCCTGAGAAGATTTTTTCCACTTCTTCCTCAGACGGCCCGCGAGTCGGTGGTGCTTGCGCTTATTTTGTCTCGCCTGGACTACGCTAACGCGCTCTATGTGGGGATTCCAGCCTATTCCCTTAATAGACTTCAGGTGATTCAGAATGCGGCTGCCCGCCTCCTGGGGGGATCCGGCCCAGGGAGAGTGTACAGGAGTACCTGCGCTCCCTGCACTGGCTTCCGGTCAAGGCGCGGGTGTTGTTTAAATCCCTCACCATAGCCCATCATGCACTCCACGGCCTAGGCCTGGGCTACTTGCAGAAACGATTCTCTTTTTATGATCCGGGGAGGCCTCTGCGCTCCTCATCCCTTAAACTGGCAAAAATCCCTGGGTTCCAGCGACATCGTTTGGGGGGTGCGTCCCTGACTGTTTTGGCGGCTCGTGCCTGTAATGCACTTCCCTTTGCTCTTCGATGTGTGGAAGATATTGCTGTTTTTAAAAAATTGTTAAAAACGTATCTCTTAATTTAAACTTCAAGTTTTGCCTTGTTTCCCTTTGCCCGCGCCGGAACACTCCTAGGAGTAGCCGTGCGCGCTATAAATTTAAATAACATAACATAACATAACATCTATCCTGACTCGTATGAGCCACCATCACAGCTCTTTTAGATGCTCTTAGGATACACCTCTATCCTGACTTGTATCATAAACTATTTAACCAGTAGTGAGCCACAATCACAGCTCTTTTAGATGCTCTTAGGATACACCTCTATCATGCCTTGTATCATAAACTAATGTACCAGTAGTGAGCCACCATCACAGCTCTTTTAGATGGTTTTAGGATACACTGCTATCCTGACTTGTATTATAAACTAAAGTACCAGGAGTGAGCCACCTTCATGGCTCTTATAGACGCTCTTAGGATACACCTCTATCCTGACTTGTATCATAAACTAAAGTACAAATAGTGAGCCACCATCACGGCTCTTTTAGATGCTCTTAGGATACACCTCCGTCCTGACTTGTATCATAAACTAAAGTATCAGTAGTGAGCCACCATCACAGCTCTTTTAGATGCTCTTAGGATACACCTCTATCCCTACTTGTATCATAAGCTAAAGTACCAATAGTGAGCCACCATCACAGCTCTTTTAGATCCTCTTAGGATACACATCTATCCTGACTCGCAGGAGCCACCATCACAGCTCTTTTAGATGCTCTTAGGATACACCTCTATCCTGACTTTTATCATAAACTAAAGGATCAGTAGTGAGCCACCATCACAGCTCTTTTTGATGCTCCTAGGATGCACTTCTATCCTGACTTGTAATATTAACTAAAGTACCAGTAGTGAGCCACCATCACAGCTCTTTTAAATGCTCTTAGGATACACCTCTATCCTGACTTGTATCATAAAATAAAGTATCAATAGTGAGCCACCATCACAGCTCTTTTAGATGTTCTTTGGAAACACCTCTATCCTGACTTGTATCATAAACTAAAGTATCAACAGTGAGCCACCATGACAGCTCTTTTAGATGCTCTTTGGATACACCTCTATCCTGAATTGTATCATAAACTAAAGTATCAGTAGTGAGCCACCATCACAGCTCTTGTAGATGCTTTTAGGATACACCTCTATTCTGAATCGTATGAGCCACCATCAAAGCTCTTTTAGATGCTCTTAGGATACACCTCTATCCTGACTTGTATCATAAACTAAAGTATCAGTAGTGAGCCACCATCACAGCAGTTTTAGATGCTCTTAGCATATACCTGTATCCTGACTTTTATCAAAAACTAATTAACCAGTAGTGAGCCACCATCACAGCTCTTTTAGATGCTCTTAGGATACACCTCTATCCTGACTCGTATGAGCCACCATCACAGCTCTTTTAGATGCTCTTAGGATACACCTCTATCCTGACCTGCATCATAAACTAAAGTATCAGTAGTGAGCCACCATCACAGCTCTTTTTGATGCTCTTAGGATACACCTCTGTCCTGACTTGCATCATAAAGTAAAGTGTCAATAGGGAGCCATCATAAACTAAATTACCAGGAGTGAGCCACCATCACAGCTCTTTTAGATGCTCTTAGGATACACCTCTATCATGACTTGTATCATAAACGAATGTACCAGTAGTGAGCCACCATCACGGCTCTTTTAAATGCTTTTAGAGTACATCTCTATCCTGACTTGTATCATAAACGAAAGTACCAGGCGTGAGCCACCATCACAGCTCTTTTAGATGCTCTTAGGATACACCTCTATCCTGATTTGTATCATAAACTAAAGTACCAGTAGTGAGCCACCATCACAGCTCTTTTAGATGCTCTTAGGATGCACCTCGATCCCGACTTGTATCATAAACTAAAGTACCAGTAGTGAGCCACCATCACAGCTCTTTTAGATGCTCTTAGGATACACCTCTATCCTGACTTTTATAATAATCTAAAGTACCAGTAGTGAGCCACCATCACGGCTCTTTTAGATGCTCTTAGGATACACCTCTAACCTGACTTGTATCATAAACTAAAGTACCAGTAGTAAGCCACCATCACCGCTCTTTTAGATGCTCTTAGGATACACCTCGATCCCGACTTGTATCATAAACTAAAGTACCAGTAGTGAGCCACCATCACAGCTCTTTTAGATGCTCTTAGGATACACCTCAATCCTGACTTTTATAATAATCTAAAGTACCAGTAGTGAGCCACCATCACGGCTCTTTTAGATGCTCTTAGGATACACCTCTAACCTGACTTGTATCATAAACTAAAGTACCAGTAGTAAGCCACCATCACCGCTCTTTTAGATGCTCTTCGGATACACCTCTATCGTGACTTGTATCATAAACTAAAGTATCAGTAGAGAGCCTCCATCACAGCTCTTTTAGATGCTCCTAGCATACACCTTTATCCCGACTTGTATCATAAACTAAAGTACCAGTAGTGAGCCACCATCACAGCTCTTTTAGATGCTCTTAGGATACACCTCTATCCTGACTTTTATCATAACCTAAATTACCAGTAGTGAGCCAACATTGCAGCTATTTTAGATGCTCTTAGGATACACCTCTATCCTGACTTGTATCATAAACTAATTAACCAGTAGTGAGCCACCATCACACCTCTTTTAGATGCTCTTACGATACACCTCTATCCTGACTTGTATCATAAACTAATAAACCAGTATGAACCACCATCACAGCTCTTTTAGATGCTATTAGGATACACTGCTATCCTGACTTTTATCATAAAATAAAGCATCAGTAGTGAGCCACCATCACAGCTCTTTTAGATGCTCTTAGGATACACCTCTATCCTGACTCATATGAGCCACAATCACAGCTCTTTTGATTTGATTTGATTTGATTATGGGTTTGTAAAGCGCGTAGCTACCCAAGGGCGTCCCAGCGCTGTCGTGTCAGCTTGAAATGCTCCTGGGGGGGAATTATTGGGGGAAGAGCCAGGTCTTCAGTAGCCTGCGGAATGGCAGCAGGTTGGTTTCTTTACGGATGCTGAGGGGGAGGCTATTCCAGAGCTTTGGAGCGTTGTATGCGAAGCGGAGCCCACCCGTACGCGCTCTTTTTATTCTAGGGATGCTGGCAAGGAAAAGGGAATCTGACCTAAGCTGTCTGGTGGATTTGTGGGGTTTGATGAGTGGTTTTAGTATGGAGGGGCCTTTGCCCTGGAGGATTTTGTGGGAGATGCACACGGTTTTAAAGGCGAAGCGCTCCTGAATAGGGAGCCAGTGGAGAGCTTTGAGGGAGGGTTTAGCAGAGCATCTGGATTTCGTCCCCGTAATCCAATCTAGAGATGATGAGGCCCTGGATAAGAATTTTTCTAGACTGGGGAGGGATAAGAGGGAGGATCTTCCGGGCAGTTCGCAAGAGACCAAAGCATGTGCCAGCTGTCTTTCTCCCTTGGGCTCTGAAGCTAAGGTCCTGGTCAAGCCAGATGCCTAGGCTCTTGATTTCATTTTTTGGTATAGGGGGGGAGCCCCTGCTGGGTGGCCAGGCGAGAGACTTGGGGAGTTTGTGCGGGTAACCTAGGAGCATAATCTCTGACTTCTCGCCATTAAGTTTGAGGCGGGAGTCGCCCATCCATTTAGGTATGCTCTGCAGGCAGGAGACCAGATTCTCCATGGACTGGTCGGACTGATTGATGGAGACGACTAGTAGGGTGTCGTCGGCGTACATGACCACCTTTATGCCGAATAGTGAGACTATGTCGTCTAAAGGGGCCATGTAAACGTTAAAAAGCGTGGGGCTCAGGGACGATTCCTGGGGAACCCCACACTGAAGGGGAAGGGCTTTGGAATGACCGTGACTATCGGCCACTTGGAAGGTCCTATGCACTAAGAACGATTTCAACCAGGCCAGGGCGGTCCCAGTGACTCCAGTTTTGTGAAGATGGTGGAGGAGGATGGCATGGTCCACCGTGTCAAAGGTGGCGCTCAGGTCCAGGAGGATCACTGCCACTGATCCCCCTGCGTCCAAGATGGATCTAGTCTCCTCTGTCACGGTGAGGAGGGCGGTGTCGGTCCCCTGTCCTGGTTTGAACCCTGTCTGGGAGTGGAGAAGGAGGTTGTGGGTCTCTAAAAAGGTGGATAGCTGTTCATTCACGATTTTTTCTGCCGCTTTGCTGATGCCTGGGAGGAGGGAAATAGGTCTAAAGTTGGAAGGGTCCGTGGGGTCGAGGTGGGGTTTCTTGAGGAGGGCGCGTACTATCGCACTTTTCCAGTTGGTGGGAACTATCCCTTGGGAGAGGGAGGCATTAATCAGCCTGGTTAGGAGGGGGGATATTGTAGGGGCGACTAATTTCAGTTTGCTCATGGGTGCTGGATCGGCCGGGGAGCCGCTCTTAACTTGGTTGAGGGTGGCCACCATCGTCTCAGTGGATATGAGGGAGAAGGCGTCCAGGAAGGGGGCGTCTCGGTCGGTGGGCCGAGCTGGTGGGTCTGGCGGGGGGTGGAGATGGGGGAAGGTCTTTAGGATTTTGAGGATTCAGAGGAAAAAAACTCGGCAAGTTGGGTGCATCTAGCGCCGGTAGGGTCGGCGACGGTCTGAGGTTCGGGGACTTTCATAAGTGACCGTACAATGCGGTAGGTCTCCTTGGAAGAGTTAGCTGCATCTAGAATTTTTCCTTCAAAATAGGCAGCTTGCGTATCTTTTATACAGGTTTTATACTGTTTCATGGATGATTTATATTTTTCTCTGCTGTTTGAGGCCCAGTCTTTCCTCCAGAGGCGTTCTAGTTTTTTGCATTTTTCTCGCAATTCGCGCAATTCTGGGGTGAACCAAGGTGATTTGAATGATCCCCTCTTACTGGGGAGGTGTTTATAGGAGAGGACCGAGTCTAGGGATGTTTCTATCCAAGTTCGGATTTGGATGTCTGCTAGCAGGGGTCCGGATCCAGAGTGGGAGTGGAGGCTGTCAGCTGGCTGGTCCATGCACCCGTGTCAAGTTTGTGCCACGGGCGGGAAGGTGCCTGGGGCGGAGGGCTGTGAGTGGCTTCGGTGGTGATCGGGTGATCTAGAAGAATCAAGTGGTGATCTGACCAGGGGATAGGGAAGGGTATTGATGTGGTGAGTTCCGGAATATTTGAGAAGATTGGGTCCAAGAGATGGCCCTTGATGTGGGTGGGGTGGAGATTTTTCAAGGAGAGGCTGAGTGCGGCTAGATCTTCTTTGAGGTCTACAGCTATTTTGTTCCCTGGGTCGTCGAAATGAATATTGAGATCTCCTAACACTGTGAAGTTGGAGGAGAGACAGGCTAGTGAGGTAGCTGTATCCACTAGTGAGTTAGGAAACTGTCCAAGTGGGCCCGGGGGTCGATAGACCAACAGTCCCGACAGAGTTTTCTCCGGGGAGAGGTGTATGGTGAAGTGGATGTTTTTACAGTCGAGGATTGGGCTGTCCTTGAGCTGGCAGGAGAGGTGGGCTTTGGTGATAATTGCTATGCCACCTCCTGGCCCTAATGATCTGTCAAGGTGTTTAATTAGGTAACCCGGGGGTAGAGCTTGGACTATGTCTGGGTCTGAGGCTGAGTTGATCCAGGTTTCCGTAAGGAACAGCACCTCGATATCATTGTCCAATATGAGAAGGTTGATCTCGGTACTGTGTTTGGGGAGGGATCTGCAGTTAAGCAGGGCCATTTTGATTGTGCGGGTTTTGGGGGGGGAGTGAGGGGTGAGTCTGTATGAGCAATGGCTGCATTTATTTTGACGCTCCTCGAGTGAGATTGTATGGAGACAGAGCTCAGGGGTACTATTCCTGAGTTGCAGAAGTGTGCCTGCAGAGTAACTGAAGGGTGTCGAGCTGGGGGGTGCAGGGGGACTGGGCACATGGCCCGTCCTGGCACGGACGGGCGCAGACGGGCTTACCTTAGGCGCACCTTCGGCGCGCTGGCGGCGCGCCCGCAGCGCGTGTCCGCTGCGCGTCCGGGAGAGGCACATTGTTTTAAAGGGGGAGGGAGGGGCGTGGCCTCAGGGCAGTGGGCGTGGCCTGGCTTCCCGTGTAATGGCGGCAAATTTGTTCTCTGACCCGCAACAGCATTTGGATCGGCTGCGCGGGGAGAACTGAGCAAGTTGAGGAGGGGGAGTGCCCAGGGGAAGGTGATACACACAGGTAAAAACAATTCAATCAGATTTCAATTTTTTTTAAAACTTTTAGATGCTCTTAGGATACACCTCTATCCTGACTCGTATGAGCCACCATCAAAGCTCTTTTAGATGCTCTTAGGATACACCTCTATCATGACTTCTATCATAAACTAAAGTATCAGTAGTGAGCCTCCATCACAGCTCTTATTGATGCTCCTAGGATACACTTCTATCCTGACTTGTAATATAAACTAAAGTATCAGTAGTGAGCCACCATCACAGCTCTTTTAGATGCTCTTAGGATACACCTCTATCCTGACGTGTATCATAAACTAATTAACCAGAAGTGAGCCACAATCACAGCTCTTTTAGATGCTCTTAGGATACACCTCTATCCTGACGTGTATCATAAACTAATTAACCAGAAGTGAGCCACCATCACAACTCTTTTAGATGCTCTTAGGATACACCTCTATCCTGACTCGTATGAGCCACCATCAAAGCTCTTTTAGATGCTCTTAGGATACACCTCTATCCTGACTTCTATCATAAACTAAAGTATCAGTAGTGAGCCTCCATCACAGCTCTTTTTGATGCTCCTAGGATACACTTCTATCCTGACTTGTAATATAAACTAAAGTATCAGTAGTGAGCCACCATCACAGCTCTTTTAGATGCTCTTAGGATACACCTCTATACTGACGTGTATCATAAACTAATTAACCAGAAGTGAGCCACAATCACAGCTCTTTTAGATGCTCTTAGGATACACCTCTATCCTGACTTGTATCATAAACTAAAGTAATAGTAGTGAGCCACCATCACAGCTCTTTTAGGTGCTCTTAGGATACACCTCTATCCTGACTTGCATCATTAATTAAAGTGTCAGTAGTGAGCCATCATAAACTAAATTACCAGTAGTGAGCCACCATCACAGCACTTTTAGATGCTCTTAGGATACACCTCTATCATGACTTGTATCATAAACGAATATACCAGTAGTGAGCCACCATCACAGCTCTTTTAGATGCTTTTAGGATACACTGCTATCCTGACTTGTATCATAAACTAAAGTACCAGGAGTGAGCCACCATCATGGCTGTTATTGATGCTCTTAGGATACACCTCTATCCTGACTTCTATCATAAACTAAAGTACAAATAGTGAGCCACCATCACGGCTCTTTTAGATGCTCTTAGGATACACCTCTATAATAACTTGTATCATAAACTAAAGTACAAGTTGGAGCCACCATCACGGCTCTTTTAGATGCTCTTAGGATAAACCTCTATCCTGACTTGTATCATAAACTAAATTACCAGTAGTGAGACACCATCACAGCTCTTTTAGATGCTCTTAGGATACACCTCTACCCTGACTTGTATCATAAACTAAGGTATCAGTAGTGAGCCACCATCACAGCTCTTTTAAATGCTCTTAGGATACACCTCTATCCTGACTCGTATGAGCCACCATCACAGCCCTTTTAGATGCTCTTAGGATTCACCTCTGTCCTGACTTGGGACATAAACTAAAGTACCAGTAGTGAGCCACCATCACTTCTATTTTAGATGCTCTTAGGATTCACCTCTATCCTGATTTGTATCATAAACTAAAGTATCAGTAGTGAGCCACCATCACAGCTCTTTTAGATGCTCTTAGGATACACCTCTATCCTGACTCAGATGAGCCACCATCACAGCTCTTTTAGATGCTCTTAGGATACACCTCTATCCTGACTTGTAACATAAACTAAAGTATCAGCAGTGAGCCACCATCACAGCCCTTTTAGATGCTCTTAGGATTCACCTCTATCCTGATTTGTATCATAAACTAAAGTATCAGTAGTGAGCCACCATCACAGCTCTTTTAGATGCTCTTAGCATACACCTCTATCCTGACTTGTATCATAAAGTAAAGTATCAGTGGTGAGCCACAATCAAACCTTTTGTAGATGATCTTAGGATAAACCTTTACCCTGACTTGTATCATAAACTAAAGTATCAGTAGTGAGCCACCATCACAGATCTTGTAGATGCTCTTAGGATACACCTCTCTCCTGAATTGTATCTTAAACTAAATTACCAGTAGTGAGCCACCATCACAGTTCTTTTAGATGCTCTTAGGATACACCTCTATCCTGACTTGTATTATAAATAAAAGTATCAGTAGTGAGCCACCATCACAGCTCTTTTAGATGCTCTTCGGATACACTGCTATCCTGACTTGTATCATAAACTAAAGTATCAGTAGTGAACCATCATCACAGTTCTTTTAGATGCTCTTCGGATACACCTCTGTCCGGACTTGCATCATTAACTAAAGTATCAGTACTGAGCCACCATCACATCTCTTTTAGATGCTCTTAGGATTCACCTCTATCCTGACTCGTATGAGCCACCATCACGGCTCTTTTAAATGCTCTAAGGAAACTCCTCTATCCTGACTGGTATCATAAACTAAAGTACCAGTAGTGAGCCAGCATCACAGCTCTTTTAGATGCTCAAAGGATGCACCTCTGGCCTGAGTTGCATCATTAACTAAAGTACCAGTAGTGAGCCACCATCACAGGTCTTATAGGTGCTCTTAGGATACACTACTATCCTGACTTGTATCATAAACTAAAGTGTCAGTAGTGAGCCAACATCACAGCTCTTTTAGATGCTCTTAGGATGCACCTCTATCCTGACTCGTATGAGCCACCATCACAGCTCTTTTACATGCTCTTCGGATACACCTCTATCCTGACTTGTATCATAAACTAAAGTACAAGTAGTGAGCCACCATCACAGTTCTTTTAGATGCTCTTCGGATACACCTCTGTCCATACTTGCATCATGAACTAAAGTATCAGTAGTGAGCCACCATCACATCTCTTTTAGATGCTCTTAGGATTCACCTCTATCCTGACTCGTATGAGCCACCATCACAGCTCTTTTACATGCTCTTAGGATACACCTCTATCCTGACTTGTATCATAAACTAAAGTACAAGTAGTGAGCCACCATCACAGTTCTTTTAGCTGCTCTTAGAATACACCTCTATCCTGACTTGTATTATAAATTAAAGTATCAGTAGTGAGCCACCATCACAGCTCTTTTAGATGCTCTTCGGATACACCTCTGTCCATACTTGCATCATGAACTAAAGTATCAGTAGTGAGCCACCATCACATCTCTTTTAGATGCTCTTAGGATTCACCTCTATCCTGACTCGTATGAGCCACCATCACAGCTCTTTTAAATGCTCTAAGGAAACTCCTCTATCCTGACTGGTATCATAAACTAAAGTACCAGTAGTGAGCCACCATCACAGCTCTTGTAGATGCTCTTAGGATACACCTCTCGTGTGACTTGTATCATAAAGTAAATTACCAGTAGTGAGCCACCATCACAGCCCTTTTAGCTGCTCTTAGGATACACCTCTATCCTGACTTGTATTATAAATTAAAGTATCAGTAGTGAGCCACCATCACAGCTCTTTTAGATGCTCTTCGGATTCACCTCTATCCTGACTCGTATGAGCCACCATCACAGCTCTTTTAAATGCTCTAAGGAAACTCCTCTATCCTGACTGGTATCATAAACTAAAGTACCAGTAGTGAGCCACCATCACAGCTCTTGTAGATGCTCTTAGGATACACCTCTCTTGTGACTTGTATCATAAAGTAAATTACCAGTAGTGAGCCACCATCACAGCTCTTTTAACTGCTCTTAGGATAAACCTCTCTCCTGACCTGTATCATAAACTAAAGGATCAGTAGTGAGCCATCATAACAGCTCTTTTAGATGCTCTTAGGTTACACCTCTATCCTGACTTGTAACATAAACTAAAGTATCAGCAGTGAGCCACCATCTCAGCCCTTTTAGATGCTCTTAGGATTCACCTCTGTCCTGACTTGTATCATAAACTAAAGTATCAGTAGTGAACCGCCATCACAGCTCTTGTAAATGCTCTTAGGATTTAACTCTACCCTGACTTGTATCATAAACTAAAGCATCAGTAGTGAGCCACCATCACAGCTCTTTTAGATGCTCTTAGGATACACCTCTATCCTGACTCGTATGAGCCACCATCACAGCTCTTTTAAATGCTCTAAGGAAACTCCTCTATCCTGACTTGTATCATAAACTAAAGTACCAGTAGTGAGCCAGCATCACAGCTCTTTTAGATGCTCTTAGGATACACCTCTAGCCTGACTTGTATCATAAACTAAAGTACCAGTAGTAAGCCACCATCACAGGTCTTATAGGTGCTCTTAGGATACACCCCTATCCTGACTTGCATCAAACACTAAAGTACCAGTAGTGAGCCACCATCACAGATCTTTTAGATGCTCTTAGGATACACTGCTATCCTGACTTGTATCATAAACTAAAGTATTAGTAGTGAGCCACCATCACAGCTCTTTTAGATACTCTTAGGATGCACCTCTATCCTTACTCGTATGAGCTACCATCACAGCTCTTTTAGATGCTCCTAGGATACACCTCTATCCTGACTTGTATCATAAACTAAAGTATCAGTAGTGACCCACCATCACAGATCTTTTAGATGCTCTTAGCATACACCTCTATCCTGACTTGTATCATAACCTAAATTACCAGTAGTGTGCCAAAGTCACAGCTCTTTTAGATGCTCTTAGGATACACCTCTATCCTGACTTCTATCATAATGTAAAGTATAAGTAGTGAGCCACCATCACAGTTTTTGCAGATGATCTTAGTATACATCTCTAGCCTGACTTGTATCATAAGCTAAAGTATCAGTACTGAGCCACCATCACAGCTCTTGTAGATGCTCTTAGGGTACACCTCTATCCTGACTTGTATGAGCCACCATCACAGCTCTTAGAGATGCTCTTAGGATTCACCTCTATCCTGACTCGTATTATAAACAAAAGTACCAGTAGTGAGCTACCATCACAGCTCTCTTAGATGCTCTTAGGATACACCTCTATCCTGACTTGTATCATAAACTAAAATATCAGTAGTGAGCCACCATCACAGCTCTTGTAGATGCTCTTAGGATACACCTCTATTCTGACTCGTATGAGCCACCATCACAGCTCTTGTAGATGCGCTTAGGATACACCTCTATTCTGACTTGCATCAAACACTAAAGTACCAGTAGTGAGCCAAAATCACAGATCTTTTAGATGCTCTTAGGATACACTACTATCCTGACTTGTATCATAAACTAAAGTATTAGTAGTGAGCCACCATCACAGCTCTTTTAGATACTCTTAGAATGCACCTCTATCCTTACTCGTATGAGCCACCATCACAGCTCTTTTAGATGCTCCTAGGATACACCTCTATCCTGACTTGTATCATAAACTAAAAAATCAGTAGTGACCCACCATCACAGTTTTTTTAGATGCTCTTAGCATACACCTCTATCCTGACTTGTGTTATAAACTAAAGTACCAGTAGAAGCCGCCATCACAGCTCTTTTAGATGCTCTTAGGATACACCTCTAACCTGACTTGTATCATAAACTAAAGTATCAGTAGTGAGCCATAATCACAGCTCTTTTAGATGCTCTTAGGATGCACCTCTATCCTGACTTGTATGAGCCACCATCACAGCTCTTTTAGATGTTCCTAGGATACACCTCTATCCAGACTTGTATCATAAACTAAAGTATCAGTAGTGAGCCACCATCACAGCTCTTGTAGATGCTCTTAGGATACACCTCTATTCTGACTCGTATGAGCCACCATCACAGCTCTTGTAGATGTGCTTAGGATACATCTCTATCCTGACTTGCATCAAACACTAAAGTACCAGTAGTGAGCCAAAATCACAGATCTTTTAGATGCTCTTAGGATACACTACTATCCTGACTTGTATCATAAACTAAAGTATTAGTAGTGAGCCACCATCACAGCTCTTTTAGATTCTCTAAGAATGCACCTCTATCCTTACTCGTATGAGCCACCATCACAGCTCTTTTAGATGCTCCTAGGATACACCTCTATCCTGACTTGTATCATAAACTAAAAAATCAGTAGTGACCCACCATCACAGCTCTTTTAGATGCTCTTAGGATACACCTCTAACCTGACTTGTATCATAAACTAAAGTATCAGTAGTGAGCCATAATCACAGCTCTTTTAGATGCTCTTAGGATGCACCTCTATCCTGACTTGTATGAGCCACCATCACAGCTCTTTTAGATGTTCCTAGGATACACCTCTATCCAGACTTGTATCATAAACTAAAGTACCAGTAGTGTGCCACCTTCACAGCTCTTTTAGATGACTTAGGATACACCTCTATACTGACTCGTATGAGAAACCATCACAGCTCTTTTGGATACTCTTAGGATACACTACTATCCTGACTTGCATCATAAACTAAAGTACCAGTAGTGAGCCACCATCACAGGTCTTATAGATGATCTTATGATACACCCCTATCCTGATTTGCATCATAAACTAAAGTACCAGTAGTCATCCACCATCACAGCTCTTTTAGATGCTCTTAGGATGCACCTCTATCCTGACTCGTATGAGCCACGATCACAGCTCTTTTAGATGCTCCTAGGATACACCTCTATCCAGACTTGTATCATAAACTAAAGTATCAGTAGTGACCCACCATCACAGCTCTTTTAGATGCTCTTACGATTCACCTATAGCCTGACTTGTATCATAAACTAAAGTATCAGTACTGAGCCACCATCACAGCTCTTGTAGATGCTCTTAGGATACACCTCTCTTGTGACTTGTATCATAAAGTAAATTACCAGTAGTGAGCCACCATCACATCTCTTTTAGCTGCTCTTAGGATACACCTCTATCCTGACTTGTATTATAAATTAAAGTATCAGTAGTGAGCCACCATCACAGCTCTTTTAGATGCTCTTCGGATTCACCTCTATCCTGACTCGTATGAGCCACCATCATAGCTCTTTTAAATGCTCCTAGGATACACCTCTATCCAGATTTGTATCATAAACTAAAGAACCAATAGTGAGACACCATCACAGCTCTTTTAGATACTCTTAGAATATACTGCTATCCTGACCTGTATCATAAACTAAAGTAGCAGTAGTGAGCCACCATCACAGCTCTTTTAGATGCTCTTAGCATACACCTCTATCCTGACTTGTATCATAAAGTAAAGTATCAGTGGTGAGCCACAATCAAACCTTTTGTAGATGATCTTAGGATAAACCTCTACCCTGACTTGTATCATAAACTAAAGTATCAGTAGTGAGCCACCATCACAGATCTTGTAGATGCTCTTAGGATACACCTCTCTCCTGACTTGTATCATAAACTAAATTACCAGTAGTGAGCCACCATCACAGTTCTTTTAGATGCTCTTAAGATACACCTCTATCCTGACTTGTATTATAAATAAAAGTCTCAGTAGTGAGCCACCATCACAGCTCTTTTAGATGCTCTTCGGATACACTGCTATCCTCACTTGTATCATAAACTAAAGTATCAGTAGTGAACCATCATCACAGTTCTTTTAGATGCTCTTCGGATACACCTCTGTCCGGACTTGCATCATTAACTAAAGTATCAGTACTGAGCCACCATCACATCTCTTTTAGATGCTCTTAGGATTCACCTCTATCCTGACTCGTATGAGCCACCATCACGGCTCTTTTAAATGCTCTAAGGAAACTCCTCTATCCTGACTGGTATCATAAACTAAAGTACCAGTAGTGAGCCAGCATCACAGCTCTTTTAGATGCTCATAGGATGCACCTCTGGCCTGAGTTGTATCATTAACTAAAGTACCAGTAGTGAGCCACCATCACAGGTCTTATAGGAGCTCTTAGGATACACTACTATCCTGACTTGTATCATAAACTAAAGTGTCAGTAGTGAGCCAACATCACAGCTCTTTTAGATGCTCTTAGGATGCACCTCTATCCTGAATCGTATGAGCCACCATCACAGCTCTTTTACATGCTCTTAGGATACACCTCTATCCTGACTTGTATCATAAACTAAAGTACAAGTAGTGAGCCACCATCACAGTTCTTTTAGCTGCTCTTAGGATACACCTCTATCCTGACTTGTATTATAAATTAAAGTATCAGTAGTGAGCCACCATCACAGCTCTTTTAGATGCTCTTCGGATACACCTCTGTCCATACTTGCATCATGAACTAAAGTATCAGTAGTGAGCCACCATCACATCTCTTTTAGATGCTCTTAGGATTCACCTCTATCCTGACTCGTATGAGCCACCATCACAGCTCTTTTAAATGCTCTAAGGAAACTCCTCTATCCTGACTGGTATCATAAACTAAAGTACCAGTAGTGAGCCACCATCACAGCTCTTGTAGATGCTCTTAGGATACACCTCTCTTGTGACTTGTATCATAAAGTAAATTACCAGTAGTGAGCCACCATCACAGCTCTTTTAGCTGCTCTTAGGATACACCTCTATCCTGACTTGTATTATAAATTAAAGTATCAGTAGTGAGCCACCATCACAGCTCTTTTAGATGCTCTTCGGATTCACTTCTATCCTGACTCGTATGAGCCACCATCACAGCTCTTTTAAATGCTCCTAGGATACACCTCTATCCAGATTTGTATCATGAACTAAAGAACCAATGGTGAGACACCATCACAGCTCATTTAGATGCTCTTAGAATATACTGCTATCCTGACCTGTATCATAAACTAAAGTATCAGTGGTGAGCCACAATCAAACCTTTTGTAGATGATCTTAGGATAAACCTCTACCCTGACTTGTATCATAAACTAAAGTATCAGTAGTGAGCCACCATCACAGATCTTGTAGATGCTCTTAGGATACACCTCTCTCCTGACTTGCATCATAAACTAAAGTATCAGTACTGAGCCACCATCACATCTCTTTTAGATGCTCTTAGGATTCACCTCTATCCTGACTCGTATGAGCCACCATCACGGCTCTTTTAAATGCTCTAAGGAAACTCCTCTATCCTGACTGGTATCATAAACTAAAGTACCTGTAGTGAGCAAGCATCACAGCTCTTTTAGATGCTCATAGGATGCACCTCTGGCCTGAGTTGTATCATTAACTAAAGTACCAGTAGTGAGCCACCATCACAGGTCTTATAGGTGCTCTTAGGATACACTACTATCCTGACTTGTATCATAAACTAAAGTATCAGTAGTGAGCCAACATCACAGCTCTTTTAGATGCTCTTAGGATGCACCTCTATCCTGACTCGTATGAGCCACCATCACAGCTCTTTTACATGCTCTTAGGATACACCTCTAGCCTGACTTGTATCATAAACTAAAGTACAAGTAGTGAGCCACCATCACAGTTCTTTTAGCTGCTCTTAGGATACACCTCTATCCTGACTTGTATTATAAATTAAAGTATCAGTAGTGAGCCACCATCACAGCTCTTTTAGATGCTCTTCGGATACACCTCTGTCCATACTTGCATCATGAACTAAAGTATCAGTAGTGAGCCACCATCACATCTCTTTTAGTTGCTCTTAGGATTCACCTCTATCCTGACTCGTATGAGCCACCATCACAGCTCTTTTAAATGCTCTAAGGAAACTCCTCTATCCTGACTGGTATCATAAACTAAAGTACCAGTAGTGAGCCAGCATCACAGCTCTTTTAGATGCTCATAGGATACACCTCTAGCCTGAGTTGTATCATTAACTAAAGTACCAGTAGTGAGCCACCATCACAGGTCTTATAGGTGCTCTTAGGATACACTACTATCCTGACTTGTATCATAAACTAAAGTATCAGTAGTGAGCCAACATCACAGCTCTTTTAGATGCTCTTAGGATGCACCTCTATCCTGACTCGTATGAGCCACCATCACAGCTCTTTTACATGCTCTTAGGATACACCTCTATCCTGACTTGTATCATAAAGTAAAGTATCAGTAGTGAGACACCATCACAGCTTTTGCAGATGATCTTAGGATACACCTCTAGCCTGACTTGTATCATAAACTAAACTATCAGTACTGAGGCACCATCAGAGCTATCGTAGATGCTCTTAGTATACACCTCTCTCGTGACTTGTATCATAAAGTAAATTACCAGTAGGGAGCCACCATCACAGCTCTTTAGATGCTCTTAGGATACACCTCCTCCCTGACTTGTATTACAAACTAAAGTATCAGTAGTGAGCCACCATCACAGCTCTTTTAGATGCTCTTCGGATACACCTCTGTCCGGACTTGCATAATAAACTAAAGTATCAGTAGTGAGCCACCATCACAGCTCTTTAAGATGCTCTTACAATTCACCTCTATCCTGATTCGTATGAGCCACCATCACAGCTCTTTTAGTTGCTCCTAGGATACACCTCTATCCTGACTTGTATCATAAACTAAAGTATCAGTGGTGAGCCACCATCACAGCTCTTTTAGATGCTCTTCGGATATACTTCTATCCTGACTTGAATCATAAACTAAAGTATCAGTAGTGAACCTACATCACAGTTCTTTTAGATGCTCTTCGGATAAACCTCTGGCCGGACTTTCATCATAAACTAAAGTATCAGTACTGAGCCACCATCACATCTCTTTTAGATGCTCTTAGGATTCACCTCTATCCTGACTCGTATGAGCCACCATCACAGCTCTTTTAAATGCTCTAAGGAAACTCCTCTATCCAGACTTGTATCATAAAGTAAAGTACCTGTAGTGAGCCAGCATCACAGCTCTTTTAGATACTCATAGGATACACCTCTAGCCTGATTTGTATCATAATCTAAAGTACCGGTAGTGAGCCACCATCACAGGTCTTATAGATGATCTTATGATACACCCCTATCCTGACTTGCATCATAAACTAAAGTACCAGTAGATATCCACCATCACAGCTCTTTTAGATGCTCTTAGGATACACTACTATCCTGACTTGTATCATAAACTAAAGTATCAGTAGTGAACCGCCATCACAGCTCTTGTAAATGCTCTTAGGATTTAACTCTACCCTGACTTGTATCATAAACTAAAGCATCAGTAGTGAGCCACCATCACAGCTCTTTTAGATGCTCTTACGATTCACCTCTATCCTGACTTCTATCATAAAGTAAAGTATAAGTAGTGAGCCACCATCACAGCTTTTGCAGATGATCTTAGTATACACCTCTACCCTGACTTGTATCATAAACTAAAGTATCAGTAGTGAGCCACCATCACAGATCTTGTAGATGCTCTTAGGATACACCTCTCTCCTGACTTGTATCATAAACTAAATTACCAGTAGTGAGCCACCATCACAGTTCTTTTAGATGCTTTTAGGATACACCTCTATCCTGACTTGTATTATAAATAAAAGTATCAGTAGTGAGCCACCATCACAGCTCTTTTAGATGCTCTTCGGATACACTGCTATCCTGACTTGTATCATAAACTAAAGTATCAGTAGTGAACCATCATCACAGTTCTTTTAGATGCTCTTCGGAAACACCTCTGTCCGGACTTGCATCATAAACTAAAGTATCAGTACTGAGCCACCATCACATCTCTTTTAGATGCTTTTAGGATTCACCTCTATCCTGACTCGTATGAGCCACCATCACAGCTCTTTTAAATGCTCTAAGGAAACTCCTCTATCCTGACTGGTATCATAAACTAAAGTACCAGTAGTGAGCCAGCATCACAGCTCTTTTAGATGCTCATAGGATACACCTCTGGCCTGAGTTGTATCATTAACTAAAGTACCAGTAGTGAGCCACCATCACAGGTCTTTTAGCTGCTCTTAGGATACACCTCTATCCTGACTTGTATTATAAATTAAAGTATCAGTAGTGAGCCACCATCACAGCTCTTTTAGATGCTCTTCGGATTCACCTCTATCCTGACTCGTATGAGCCACTATCACAGCTCTTTTTAATGCTCCTAGGATACACCTCTATCCAGATTTGTATCATAAACTAAAGAACCAATAGTGAGACACCATCACAGCTCTTTTAGATGCTCTTAGAATATACTGCTATCCTGACCTGTATCATAAACTAAAGTATCAGTAGTGAGCCACCATCACAGCTCTTTTAGATGCTCTTAGCATACACCTCTATCCTGACTTGTATCATAAAGTAAAGTATCAGTGGTGAGCCACAATCAAACCTTTTGTAGATGATCTTAGGATAAACCTCTACCCTGACTTGTATCATAAACTAATGTATCAGTAGTGAGCCACCATCACAGATCTTGTAGATGCTCTTAGGATACACCTCTCTCCTGACTTGTATCATAAACTAAATTACCAGTAGTGAGCCACCATCACAGTTCTTTTAGATGCTTTTAGGATACACCTCTATCCTGACTTGTAACATAAACTAAAGTATCAGCAGTGAGCCACCATCACAGCCCTTTTAGATGCTCTTAGGATTCACCTCTGTCCTGACTTGTATCATAAACTAAAGTATCAGTAGTGAACCGCCATCACAGCTCTTGTAAATGCTCTTAGGATTTAACTCTACCCTGACTTGTATCATAAACTAAAGCATCAGTAGTGAGCCACCATCACAGCTCTTTTAGATGCTCTTAGGATACACCTCTATCCTGACTCGTATGAGCCACCATCACAGCTCTTTTAAATGCTCTAAGGAAACTCCTCTATCCTGACTTGTATCATAAACTAAAGTACCAGTAGTGAGCCAGCATCACAGCTCTTTTAGATGCTCTTAGGATACACCTCTAGCCTGACTTGTATCATAAACTAAAGTACCAGTAGTAAGCCACCATCACAGGTCTTATAGGTGCTCTTAGGATACACCCCTATCCTGACTTGCATCAAACACTAAAGTACCAGTAGTGAGCCACCATCACAGATCTTTTAGATGCTCTTAGGATACACTGCTATCCTGACTTGTATCATAAACTAAAGTATTAGTAGTGAGCCACCATCACAGCTCTTTTAGATACTCTTAGGATGCACCTCTATCCTTACTCGTATGAGCTACCATCACAGCTCTTTTAGATGCTCCTAGGATACACCTCTATCCTGACTTGTATCATAAACTAAAGTATCAGTAGGGACCCACCATCACAGATCTTTTAGATGCTCTTAGCATACACCTCTATCCTGACTTGTATCATAACCTAAATTACCAGTAGTGTGCCAAAGTCACAGCTCTTTTAGATGCTCTTAGGATACACCTCTATCCTGACTTCTATCATAATGTAAAGTATAAGTAGTGAGCCACCATCACAGTTTTTGCAGATGATCTTAGTATACATCTCTAGCCTGACTTGTATCATAAGCTAAAGTATCAGTACTGAGCCACCATCACAGCTCTTGTAGATGCTCTTAGGGTACACCTCTATCCTGACTTGTATGAGCCACCATCACAGCTCTTAGAGATGCTCTTAGGATTCACCTCTATCCTGACTCGTATTATAAACAAAAGTACCAGTAGTGAGCTACCATCACAGCTCTCTTAGATGCTCTTAGGATAGACCTCTATCCTGACTTGTATCATAAACTAAAATATCAGTAGTGAGCCACCATCACAGCTCTTGTAGATGCTCTTAGGATACACCTCTATTCTGACTCGTATGAGCCACCATCACAGCTCTTGTAGATGCGCTTAGGATACACCTCTATTCTGACTTGCATCAAACACTAAAGTACCAGTAGTGAGCCAAAATCACAGATCTTTTAGATGCTCTTAGGATACACTACTATCCTGACTTGTATCATAAACTAAAGTATTAGTAGTGAGCCACCATCACAGCTCTTTTAGATACTCTTAGAATGCACCTCTATCCTTACTCGTATGAGCCACCATCACAGCTCTTTTAGATGCTCCTAGGATACACCTCTATCCTGACTTGTATCATAAACTAAAAAATCAGTAGTGACCCACCATCACAGTTTTTTTAGATGCTCTTAGCATACACCTCTATCCTGACTTGTGTTATAAACTAAAGTACCAGTAGAAGCCACCATCACAGCTCTTTTAGATGCTCTTAGGATACACCTCTAACCTGACTTGTATCATAAACTAAAGTATCAGTAGTGAGCCATAATCACAGCTCTTTTAGATGCTCTTAGGATGCACCTCTATCCTGACTTGTATGAGCCACCATCACAGCTCTTTTAGATGTTCCTAGGATACACCTCTATCCAGACTTTTATCATAAACTAAAGTATCAGTAGTGAGCCACCATCACAGCTCTTGTAGATGCTCTTAGGATACACCTCTATACTGACTCGTATGAGAAACCATCACAGCTCTTTTGGATACTCTTAGGATACACTACTATCCTGACTTATATCATAAACTAAAGTACCAGTAGTGAGCCACCATCACAGGTCTTATAGATGATCTTATGATACACCCCTATCCTGACTTGCATCATAAACTAAAGTACCAGTAGTCATCCACCATCACAGCTCTTTTAGATGCTCTTAGGATGCACCTCTATCCTGACTCGTATGAGCCACGATCACAGCTCTTTTAGATGCTCCTAGGATACACCTCTATCCAGACTTGTATCATAAACTAAAGTATCAGTAGTGACCCACCATCACAGCTCTTTTAGATGCTCTTACGATTCACCTATAGCCTGACTTGTATCATAAACTAAAGTATCAGTACTGAGCCACCATCACAGCTCTTGTAGATGCTCTTAGGATACACCTCTCTTGTGACTTGTATCATAAAGTAAATTACCAGTAGTGAGCCACCATCACATCTCTTTTAGCTGCTCTTAGGATACACCTCTATCCTGACTTGTATTATAAATTAAAGTATCAGTAGTGAGCCACCATCACAGCTCTTTTAGATGCTCTTCGGATTCACCTCTATCCTGACTCGTATGAGCCACCATCACAGCTCTTTTAAATGCTCCTAGGATACACCTCTATCCAGATTTGTATCATAAACTAAAGAACCAATAGTGAGACAGCATCACAGCTCTTTTAGATACTCTTAGAATATACTGCTATCCTGACCTGTATCATAAACTAAAGTAGCAGTAGTGAGCCACCATCACAGCTCTTTTAGATGCTCTTAGCATACACCTCTATCCTGACTTGTATCATAAAGTAAAGTATCAGTGGTGAGCCACAATCAAACCTTTTGTAGATGATCTTAGGATAAACCTCTACCCTGACTTGTATCATAAACTAAAGTATCAGTAGTGAGCCACCATCACAGTTCTTTTAGATGCTCTTAAGATACACCTCTATCCTGACTTGTATTATAAATAAAAGTCTCAGTAGTGAGCCACCATCACAGCTCTTTTAGATGCTCTTCGGATACACTGCTATCCTGACTTGTATCATAAACTAAAGTATCAGTAGTGAACCATCATCACAGTTCTTTTAGATGCTCTTCGGATACACCTCTGTCCGGACTTGCATCATTAACTAAAGTATCAGTACTGAGCCACCATCACATCTCTTTTAGATGCTCTTAGGATTCACCTCTATCCTGACTCGTATGAGCCACCATCACGGCTCTTTTAAATGCTCTAAGGAAACTCCTCTATCCTGACTGGTATCATAAACTAAAGTACCAGTAGTGAGCCAGCATCACAGCTCTTTTAGATGCTCATAGGATGCACCTCTGGCCTGAGTTGTATCATTAACTAAAGTACCAGTAGTGAGCCACCATCACAGGTCTTATAGGTGCTCTTAGGATACACTACTATCCTGACTTGTATCATAAACTAACGTGTCATTAGTGAGCCAACATCACAGCTCTTTTAGATGCTCTTAGGATGCACCTCTATCCTGACTCGTATGAGCCACCATCACAGCTCTTTTACATGCTCTTAGGATACACCTCTATCCTGACTTGTATCATAAACTAAAGTACAAGTAGTGAGCCACCATCACAGTTCTTTTAGCTGCTCTTAGGATACACCTCTATCCTGACTTGTATTATAAATTAAAGTATCAGTAGTGAGCCACCATCACAGCTCTTTTAGATGCTCTTCGGATACACCTCTGTCCATACTTGCATCATGAACTAAAGTATCAGTAGTGAGCCACCATCACATCTCTTTTAGATGCTCTTAGGATTCACCTCTATCCTGACTCGTATGAGCCACCATCACAGCTCTTTTAAATGCTCTAAGGAAACTCCTCTATCCTGACTGGTATCATAAACTAAAGTACCAGTAGTGAGCCACCATCACAGCTCTTGTAGATGCTCTTAGGATACACCTCTCTTGTGACTTGTATCATAAAGTAAATTACCAGTAGTGAGCCACCATCACAGCTCTTTTAGCTGCTCTTAGGATACACCTCTATCCTGACTTGTATTATAAATTAAAGTATCAGTAGTGAGCCACCATCACAGCTCTTTTAGATGCTCTTCGGATTCACCTCTATCCTGACTCGTATGAGCCACCATCACAGCTCTTTTAAATGCTCCTAGGATACACCTCTATCCACATTTGTATCATGAACTAAAGAACCAATGGTGAGACACCATCACAGCTCATTTAGATGCTCTTAGAATATACTGCTATCCTGACCTGTATCATAAACTAAAGTATCAGTAGTGAGCCACCATCACAGCTCTTTTAGATGCTCTTAGCATACACCTCTATCCTGACTTGTATCATAAAGTAAAGTATCAGTGGTGAGCCACAATCAAACCTTTTGTAGATGATCTTAGGATAAACCTCTACCCTGACTTGTATCATAAACTAAAGTATCAGTAGTGAGCCACCATCACAGATCTTGTAGATGCTCTTAGGATACACCTCTCTCCTGACTTGTATCATAAACTAAATTACCAGTAGTGAGCCACCATCACAGCTCTTTTAGCTGCTCTTAGGATACACCTCTATCCTGACTTGTATTATAAATAAAAGTATCAGTAGTGAGCCACCATCACAGCTCTTTTAGATGCTCTTCGGATACACTGCTCTCCTGACTTGTATCATAAACTAAAGTATCAGTAGTGAACCATCATCACAGTTCTTTTAGATGCTCTTCGGATACACCTCTGTCCGGACTTGCATCATAAACTAAAGTATCAGTACTGAGCCACCATCACATCTCTTTTAGATGCTCTTAGGATTCACCTCTATCCTGACTCGTATGAGCCACCATCACGGCTCTTTTAAATGCTCTAAGGAAACTCCTCTATCCTGACTGGTATCATAAACTAAAGTACCTGTAGTGAGCAAGCATCACAGCTCTTTTAGATGCTCATAGGATGCACCTCTGGCCTGAGTTGTATCATTAACTAAAGTACCAGTAGTGAGCCACCATCACAGGTCTTATAGGTGCTCTTAGGATACACTACTATCCTGACTTGTATCATAAACTAAAGTATCAGTAGTGAGCCAACATCACAGCTCTTTTAGATGCTCTTAGGATGCACCTCTATCCTGACTCGTATGAGCCACCATCACAGCTCTTTTACATGCTCTTAGGATACACCTCTAGCCTGACTTCTATCATAAACTAAAGTACAAGTAGTGAGCCACCATCACAGTTCTTTTAGCTGCTCTTAGGATACACCTCTATCCTGACTTGTATTATAAATTAAAGTATCAGTAGTGAGCCACCATCACAGCTCTTTTAGATGCTCTTCGGATACACCTCTGTCCATACTTGCATCATGAACTAAAGTATCAGTAGTGAGCCACCATCACATCTCTTTTAGTTGCTCTTAGGATTCACCTCTATCCTGACTCGTATGAGCCACCATCACAGCTCTTTTAAATGCTCTAAGGAAACTCCTCTATCCTGACTGGTATCATAAACTAAAGTACCAGTAGTGAGCCAGCATCACAGCTCTTTTAGATGCTCATATGATACACCTCTAGCCTGAGTTGTATCATTAACTAAAGTACCAGTAGTGAGCCACCATCACAGGTCTTATAGGTGCTCTTAGGATACACTACTATCCTGACTTGTATCATAAACTAAAGTATCAGTAGTGAGCCAACATCACAGCTCTTTTAGATGCTCTTAGGATGCACCTCTATCCTGACTCGTATGAGCCACCATCACAGCTCTTTTACATGCTCTTAGGATACACCTCTATCCTGACTTGTATCATAAAGTAAAGTACAAGTAGTGAGCCACCATCACAGTTCTTTTAGCTGCTCTTAGCATACACCTCTATCCTGACTTGTATTATAAATTAAAGTATCAGTAGTGAGCCACCATCACAGCTCTTTTAGATGATCTTAGGATACACCTCTATCATGATTCGTATGAGCCACCATCACAGCTCTTTTAGACGCTCTTAGGACACACCTCTATCCTGACTAGTATCATAAAGTAAAGTATTAGTAGTGAGACACCATCACAGCTTTTGCAGATGATCTTAGGATACACCTCTAGCCTGACTTGTATCATAAACTAAACTATCAGTACTGAGGCACCATCAGAGCTATCGTAGATGCTCTTAGTATACACCTCTCTCGTGACTTGTATCATAAAGTAAATTACCAGTAGGGAGCCACCATCACAGCTCTTTAGATGCTCTTAGGATACACCTCCTCCCTGACTTGTATTACAAACTAAAGTATCAGTAGTGAGCCACCATCACAGCTCTTTTAGATGCTCTTCGGATACACCTCTGTCCGGACTTGCATAATAAACTAAAGTATCAGTGGTGAGCCACCATCACAGCTCTTTTAGATGCTCTTACAATTCACCTCTATCCTGATTCGTATGAGCCACCATCACAGCTCTTTTAGTTGCTCCTAGGATACACCTCTATCCTGACTTGTATCATAAACTAAAGTATCAGTGGTGAGCCACCATCACAGCTCTTTTAGATGCTCTTCGGATATACTTCTATCCTGACTTGAATCATAAACTAAAGTATCAGTAGTGAACCTACATCACAGTTCTTTTAGATGCTCTTCGGATAAACCTCTGGCCGGACTTTCATCATAAACTAAAGTATCAGTACTGAGCCACCATCACATCTCTTTTAGATGCTCTTAGGATTCACCTCTATCCTGACTCGTATGAGCCACCATCACAGCTCTTTTAAATGCTCTAAGGAAACTCCTCTATCCAGACTTGTATCATAAAGTAAAGTACCTGTAGTGAGCCAGCATCACAGCTCTTTTAGATACTCATAGGATACACCTCTAGCCTGATTTGTATCATAATCTAAAGTACCGGTAGTGAGCCACGATCACAGGTCTTATAGATGATCTTATGATACACCTCTATCCTGACTTGCATCATAAGCTAAAGTACCAGTAGATATCCACCATCACAGCTCTTTTAGATGCTCTTAGGATACACTACTATCCTGACTTGTATCATAAACTAAAGTATCAGTAGTGACCCACCATCACAGCTCTTTTAGATGCTCTTAGGATACACATCTATCCTGACTCGTATGAGCCACCATCACAGCTCTTTTAGATGCTCTTAGGATGCACCTCTATCCTGACTCGTATGAGCCACGATCACAGCTCTTTTAGATGCTCCTAGGATACACCTCTATCCAGACTTGTATCATAAACTAAACTATCAGTAGTGACCCACCATCACAGCTCTTTTAGATGCTCTTACGATTCACCTCTATCCTGACTTCTATCATAAAGTAAAGTATAAGTAGTGAGCCACCATCACAGCTTTTGCAGATGATCTTAGTATACACCTCTAGCCTGACTTGTATCATAAACTACAGTATCAGTGCTGAGCCACCATCACAGCTCTTGTAGATGCTCTTAGGATACACCTCTCTTGTGACTTGTATCATAAAGTAAATTACCAGTAGTGAGCCACCATCACAGCTCTTTTAGCTGCTCTTAGGATACACCTCTATCCTGACTTGTATTATAAATTAAAGTATCAGTGGTGAGCCACCATCACAGCTCTTGTAGATGCTCTTAGGATACACCTCTATTCTGACTCGTATGAGCCACCATCACAGCTCTTGTAGATGTGCTTAGGATGCATCTCTATCCTGACTTGCATCAAACACTAAAGTACCAGTAGTGAGCCAAAATCACAGATCTTTTAGATGCTCTTAGGATACACTACTATCCTGACTTGTATCATAAACTAAAGTATTAGTAGTGAGCCACCATCACAGCTCTTTTAGATACTCTAAGAATGCACCTCTATCCTTACTCGTATGAGCCACCATCACAGCTCTTTTAGATGCTCCTAGGATACACCTCTATCCTGACTTGTATCATAAACTAAAAAATCAGTAGTGACCCACCATCACAGCTCTTTTAGATGCTCTTAGGATACACCTCTAACCTGACTTGTATCATAAACTAAAGTATCAGTAGTGAGCCATAATCACAGCTCTTTTAGATGCTCTTAGGATGCACCTCTATCCTGACTTGTATGAGCCACCATCACAGCTCTTTTAGATGTTCCTAGGATACACCTCTATCCAGACTTGTATCATAAACTAAAGTACCAGTAGTGTGCCACCTTCACAGCTCTTTTAGATGACTTAGGATACACCTCTATACTGACTCGTATGAGAAACCATCACAGCTCTTTTGGATACTCTTAGGATACACTACTATCCTGACTTGTATCATAAACTAAAGTACCAGTAGTGAGCCACCATCACAGGTCTTATAGATGATCTTATGATACACCCCTATCCTGATTTGCATCATAAACTAAAGTACCAGTAGTCATCCACCATCACAGCTCTTTTAGATGCTCTTAGGATGCACCTCTATCCTGACTCGTATGAGCCACGATCACAGCTCTTGTAGATGCTCTTAGGATACACCTCTATTCTGACTCGTATGAGCCACCATCACAGCTCTTGTAGATGCGCTTAGGATACACCTCTATTCTGACTTGCATCAAACACTAAAGTACCAGTAGTGAGCCAAAATCACAGATCTTTTAGATGCTCTTAGGATACACTACTATCCTGACTTGTATCATAAACTAAAGTATTAGTAATGAGCCACCATCACAGCTCTTTTAGATACTCTTAGAATGCACCTCTATCCTTACTCGTATGAGCCACCATCACAGCTCTTTTAGATGCTCCTAGGATACACCTCTATCCTGACTTGTATCATAAACTAAAAAATCAGTAGTGACCCACCATCACAGTTTTTTTAGATGCTCTTAGCATACACCTCTATCCTGACTTGTGTTATAAACTAAAGTACCAGTAGAAGCCGCCATCACAGCTCTTTTAGATGCTCTTAGGATACACCTCTAACCTGACTTGTATCATAAACTAAAGTATCAGTAGTGAGCCATAATCACAGCTCTTTTAGATGCTCTTAGGATGCACCTCTATCCTGACTTGTATGAGCCACCATCACAGCTCTTTTAGATGTTCCTAGGAAACACCTCTATCCAGACTTGTATCATAAACTAAAGTATCAGTAGTGAGCCACCATCACAGCTCTTGTAGATGCTCTTAGGATACACCTCTATTCTGACTCGTATGAGCCACCATCACAGCTCTTGTAGATGCGCTTAGGATACATCTCTATCCTGACTTGCATCAAACACTAAAGTACCAGTAGTGAGCCAAAATCACAGATCTTTTAGATGCTCTTAGGATACACTACTATCCTGACTTGTATCATAAACTAAAGTATTAGTAGTGAGCCACCATCACAGCTCTTTTAGATACTCTTAGAATGCACCTCTATCCTTACTCGTATGAGCCACCATCACAGCTCTTTTAGATGCTCCTAGGATACACCTCTATCCTGACTTGTATCATAAACTAAAAAATCAGTAGTGACCCACCATCACAGCTCTTTTAGATGCTCTTAGGATACACCTCTAACCTGACTTGTATCATAAACTAAAGTATCAGTAGTGAGCCATAATCACAGCTCTTTTAGATGCTCTTAGGATGCACCTCTATCCTGACTTGTATGAGCCACCATCACAGCTCTTTTAGATGTTCCTAGGATACACCTCTATCCAGACTTGTATCATAAACTAAAGTACCAGTAGTGTGCCACCTTCACAGCTCTTTTAGATGACTTAGGATACACCTCTATACTGACTCGTATGAGAAACCATCACAGCTCTTTTGGATACTCTTAGGATACACTACTATCCTGACTTATATCATAAACTAAAGTACCAGTAGTGAGCCACCATCACAGGTCTTATAGATGATCTTATGATACACCCCTATCCTGACTTGCATCATAAACTAAAGTACCAGTAGTCATCCACCATCACAGCTCTTTTAGATGCTCTTAGGATGCACCTCTATCCTGACTCGTATGAGCCACGATCACAGCTCTTTTAGATGCTCCTAGGATACACCTCTATCCAGACTTGTATCATAAACTAAAGTATCAGTAGTGACCCACCATCACAGCTCTTTTAGATGCTCTTACGATTCACCTATAGCCTGACTTGTATCATAAACTAAAGTATCAGTACTGAGCCACCATCACAGCTCTTGTAGATGCTCTTAGGATACACCTCTCTTGTGACTTGTATCATAAAGTAAATTACCAGTAGTGAGCCACCATCACATCTCTTTTAGCTGCTCTTAGGATACACCTCTATCCTGACTTGTATTATAAATTAAAGTATCAGTAGTGAGCCACCATCACAGCTCTTTTAGATGCTCTTCGGATTCACCTCTATCCTGACTCGTATGAGCCACCATCACAGCTCTTTTAAATGCTCCTAGGATACACCTCTATCCAGATTTGTATCATAAACTAAAGAACCAATAGTGAGACACCATCACAGCTCTTTTAGATACTCTTAGAATATACTGCTATCCTGACCTGTATCATAAACTAAAGTAGCAGTAGTGAGCCACCATCACAGCTCTTTTAGATGCTCTTAGCATACACCTCTATCCTGACTTGTATCATAAAGTAAAGTATCAGTGGTGAGCCACAATCAAACCTTTTGTAGATGATCTTAGGATAAACCTCTACCCTGACTTGTATCATAAACTAAAGTATCAGTAGTGAGCCACCATCACAGATCTTGTAGATGCTCTTAGGATACACCTCTCTCCTGACTTGTATCATAAACTAAATTACCAGTAGTGAGCCACCATCACAGTTCTTTTAGATGCTCTTAAGATACACCTCTATCCTGACTTGTATTATAAATAAAAGTCTCAGTAGTGAGCCACCATCACAGCTCTTTTAGATGCTCTTCGGATACACTGCTATCCTGACTTGTATCATAAACTAAAGTATCAGTAGTGACCCACCATCACAGCTCTTTTAGATGCTCTTCGGATACACCTCTGTCCGGACTTGCATCATTAACTAAAGTATCAGTACTGAGCCACCATCACATCTCTTTTAGATGCTCTTAGGATTCACCTCTATCCTGACTCGTATGAGCCACCATCACGGCTCTTTTAAATGCTCTAAGGAAACTCCTCTATCCTGACAGGTATCATAAACTAAAGTACCAGTAGTGAGCCAGCATCACAGCTCTTTTAGATGCTCATAGGATGCACCTCTGGCCTGAGTTGTATCATTAACTAAAGTACCAGTAGTGAGCCACCATCACAGGTCTTATAGGTGCTCTTAGGATACACTACTATCCTGACTTGTATCATAAACTAAAGTATCAGTAGTGAGCCAACATCACAGCTCTTTTAGATGCTCTTAGGATGCACCTCTATCCTGACTCGTATGAGCCACCATCACAGCTCTTTTACATGCTCTTAGGATACACCTCTATCCTGACTTGTATCATAAACTAAAGTACAAGTAGTGAGCCACCATCACAGTTCTTTTAGCTGCTCTTAGGATACACCTCTATCCTGACTTGTATTATAAATTAAAGTATCAGTAGTGAGCCACCATCACAGCTCTTTTAGATGCTCTTCGGATACACCTCTGTCCATACTTGCATCATGAACTAAAGTATCAGTAGTGAGCCACCATCACATCTCTTTTAGATGCTCTAAGGAAACTCCTCTATCCTGACTGGTATCATAAACTAAAGTACCAGTAGTGAGCCACCATCACAGCTCTTGTAGATGCTCTTAGGATACACCTCTCTTGTGACTTGTATCATAAAGTAAATTACCAGTAGTGAGCCACCATCACAGCTCTTTTAACTGCTCTTAGGATACACCTCTATCCTGACTTGTATTATAAATTAAAGTATCAGTAGTGAGCCACCATCACAGCTCTTTTAAATGCTCTAAGGAAACTCCTCTATCCTGACTGGTATCATAAACTAAAGTACCAGTAGTGAGCCAGCATCACAGCTCTTTTAGATGCTCATAGGATACACCTCTGGCCTGAGTTGTATCATTAACTAAAGTACCAGTAGTGAGCCACCATCACAGGTCTTTTAGCTGCTCTTAGGATACACCTCTATCCAGATTTGTATCATAAACTAAAGAACCAATAGTGAGACACCATCACAGCTCTTTTAGATGCTCTTAGAATATACTGCTATCCTGACCTGTATCATAAACTAAAGTATCAGTAGTGAGCCACCATCACAGCTCTTTTAGATGCTCTTAGCATACACCTCTATCCTGACTTGTATCATAAAGTAAAGTATCAGTGGTGAGCCACAATCAAACCTTTTGTAGATGATCTTAGGATAAACCTCTACCCTGACTTGTATCATAAACTAATGTATCAGTAGTGAGCCACCATCACAGATCTTGTAGATGCTCTTAGGATACACCTCTCTCCTGACTTGTATCATAAACTAAATTACCAGTAGTGAGCCACCATCACAGTTCTTTTAGATGCTTTTAGGATACACCTCTATCCTGACTTGTAACATAAACTAAAGTATCAGCAGTGAGCCACCATCACAGCCCTTTTAGATGCTCTTAGGATTCACCTCTGTCCTGACTTGTATCATAAACTAAAGTATCAGTAGTGAACCGCCATCACAGCTCTTGTAAATGCTCTTAGGATTTAACTCTACCCTGACTTGTATCATAAACTAAAGCATCAGTAGTGAGCCACCATCACAGCTCTTTTAGATGCTCTTAGGATACACCTCTATCCTGACTCGTATGAGCCACCATCACAGCTCTTTTAAATGCTCTAAGGAAACTCCTCTATCCTGACTTGTATCATAAACTAAAGTACCAGTAGTGAGCCAGCATCACAGCTCTTTTAGATGCTCTTAGGATACACCTCTAGCCTGACTTGTATCATAAACTAAAGTACCAGTAGTAAGCCACCATCACAGGTCTTATAGGTGCTCTTAGGATACACCCCTATCCTGACTTGCATCAAACACTAAAGTACCAGTAGTGAGCCACCATCACAGATCTTTTAGATGCTCTTAGGATACACTGCTATCCTGACTTGTATCATAAACTAAAGTATTAGTAGTGAGCCACCATCACAGCTCTTTTAGATACTCTTAGGATGCACCTCTATCCTTACTCGTATGAGCTACCATCACAGCTCTTTTAGATGCTCCTAGGATACACCTCTATCCTGACTTGTATCATAAACTAAAGTATCAGTAGTGACCCACCATCACAGATCTTTTAGATGCTCTTAGCATACACCTCTATCCTGACTTGTATCATAACCTAAATTACCAGTAGTGTGCCAAAGTCACAGCTCTTTTAGATGCTCTTAGGATACACCTCTATCCTGACTTCTATCATAATGTAAAGTATAAGTAGTGAGCCACCATCACAGTTTTTGCAGATGATCTTAGTATACATCTCTAGCCTGACTTGTATCATAAGCTAAAGTATCAGTACTGAGCCACCATCACAGCTCTTGTAGATGCTCTTAGGGTACACCTCTATCCTGACTTGTATGAGCCACCATCACAGCTCTTAGAGATGCTCTTAGGATTCACCTCTATCCTGACTCGTATTATAAACAAAAGTACCAGTAGTGAGCTACCATCACAGCTCTCTTAGATGCTCTTAGGATACACCTCTATCCTGACTTGTATCATAAACTAAAATATCAGTAGTGAGCCACCATCACAGCTCTTGTAGATGCTCTTAGGATACACCTCTATTCTGACTCGTATGAGCCACCATCACAGCTCTTGTAGATGCGCTTAGGATACACCTCTATTCTGACTTGCATCAAACACTAAAGTACCAGTAGTGAGCCAAAATCACAGATCTTTTAGATGCTCTTAGGATACACTACTATCCTGACTTGTATCATAAACTAAAGTATTAGTAGTGAGCCACCATCACAGCTCTTTTAGATACTCTTAGAATGCACCTCTATCCATACTCGTATGAGCCACCATCACAGCTCTTTTAGATGCTCCTAGGATACACCTCTATCCTGACTTGTATCATAAACTAAAAAATCAGTAGTGACCCACCATCACAGTTTTTTTAGATGCTCTTAGCATACACCTCTATCCTGACTTGTGTTATAAACTAAAGTACCAGTAGAAGCCGCCATCACAGCTCTTTTAGATGCTCTTAGGATACACCTCTAACCTGACTTGTATCATAAACTAAAGTATCAGTAGTGAGCCATAATCACAGCTCTTTTAGATGCTCTTAGGATGCACCTCTATCCTGACTTGTATGAGCCACCATCACAGCTCTTTTAGATGTTCCTAGGATACACCTCTATCCAGACTTGTATCATAAACTAAAGTATCAGTAGTGAGCCACCATCACAGCTCTTGTAGATGCTCTTAGGATACACCTCTATTCTGACTCGTATGAGCCACCATCACAGCTCTTGTAGATGTGCTTAGGATACATCTCTATCCTGACTTGCATCAAACACTAAAGTACCAGTAGTGAGCCAAAATCACAGATCTTTTAGATGCTCTTAGGATACACTACTATCCTGACTTGTATCATAAACTAAAGTATTAGTAGTGAGCCACCATCACAGCTCTTTTAGATACTCTAAGAATGCACCTCTATCCTTACTCGTATGAGCCACCATCACAGCTCTTTTAGATGCTCCTAGGATACACCTCTATCCTGACTTGTATCATAAACTAAAAAATCAGTAGTGACCCACCATCACAGCTCTTTTAGATGCTCTTAGGATACACCTCTAACCTGACTTGTATCATAAACTAAAGTATCAGTAGTGAGCCATAATCACAGCTCTTTTAGATGCTCTTAGGATGCACCTCTATCCTGACTTGTATGAGCCACCATCACAGCTCTTTTAGATGTTCCTAGGATACACCTCTATCCAGACTTGTATCATAAACTAAAGTACCAGTAGTGTGCCACCTTCACAGCTCTTTTAGATGACTTAGGATACACCTCTATACTGACTCGTATGAGAAACCATCACAGCTCTTTTGGATACTCTAAGGATACACTACTATCCTGACTTGTATCATAAACTAAAGTACCAGTAGTGAGCCACCATCACAGGTCTTATAGATGATCTTATGATACACCCCTATCCTGATTTGCATCATAAACTAAAGTACCAGTAGTCATCCACCATCACAGCTCTTTTAGATGCTCTTAGGATGCACCTCTATCCTGACTTGTATGAGCCACGATCACAGCTCTTGTAGATGCTCTTAGGATACACCTCTATTCTGACTCGTATGAGCCACCATCACAGCTCTTGTAGATGCGCTTAGGATACACCTCTATTCTGACTTGCATCAAACACTAAAGTACCAGTAGTGAGCCAAAATCACAGATCTTTTAGATGCTCTTAGGATACACTACTATCCTGACTTGTATCATAAACTAAAGTATTAGTAGTGAGCCACCATCACAGCTCTTTTAGATGCTCCTAGGATACACCTCTATCCTGACTTGTATCATAAACTAAAAAATCAGTAGTGACCCACCATCACAGTTTTTTTAGATGCTCTTAGCATACACCTCTATCCTGACTTGTGTTATAAACTAAAGTACCAGTAGAAGCCACCATCACAGCTCTTTTAGATGCTCTTAGGATACACCTCTAACCTGACTTGTATCATAAACTAAAGTATCAGTAGTGAGCCATAATCACAGCTCGTTTAGATGCTCTTAGGATGCACCTCTATCCTGACTTGTATGAGCCACCATCACAGCTCTTTTAGATGTTCCTAGGATACACCTCTGTCCAGACTTGTATCATAAACTAAAGTATCAGTAGTGAGCCACCATCACAGCTCTTGTAGATGCTCTTAGGATACACCTCTATTCTGACTCGTATGAGCCACCATCACAGCTCTTGTAGATGCGCTTACGATACATCTCTATCCTGACTTGCATCAAACACTAAAGTACCAGTAGTGAGCCAAAATCACAGATCTTTTAGATGCTCTTAGGATACACTACTATCCTGACTTGTATCATAAACTAAAGTGTTAGTAGTGAGCCACCATCACAGCTCTTTTAGATACTCTTAGAATGCACCTCTATCCTTACTCGTATGAGCCACCATCACAGCTCTTTTAGATGCTCCTAGGATACACCTCTATCCTGACTTGTATCATAAACTAAAAAATCAGTAGTGACCCACCATCACAGCTCTTTTAGATGCTCTTAGGATAAACCTCTAACCTGACTTGTATCATAAACTAAAGTATCAGTAGTGAGCCATAATCACAGCTCTTTTAGATGCTCTTAGGATGCACCTCTATCCTGACTTGTATGAGCCACCATCACAGCTCTTTTAGATGTTCCTAGGATACACCTCTATCCAGACTTGTATCATAAACTAAAGTACCAGTAGTGTGCCACCTTCACAGCTCTTTTAGATGACTTAGGATACACCTCTATACTGACTCGTATGAGAAACCATCACAGCTCTTTTGGATACTCTTAGGATACACTACTATCCTGACTTATATCATAAACTAAAGTACCAGTAGTGAGCCACCATCACAGGTCTTATAGATGATCTTATGATACACCCCTATCCTGACTTGCAACATAAACTAAAGTACCAGTAGTCATCCACCATCACAGCTCTTTTAGATGCTCTTAGGATGCACCTCTATCCTGACTCGTATGAGCCACGATCACAGCTCTTTTAGATGCTCCTAGGATACACCTCTATCCAGACTTGTATCATAAACTAAAGTATCAGTAGTGACCCACCATCACAGCTCTTTTAGATGCTCTTACGATTCACCTATAGCCTGACTTGTATCATAAACTAAAGTATCAGTACTGAGCCACCATCACAGCTCTTGTAGATGCTCTTAGGATACACCTCTCTTGTGACTTGTATCATAAAGTAAATTACCAGTAGTGAGCCACCATCACAGCTCTTTTAGCTGCTCTTAGGATACACCTCTATCCTGACTTGTATTATAAATTAAAGTATCAGTAGTGAGCCACCATCACAGCTCTTTTAGATGCTCTTCGGATTCACCTCTATCCTGACTCGTATGAGCCACCATCACAGCTCTTTTAAATGCTCCTAGGATACACCTCTATCCAGATTTGTATCATGAACTAAAGAACCAATGGTGAGACACCATCACAGCTCATTTAGATGCTCTTAGAATATACTGCTATCCTGACCTGTATCATAAACTAAAGTATCAGTAGTGAGCCACCATCACAGCTCTTTTAGAGGCTCTTAGCATACACCTCTATCCTGACTTGTATCATAAAGTAAAGTATCAGTGGTGAGCCACAATCAAACCTTTTGTAGATGATCTTAGGATAAACCTCTACCCTGACTTGTATCATAAACTAAAGTATCAGTAGTGAGCCACCATCACAGATCTTGTAGATGCTCTTAGGATACACCTCTCTCCTGACTTGTATCATAAACTAAATTACCAGTAGTGAGCCACCATCACAGTTCTTTTAGATGCTCTTAGGATACACCTCTATCCTGACTTGTATTATAAATAAAAGTATCAGTAGTGAGCCACCATCACAGCTCTTTTAGATGCTCTTCGGCTACACTGCTATCCTGACTTGTATCATAAACTAAAGTGTTAGTAGTGAGCCACCATCACAGCTCTTTTAGATACTCTTAGAATGCACCTCTATCCTTACTCGTATGAGCCACCATCACAGCTCTTTTAGATGCTCCTAGGATACACCTCTATCCAGACTTGTATCATAAACTAAAGTACCTGTAGTGAGCAAGCATCACAGCTCTTTTAGATGCTCATAGGATGCACCTCTGGCCTGAGTTGTATCATTAACTAAAGTACCAGTAGTGAGCCACCATCACAGGTCTTATAGGTGCTCTTAGGATACACTACTATCCTGACTTGTATCATAAACTAAAGTATCAGTAGTGAGCCAACATCACAGCTCTTTTAGATGCTCTTAGGATGCACCTCTATCCTGACTCGTATGAGCCACCATCACAGCTCTTTTACATGCTCTTAGGATACACCTCTAGCCTGACTTGTATCATAAACTAAAGTACAAGTAGTGAGCCACCATCACAGTTCTTTTAGCTGCTCTTAGGATACACCTCTATCCTGACTTGTATTATAAATTAAAGTATCAGTAGTGAGCCACCATCACAGCTCTTTTAGATGCTCTTCGGATACACCTCTGTCCATACTTGCATCATGAACTAAAGTATCAGTAGTGAGCCACCATCACATCTCTTTTAGTTGCTCTTAGGATTCACCTCTATCCTGACTCGTATGAGCCACCATCACAGCTCTTTTAAATGCTCTAAGGAAACTCCTCTATCCTGACTGGTATCATAAACTAAAGTACCAGTAGTGAGCCAGCATCACAGCTCTTTTAGATGCTCATAGGATACACCTCTAGCCTGAGTTGTATCATTAACTAAAGTACCAGTAGTGAGCCACCATCACAGGTCTTATAGGTGCTCTTAGGATACACTACTATCCTGACTTGTATCATAAACTAAAGTATCAGTAGTGAGCCAACATCACAGCTCTTTTAGATGCTCTTAGGATGCACCTCTATCCTGACTCGTATGAGCCACCATCACAGCTCATTTAGATGCTCTTAGAATATACTGCTATCCTGACCTGTATCATAAACTAAAGTATCAGTAGTGAGCCACCATCACAGCTCTTTTAGATGCTCTTAGCATACACCTCTATCCTGACTTGTATCATAAAGTAAAGTATCAGTGGTGAGCCACAATCAAACCTTTTGTAGATGATCTTAGGATAAACCTCTACCCTGACTTGTATCATAAACTAAAGTATCAGTAGTGAGCCACCATCACAGATCTTGTAGATGCTCTTAGGATACACCTCTCTCCTGACTTGTATCATAAACTAAATTACCAGTAGTGAGCCACCATCACAGTTCTTTTAGATGCTTTTAGGATACACCTCTATCCTGACTTGTATTATAAATAAAAGTATCAGTAGTGAGCCACCATCACAGCTCTTTTAGATGCTCTTCGGATACACTGCTATCCTGACTTGTATCATAAACTAAAGTATCAGTAGTGAACCATCATCACAGTTCTTTTAGATGCTCTTCGGAAACACCTCTGTCCGGACTTGCATCATAAACTAAAGTATCAGTACTGAGCCACCATCACATCTCTTTTAGATGCTTTTAGGATTCACCTCTATCCTGACACGTATGAGCCACCATCACAGCTCTTTTAAATGCTCTAAGGAAACTCCTCTATCCTGACTGGTATCATAAACTAAAGTACCAGTAGTGAGCCAGCATCACAGCTCTTTTAGATGCTCATAGGATACACCTCTGGCCTGAGTTGTATCATTAACTAAAGTACCAGTAGTGAGCCACCATCACAGGTCTTTTAGCTGCTCTTAGGATACACCTCTATCCTGACTTGTATTATAAATTAAAGTATCAGTAGTGAGCCACCATCACAGCTCTTTTAGATACTCTTCGGATTCACCTCTATCCTGACTCGTATGAGCCACTATCACAGCTCTTTTTAATGCTCCTAGGATACACCTCTATCCAGATTTGTATCATAAACTAAAGAACCAATAGTGAGACACCATCACAGCTCTTTTAGATGCTCTTAGAATATACTGCTATCCTGACCTGTATCATAAACTAAAGTATCAGTAGTGAGCCACCATCACAGCTCTTTTAGATGCTCATTGGATACACCTCTATCCTGACTTGTATCATAAAGTAAAGTATCAGTGGTGAGCCACAATCAAACCTTTTGTGGATGATCTTAGGATAAACCTCTACCCTGACTTGTATCATAAACTAATGTATCAGTAGTGAGCCACCATCACAGATCTTGTAGATGCTCTTAGGATACACCTCTCTCCTGACTTGTATCATAAACTAAATTACCAGTAGTGAGCCACCATCACAGTTCTTTTAGATGCTTTTAGGATACACCTCTATCCTGACTTGTATTATAAATAAAAGTATCAGTAGTGAGCCACCATCACAGCTCTTTTAGATGCTCTTCGGATACACTGCTATCCTGACTTGTATCATAAACTAAAGTATCTGTAGTGAACCATCATCACAGTTCTTTTAGATGCTCTTCGGAAACACCTCTGTCCGGACTTGCATCATAAACTAAAGTATCAGTACTGAGCCACCATCACATCTCTTTTAGATGCATTTAGGATTCACCTCTATCCTGACTCGTATGAGCCACCATCACAGCTCTTTTAAATGCTCTAAGGAAACTCCTCTATCCTGACTGGTATCATAAACTAAAGTACCAGTAGTGAGCCAGCATCACAGCTCTTTTAGATGCTCATAGGATACACCTCTAGCCTGAGTTGTATCATTAACTAAAGTACCAGTAGTGAGCCACCATCACAGGTCTTATAGGTGCTCTTAGGATACACTACTATCCTGACTTGTATCATAAACTAAAGTATCAGTAGTGAGCCAACATCACAGCTCTTTTAGATGCTCTTAGGATGCACCTCTATCCTGACTCGTTTGAGCCACCATCACAGCTCTTTTACATGCTCTTAGGATACACCTCTATCCTGACTTGTATCATTATCTAAAGTACAAGTAGTGAGCCACCATCACAGTTCTTTTAGCTGCTCTTAGGATACACCTTTATCCTGACTTGTATTATAAATTAAAGTATCAGTAGTGAGCCACCATCACAGCTCTTTTAGATGCTCTTCGGATACACCTCTGTCCATACTTGCATCATGAACTAAAGTATCAGTAGTGAGCCACCATCACAGCTCTTTTAGATGCTCTTAGGATTCACCTCTACCCTGACTCGTATGAGCCACCATCACAGCTCTTTTAAATGCTCCTAGGATACACATCTATCCAGATTTGTATCATAAATTAAAGAACTAATAGTGAGCCACCATCACAGCTCTTTTTGATACTCTTAGCATACACCGCTATCCTGACTTGTATCATAACCTAAATTACCAGTAGTGAGCCAAAATCACAGCTCTTTTAGATACTCTTAGGATTCACCTCTATCCTGACTTGTATTATAAACAAAAGTACCAGTAGTGAGCCACCATCACAGCTCTCTTAGATGCTCTTAGGATACATCTATATCCTGACTCTTATGAGCCACCATCACAGCTCTTTTAGATGCTCTTAGGATACACGGCTCTCCTGACTTGTGTTATAAAATAAAGTATCAGTAGTGAGCCACCATCACAGCTCTTTAGATGCTCCTAGGATACACCTCCATCCTGACTCGTATGAGCCACCATCACAGCTCTTTTAGATGCTCTTAGGATACTCCTCTATCCTGACTTGTACCATAAACTAAAGTACAAGTAGTGAGCCACCATCACAGTTCTTTTAGCTGCTCTTAGGATACACCTCTATCCTAACTTGTATCATAAACTAAAGTATCAGTAGTGAGCCACCATCACAGCTCTTTTAGATGCTATTAGTATACACCTATATCCTGACTTGTCTCATAAACTAAAGTACCAGTAGTGAACCACCTTCACAGCTCTTATAGATGCTCTAAGGTTACACCTCTGTCCTGACTTGTATCATAATCTAAATTACCAGTAGTGAGGCACCATCACAGCTCTTTTAGATGCTCTTAGGATTCACCTCTATCCTGACTTGTATGAGCCCCCATCACAGCTCTTTTAAATGCTCCTATGATACACCTCTATCCAGACGTGTATCATAAACTAAAGTACCAGTAGTGAGCCACAATCCCAGCTCTTTTAGATGCTCTTAGGATGCACCTCTATCCTGACTCGCATGAACCACCATCACAGCTCATTTAAATGCTGCTATGATACACCTCTATCCAGACTTGTATCATAAACTAAAGTATCAGTAGTGACCCACCATCACAGCTCTTTTAGATGCTCTAAGGATACACCTCTATCCTGACTTGTATCATAACCTAAATTACCAGTAGTGAGCCAAAATCACAGGTCTTTTAGATGCTCTTAGGATTTCATTACAAGACCGGAGCCTACTCGGGAGAGAGTAGAAGAGGAATGCACCTTGGCGGAGCGGCTACGCAACGTGTGTGTTGCTAAGGTGCATTCCTCTAAGTCGGCATTGTCATTGTCCGTGTGAGGAATGGTGTCTGCATTCGCCGCTTTACGGGGCATTTCATCGGATTGTATTTAGAGCAAAGAAGGAGATGCGGAAAAAGCGGGTGAGAGACGAGGGGGAGAGCCACAGTTGGGGCGAGGCTCTCCCCGAGGAAAGGAGGGTAAAAGCGCAGATTTTTTTTTTTTTTTTATGAAAAAAGCTGAAAAGTAGGAAAAAATTAAGGGAGGTTGGTCATTAGCCGATCTCCGTAAATTGGAGGTCGGTTGAGGGAAGAGGATAGAGATATAGGGGGATAATGGCCCGAGAAGAAATAGAAGTGAGTGTAAACAAGAGGGATAGATATCATTCAATATAAGGCAGTAAAACAATAAAATTTTTAGAGAAAAAAAAACCATAAATAGTATTAAACAGTATTAAACAGTATCAACTAAATGGTAATAGCGAATATCAAGTAAGAGATAATGTAAATGACTTATCTGCTTGGAGCCGCATTTAAAAGAGGCAGATTGTTATGGGCTCATGCCTTTTATTATTGTTAACGTTCTACTCTGAAACTTTTGCTTTATGATGTATGCGGCTTGGAGACTGCATTAATAGAAATATGCATAATGTTAGCCTCCGTGTCTTTAATGAAATCCAGATTCTCTAGTCATGGTAATAGGAGATTCGCAATTCACCTCTATCCTGACTTGTATTATAAATTGAAGTGTCAGTAGTGTGCCACCATCACAGCTCTTTTAGATGCTCTTCGGATACACCTCTGTCCAGACTTGCATCATAAACTAAAGTATCAGTAGAGAGCCACCATCACAGCTCTTTTAGATGCTCTTAGGATACACCTCTGTCCAGACTTGCATCATAAACTAAAGTATCAGTAGTGAGCCACCATCACAGCTCTTTTAGATGCTCTTCGGATACACCTCTGTCCAGACTTGCATCATAAACTAAAGTATCAGTAGTGAGCCACCATCACAGCTCTTTTAGATGCTCTTAGGATTCACCTCTATCCTGACTTGCATCATAAACTAAAGTATCAGTAGTGAGCCACCATCACAGCTCTTTTAGATGCTCTTACGATTCACCTCCATCCTGACTCGTATGAGCCACCATCACACCTCTTTTAGATGCTCCTAGGATACACATCTATCTGATTTGTATCATAAACTAAAGTACCAGTAGTGAGCCACCATCACAGCTCTTTTAGATGCTCTTAGGATACACCTCTATCCCGACTTGTATCATAAACTAAAGTACAAGTAGTGAGCCACCATCACAGCTATTTTAGCTGCTCTTAGAATACACCTCTATCCTAACTTGTATCATAAACTAAAGTACCAGTAGTGAGCCACCATCACAGCTATTATAGATGCTCTAAGGATACACCTCTGTCCTAACTTGTATCATAAACTAAATTACCAGTAGTGAGCCACCATCACAGCTCTTTTAGATGCTCTTGGGATACAAATCTGTCCTGACTTGCATCATAAACTAAAGTATCAGTAGTGCGCCACCATCACAGCTCTTTTACATGCTCATAGGATGCACCTCTGTACTGACTTGCATCATAAACTAAAGTACCAGTAGTGAGCCACCCCCACAGCTCTTTTAGATGCTCTTAGGATACACCTCTGTCCTGACTTGCATAATAAACTAAAGTACCAGTAGTGAGACACCATCACAGCTCCTTTAGATGCTCTTAGATACACTTCTGTCCTGACTTGAATAATAAACTAAAGTACCAGTAGTGAGCCACCTTTACAGCTCTTTTAGATGCTCTTAGTATGCACCTCTTTCCTGACTCGCATGAGCCACAATTACAACTCTTTTAGAGGCTCTTAGGATACACCTCCATCCTGACTTGTATCATAAACTAAAGTATCAGTAGCGAGCCACCATCACAGCTCTTTTAGATGCTCTTAGGATACACCTCTATCCAGACTTGTATCATAAACTAAAGTACCAGTAGTGAGCCACCATCACAGCTCTTTTAGATGCTCTTAGGATACACCTCTATCCTGACTTGTATTATAAACTAAAGTACCAGTAGTGAGGCACCATCACAGCTCTCTTAGATGCTCTTTGGAGACACCTATATCGTGACTCTTATGAGCCACCATCACAGCTCTTTTAGATGCTCTTAGGATACACTGCTATCCTGACTTGTATCATAAACTAAAGTATCAGTAGTGAGCCACCATCACATCTTTTTTAGAAGCTCTTAGGACACACCTCTATCCTGACTTGTATCATAAACTAAAGTATCAGTAGTGAGCCACCATCATAGCTCTTTTAGAAGCTCTTAGCATACACCTCTAGCCTGACTTGTATCACAACCTAAATTACCAGAAAAGAGCCACCATCACAGCTCTATCAGATGCTCTTAGGATTCGCCTCTATCCTGACTTGTATCATAAACTAAGGTTTCAGTAGTGAGCCACCATCACAGCTCTTATAGATGCTCTAAGGATACACCTGTATCCTGACTTGTATCATAAACTAAAGTACCAGTAGTAAGCCACCATCACAGCTCTTTTAGATGCTCCTACGATACAGCGCTAGCCTGACTTGTATCATAAACTAAAGTATCAGTAGTGAGCCACCATCACAGGTTTTTTAGATGCTCTTAGGATACATCTCTGTCCTGACGTGCATCATAAACTAAAGTACGAGTAGTGAGCCACCATCAAAGCTCTTTTAGATGTTCTTAGGATACACCTCTGTCATGACTTGTATCATAAACTAACGTACCAGTAGTGAGCCACCATCACGGCTCTTTTAGATGCTCTTAGGATACACCTCTATTCTGATTCGTATGAGCCACCATAACAGCTCTTTTAGATACTCTTAAGATACACCTCTATCCAGACTTGTATCATAAACTAAAGTTCCAGTAGTGAGCCACCATCACAGCTCTTTTAGATGCTGTTAGGATACACCTCTGTACTGACTTGCATCATAAACTAAAGTACCAGCAGTGAGCCACCATCACAACTCTTTTAGATGCTCTTAGGATACACCTCTGTCCTAACTTGCATAATAAACTAAAGTACCAGTAGTGAGCCACAATCACTGCTCCTTTAGATGGTCTTAGATACACCTCTGTCCTGACTCGAATAATAAACTAAAGTACCAGTAGTGAACCACCTTCACAGCTCTTTTAGATGCTCATAGGATGCACCTCTATCCTGACTCATATGAGCCACCATCACAGCTCTTTTATATGCTCTTAGGATACACTGCTCTCCCGACTAGTGTTATAAACTAAAGTACCAGTAGTGACCCACCATCACAACTCTTTAGATGCTCCTAGGATACACCTCTAGCCTGACTCCTATGAGCCACCATCACTGCTCTTTTAGATGCTCTTAGGATACACTGCTATCCTGACTTGTATCATAAACTAAAGTATCAGCAGTGAGCCACCATCACAGCTTTTTTAGAAGCTGTTAGGATACACCTCTATCCTGACTTGTATCATAAACTAAAGTACCAGTAGTGAGCCACCATCACGGCTCTTTTAGATGCTCATAGGATACACCTCTGTACTGACTTGCATCATAAACTAAAGTACCAGTAGTGAGCCACCATCACAGCTCTTTTAGATGCTCATAGGATACACCTCTATCCTGACTTGTATCATAAACTAAAGTACCAGTAGTGAGCCACCATCACGGCTCTTTTAGATGCTCATAGGATACACCTCTGTACTGACTTGCATCATAAACTAAAGTACCAGTAGTGAGCCACCATCACAGCTCCCTTAGATGCTCTTAGGATAGACCTATATCCTGACTCTTATGAGCCACCATCACAGCTCCCTTAGATGCTCTTAGGATACACCTCTATCCTGACTCGTATGATCCACCATCACAGCTCTTTTAGATACTCTTAAGATACACCTCTATCCAGACTTGTATCATAAACTAAAGTTCCAGTAGTGAGCCACCATCACAGCTCTATTAGATGCTGTTAGGATACACCTCTGTACTGACTTGCATCATAAACTAAAGTACCAGCAGTGAGCCACCATCACAACTCTTTTAGATGCTCTTAGGATACACCTCTGTCCTAACTTGCATAATAAACTAAAGTACCAGTAGTGAGCCACAATCACTGCTCCTTTAGATGGTCTTAGATACACCTCTGTCCTGACTCGAATAATAAACTAAAGTACCAGTAGTGAACCACCTTCACAGCTCTTTTAGATGCTCATAGGATGCACCTCTATCCTGACTCATATGAGCCACCATCACAGCTCTTTTATATGCTCTTAGGATACACTGCTCTCCCGACTAGTGTTATAAACTAAAGTACCAGTAGTGACCCACCATCACAACTCTTTAGATGCTCCTAGGATACACCTCTAGCCTGACTCCTATGAGCCACCATCACTGCTCTTTTAGATGCTCTTAGGATACACTGCTATCCTGACTTGTATCATAAACCAAAGTATCAGCAGTGAGCCACCATCACAGCTTTTTTAGAAGCTGTTAGGATACACCTCTATCCTGACTTGTATCATAAACTAAAGTACCAGTAGTGAGCCACCATCACGGCTCTTTTAGATGCTCATAGGATACACCTCTGTACTGACTTGCATCATAAACTAAAGTACCAGTAGTGAGCCACCATCACAGGTCTTATAGGTGCTCTTAGGATACACATCTATCCTGACTCGTCTGAGCCACCATCACAGCTCTTTTAGATGCTCTTAGGATACACCTTTATCCCGACTTGTATCATAAACTAAAGTACCAGTAGTGAGCCACCATCACAGCTCCCTTAGATGCTCTTAGGATAGACCTATATCCTGACTCTTATGAGCCACCATCACTGCTCCCTTAGATGCTCTTAGGATGCACCTCTATCCTGACTCGTATGAGCCACCATCACAGCTCTTTTAGATGTGCCTAGGATACACCTCTGTCCTGACTTGCAATATCAACTAAAGTACCAGTAGTGAGCCACCATCACAGCTCTTGTAGATGCACTTAGGATACATCTCTGTCCTAACTTGCATCATAAACTAAAGTATCAGTAGTGAGCTACCATCACAGCTCTTGTTGATGCTCTTAGGATACACCTCTGTCCTGACTTACATCATAAACTAAAGTACCTGTAGTGAGCCACCATCACAGCTTTTTTAGATGCTGTTAGGATACACCTCTGTCCTGACTTGCATAATAAACTAAAGTACCAGTAGTGAACCACCTTCACAGCTCTTTTAGATGTTCTTAGGATGCACCTCTATCCTGACTCGTATGAGCCACCATTACAGATCTTATAGATGCTCTTAGGATACACCTCTATCCTGACTTGTATCATAAACTAAAGTATCAGTAGTGAGCCACCATCACAGCTCTTTTAGATGCTCATAGGATACACCTCTGTACTGAATTGCATCATAAACTAAAGTGCCAGTAGTGAGCCACCATCACAGCTATTTTAGATGCTCTTAGTGTACACCTATATCCTGACTCTTATGAGCTACCATCACAGCTCTTTTAGATGCTCTTAGGATACACCTCTGTACTGACTTGTATCATAAACTAAATTACAAGTAGTGGGCCACCATCACAGCTCTTCCAATGCACCTCCATCGTTATTTGAAGTTTTCAATGATATATCATGTTCTGACCCAATCATGGAGCTGACATGTCACCTCTATTCTGATTTGCAGTGTGCACTGCCTTTCACTTACTGACACATTCATGGGGCTGTCACAAAGCACCTCTGCTCTCAGTTCTTATGTGTGCTGGACTCTCAGTTCTTAGACACTCACACCACCCTAGTGCACCAGCAGGGAAGCACCATCTGAGCTCTCACGAGGGGCCTCTTTCCTTGTCTTAAGCAGGCATTGCTGGTCCCGTGCCGACACAAAGACAAAGCGCTCTGGTCGCCTCCATCCGATGTGCACTATTCACAGCTGTCCCAAAATGATGCATTGACAAGGATCTCACGAGGCACCCGGTACCTCTGCCCTGACTCGCCGCATGCAGTGCCCTTTCTCTGCTGCTGCATTCACTCAACAAACGCTTCTTTTCCAGCCTTCATTGCCTGCTGGACACTCATCATAAAGACCTTCACAGCACTCCTTAAAAGTGAGTTGGTCCAACTCACTTCACAGGAAGTCCATGTTTTTAAGACAGTTGAACGGTGGGGAGCAGAGCGCGTGCGTGTGTGTGTGTCTTTGTGTGTGTGTGTGTGTGTGGGGGGGGGGGGGGGGGGTGGTATCACATCTGATACACAGACCTCCTTAGCTGGCCACGGTGGAACGGCTGGCTGAGACTATCATCATTTCGGTGCTGGCAACATGGGCAACACCGGCTTTAACAAAATACCTGTAGTAGAATGCCTGATGAATTCACTTTCAATGCGCTACACATATGTATATAGGCACACCGCAAGTGCTTATAAGAACCATGCAATAAATAGAATGAGGCATTCAAAAATGTTCAATGATTGCGCACTGAGGTTCAAACACTGAGGGCTCTGTAGGTTCTCGGTGCAATCCTTCCAAAGAGATTTCTTATAAGTTCAGGGTCCTCTGAAAGGGGTGACGTCTTGCTCCACCCCACCTCTAAGGATATAGCAGTGTATTTACTCCGCCAAAGGCGGGGGTTCACCAGGGGTTCACCAGTAGGAACGTCGTACGTTCGACCTTTTAATATAACGAGTCGCCCAACTCTAGTCTAGAAGCAAAACCCTTTGTCATTTATTCAAAGATGCGAAGTTTCTCACAGATCTTCAAAGAATTGTAGGCAGAACACTTTGCACGCCCGGTTAGCCGTTCTTTAATGTTCTTGAAAGTCTCCCAAGAAGTGCCACGTCTTTCCAGGAACTATAAACCCTCAGCGGTGCACCGCACGGCGGGTCCTCTTCTCAGCAGAGTGGTGCATGCCAACCAGTGCTGGTGCGCCTCCACCGGATGTCAGAGCGTAGTTCCCAATAGTGCAGCGAGTGCAGTGGCACCCGGGCCCAGAGGCACGAAGGGCCTACTGAATCCTGATTATGGATGTCTTTTGCATAGTGCCAATATCGGCCACACTCACCAGCCCTCTTGCAGCAACATACGCATAGCATAAATAAGCAGACAAGACAACTTTTGGTGGAGAAAATTGCTGCAGGTTTATTAGCATACCAAACATGCCAACATGGTGGGTTATCTTACAGGCAATCCAAAGGCAAGCCGCCCCTCGCGGCCTACCACCTGATGGGCCAACTTGCACTGTGGTCTTAGCCAATCGGTGCTTAGCGGTTGTGGTGAGGGGATAGCCCCTCCCCCTTCCGGTGAAATCTTGTTCCACCATATAACTCACGCCCCCCCCCCCCCCCCCCCACGAGGGGCGGAGCGTTCAAGCGACCCCCGGTTGTACAGGTTTCCAACCGCCCGTAGGACAGATGGGGCACCGTCGCACCCCAGGGTTCACCGCACAGACTTCCTGGGGATATTGGGCCTCAGCACCCTTTGTGCTCCAGAAGAGGGTAACCCTGAGTACCTTTCCGCCTCTGGATCGCCATGTAACTCCGCCTGCAACACAAATAAAAAGATTAGAACATCCTTCCTCCCCTCACCCTGACACGCCGGGTAAGCAGTAGGGAGGGAGTTGGCGTCAGGGCGAGGGAACAAAGAAGCCGCCAGGGGGGCGGGGGAGGACAATATACCTTTCCCCGACCCCCCACCGGCCGGAAATGACACGCAGGGGACCCCAACCGGGGTCTCTGGAAAACACTAGACTGCCCAGTGTGCCATCTTGTGGCACTAAAGGGGCTGCCTTCTTATGAGGGTCCCCTGCGGGGACAGTCGGTCAGACCGCATAGTGCCAATACCGGCCACACTCACCAGCCCTCTTGCAGCAACATACGGATAGCATAAATAAGCAGACAAGACAACTTTTGGTGGAGAAAATTGCTGCAGGTTTATTAGCATACCAAACATGCCAACATGGTGGGTTATCTTACAGGCGATCCAAAGGCAAACCGCCCCTCGCGGCCTACCACCTGATGGGCCAACTTGCACCGTGGTCTTAGCCAATCGGTGCTTAGCGGTTGTGGTGAGGGGATAGCCCCTTCCCCTTCCGGTGAAATCTTGTTCCACCATATAACTCACGCCCCCCCCCCCCCTACGAGGGGTGGAGCGTTCAAGCGACCCCCGGTTGTACAGGTTTCCAACCGCCCGTAGGACAGATGGGGCGCCGTCGCACCCCAGGGTCCACCGCACAGACTTCCTGGGGATATTGGGCCTCAGCACCCTTTGTGCTCCAGAAGAGGGTACCCCTGAGTACCTTTCCGCCTCTGGATTGCCATGTAACTCCGCCACAGCCCTGGGTGTGGCGACCGTCGCAGCCAGGGCCTCCCACCAAGGCCGGCGCTCCTATTTGCATCCCGCTATTTCTAGGGCCTCCCTTAGGTCAAGGAGGAACAAGTCCATGCCTATTCTGGAGAGATGTTCCCCATCGTCCTCGAAACACCTTATGGATTTCACATGAAGCAAACCATGCCTGATGAATCCGAACCCCATTTGTTCGGTGAATTTACGCATCACGCAATTGACTCTCCTGCGCGCAGCCTCCATTGCTTCCCCAGATCGTGCTCCCTGCCACAGGAGCCGTGGGGTGATTTCCGACCACCACAGTTCACATGTCCCTAACTTATTGCTTAATTTGCAAAGAGTGGCTTTCATATCTTGAAGCAATGTCCTCTTGCCTAGTGCCATCAGGTTGTTACCCCCCAGGTGAATGACCAGCACGTTTGGGGGACTCGGCTCTCCCCCCAGTCTCTGCTGCAGTTTGTCCAACAACCCCTTCCATCGCATGCCCTGGTAACCCAGCCAAGTTATCTCGGTGTTTGAAAAGCCATGCCTTCACTTCCTGCTCGCAGCCCACTGTGCCAATCTGCTGACGCCAGAATGGCCAATCACCCAGACCTTTGTTCCTGATAAATAAAGAAATGTGATGTTGCAAAACGTTTATTACCAACACAGCACGCCATAATGAAACATGTAAATTACACTAACACCACACTCCCGCCAGTACCCGGAAAACCGGTTCCTGCAGGCAAACCCAATAACGTGGCACATGGCCATACATAGTTGTAAACAGTAACTTAAAACACAATGCCCCCATCACACGCCATGACCGGGCTGCAGAGAAGGCACATAAAGTTCGTGGGCTCATGGACGTATGTATCTTTTGAAACAGTGGGATTGCCAGCGCCCCACTTGTTTGATACCCTCTGCTGGCAAGCCTTCCTGAAATGCTGTAGTTGCTGCCCCAATGCGGAAGGAGTGGCTGCAGAAACGCTTGCTAGGGTCTTTGTTACCAGATAGCGCCAGACACGCATGCATGATGTGTTCCACCTGGTACTTAGTAAGGGGCGAGCTGTCTGCGTGTATGAAAAGATAAGCATCTGCTGCCGGACGCAGAGCCGCGTAGGCGGAGAGCAGCCTAACTGGGCAATACCTCCCGTCCCCTAAACTGTGCAGCCAGAAAAACCTGCCCTTACCGCTCTGATCAATCATTGACCTTCATAGTGTTACTTTGAGGGAATCCCCACCGAGAACGACATCCTGCCAATACAGAGCCACCCCAGACTTATCATTCTTCGCTCTGGCCACCAACTCACTAATGCGAAGTGCCCCAAAGAAAGCCAGGCTGAACGCGGCAGCAAACAATGTTGCCTCAAACTCTGAGAGATTGGCCTTGTGCATCCAATCTAGCATTCCCTGGAGTGTCTCAAAGTCTATGGGGGACCTGCTGTCCGGTGCCTTAGGTTCGCTCCTGGCCCACCCTTTTAATGCCGTTCTGACTACAAAAGAACTCATTGGGTCTGACTCCCCCTTGAGTCTAGCGTGGTGGCTGATTGCTGCAAGGTAACCCGATATCCAGGAATGGCTCTTCCCATTGTCATTAGCCCACAATATGAAGGACTGCACTCTGGTTGCTAAAGATAGATTGCCTCCATCCCATGGGCCCGTCAGTGAGCAGAATTTATTCACACAGGATTTATATCTCTTGTTAGTCCCCGGCGCTAGGGATAACTCGCCCAGGCCCCTCATACGTCTCGCCACTTCAACAGGAACCACAGGTGTGCTGGGAAAGGTGACCCCTCCTCTCTCGCTCTCGGCCATGCCTCGCGGAACCGGTGCCACTGAAAACGAGAGAGAGCATCAGCCGCTGTGTTCTGCACACCCTGGATGTGTTGCGCCCTGAATTCAACATTGTTGTAAAGACAAGCCCGCACCAACTCCCTCAAGAGGCACAGAACCAGGGGACAACTCGCTGACTGGGAATTGATGGCCTGCACTACCGCTAGATTGTCAGACCAGAAAAGGACCCTTTTGGCCGACAGAATTGTGGGCCATAAATGGAAAACCACCACAATGGGGAATAACTCCAGCACTGTGATGTTGGTCGTGATCCTTTTCTTGTGCCAGGCACTGGGCCATTTCTCAGCACACCATTCCCTGTCTAAAATGGCTCCGAATCCTTCCCTGCCTGATGCATCTGTGTGTAAGGCTAGGTCAGGGCTGCCTGCCCAGGGGGCCCTCCAGATTACTGAACCGTTAAAGTTGGCCAAGAAATCCACCCACATGGCCAGGTCCAGTCTCATGCCTTTGCTGAGCTTGCCCATGTGATGCTTTTTTGAGACCCTGGCGGTGGCCCTGGCCAACCTTCTGCCAAACACTCTTCCAGCTGGTATGACCATCGCTGCAAAGTTCAGTTTCCTTAAGAGCCCTTGAATGCATTCTAGAGTGGCCTTGCCCTGCGCAACCACAGACTGGATGTGTTGTGCGAGGTCGCGTACCTTGTCTGTGGGTAATCTGGATTCCTCTGTGATGGTGTCTAGCTCTATCACCAAAAAGGTTAAGACCTGTGCTGGACCCACCGTTTTACCTGGTGCCAGGGGGGACCCCCAAGTGCCTGGCCAGCTGTTCAAAATCCTCAAGGGCTTGCTTACAGTCCTGCGTGCCCTCACTCCCAATGAACAGGAAGTCATCTAGATAATGAGTCACCCCTGCCACCCCGTAGGTATCCTGAAGGGCCCATTGCAGGAAGCAACTGAACGCCTCAAAATAGGCACATGACACCGCGCAGCCCATGGGCATGCATCTGTCAAAAAAGTACCTTCCATCTAGCCTGAAGCCCAGCAGGTGATTGCTGCTCGGGTGGACTGGTAGCAAGCGAAACGCAGATTCAATGTCCGCATTTTCTAACCAGGCCCCTCTGCCTGCCCTCCTGACTAGGTCCAATGCCACGTCCAGAGTACAATAAGACACAGAGCAGGTGCCCTCCTGTAGCCCATGGTTGACTGATGCCCCTTCTGGGTAAGAGAGGTGGTGAATAAGTCTAAAAGCCCCTGGGTCCTTCTTGGGCACCACCCCCAGGGGAGAGACTACAAAGTTGTCGAGCGGGGGTTGCAGAAATGGACCCGCCACCCTGCCCAAAACCCTCTCCTTTTCTACCTTTGCCCTGACTACCTCCGGATGCTCTCTCGCAGACCTGAGGTTGTCGGCCTCTCTCCTGCCCAGGGGGCCCACGTAGGGGATTTTAAAACCTTCATTGAACCCCAAAAGCAGTGTGCGGCTATCTGTTGTGTTGGGGTATCTAAGAAGAGGCGTGATGTTAGCCAGGCTGACAGGGAAAGGGCCTTTGGAGAAGAGCCCGAGTGAAGTTGGACTGACTGCGGGGAGAAGACATGTGGGGAGGGGGGGGCTTTGAGATGTTGTACTCAGTAGTGTTTCTGCCTCAACTTTGTTGCCCGCCTTTGTCGGCTGGCTGCTTATCCCGCTTGGTATGGCAGGAAACCGCTGTGTGGGGCCCGCCACATGTGCTACACGCATGCTGGAACTTGCAGGTCTTACACCAGGAGCAAGACCCATTGTTAAAAAGGCGGCAAGTACCCGGGGGGGACCTCCTGAAACCTCCCCTCTGTCCCCCCACCCCATCTCCGGGCACTGAGACATCTTCCTCCTGAACTCCCTGTCATAGTTCAACCATCCAATGCCACCCCACCTCATGGCCTCGTTATGTATGGTCCTGGAGTACTGCACCAACCCTGGTCCCTGTTCCGGAAATTTCTCCATAGTGACGGATGCTAGTATGGAGAAAGCCTCTAGCCAGTTAGCTATGTTCTTCTCCGGCCAAGGCTGGTATTTTACTTTTTTATCATCCTCCTTCGCCACCATTTTCCTGGCGTCAAGCCCCTCTTGTCCCAGCATTAGCAGGGTAAAAATGTCCACAAAATCCCTCCTCCAAATGCCTTCTTTGGCTACCTGGGGCACTTGCCAGGCTAGAGAACAACGCCCAGACAGCAGGGGTGCGGTCGTTACTTGCTGTACCAAGTTGGGCAAGGGAGCGGCTGTGAGAACAGTCGTAGGTTGTATTACCAAGGTGGGCAAGGGAGCGGGCGTGATGGAAGACAAAACAGCTGTGGCCCCCAAACTTGTATTGACTGACATAGTACTCGGGCTGGCCGCTATGGAGGGGAGCGAGACGGGAGTTGGCGCTGTGCTAAGCACCCCAGACGTAGGTGTAGGAGTATGCCGGAGTATGTCTAACCTGCCCCCCTGGCTCCCCCACACCTCCTGCCCATACACTTGTCGCAGCTAAAGTGGCTCCTTCCTTAGTGCCCCCACTGGGGCACAAACGTGCGGGGCTGGTGGACACAGAACCTGCTTGAAGCTGGGTCATGAAACTGTTCATAGTGTCCAAGAGTTTGGCAAGCTTATCCCTAGTAGCGTAGTTACCTTGGGCCGCGGTACTGTCCAACGGGGTAAGTGGCCCCGGGGGCGTGGGCGCACCCAGCGCTGTAACTACCTCCTTGGGGGCCTGAACTGCTCTGCTCCTGGGTGGTGGCAGCGGATCTGCCGGGAAATCCCTGGACGTGGGTTTGCGGACCCGCTTGGGCCTTGATGGGCCTGCCTCTGCACCGGGCTGTTGTTCCGTAGGAGGAGAATCGCCGGCAATCCCAGAGTCCTCCTGGTCGGGGGTGTTCAGGATGCCATTGGCCCAAGCCAGGCCTTTGCTCTTGGCCATCTCAAAGAAATTGGCCCACTGTGCGTCCTGCGATTTGCCCGGCATCGTGTCGTCCACCTGGGATCTCTCCGGAAAAAGGGGGGGTGAGCCCTGGCTATCCATGGCGACCTTCGACTCCACACGGGCCCCTGATCTGAGGAGATAAATGTATGGGGTCACAACATGATAATGCTTGGTTGTTTATTGCGGACACCTCGAGCCTCCTGCTTCCCTAGACGCACTTGCCCCCCAAATCCCTATACTTACTTATTGAGCGATAGCGGGAGTGGACCTGGGGCGTGACGCGCCCGAAGGCTGCTCAAATCTGAGATGTAAACCATAGAGCTTCCCGCTGAATCCAGTGCCCCGCCCTGTCTTTGTTTAATCGAAGGTAGTGCCCCCACCAGTCCGCCAGACCTGTGCTGCTGAGCCTATTATCAATAACGACGAAAGGTACTAGGCGTGCCCGCTGCGTTGAGATGACACGGGTAACTCAGTGCGTTAAAGAGAAGCTTTTACCGAACAGCAACGGTTCCACTTACCCGCGTCCTACCCACTATGCCGCTACGCTAGGCCTGGCCTCTGATATGTTTAACCTCCACTGCGTGAGGTCGTACCGTTACGGGGGCACCACTACCCCCACCGACCCCAATACATGGCTGGCATCCTCTAACCTCGTAGCACTCGAGGATCTTGCTCCGAGGGGATCCTGCTCGCCTGCTAGGCAGGCCCCTATGCATGACCGTCCACGAGTGGAGTGGCCGTGCTGAGGATGGGGGTTAGCCCCCCGCCGCGGAGGCCGAGACCTCAGCGACTGCCGGGCCACACGGCTGTGCCACTGGGCCATACCCCCCTCCCGCCCAGACGCCCCGGCCGAATACAATCCACACTCGAACAGACAGGCTCAGGTGGAGCTTGCGGGGGCGGGCGGCACAAGAGCGTGCGATGGGTTCCCTCCGGGCATGGCCCGCGAATCGGACCCCAACAGGGTGCGGAGGGGGAAACGGATAACCTTGTGGTCCCTTACACGTCACAGAAATAGAATGACATATGTGCATTTGACATTATATTCACTCTGTGCCTTACCTTCATTAACGTGTGGGAAGCATTTAAAAGTTTTGCTGAAATGTATTCACCGTAGAGACTAGAGCTTCATACATTTGTGCACTAATGTTCGGTTTAAACATGAAAGTATGCATTCTTTATTCACGTTTTATCACTTGCACTTCAAGTTATATTTACATATGTAAATATGTACTCTTTTGCTCACGTTTTACATTATTTTTTCAAGTTACATGTGTGCATCTATAACCATATATTCGAAGTGTACATTAAATGCTTAGTTAAAGTTAGTCTGACTACAGGCCACAGTAGAAATGCATTTTGCTCTGTCAGTGTGTTTCTTTTTCTTGCAGGTTTGTTATTTTGTTAGTTAAAGGCTTATTGTCTGTATTAGACTTCTGATGGAGGCCTGGAGGGAAACTTGGCAGTGAACGTGGAGAAACAATGGTTGAAAGAAGCCTTGTGTTCATCATGTACCAGGATTGCAAGATGTTCATGGTTGAGAACCTGATGCGCTGGGAAATTGGAGCTATGCTGCAGATGCACTCAAGTAGTGGTCTGATTGGTCCCTGTTGGTGTGAAAGGAGATAAGGATTTTCTGAATTTCTTGTTACTTTTGAATTGGTGTTCTCACACCAATTTTAGACTTCGAGAGGTACAGACCTCTCTGTTTCCCATATTCTTGCAAGTGGCAAACTTTATACAAAACACTTATTTCCTTTTTCCAAGACCTCTTCTGAAGTCTGATAATGCTGACACCCATGCTCCTGAATTAGAGACCCTTGATAGATGACCTATTTAACTTATGTTTATTAGAGAGAAGGGAAGTTTCTTAATGGAACACCTGTTCACATTAATTTGTTTGTGTATTATTGTGGCTATCACAATTCTGTATCGCATTCTGTTGCGCCTTAACTTACTGAGATATTTCAGCTTACCTATTGTATTGTTGTACTTATTGGACTTATTCTTGGTTTGCGTATATACTGGATTGATTGGTATTCCAATTAAACCCTTAAACCATGTTTGGCAATTCATGGTCCTTATTATCGAGTTACATGGGCTTCACAACTTAGAAATGCATTGTTGATGTTTTCTTCCTTTCAATGCTTCATGTCTGCTAGCAAGGGTCCATACGACCAATGGGAAAGAAAATCTTTAACAACTTGACTTAGAGATTACGTTTTCTCGCCACGTATGATGTATCCTCATAAAGGCATAATGTGAAGTGCATCCGAGAGATCTGTGGACCTTTCCTGTCTGAGACTGCCATGGTGTACATGACGGGACCAGACAGATGGACGTTGTGTCAGAGGTGCTGTCTCCACCAGTGTTGGGTCCGCTGAGGGGATTTTCCCAATGGTGGAGTTAGCTGTGGCTCTAAAGGCTCAGTGAGGACGCACAGCAGTTGGACAACAGAGCTGCTAATGTTTGCCAGCTGCCCCTTTAACATCATCCTCTTATTCAGGCCTTAAAAGTTACTTTCATGAAATTACTCCTTCTTTATCACAGCATCTGTTTTAATTCCTCTGTGTTGTCACTATATTTTTCCATGGCTGACTCTGCACTCAGTTATGTTTAACTTTTCTGTAACCTTGTGCAAACCTTCACATTAGCACTGGTCTTTTGCATATAAACCATGTTGACCCTTTCTGGCTCTGTGAAAAGGGTCCACTGTCATCTTTGTCTGTTGCCTGCTACAGGTAGAGGGCCCGATCCTCCTTGCTGCCTTCTACTTTATTTATATGATCTCAAATCCTACTGCTTGTCTGGGCTCCTTACTCTAAACTTTACATCCTCAGGTCCCTTGTTAGCCCTCGGCTCCTGCATACCAATCTTTGACTTGGTCCTCCACGCCAGACCCTTATTCCGTTTTCGTTTTTTTTTTAACAATGACATTTTTGAAGGCCATTACATTTTACCTGATGAGTAACAAAACACCAGTCTCACATTGACATGCACATGAGGACAGGGAGAACAGTAAGACATGTAGGGTCGATTTCTCAAGTCAATTTATACAAAGCTTTAATCAGGTTCATGCCCCATATTGGCGTCTAGTGCCTCTACTCCGGCCATTCGTATCAATGGAGATAATGTAAGTGCGAAATGGTGTCCATACCTTATCAAACTTGGGCAATGTATTTCTCAAAATAGCTATTATGCGTTCCATAGTGTTGGACTTGGCCCTTTTCGCAGGGTCATCCCAGAACTTTTTGCCTTCCCCCTGTATTTTTTCTGACCTGTTGTTGGTGGTTTTATGACTCTGGGCACTTTATCACTGCTGTTCAGTGCTAAAGTACATGTGCTCTCTATGGTAAACTTGGTAAGATTGGTCTACATTTATTTGGCATATTTAATTTACCTGTAAGCCCCTTGTACATTGGTATCCTAAATACCCAGGGCCTGTAAAGTAAATGCTACTGGTGGGCTTGCAGCGCTGCTTGCGCCACCCACCATAGTAGCATTTCAAACCTGTCTCAGGCCTCTGCTACTGCAGGACCTGCATGCACAGTTTACTGCTGTTGTGACGTGGCACAGATAGTGGTTGCCACATCTGCAACTCCTCTTTTACTACATATAAGTCACCCCTAAGGTAGACCCTAGCTAGCCCTATGGGCAGGGTGCGGTGTAGGTAAAAGGTAGGACACGTGTCTTAACGGTGTGGCATGCCCCAGTAGTGAAAAACAGCCTATTTGGATTCTCACTGCTGTGAGGCTGCCCTCTCATTGGAATGCATGGGGGATTCCCTGATATGTGCTTCAGTGGTAATTCCAGATTTGAGAGGGGTAGGGTGATCAAGTTTGGTATTGAAATAGTAGTGATAAATCCTGCGTATTGGTGAAAGCGGAGTTATTATTACTATCTTAGAAATGCAACTTTAGAAGTGGGCATTTCTGTGTGCTATGTGTCTTTGTGCCTGCCTGATGTGCATTGACCGTCTGGTTCTGACTGATAGGAGAGAGGGGAGGTGCATTCACTCCAGCCAGTCCCTCTGGGGGTTGAGGTGTGTCCTGCCCTGTCTGGGTGACTCAGCGCTAGGCTGAATAGACCTTGGCTGAATTTAGAGTTGCGGGAGGTGTTTCCCCTGGCACCTGAATAGGCCAGGTCTGCATTTGGAGTGGTGGGAGGAGTAGCACTTCACCTGAATAGGGCTGTGCCTGCCTTCCACAATGATAGCTCTGCCCCCTGTGGGTGTCTGGAGCCAGCGCTTACACTTTGAATGGAGAGTGTTTTGCACTGTTAATTATATTTTTAAAGTGCCCCCAGAACTGGTTTAAACTGGGCTCAGGGCTCTGTGTCAGGGCAGAACAAAGACTGTTGGTACTATAAGTATTGGGGCTGTGACCCCATGGCTGTTGAGGTTGCTTGGGACTGAAACAGAAGAGGACAGCATGGACTGCTGTGTGCCAAGAGAAACCGCAGTTTGGAACTACCTGCTGCCTGCTGGGTAGCTGAAGGGACTGCCCTCTGCTAAGGGGCCCTGCGTGCTGGCCTGCCTGTGCCCTGTTCTCTGCCCCCTGTGCTGGGAAAATTGTATAGCTGGTGAGCGCTCTTTAATTCTGTTGCCCAGAGAGTGGGTTGATACGGCGCTGACGTGTAGAGGAGCTGTTGATGTGTGCCCTGCAGCGTGGGCAGCCCAGCCCTCTCCTCTGTGGCCGGGGTGCTGTGTGTCTGGATCTGACACAGCGTCAGGATTTCTACTGACTGAGAACTCAGGGGGAGTTCTCGTTGTGGGCCGCCTGCACCGAGAAAGTGGTTGCCTCAGTCTCCGAGTGCAGCCAGCCCCAGCGAGTTGCCGTAGAAACGAGGGAGCCGCAAGAGAATCCGGGAGCCAGGCAGAGGCCGAGCCTGGTTGTGGGCGAGGCCCGAAGCTGTGAGTGGTCGAGTGAGCGACAACAAGGTCGGCGGAGACTTCACTCTGTGGAGGTTGGCCCCACCTCCCTAGCGAGGGAGGCCCTGCAGCGTAGACTTCGCTCCGTGCCCTGCCATCAGCGTTGTGTGTCCCAGGGCTGGAGCGGCTGCACCGCGGGGTTGCGGGCAGCTGCGGTTACAGAAATCCTCATTCGAGGCCCCTAGTCCGCCATCGCCAAATCAGTGGGACCGGGGAGGATCCCCCACAATGGAGGATTTGCACGACATTGGGCCTGACTACCCTGAATTGCTTATGTTGCTCCAGTCTCTTTGGGAGCGTGGGGTCAGTGTTCCCAGCTGCACCATCCGATCACGGGCAGCTGCTAGAGGGACACAAGTATTTGGGGGAGCCCTGACTTCTGAAAGGGGCATTGCGGGGAAAGCCTAGGACGGGGCTTCTGAGGACATGGCTGTGTCTACCTATGCGGTGGCATGGTTAAAGCCCCAATTGTTTTCGGGGTACGTGCCTAGTGGCACCGTGACTTATGGGAAGGTAGTCTAAAAGGTAGTCCCAAATTACTTGATGGTGATCTGCATATGTCTAAAGTGGGCATGATGTATTTGTGATGTATGCCCTGTTGCAAGTGTTTACTAAGGTGCACTGATTATTATATGTAGGCATAATAAATACTGCTTCTACCAGTAGTTATTGGGTGGGGACAACTTTAATGTTTATGACAGTGGCCTGATTGGCCTAGTGATTTATGCAAATCCATGTGAAGTCCTGACAAGTGCCTGGTGGCACAGCGTAATATATGTGATGGTGTTCTAATGTGTTTGATGGATAATACAAAGGCTTTTTTTTATAACCTGGTCTGGAGTTTCTTTTGTGGTGTGCCTGGTGTGTCACTGCTGTGTGACTGTGTTGCTCAAATGCTTTACACATTGCCTCTGGGATAAGCCGGACTGCTCTGCCAAGCTACAATGGGGTGAGCAGGGGTTATCTTGGGTGTGTAACTCTCTTGCCCTGACTAGAGTGGTGACTAGAGTGGTGGGATCTGCCTGGCTTAGGTGCATACCCCAGGCAGCCAGAAACCCCATTTCTAACACATAGCATGTACTGTTGATACCTTCACCCACCATTGATCTATCGTCTGTAATGGGTATTCCGCCATCTCTGTGGTATCACTAGTTGAACTGCTAACAAGAGAGAGCCGATGGAGGCTCAAGTAGGCCCTGTGCAGGAGACAGAATTATATGTTTTTGAAGCAGAGGGTTGTGGGGGAGCTTGCTGGGGTTTTCCAGTGCTATAAGCCAGTCCGCATCATAGAATGGATTTCCCAGGGATTTCAATGGGTTCCGCCCAAAGGCTCTATAGATCCACATTACCAAATGCCTCCCCTGGCCCATTAGGTATAGTGTGTGGAGTAGCAGATGCTGATCGGGTTCCAGGCCACCGACCCCTCAGTGTCAATGCAGTGTTGCCTGGAGTGCCCCATGAGTCAAGAGCTCTCCCTTTGGCATGCCATAGCATTCCCAGATCTCTTAAAAATATAGCAACTCACCCTCCACAATTAGGTCGCCTAGTGTTGCGATGCCTGCTCCTCCCAAACCCCTAGGCACCATCTGGTCAGTCCATCCCCCCCAAGGGCAGTCCCCGGAGTGAGGGTAGTGGGTAGTATGGCCTCATGGTGTTGGACCCTGTACAGTCGTAGGACAGTCTAGTGGTCCGAGGGGCGGAGTAGAGGGGTGGAGAGGAAAGGGAGGAGCTAGATGGGACGGCGGGCAGTCAGGGAAAGGTGAAAGAAGAGAGAAGACGTGTGAATAAAGATCCTGTACCCAGACCACGGTGTCTGTCGTTATTTGGCCCGATAGACATGACAGCTGGCGACGAGGGTGGGATGCATGTGATGCTCCCCTGAACCCGGAGAAGACCGTGGTCTGCACCCTGGCCGAGGCGCAAGAGGAGACGCCTGAAAGCGGCCCTTCTGGAGCGCGACCGGAACCTGTGCGGGATCAAAGGCCTTGTGAGAGCGGGACGAAAGTGAGAGCCCAGCCCCAAGCCTGACCCCTGCTGCGTGTGTCAGAGAGCAGCGCTGACCGGAGTAAAGAAAATCCGCCGTACGAAGGTGAGCCCCCAGCGTGAAGCCAGAGCCTCGCGTGTGTGCAAACAAGGGAGCGACAGCAACGGCGCGTGCTCACCTGGAATGAGGAAGGCCCAGGGAGCGAGTGAGTGAAGCTGCCAGCAGCACGATCTGCAAGGGAAGGAATCCGAGGGATGTTTCAGCCTCGTGATAAGCACCGCGTGTAGAACCAGCCCGGCGGCCATCTTTAAACCAGGCGGCCACCATAGGACAGAGCTCTGATAACAGGTTGGCGGCCATATTGGAGTCAGGCGCCAAGCAAACCCAAGCAAAGGCAACAAAAAAAAAAAAAAGAAGCACGAGCTAGAGCAAGCGAGCAAGAAGAGAAGCATAAGCACCAGCAAGCTGTAGAGACCCCACAAACTCGTACCACACAAGATGTCGAACCAAGGGTCGCGTGCACGCCAAGAGGTGAAGCCCGTCGTGATGGGACTGTCTCACCTGCGTCCTCCAGAGCCTCTAGCGCTGGTGGTCGGGAGCAGCATGGGCCCCCGCTGGGAGGAGTGGATTGAAGACTTTGAAGACTACATCAAAGGCTCCAAAGTAACTGGCGATGAAGACCAAATAATCGCGCTTCGCAACCTAGCGGGAAAAGACATCAGCAAAATGATCAAGGAACTCCCGGCTGCGGATGCAGGGACATACGCCAAGGTACGGGAGGCCCTCGACAAGAAATTCCTGCATAAGAAAAATGTGGACTACGAAAGGTATGTGTTCCAGCGGGCGCGCCAAGAAAAAGATGAGAGGATGAATACCTACATAACACGACTGCGCAGACTGGCGCGACATTGCAATTTTGAAGCGTTCTCGACGGATGATGCCATACGACTGCGCGTCATTGATGGCTGCCTGTCCGAGACCCTTCGGAGGAAGTTATTGAAGAAAAGTCACACCCTCGACGAGATCGAAGAAATGACGAGGGTGCATGATCAAGTTGAGGAACAGGCCAAGACCATCGAAGCAGGGAGTACAGAACGCAGAGAACAGATATGCCAGGTGCGAACCAGCCGGCCCCGCCGAGGGTCCCGAGAGCACAGACGTCACACCCGGCCGCCATCGCGCCGCCGCCATTCGGGACGTCGACGGCCAGACTCAGGGAGGAGAAGCAAGCGCCATGACCCCGTGCGAAAGACACCAGCACGAAGATGCTATAGATGCGGGTATGATTTCCCACACACCGGAGCATGTCCAGCCATGGGACAGCAATGTCGCAAGTGTGGCCGAAGCAACCACTTTGAGGCCATGTGCGGAGAGTATCGCCGCGAGAAGGAAAAGGATAGACCCGAGTCGTCGCGAGGCGACTCCCACCGGCACCACGCACGAGCGGTGCGTGACCGCCCAAGGTCGTCGTCAAGGTCTTCGCAGTCCAGCGGGGAGTCGCGGACATCGCGATGGTCGAGGAAGTCGCCGTCGCGGGATTCCAGATCGACATCCGAGGAACGAGACTACTCGGTGGAGTATGCAAACATGATCGCTGACCCAGATCAGCTCAAGAAATATCCCCGACTGGACATCAGCGTCGGTGAACACAACACAAAGTTCGTAATGGACAGTGGGGCGTCACTAAACTACCTCCCAGTGACTGAATACAATAAGATGAATCCCCGTCCTCGACTGAGCCCCGCGCATGTCCGTGTCTACACCTGGATGTCCAGGAAGCCACTTCCGTGCCTCGGGAAGTTCTCAACCACACTACGACACAAAACAACATCTGTCCCTGCCGTGATACACGTCATAGAAGGACCGGAGGCCGACTGCCTCCTTAGTCTGCCGACGGCCGAACGTCTCCGGCTAGTGGAAGTCCTATACCGCGTCAGCATTGACAGTGATATTGTCCACAAGTTCCCGAAGCTGTTCCTGGGACTGGGGAAAATGAACAGAAACCAGATACGTCTCCACATCAATGAACAGGTCCGGCCAGTCGCCCAGCACCCCCGGAAGGTGCCATTCCATCTTCAGCAAGCCGTGGAGGATGAACTGCAAGACCTCCTGCAAGCTGACATCATTGAACGTACGGAGGGTCCCACGCCATGGGTGTCGCCCGTAGTGATCGTCCCAAAGAAAGGGACTCCGGGGAAGGTACGGCTGTGTGTGGACATGCGGATGCCCAATACCGCTATCGAAAGAGAGCGTCACCCAGGCCCACACTTAAGTGACATGATAGCCGCGCTGAATGGTGCTCGAGTATTCTCCAAGCTGGACCTCAATAAAGGGTACCACCAGTTGGAACTCCATGACAGCTCTCGGTATATTACAACCTTTGCGACGCACCTGGGGTTATACAGATACAAGAGGTTGAATTTTGGAATTTCCTCGGCCGCTGAAATATTCCAAGAAGCGATTCGGCAAACCATTCACCATATCCCCAACACACTGAACTACAGTGACGACATCCTAGTGTATGGGGCAAATGTCCAAGACCATGACACGGCCTTAGATCGAGTCTGTCACGCCCTCCTAGAGGCGAACCTAACACTCAACAAAGAGAAATGTGAACTGCATCAATCGAAGCTGAAATTCTTCGGGCACATCTTTTCAGGGGCTGGGATGAAGCCTGACCCGGACAAAGTGAGCACGCTAAACGACACCAAAAGCCCGCGGGATGTCAGCGATGTGAGATCCTTCCTGGGCATGGCGAGCTACTGCTCAAGGTACATCAAAGACTATGCCACACTAAGTCACCCACTCCGAACCCTGACCAAACAAGGGCAGAAATTCGAATGGACCTCTGAGTGCGAGCAAGCCTTCCAAGAGATTAAACAAGCGGTCGGAGCAGCCGAGAGCCTAGCCTATTTCAACCCTAGCCGCAAGACAGAAATCACAGTAGATGCTAGCCCGGTCGGTCTAGGTGCCATCCTAGCCCAATACGACGATGACACTGATCAACGCCACATAGTGGCCCACGCCAGCCGGAGTCTCTCCGACACAGAAAAAGCGTACTCACAACCTGAGAAGGAAAGCCTCGCGGTCGTATGGGCCTGTGAACACTTCCACGTGTTCATATATGGGAAGCATTTCACCTTAGTGATGGACCACCAAGCGCTAGTCACCATCTTTGGCAATCCACACTCCAAAATGCCGCCTCGCATCGAACGATGGGGACTTCGGTTGCAGGAGTACACATACACCATTGTACACAAGCCAGGAAAGTCAGCCAACCCTGCTGACTACATGTCGCGTCACCCGGAGCCATCCCAATCCTCCAGACCGTCAGTTGCTGAGGAATATGTTCACTTTGTGGTGGACCAGGCGCGGCCACCGGCTGTCCCCCTGGATGTCATCCAACAAGCCACCTCGCAAGATGAGACATTACAGAGAGTGATTCGCAAGGTTCAGGCACACCGATGGCGGCACAAAGATACCGAGGAAGGGAGTGATCCGGTGACGAGGCAAGAACTGCAGGCGTTCAGGAACGTGAGCGAGGAGCTGTCTGTCACCTCAGAGGGTCTGCTACTGCGAGACCACCGCATTGTCATTCCCAGTCTAATGCGCCAAGGAGTCATCAACTTGGCGCATGAAAGTCACCGAGGGGTAGTTGCGACCAAGAGAGCCCTTCGTGAGCGTGTCTGGTTCCCCTCTCTCGACAGGATGGTGGAACTCACCCTGAAAGACTGTCCGCAGTGCCAGGTGGTAGGGCAGGGAGACCCTCCGGCCCCACTCCAAATGACGCCACTACCGTCGGGTGTGTGGCGCGAGCTAGCCATGGACTTCTATGGCCCCATGCAATCGGGCAAGTATGTTCTAGTGGTGATTGATGAATACTCGCGTTTCCCCATTGCTCAGTTTGTGTCGTCTACCAGCGCAGCCGCGACCATTCCAGTGCTAGATGAAGTCTTTGCAGCCTGGGGTGTGCCTACAGAACTGAAAACGGACAATGGCCCACCTTTCAACAGTCAGGAGTTTGGGGAGTTCATGAGACTCATGGATATTCGACACCGGCGGATAACCCCGTTATGGCCACAAGACAACGGCACGGTCGAGAGGTTCATGGCCACTCTCAAGAAAATGTTCCAACAGGCCACGGTGGACAAAAGAGATCTGCAAACAGCCCTCAATGACGTACTCCGGTCATACCGGACGACGCCCCATGCCACCACGGGCAAATGTCCTGCGACGCTCATGTTAGGACGTCCTGCTCGGACAAGGATACCCACCTGGGAAGGGGCCCTTCGACCAGTATCACCCAAGCGCATACATCAGGAAGTAAGGGTCGCAGACAGAGCCCGCAAAGACAGTATGAAAGCGTATGCTGGCGGCAGGAGACGTGCACGGTCACTCTCACTTCGGAAAGGGGACTGTGTGATAGTCAAGCAGGAGCAGAGCAGAAAGACTGACAGCAGGTTCAGGGCGGAACCCCTGACCGTCATCCGACAAAAGGGCACCATGCTGACCGCAGAATCAGACAACAGGCGCATCACCCGCAATGTGTCGCACTTTCACAAATGTAGTCCTGCCCTACAGGAAGCCTTTGGGTCCCAAGCAGTGACACCGAGGACTGAGCAGATTGAGGAACGAGCCGAGGGTGCCACAAGCCTGGAAAGGGGAGAACGGGGCACCCCGAGAGGTGAGGCAGAAAGTCGGTCTCTCAGACCCCGACAAACAATTCAACGGCCCAAAAGGTTAATTGAAGAGATGTAACACAGTGTTTCTTTATTCTGTTAACAAAGGGGGAGATGTACAGTCGTAGGACAGTCTAGTGGTCCGAGGGGCGGAGTAGAGGGGTGGAGAGGAAAGGGAGGAGCTAGATGGGACGGCGGGCAGTCAGGGAAAGGTGAAAGAAGAGAGAAGACGTGTGAATAAAGATCCTGTACCCAGACCACGGTGTCTGTCGTTATTTGGCCCGATAGACATGACAGACCCCGTTAGACTTGGGGGTCTCTAGTTGGCACAGGTATGCACTTGTGACAAATAGGGACCCTCTCCTCTAGTCAGGATAAGAGAGTACACTCCCAAAATAACCCCTGCTCACCCCCTTGGTAGCTTGGCACAAGCAGACAGGCTTATCTCAGAGGCAGTGTGTAAAGCATTTGTGAACACATACAGTAATCAAGTGACAACACTACAGATGGACACCACACAGGTTTTATATCAAAAATAAGTATTCTTTATATAGATTTACCACAAGACCATTAAACGACAAAAATACACAATACTGTTACTTTAGATGGTAGAATTTTGCTTAGTTCTCTTTAGTTCTTAAATGCGACACTTTAAGTCAATGTACCTTTTAGATGCGACACTCAGTGCAACGAAAGTGTTGCAACGATGTTGATGCGTTGAAGATTTTGGTGCAAACAAATAAAGACGTGAAGATCTTCCAGATGCGGCACGCTTCTCCGATGTTGCGAGAAGACTCGAATCGATGCTTCAGCTGCAGCGGCAACACACTTTACGCGATGCGATGACAGCGACCTTGGCAGCGGCACTCTTCTCCAACGTTGCGAGACGCTTCCGCTCAATGCAATGCTGCAGCGGCGACACCACTTTGTGCGATGCGACGACAACAGCTCCAACGGCGGCACGCTTCTCCGTGGATGCGAGGCGCTTTTCTTGATGCGGTGCAATGCGACAACTATGATGGCTGCGCTGGCGGCACGCTTCTTCCTCGATGCGAGACTCTTCTCTTGATGCGGTGCAATGCATCAGCTACGATGGCTGCGATGGCGACACGCTACTTCGGCGTTGCGAGACACTTCCTGGATGATGCGAGACGCTTTCGCTCGATGCGATGCTGCAGCGGCGACACACTTTACGCGATGCGACGACAACAGCTCCGACGACGGCACGCTTCTCCTTCTTGAGTCACGCTTACAGCTCCTTGCGATACACAGTCCCTCAGAAGGCCCAACAATAGCAGCAGGCACTTCCAAAGAACTCTAGGGAGCTGGGGGGTGAAGTCTGTTGTTCCTGAGACTTCAGCAGGAGGCAAGCTCTTTTCCAAGCCCTTGGAGATCCTTCACAAGTTGAGCAAAAGTACACACAAAGTTCCTTTCTCCTCTCTTTGGCAGGAGGCAACCACTGCAGGCCAATCCCCCAGTTTCAGGGATAGTCTCTCCTCAGTTTCTTCTTGGTTCCTCTCCTCAGCAGAGTTTGTTCTTGTTTCCCAAAGTGATCTAAATTCTTGGGATCAGAGTCCCAATACTTATACCCCAAAATCCATTGTCCTCTGAGGGCAGAGGGGCCTTTGCCTTGTTCAAACTGGTTCTGGTCAGTCCTGGAGCACTTTGTTTACCTGACTCCTTCTTTCCTTTCAGAGTGCAGGGCAGAGACATCAGACGCACCACAGGAGGTGGAGCCAGCATTGTGGAGGGAAGGCAAAGCCCTATTCAGGTCCCAGGTGCAACTCCTCTCACCCATCTAGATGCAGATCTCTCTATTTACCACTGGGACACCTCACCCTGTCTCCTGGAATTCCCAAGCCCTGTCACTCAATACTCCAGACAGGGAATACACAGCCTAGCAGAGGCAGATTTGAGTGGTTAGACAAGAAAATGCCTACTTTCTAAAAGTGGCATTTTCAAACACAGAATGTTAAAACCAACTTCTCTAAAATATGTATTTTATCATTCTTAGTTCAGGCATACTAAATTCGAATTTCTACCATGTTCCCTGAGTCAGTTAGGAGTATAAAATGTAGTAATCAAACTGCCCATTCTGGCCTATGGAGAACAGGTAGCCTTGCAATAGTGAAAAACGAAAATGGCTGTAATTCACTCTTAGAACATGCCACACACACCAGGGCATGTCCTACCTTATCCTTACAATGCACCCTGTCCTTGGGCCTACCATAGGGGTGTCTGATATGAAGAAAAGGGAAGGTTTAGGAACTGGCAAGTGGGTGCACTTGCCCAGTTAGCATGACAGTACCAGACTGCACGCAGGCTCTGCAATGGCAGACCTTAGACACATTTTTACAGGCTGCTTCTGTGGGTGGCACAACCAGTGCTGCAAGCCCACTAGCAGCATTTGGATTTACAAGCCCTGGGCACTCCTGGTGCACTGTACTAGGGTCTGACAGGTAAACCAAACCAACCAATCATGGAATCACAAATCATACATTAATTTACAATAGGGAGGACTTGCACTGTGGCACTGGACAGCAGTGGCACAGGGCCCTGAGCAACTAACACCAGCAAAAACATATGAGGCAACAGCGAATAATGGAAGGGAGACCCACGCCAAGGTTCCAGGTCTAACACGTGTCCCCCCCCAGCTGAAATGTGGGGAGAACTACCCTACCTCCTGGGAGTTCTCATCACTAAGGCGGAAAAATCTGGACAGACCATCAGCATTGGCGTGTTCTGTACCGGGTCGATGTTCCTCCGTGAAATCCATCCCCTGTAGGGAAATGGACCAACTTAACAGCTTTGGATTCTCACCCCCCATCTGCATCAACCATCTGAGGGGCCTGTGGTCTGTCTGAACCCGGAAGTGAGTCCCAAACAGGTATGGTCTCAGCTTCTTCAGTGCCCAGACCACAGCAAATGCCTCACGCTCAATAGCACTCCACCTCTGTTCCCGTGGAAGTAACCTCCTACTGATGAAGGCTACAGGTTGATCTAGGCCCTCCTCATTCATCTGTGATAGAACAGCCCCCACACCATGCTTTGAAGCGTCTGTTTGCACTATGAACTCCTTGGAGAAGTTGGGTGCCAAGAGCACGGGCGCTGTGCACCTAGCAGTTTTTAAGGCCTCAAAAGCTTTCTGACAGGTGTCAGTCCAAATCACCTTCTTGGGCTGCTTCCTGGAAGTCAGCGCTGTGAAGGGTGCAACAATGTTTCCATACCCCTTGACAAACCTCCTGTAGTAACCCGTGAGTACTAAGAAAGCTCTCACCTCAGTCTGGGTCTTGGGCAGCTCCCAAGCCCAGATGGTTTCAATCCTGGGCTGTAGGGGCGCCACTTGGCCGCTCCCTACCTGGTGTCCCAAGTACACCACAGAACCCTGCCCGATCTGGCACTTGCTCGCCTTGATCGTGAGGCCTGCTCTCTGCAACGCCATCAACACTTCCCAGAGGTGGTGCAGATGTTCTTCCCAACTGGCGCTGAACACTGCGATGTCCTCCAGGTAGGCGGCACTGAACGAGTCCAGTCCAGCCAACACCTGGTTGACCAACCTCTGAAAGGTGGCAGGGACATTCTTCATCCCAAAGGGCATCACCCGGAACTGGTAGTGCCCATCTGGTGTGGAGAATGCTGACCTCTCCTTTGCCCCATTGGTCAAGGCGATCTGCCAGTACGTAGACATTAAGTCAAACGTGCTGAGGTACCGTGCAGCCCCTAGCCGATCTATGAGCTCATCAGCTCTGGGGATGGGGTGTGCATCAGTCCTGGTGACTGCATTGAGCCCATGGTAGTCCACACAGAACCGGAGTTCGGGTGTGGCACTCGGTGCGGCAGCCTTTGGGACCAAGACCACTGGGCTGGCCCAAGGACTGCTAGAGGACTCAATTACCCCTAGCGCAAGCATCTTGGAGACCTCCTCCTTGATGCAAGCCCTTACCCTGTCAGTCACTCTGTAGGCCTCATGGGCGCACCAATCAGTGACACCAGGAACCAGGGAGAACAGATCCGAAAACTGTTCCAGCAACTGGTGGCAGTCATTATGTTGCTCAGGGGTCAGGGTGGAAGAGAGGTTGACACCATCCACTGACCCATCTTGCTCTCTGGCTGACAGGAGGTCAGGAAGAGGCTCAGTCTCCTCCTCCATCCCAGCATCTGTTGCCAAGAGCATGCCCACTTGGGACCTCTCCAAGTGGGGCTTCAAGCGGTTGACATGCAGGACCCTCAAGGGGTTCCTGGGAGACCGCAAGTCCACCAAGTAGGTAACCTGACTCTTGCGCTCCACAACCTCAAAGGGGCCGGTCCACTTATCCTGGAGCACGTGTGGCTTCACTGGGGCCATGACCCACACCTTCGGTCCAGGCTGAAGCTCAACCAGAGTGGCATTCTGGTCGTACCACCGCTTCATCTCCTCCTGGCTGGCTTCCAGATTCGCCTCAGAGAGTTGTCTGAAACGCCTAGTCTGGTTCCTAAAGGCCAGCATGTAGCTATATACATCCTGGGGAGGTTTCCTGAGAGATTGCTCCCAGCCTTCTTTGACCAGACTTAGAGGTCCTCTCACGGGGTGTCCATAGAGAAGCTCAAAGGGACTGAACCCTAGAGATTTCTGTGGCACCTGACGGTAAGCAAAGAGCAGGCATGGTAAGAGGACGTCCCACTTACACCTCATGGGTTCTTCAAGACCCATTATCATGCCTTTAAGGGTTCGGTTGAATCTCTCAACTAACCCGTTTCCTTGGGGGTGGTAAGGAGTGGTGAACTTATAGGTTACACCGCACTCCTGCCACAGGGACTTCATATACTTAAAAATTAAGTTGGTTCCCCGGTCAGACGCCACCTCACGAGGGAATCCCAATCTGGAGAAAATTCCCATCAGTGCTTGTCCCACCACAGGGGCCGTCACTGTACTTAGAGGTATGGCTTCCGGGTACCGGGTGGCATGGTCCACCAAGACCAGGATGAACCTGTTGCCCATGGCTGTCTTGGGGTCCAGTGGCACCACAATGTCAATACCCACCCGTTCAAAGGGGGTGCTGACTACAGGGAAGGGCTGGAGAGGAGCCTTGCACTTCCTCCCACTCTTACCACTTGCCTGGCAAGTCTGACATGTCCTGCAGTGAGTGTCTGAACTCCTGTGCATTTGGGGGCCAATAAAAATGGGTGACAAGCCTCTCAAAGGTCTTGTCCTGCCCCAAATGTCCTGCCAATGGAACATCATGAGCCAGCCCCAGTAGGAAGGTTCTGAAGCGCTGGGGTACCACCAGCACACAGGCTGACCCAGGCTCAGTAACCTTAGGCTCTGTATACAAGTGGTCATTCTCCCAGTAGATCCAATGTGACCCAGACTGATCACCTGCTGCCTGGTCTGCAGCCTGTTGCCGCAGACCCACAAGAGAAGGGCATTATTTCTGCTCCTTGCAGAATTCCTTCCGGGAGGGTCCTCCTTCTTGCTGCCAATGGGTCCGCTTAGGTAGGTCCTCCAGTTCGGCTACCTGTTCCCCTGTAGGCTCAAGGGCATCCCCCTCAGGGTCTGCTCCCTCCTGAACCGTGGGAACTTCGGGGCCGGTTTCCTGCGCCCCCTGTCTCTACTCTTGATGGCAGGTGCCTGGGCCTCCCTCTCAGGCTCCAGGTCCTCTTGAGCACCTATACTTGCTGCCATTAACCGGGTGGTCAAACACGCCCAGTCAGGAAAACCCAACATTTCTAAATGAGCACTCCGCTCCACCTTCGCCCAAGGTGAGCTCTCCAAGTCATTCCCCAACAAACAGTCAACAGGCATGGCGGGCCTCACAGCTACCTGAAGAGTACCAGAGACCCCCCCCACTCAAAACCTGAGCCACCTTGCAGTGACTCTCTGTGTTGTCAGCGACAACAACTGGGTAGAATGCTCCAGGGACAACCTGCTCTTGAGACACCAGGTGTCACACTGGCTCCTGTTACTGTAAGACCCTCCACTCTATGGCCATTCATGCTCACCCACTGTCTGTATTTTTTAGTTTTATCAGGCAGCTGGGTCCTGGGGATCACCTCACAGTCTCCTAATGAGACAAGGGACATCTCTGTGGGACCCCACCCACCTTGGGCACCCATCTCCTCACCCAGGGCTACACTAGCCATCTGCCGGGGGGCTGTACCAGTGGGTGCTGGTTTTCCAAACAGACGACACTTGGGGTCATTGGCAAAATGAACCAGTTCTCCACATTTGTAGCATTTGGGGGGCCCACTTTGAACAGGTGGACCTGTACTAGGATCTGACAGGTAAACCAAACCAACCAATCGTGGACCTGTCGGGGCCCCTGAAGGTTTCTGGGGGGGAGGCTGGGAACCTTTCCCTTGGTTCCCGTGGGGATTACTTTGGGGCCTCCTATGGAACTCCCTCTGTTTACCCTTGTCCCCCCCACTCTTCTGCTGGGGACCCTGCCCACTCTTGGCTGAGTCTCCCATGTGAGCCTTGTGGACCCTGGTACTGACCCAGCGGTCCGCCTCCTCAGCAAGCTTCCTAGGATTAGTCAGCCTACTTTCAATCAGGTGCTGGCGTAGCTCAGGAAAACAGTTACTTGACAAGTGCTCCCATGCAATTAAATCAAGAAGTCCCTGAAAATCATCAACTTTGCTACCCTTCACCCAACCATCCAATGCTCTGCAGAAAAAAAGTGACATATTCAATATAGGTACTGTTTGCTATCTTTGTGCAACCACTGAACCTCTGTCTGTACATCTCAGGGGTCAAACCATATCTAGACATCAATGCATCTTTCATGTGGGGATAGGAATTAGAGACATCAGAAGGCAAGTCTAGCAGTGTGTCCCGCCCCTCACTAAGGAACCGCCCCACATTCCCGCTCCCCAATCCTTCTCAGGGACCCGGTGGGAAGACATGGCTACCTTATAGGCCTTGAACCACTGCCCAATTTCATCATTTATAAAACTTCCTTCACTACATCTTTAGGGATGTACACTCTAGATTCCACAGGCATTGACGGTGTGCTGCCACCAGAGGGAGCAATTTCTAAGCTCTTGGCTTTCAACTCCAACTCCCTCAAAACCTTTTTGTGTTCAAACTGTAGCTTCTTCTCTTCTAGGGCTAACTTTCTACTTTGCATTTCAAATTCTAACTGCCCACTTAACTTGAGCTTGGTCAGCTCCATTTCGTGCATCCTACATTCTTTTCTATCTGCCAACTCTTCTAGAGATAGACTTTTAGCAGAAACACTGCTACCGGCAGGGGAAGGGGTTCTCCTTCCTCTTGGACCCACTGGCCCTTCCAGCTGCTCCTCTGCATTATCATCCTCAGTGGCATTCCTTGCTTCTACCCAGGCCCTCAGCGCATTGTAGAACTCTGCCTTGTTTTTGCATCCAGTAGTGCAAACATTACAGTTTTTGTAAAAGAATTTCAGCTGTTGTACTTTGTAGCTTTCCAGTTGCTCTTCTTCCCATTCCAACTCATTATCAACATAGACTATGGATGCTGCTTTCTCCACCATGGTTAAGCTTGGCAGTACTCAAAAATAGAAAGTCCCAAAAAGAAATCTACCAACAAGTATTGGTTGCGTTATGGTCTGCACTCACTAAGTAGTGTTCACCAATCACTGTACATGAGTCACAAATGCAAGTCCAGAATCCTCACCGCTGACACCAATGTTAGACTTGGGGGTCTCTAGTTGGCACAGGTATGCACTTGTGACAAATAGGGACCCTCTCCTCTAGACAGGGTAAGGGGGTACACTCCCAAAATAACCCCTGCTCACCCCCTTAGTAGCTTGGCATGAACAGACAGGCTTATCTCAGAGGCAGTGTGTAAAGCATTTGTTAACACATACAGTAATCAAGTGACAACACTACAGATGGACACCACACAGGTTTTATATAAAAAACAAGTATTCTTTATATAGATTTACCACAAGACCATTAAACGACAAAACTACACAATACTGTTACTTTAGATGGTAGAATTTTGCTTAGTTCTCTTTAGTTCTTAAATGCGGCACTTTAAGTCAATGTACCTTTTAGATGCGACACGCAGGGCAACGAAAGTGTTGCAACGATGTTGATGCGTTGAAGATTTAGGTGCAAAGAAATAAAGACGTGAAGATCTTCCAGATGCGGCACGCTTCTCCGATGTTGCGAGAAGACTCGAGTCGATACTTCAGCTGCAGCGGTGACACACTTTACGCGATGCCACGACAGCGACCTTGGCAGCGGCACTCTTCTCCGACGTTGAGAGACGCTTCTGCTCGATCCTGCAGCGGCAACACCCCTTTATGCGATGCGACGACAACCGCAACGACGGCGGCACGCTTCTCCATGGATGCGAGGCTCTTCTCTTGATGCGGTGCAATGCGTCAGCTATGATGGCTGCGATGGCGACACGCTTCTTCCTCGATGCGAGACTCTTCTCTTGATGTGGTGCAATGCGTCAGCTATGATGGCTGCGATGGCGACACGCTTCTTCGGCGTTGGGAGACACTTCCTGGATGATGCGGGAAGCTTCCGCTCGATGCGATGCTGCAGCGGCGACACACTTTACGCGATGCGACGACAACAGCTCCGACGGCGGCACGCTTCTCCTTCTTGAGTCGCGCTTCCAGCTCCTTGTGACACGCAGTCCCTCAGAAGGCCCAACAGCAGCAGCAGGCACTTCCAAAGAACTCTAGGGAGCTAGGGGGGTGAAGTCCGTTGTTCCTGAGACTTCAGCAGGAGGCAATCTCTTTTCCAAGCCCTTGGAGATCCTTCACAAGTTGAGGAAAAGTCTCTCCTCAGTTTCTTCTTGGTTCCTCTCCTCAGCAGAGTTTCTTCTTGTTTCCCAAAGTGATCTAAATTCTTGGGATCAGAGTCCCAATACTTATACCCCAAAATCCTTTGTCCTCTGAGGGCAGAGATGCCGATCTCTCTATTCACCACTGGGACACCTCACCCTGTCTCCTGGAATTCCCAGCCCTATCACTCAATACTCCAGACAGGGAATACACAGCCTAGCAGAGGCAGGTTTGAATGGTTAGACAAGAAAATGCCTACTTTTTAAAAGTTAGAATATGGTAAAGAAAACAACTGGGCGTGCACTCAAATTCAACTATTTTACCATGTAAACACAATAATCACAATAATCATAAACAGTTTGAGTCTTGGTGTGCTGTTCCTGAGGTGGTTCCACCCTACCACCGAATTCAACTGCGACAATTAGAATACTTGATGCGTCGCGAGATTAACCAACGGTTGCATGCCACCACTTTAGTTCAATATCATAAGGCTAGCAGGATTCCGAGGGGGTTAAGATTGCCACTCAAACCAATGATGTTTAAAATGAACAAAAATTGCAAAGTCCCCTGAAAGCGCGCATGACAGGAGAAGATTGGTCTAGCTCTCTAGAGGCGATTAACAACAAACTGGATTGTTACGCCAAAGATATTCATGAGCGTAAGGTGCGCAAGTTTAGGCGCGACACAATTGACTATAAGTTGGACGAAGTTTACTCCTGGGCGGAGGTCTACGCCCAAAGACGCTCATACCAAAAACCTGGAAACGCTTCATCCGAGGAGAGTGTAGCCTCTGTTAGTGATACACGTCTTACTAGACCTACTGTACCCTCTTCAGTAGACACAGGGTCTTCATCATTACCATCTACTTCCAGCACTAAAGTCTCTTTTTTGGAGACCAGTCCAGCAGCCAACAATCCACCAATAGACCAATCTACACTCGACATAGTCACCCCAAAACCCGCAGAGGCAGCGGGAAGCTCAAAACCATCGAGCTCCGGCAGGAGACAGAAAAAACACTAGTGGTAAACATCTCTTCCACTGAATTATCAGAGGCACAAATCGCTGTTTTGAATAAAGGAACATCTTTTGTTCCTACACACCACACTACTCCATTTTTAACGGAAATAGAATTCTACAAATTCATGAGAAAATTGAGATTACGCTATTTTTTTTCCGTTCAGAGTCAAACAGATTCAGTGTCTACAGATAGTGAATACACAGAGTTCAGACCCAAAAGCACTTTTGTCTCCCCTATTTCTCACAAGGTTCTTGACACTTTTGAGATGCTCGTGAAAAAAGATTTAATGCATTTTCAAACCCCTTCCAAAAAACAACACAATTTGTCCCCCAAGGACAAAACAGCACTCAAAAGTTTGAGAGTCAACAAGTCACTAACATACCTTCCACCAGATAAGGGGGGCGCATTGGTAATAATGGACACGAGTTTCTATGAATCCTCAATCAATGAGATGTTGTCTGACGAATCCACATATTTACCTTTGCACCAGGATCCCACGGTAGAATTTCAAACCACTCTCACAGGCATACTTACGCATGCCAAAGACATGGGATGGATCAATTCAAAAACATTTGACTTTTTGTATACAAAGTATCCACGCAGACCATCCATTTACGCACTTCCCAAGATTCACAAATGTTTGATTCACCCTCCATTTCGCCCTATTGTCTCTGGGTACAATTCCATCCATGATCCTTTAAGACAATACTTAGATACATTTTTGCAACCATTCGTACAAGCAGGATCCTCGTATGTGCAAGACACAATGCACTTTCTCACACTACTGAACAATCTCCAATTGCCTTCTGATGACGAAATATGGCTATCAACAGTGGATGTAGTATCCTTATACACCTCGATTCCCCACGCTGAAGGTATTGAAGCCATTGAATGGGCTTTGCTTCAAATGGAGCAAATATCAGCTAATAAAGTTTTTCTTCTTGAATTGCTACATTTTTGTTTGTTCCACAGTTATTTCAAATGGCGTGACAAATACTTCCTACAAACACATGGTACATCCATGGGTTTTGCGGCAGCTCCCAGCTATGCGAACATCTTCATGATGAAGTTTGAACAAGAACACATTTTGAGTGATATCGAGTGGACTGATCACTTGATTATATATCGTCGTTATATCGATGACATTTTCATCATGTGGCATGGCAACAGGCAAATTCTAGAAACTAAACTCAGCTCATTGAATGAACATAACCCTAGGATTCAGTTCACACACTCATCAGACAGACACTCCATTTCATACTTGGACGTACACATTGAGTTAGAGTCCAACAAGATTACCACCAAATTGTTCAGAAAAACGACTGATCGTAACAATACGCTACATTATAGTAGTTTTCATCCTGAACCTTTGAAGAGACATTTACCCTACTCGCAATTCTCCAGAATTAAGCGCATCACTTCAGACACTTCTCAATTACAGACAACTCTTGAAGAAACAAAGCAACAATTTTTGACACGTGGGTATCCGAGTACAATAGTGGAAGCATCAGTGGCAAGATTAGAGCAGGTTTCTAGATCCGCATTACTGGACAAACGACTGAAAATTCCACAAACTAGGGAGGTTTTTGTGTCAAAATTCTCAACCCACTCGCCTGCCATCAAAAAAATCCTATTGAACAGATGGGACTTGCTACAAACTGAACCAGATTTTGGGAACCCTTTCAAAGATCCCCCGATCTTTGCATATAAACGTTCCAATAATCTCAAGGAACTTTTGAAGTCGCGTGAATCTCAAGACATCCAAGCACCGAAGGATATGTCAAAGTGCTATAACTGTTCCCACTGTAATAATGTCATCACCGGTACATTTATGTCGCACCCCTGGTCGGGTAAACCAATCAAGTTTCACTTTACAGCGAACTGCAACACACAAAATGTTAAATACGTAATACGATGCCCTTGTGGCTTGTATTACGTAGGAAAGACCGAAAGGTCTTTACGCACCCGAATCACAGAGCACAAGAGTAGAATCCGAACCAGAACATTGAGCTCAACATTAGCAAGTCACTGGTGTGACAGACAACACACTATAGCACAACTGAGATTCAGCGTGATTGAAGTTGTACAATCACACAATGACCGAGATATGACCAAGTTCATTACCCAAAGGGAATCTTTTTGGATTTGTTATCTGGATACCTTGAGTCCCAAAGGTTTGAACGACAAAATCGAGTTCGCATGTTTCCTATAGCATTTCTGTAACAATGGGAGTTAGGACCAACAGCTATGCGTAGGTTAAGACTTATCACCTTTTTAGACTCACTGTGATTATCTTTTTTCACACACATTCACGCATGTTACTGGGTTTTAATTCACCCAGCAGGCTTTTATTATTTATTTTATTTTATTTCATTTTATTTTTGTACAGTTTCATGAACTTCATTATTGAATCGTATTATTTAACAGTGTGATTTTCTTATATACCACGTTGCATTAGCATGGCTTCATGTTTTATTGCATTGACATTGTTGAGCCGTCACCGCATTAGTTCACATTTAGATTACTCTGTGTTATATTTACAGCCATGAACAATGTTGAAATTGCATTAAGAACTCTGCGCTGAAATTGATTATGCTGAACATAGCATGTGGTCGAGTTCACTACTTCCGTATTATTACTGTCAGCTTATTATCATTGCATCAGTCTTGCAAGTAATAGCATTTGAGCACGTAATTGCTGTAGACAGTCCTTGTAACCCTCTGAATTTGGCTATCAACCTTGTATGTAGATGTGCTTTTTATCTCAGTATTTGCATGAATAAGCAATGTAATTTTCGCAACTCTCTGGAGGTGCATTGTTGGAGCTTGTGTAACTTGTTCAAAAGATACTGTCTACCGCGTTTACTCGCAAGGGTCTGATGTAGCATGAGGTTGAGCTCATAATTTCCATATTAAGCTTGTTAGTCTATCATGTTTGTATGAATCTTGTAAAGAATACTAGAGCAATGTTCTCCTGATGCTTATTTCAGTAACTTCGTTGAATTTGGTAATAATTCAAATTGCATTTGGACGAGCTCACCATTATTACATTTGAATGAATTAGCCACGTAATTTTCGCAATACTATCTGGCAGATCGTGTTCGACGATATTGTTCACTGAGCCTTGTGATCAATTCGTAATTTCACTGTTGATGTCTTTCTTTATTCTTCTCCTCATATCCCTTCTTTTTTCCAAACATCTTCCACGCTATACTAATATTCTATAACTCTGTCTGGCTGATATTCTTAGTTTACAAGGTATCCTCACTACTGCAAGATGGCTGCTATTTACGCTCAGCCTTCACACGAGTCCCTCATCTTTGTTTATGGCGCCTTTTCCGGTGGCCACAACACTTATACAGCGGCACGTTTTCAGTGCTCGTAACAGCACATTTGGCATCACCGCGTTCACTGACCACCAGAAAACAGAGGTAAAAAAACATTTTTATTCCTGGTATAGTCAACAGGCAGTATCCCTGTCTGTGGTTTTCTCACATAACTTTAATTTTAATTTTAACGCTTGCAGACACATACTTTAGAGAATCACAGATACAATTCTGTGTGCATTTTCCGTTTCTTTCAGGCAACCGCACAGCCACCATCTATTATTCTGTTTCGCCGTACACTACGGCATTCACGATCAGTGTCTTCAGAGCACGCGACTTTACCGTTAGTTGAGTAATACAGCGTTGTATCACGCCTGGTGAGTTGCTTTATTTTATTTTATTTTATTTTTGTCAGATTAGGCCGGCAGCCTGCACGGTACAATTTTGACAACATCTGAAACTTACTTTTTCATTTATTTCATAGGCAGTTCTGACCATTTTAAATCGTCTGGCTTCTCATGCTGACACTTTTCTGTTCATTTTGAGGTAGAGCAGGTTTTGATTACACAATATTCACGGTGTTCGGGTTACCTCACATAAGGGTGATCTAAAATCTTTTAGCTTCCGACCCATTTGCTTGCATGGCTATTCTCCCATTATCTGTTTCCTTTATCACTGGTTACTAGCCTGCATCTTTCATTAATCCACCTTATTTCGCAATATTTTTAATCCCTCTGTGGCACTAAGCCCCTCCATTCTTCTATTTATCTTCATGTTGATACTTGAATGACATGTATACTGAAAAATTTATTATATTTTGGTCGTAGATTTCCCCTGAAGAAGGGTGATAGATTCACCCAAAATGCATTGGGAACGCATCTCAAGCCTCAACACATTGCTTTGATATATCATTTGGATCATTTTGTACTATTTTGAACTTTAGAGCCCTCAGAAGTATTGTGATTAAAACACTACTTCAGGAAGACAGCGTCTGTTCTCATTTTGGATTGTCATGTTTATTTCAGTTGCAATTGGATAAAATTGTTTTCTATTTAGCACAGCCATCTTCAATCTCTTACTAATGATGTACATAATGTTTTACACTCACTTTTGAGTGTTTCCGGTAGTGCGTTCTCTGTCTGGGGCACTCCGCTCCAGTCTTCTATTCATTTTACTTTCTAAAAGTGGCATTTTCAAACAGAATGTTAAAACCAACTTCACTAAAAGATGTATTTTATCGTTCTGAGATCAGGCATACTAAATTCGAATTTCTACCATGTTCCCTGAGTCAGTTAGGATTATAAAATGTAATCATCAAACTGCCCATTCTGGCCTATGGAGAAAAGGTAGCCTTGCAATAGTGAAAAACGAAAATGGCTGTAATTCACTATTAGAACATGCCACACACACCACGGCATGTCCTACCTTATCCTTACAATGCACCCTGCCCTTGGGCCTACCATAGGGGTGTCTGATATGAAGAAAAGGGAAGTTTTAGGGACTGGCAAGTGGGTGCACTTGCCCAGTCAGCATGACAGTACCAGACTGCACGCAGGCTCTGCAATGGCAGACCTTAGACACATTTTTACAGGCTACTTCTGTGGGTGGCACAACCAGTGCTGCAAGCCCACCAGCGGCATTTGGATTTACAAGCCCTGGGCACTCCTGGTGCACTGTACTAGGATCTGACAGGTAAACCAAACCAACCAATCATGGAATCACAAATTGTTAGACCTGGCACCTTGGCGTGAGTCTCCCTTCCTCTTTTTGTCGCTGTGCCTCATGTGTTTTTATGGTGTTGGCCGCTCAGCGCGCTGTGCCACTGCCAACCAGTGTCGCGGTGCGAGTGCTCCCTATGTAAATTGTATATGTTGGTTGGATTCCATGATTGGATTGGTTGATTTACTGTCAGACCCCAGTAAAGTGCGCCAGGGGCGCCAGGGCATGTAAATTCGAACACCGCTGGTGGGCTTGCAGCACTGGTTGTGCCACCCACAGGAGCGGCCGGTAAAATATGTCTGAGGTCTGCCACCGCAGAACCTGCGTGCAGTCTGGTACTGACATGCTGACCGGCAAGTGCCCACACTTGCCAGTCCCTAAAACCTTCCCTTAGCTGCATGTTAGTCACCCCTCTGGTAGGCCCACGGGCAGGGTGCGTTGTAAGCCTAAGGTAGGACAAGCCCGGATGCGTGGCATGTCCTAGTAGTGAATTACCGCCATCTTGTTGTTCACTACTGCAAGGCTACCCTGTTCTCATAGGCCAGTATGGGCGGCCTGGATTATTACACCCTATGATCCTAACCGACCCAGGGAACATGGTAGAAGATCGAGTTTAGTATGCCTGAACTCGGAATAATAAGGTACATCTTTTCGCAAGGTTTATTTTAATATTCCGGGTTTGCAAATGCCGCTTTTAGAAAGTCGGCCTTTGCTTGCCTAAACATTTCAGCCGCCTCTGCGTGATGTGTATCTGATGTCTGGCTGGTGTGAGTGACAGGGCTGGGGGAACCCAGATGGGCAGGGCCAGGTAGCCTGGTATGAATAGGACGATCGACAGGTAGATGGGTGGGAGGAGTGCTCCTAGGTTCTGAATAGGACAGTGCTCCGCTACCTCGATGCCGGCTCCACCCCCTGTGGAGCGTCTGATGACTCTGCCCTGCACTCTGAAAGAAGAAGCCTGCATCACGTAAACAAAGTGCTCAGAAACCGGACTGAACTAGGCAAGGGCCCCCCTGGCCTGGGAGAACAAAAGATTTGTGGTATAAATGGAGGAGCCCTGCTCCTAAGAAACTAGATCCGCTTTTGACCAAGAAGAATCTCTGCCTGAGGAGGAGGCACCGGGAAAGCTGTAGGAGGAAGACTGTCCCTATCCTGGGGGATTGGCCTGCAGTGGTGACCTTGCTGCCAAAGGAGAGAAGAGAAACTGTTGCTGAAAACTTTACTTTACTTTTACTTTCAAGACTTGTGCTTTTCCAAAACGATCTCCAAGGGCTTGGAACTGAGCTTGCCCCCTGAACTGAGCCCCAGGACCATTGGGCTCTACCTGATCTTCACTCGCCTGCTGCTGGACTGTGGTGTCCTTTCCCTCGCCGGAGCTGTGACCCTCGTGCCCAGTCCCTCCCTGAGCCGTGACCAGGACTGCTTAGCCGCCCCCGCCTTGGGAAGAGCCTCGCTCGATCGGAGCCGCTCCCCCTACGCTGTGCAGGGCTGCCCCGTCACCTCGCTCGTGGAGGCTCGCTGTGCACCTTCACCCTCCCGCCGGAATCGGCGTGTGAGCATCTCCAAGCCTCGGACGGCCCGGACGCATCTGCGTGCCCGGCTGCCCCGCTTTGTTCACCCGCCACCTACAACACCCCGCTCTTGTCGTGAGCCTGAGGATCAGACACCCTCGTGAAGTGTGGGAGCCCCGGACGCCGCCTCGCTCTTCTGTCGAAGAGCCGCTGAAATCCCGCACCTGCCTTTGCGTCAAGAAACAAGGTACTGTACTTACGAACTCGACCGCGAACTCGCATCGGATCCAGGGTCCGCAACGTTCTTATTTCCCTGTCATCTGCTGTGTGCTTCCGGGGCGCTGCCTCAGCACAAAGTACGCTGAGGCCTACAGTTACCTTGTGCCCGCCTAAAGAACTTTACGTAAAACAAAGAGAACTTTACCGTATTTCCAAGAATTGTGGCCCCATCAGTTCAACGTTACTGGGCCTTGTATTTGAATCTGCTGAATCTACATAAAAGCTTATTTTTATATACTTCCTGATTGGTGTCCATTTGTGGTGCATGCAAGGGGTTTACTGTATGTGTAATTGCATTTGCTTAACCGTGTACGCCTGAGACTTAGCCTAGACTGCTCGCGCCACGCACCTAGAGGGTGAGCAGGGGTTATTCTGGGGAGTCATCCTTCGCCCTGACAAGAAGTAAAGGGTCCCTGCTTGTTGTGGGTTCACACCTGCGTCAACCAGAGCCCCCTCATTTCTAACATTGGTGGCAGCGGTGGGGATTTACGGATTTGCATTTGTGGTTTGCGTATAGTGAATCACTGATCACCACGTAGTGAGAGCAGACCAGTAACACAGCCACAAGGCTAGCATTTGTTTTTGTTTTGCCAAGAGTCTCCGTTGTTAGAGCCATGCCTGGTTCACTTTCCGCCGGAAGGGCGGCTTCCATAATCTCTGGATTTGAAGACGTAGATTGGGAAGAAGACGCGCTTCTGAATCGTACCAATGAAGACTTGAAAGGTCTTTGCTCCAAGTTCAGGATTGCCCAAACTGGATTGAAAAACAAGACCCAATTCGTGAAGGCGCTGAGGGCCTGGTATGAGTCAAAGGCACCAGAGAATCAGGTGGAAGTGGTTCCACCAGAAAGTGTCCATGAGTTTGGCAGAGGCCTGTCGCCAGAAGAATTGGCAGACAGGGCAGCAACCCGGGCACACGAGGTGGAGATGGCAAAACTTCATGGGCAGATGGATATGGAAAAACAAAGACTAGCCATGGAAGAAAAGAAACTACAATTAGAGCATGACATGAAGCTGAGGGAGCTGGAGCTGAAAGCAAAAAGTTTGGAGCTTAATCCCTCTGGTGGCAGCACACCGCCAGTACCGGCGGAACCAAGAGTTTATATTCCCAAGGATGTGGTGAAGGAGTTCTTCAAGAATGACGACATCGGGCAGTGGTTCAGAGCCTACGAGGTAGCCATGTCTTCCCACCGGGTCCCTGAGAAAGATTGGGGAGCGGGGTTGTGGGGACGGTTCCTGAGTGAAGGGCGGGACACACTGTTAGATTTACCTGCTGATGTTCATAATTCTTATGCCCATATGAAGGAAGCATTGATGGCTAGGTATGGGTTGACCCCTGAGTTATATAGACAGAGGTTCAGGGGTTGCACTAAGATTCCCAATAGTACGTATGTGGAGTATGTGACTTTCTTTTGCAGAGCGCTGGATGGTTGGGTAAAGGGTAGTAAGGTGAATGATTATCAAGGGCTTCTTGATTTAATGGCATGGGAGCACTTGTCCAGTAATTGTTTTCCTGAGCTACGCCAGCACCTGATCGATAGTAGGCTGACTAACCCTAGGAAGCTTGCTGAGGAGGCGGACCGCTGGGTCAGTACCAGGGTCCACAAGGGTACCGTGGGAGATTCCGCCAAAGGTGGGCAGGGTCCCCAGCAGAAGAGTGGGGGGGACAGGGGTAAACAGAAGCAGTTCCAAAAAGGGCCCCAAAATAGTCCCCAAGGGAACCAAGGGAAGGGTTCTCAGCCTCCCCCACCCCAGAAACCGACCGGGGCCCCGACAGGTCCTCCTGTTCAAAAGGGGCCCGTAAGATGTTACAGGTGTAACAATTTGGGGCATTCTGCCTCTGATGTAAAGTGTCCATTGTTTGGTAAACCAGCACCCACTGGTGCTCCATCCCGGCAGGTGACTAGTGTAGCCTTGGGGGAGGAGAGGGATGTCCAAGGTGGGTGGGGTCCCGCAGAGATGTCCCTGGTCTCGCTAGGAGACCGTGAAGTGGTCCCTCCAACCCAGCTGCCTGAGAACACTAAGAAGTACAGGCAGTGGGTGACCATAAATGGCCATAGAGTGGAAGCTCTTAGGGATACAGGAGCCAGTGTGACAGCTGTCAGGTGTCACCTGGTGTCTCAGGAGCAGGTGGTCCCCAATGCATTCTATCCCGTTGTTGCCGCTGACAACACAGAGAGACACTGCAAGGTGGCTCAGGTTCCCTTTGAGTGGGGGGGGGTCTCTGGTACTCTTCAGGTAGCTGTGAGGCCCGCCATGCCTGTAGACTGTTTGTTAGGGAACGATTTGGAGAGCTCACCTTGGGCTAAGGTGGAGCGGAGTGCTCACCTGGAGATGTTGGGTATGCCGGATTGGGCGTGTGTCACCACACGGTCCATGGCAGCCAGTAGAGGTACTCAAGAGGTCCTGGAGCCTGAGAGGGAGGCCTAGGAACCGGCCTCAGAGAGAAGGAGCAAGGGGCGCGGGAAGCCGGCCCCTGAAGTTCCCACGGTCCAGGAGGGAGCAGACCTTGAGGGGGATGCCCTGGAGCCTACAGGGGAGCAGATAGCTGAACTGGGAGACCTGCCGGAGCTGACCCATTGGAAGCAGGAAGGGGGTCCCACCAGGGAGGACTTTTGCAAGGCACAGAAGGAGTGCCCTTCTCTCATGGGTATGCGGCAGCAGGCTGCAGACCAGGCCGCAGGTGATCAGTCAGGATCACATTTTGTTTACTGGGAGAACGACCTCCTATATACAGAGCCTAAGGTTGCTGAGCCTGGGTCAGCCCGTGCGCTGGTGGTACCCCAGGACTTCAGAGCCTTCCTACTGGGGCTGGCTCACGATGTGCCATTGGCAGGGCATTTGGGGCAGGACAAGACCTTTGAAAGGCTTGTCACCCACTTTTATTGGCCTCAAATGCGCAGGAGTTCAGATACTCACTGCAGGACATGCCAGACTTGCCAGGCCAGTGGAAAGAGTGGAAGGAAGCAGAAGGCTCCACTCCAGCCATTCCCTGTGGTCGGTACCCCATTCCAGCGAGTGGGGATTGACATTGTAGGGCCACTGGACCCCAGGACAGCGATGGGCAATAGGTTCATCCTGGTCCTGGTGGACCATGCCACCCGGTACCCGGAAGCCATTCCTCTAAGGACAGTGACGGCCCCCGTGGTGGGACGGGCACTGATGGGAATTTTCTCCCGAGTGGGATTCCCTCTAGAAGTGGTGTCTGACCGAGGTACCAATTTCATGTCCAAGTACATGAAATCTCTTTGGCAAGAGTGTGGTGTAACCTACAAGTTCACCACCCCTTACCACCACCAAGGAAACGGGTTGGTTGAGAGATTCAACCGAACCCTCAAAGGCATGATAATGGGCCTAGAAGGAGCCATGAGGCGTAAGTGGGACGTCCTCTTACCATGCCTTCTCTTCGCTTACCGTGAGGTGCCACAGAAGTCTCTGGGGTTCAGTCCCTTTGAGCTTCTGTATGGCCACCCAGTCAGAGGACCTCTAAGTCTGGTCAAAGAAGGCTGGGAGCAATCTCCCAGGAAGCCTCCCCAGAATGTATATAGTTACATGCTGGCCTTCAGGAATCAGACTAGGCGATTCAGGCAACTTGCTGAGGCAAATCTGGAAGCCAGCCAGGAGGAGATGAAGCGGCGGTACGACCAGAATGCCACTCTGGTAGAGCTTCAGCCTGGACAGAAAGTATGGGTCTTGGCCCCCGTGGAGCCGTGTGCGCTCCAGGATAAGTGGACCGGTCCCTTTGAGGTGGTGGAGCGCAAGAGTCCTGTTACCTACGTGGTGGACCTGAAGTCTCCTAGGAACCCCTTAAGGGTCCTACATGTCAACCGCCTCAAGCCCCACTTGGAGAGGTCCCAAGTGGGCATGCTCTTGGCAACAGATGCTGGGATGGAGGAGGAGACAGAACCTCTTCCTGACCTCCTGTCAGCCAAGGAGCACGATGGGTCAGTGGATGGTGTCATCCTCTCTTCCACCCTGACCCCTGAGCAACAGAATGATTGTCGCCAGTTGCTGGGACAGTTTTCTGACCTGTTTTCCCTGGTCCCTGGTGTCACTGATTGGTGCGTCCATGATGTGGACACTGGGGATAGTCCACCTGTGCGGCACAAGGCCTACAGGGTGACTGACAGGGTGAGGACATGCATCAAGGAGGAGGTCTCCAAGATGTTTGCACTCGGGGTAATTGAGTCTTCTAGCAGTCCTTGGGCCAGCCCCGTGGTCTTGGTCCCAAAGGCTGCAGCGCCGGGAGCCACACCCGAACTCCGGTTCTGTGTGGACTACAGAGGACTCAATTCGGTCACTAGGACAGACGCCCACCCCATCCCCAGAGCTGATGAGCTCATCGATCGGCTAGGGGCTGCCAACTACCTCAGCACGTTTGATTTAACGTCTGGGTATTGGCAGATCGCCTTGACCGAGGGGGCCAAAGAGAGGTCAGCATTTTCCACCCCAGATGGGCACTACCAGTTCCGGGTTATGCCATTTGGGATGAAGAATGCCCCTGCCACCTTCCAGAGATTGGTCAACCAGGTGTTGGCTGGGCTGGATTCGTTCAGTGCAGCCTACCTGGATGACATCGCAGTGTTCAGCTCCACTTGGGAGGAACACTTGCGTCACCTCTGGGAAGTGTTGATGGCGCTGCGCAAGGCAGGCCTCACGATCAAGGCGAGTAAGTGCCAGATCGGGCAGGGTTCCGTGGTGTACTTGGGACACCAAGTTGGGAGTGGCCAGGTGGCACCCCTTCAGCCCAAGATAGAAACCATCCTGAATTGGGAGGCGCCCAAAACCCAGACGGAGGTGAGAGCCTTCCTAGGTCTCACCGGGTACTACAGGAGGTTTGTCAAGGGGTATGGCAACATGGTTGCCCCCTTGACAGCGCTGACTTCGAAGAAGCAGCCCAGGAAAGTGATTTGGACTGACACCTGTCAGAAAGCTTTTGAGGCCTTGAAAACTGCTATGTGCACGGCGCCCGTGCTCTTGGCTCCCAACTTCTCCAAAGAGTTTATCGTTCAGACAGACGCTTCAGAGCATGGTGTGGGGGCTGTTCTTTCACAGATAAATGAGGAGGGCCTAGATCAACCCGTAGCCTTTCTTAGCAGGAGGTTACTTCCACGGGAACAAAGGTGGAGTGCTATTGAGCGTGAGGCATTTGCTGTGGTCTGGGCGCTGAAGAAGCTAAGACCCTACTTGTTTGGGTCTCACTTCCGGGTTCAGACGGACCACAGGCCCCTCAGATGGTTGATGCATATGAGGGGTGAGAATCCAAAGCTGTTGAGGTGGTCCATTTCCCTACAGGGTATGGATTTCACGGTGGAACATCGCCCTGGTACAGATCACGCCAATGCTGACGGTCTGTCCAGATTTTTCCGCCTTAGTGATGAGGAACTCCCTGGGGTAGGGTAGTTCTCCCCACTTTTCAGCTGGAGGGGACACGTGTTAGACCTGGCACCTTGGCGTGAGTCTCCCTTCCTCTTTTTGTCGCTGTGCCTCATGTGTTTTTATGGTGTTGGCCACTCAGCGCGCTGTGCCACTGCCAACCAGTGTCGCGGTGCGAGTGCTCCCTATGTAAATTGTATATGTTGGTTGGATTCCATGATTGGATTGGTTGATTTACTGTCAGACCCCAGTAAAGTGCGCCAGGGGCGCCAGGGCATGTAAATGCGAACACCGCTGGTGGGCTTGCAGCACTGGTTGTGCCACCCACAGGAGCGGCCGGTAAAATATGTCTGAGGTCTGCCACCGCAGAACCTGCGTGCAGTCTGGTACTGACATGCTGACCGGCAAGTGCCCACACTTGCCAGTCCCTAAAACCTTCCCTTAGCTGCATGTTAGTCACCCCTCTGGTAGGCCCACGGGCAGGGTGCGTTGTAAGCCTAAGGTAGGACAAGCCCGGATGCGTGGCATGTCCTAGTAGTGAATTACCGCCATCTTGTTGTTCACTACTGCAAGGCTACCCTGTTCTCATAGGCCAGTATGGGCGGCCTGGATTATTACACCCTATGATCCTAACCGACCCAGGGAACATGGTAGAAGATCGAGTTTAGTATGCCTGAACTCGGAATAATAAGGTACATCTTTTCGCAAGGTTTATTTTAATATTCCGGGTTTGCAAATGCCGCTTTTAGAAAGTCGGCCTTTGCTTGCCTAAACATTTCAGCCGCCTCTGCGTGATGTGTATCTGATGTCTGGCTGGTGTGAGTGACAGGGCTGGGGGAACCCAGATGGGCAGGGCCAGGTAGCCTGGTATGAATAGGACGATCGACAGGTAGATGGGTGGGAGGAGTGCTCCTAGGTTCTGAATAGGACAGTGCTCCGCTACCTCGATGCCGGCTCCACCCCCTGTGGAGCGTCTGATGACTCTGCCCTGCACTCTGAAAGAAGAAGCCTGCATCACGTAAACAAAGTGCTCAGAAACCGGACTGAACTAGGCAAGGGCCCCCCTGGCCTGGGAGAACAAAAGATTTGTGGTATAAATGGAGGAGCCCTGCTCCTAAGAAACTAGATCCGCTTTTGACCAAGAAGAATCTCTGCCTGAGGAGGAGGCACCGGGAAAGCTGTAGGAGGAAGACTGTCCCTATCCTGGGGGATTGGCCTGCAGTGGTGACCTTGCTGCCAAAGGAGAGAAGAGAAACTGTTGCTGAAAACTTTACTTTACTTTTACTTTCAAGACTTGTGCTTTTCCAAAACGATCTCCAAGGGCTTGGAACTGAGCTTGCCCCCTGAACTGAGCCCCAGGACCATTGGGCTCTACCTGATCTTCACTCGCCTGCTGCTGGACTGTGGTGTCCTTTCCCTCGCCGGAGCTGTGACCCTCGTGCCCAGTCCCTCCCTGAGCCGTGACCAGGACTGCTTAGCCGCCCCCGCCTTGGGAAGAGCCTCGCTCGATCGGAGCCGCTCCCCCTACGCTGTGCAGGGCTGCCCCGTCACCTCGCTCGTGGAGGCTCGCTGTACACCTTCACCCTCCCGCCGGAATCGGCGTGTGAGCATCTCCAAGCCTCGGACGGCCCGGACGCATCTGCGTGCCCGGCTGCCCCGCTTTGTTCACCCGCCACCTACAACACCCCGCTCTTGTCGTGAGCCTGAGGATCAGACACCCTCGTGAAGTGTGGGAGCCCCGGACGCCGCCTCGCTCTTCTGTCGAAGAGCCGCTGAAATCCCGCACCCGCCTTTGCGTCAAGAAACAAGGTACTGTACTTACGAACTCGACCGCGAGCTCGCATCGGATCCAGGGTCCGCAACGTTCTTATTTCCCTGTCATCTGCTGTGTGCTTCCGGGGCGCTGCCTCAGCACAAAGTACGCTGAGGCCTACAGTTACCTTGTGCCCGCCTAAAGAACTTTACGTAAAACAAAGAGAACTTTACCGTATTTCCAAGAATTGTGGCCCCATCAGTTCAACGTTACTGGGCCTTGTATTTGAATCTGCTGAATCTACATAAAAGCTTATTTTTATATACTTCCTGATTGGTGTCCATTTGTGGTGCATGCAAGGGGTTTACTGTATGTGTAATTGCATTTGCTTAACCGTGTACGCCTGAGACTTAGCCTAGACTGCTCGCGCCACGCACCTAGAGGGTGAGCAGGGGTTATTCTGGGGAGTCATCCTTCGCCCTGACAAGAAGTAAAGGGTCCCTGCTTGTTGTGGGTTCACACCTGAGTCAACCAGAGCCCCCTCATTTCTAACACAAATCATACATTAATTTACAATAGCGAGTACTTGTACTGTGGCACTGGACAGCAGTGGCACAGGGCCCTGAGCAACCAACACCAGCAAAAACATATGAGGCAACAGCAAAAAATGGAAGGGAGACCCACGTCAAGGTGCCAGGTCTAACAGACCCCAAAAAGCTGCTCCGCAAGCGCTTGTGACCCGAGCAGAGAAGTAAAGGAAAGGGGCTCTTCACCTGACACCCGTAGTGGTGAAAGGAAGTCCCCGCCCGGACTCCCGCCCGTGGGATCCCTGTCTCATTGTGTGGTGGCCCGCCAGCCAGTGGAGATGGGCATCTAGGTAGCAGTGTGTGAAGTTTGGGGTACCCACACCTCCTTCAGAAGAGGGTAATTTGCAACATGCACAATGCCACTTTCTTCTGCCCAGAGTCCTAAATCCATTCTAGGAGTATGGAATCGAGGTGCCACAGTGTAGACCCAGGAATTGTCACTGGAAGGTTGGCGATGTAATATAACAGTCTGGGGAGCATCACCATTTTAGAAAGGGCTATTTGGCCCGCCACTGAAAGTATATCATAGGCGGATCCAGTCTTTCATCTGTGAGCAGAACCCGAAGCATCAGAAAGTCCAGAACATGTACTCTCACCACAGTGTGTCCAAAGGTCTGTTCCAGGTTTAGAGACGAACATGCCGCTCAGGCCACCGTGGTGTGAGGTTTTGACCCAGTTTCGTTATTGGCACGACTTGTGCCTCCTACACGGAAGCGGGGAGAGCACACGCTTTCCTTGCCACCTGGAACACCTGTAGAAGGTGCTGTACAGAAGGGACACATTTGTTGCATAAAATTCGAGGGGTAGGCTGTCAGGACCCACCAACCGGCCCCTGGGCAGAACTCCGATCGCCTCTCTAATTTCTTGTTCCGTAATGTGGCCTTCAAGAGCCGCTCGGAGGTCTCTCGGAATTTGCGGCAGCTGGGATCTGCCAGTGAGTAGAAATCCACCGCTGGTAACAGGGCAGTGCCTAAGCTGTAGATCTAGGAGTAGTATGAGCAGAAGGCTGAACTGATCCCCTTCTGGGTATTGTGCAGTGCACCTATAGGGCAACAGATTCCATGGATGCGCGTCCACAGGGAATGGGGCACTGCCAATCAGGCCAAGAACCTGCCAGGGGGGTCTACCTCCACGTGGGCAGAAGCTATGTAGACTGTCCACTCTACACAGTGGAGGCGTTCCAACAGAGTAGCATGTGCATTCCTTGTCTCGACCAGTTCCACCCTGCATTCCTGGTCTGCCAGCGCTTCTTGTTCATCAGCGCCCAAGAATGCCTCTATCTCAGTCAGTAGCAAATCAAGAGAGGGGTTATTAATTTTTCTTCAGTATGAGAAGGTGAGGGTAGTTGGTCTACGTCCATATGGCCTAAAAGCACTACTTGGGGAAATCTGGGTAATGCTATTCCACCTTCTTATCTTTTGCAGTGTTAGACTTGGCATCTTTTTGCTTCTGACCTCCTGTTTTTGACTGTGTGCTGAACATTGTTTTTGCTGGTTTTAGGACTCTGGGCACTTAACCACTGCTGACCAGTGCTAAAGTGCATGTGCTCTGTGTCTAAAAGGTAATGGCATTTGGTTCTCCCTGAATGGCATATTTTAATTTACTGGTAAGTCGCTCGTACAGTACAGTACATGTGCCCTGGGCCTGTAAATCAAATGCTACTAGTGGGCCTGCAGCACTGGTTGTACCACCCACATCAAACCTGTCTCGGGCCTGCCACTGCAGAGCCTGTGTGTGCAGGTTTAAACTGCCATTTCGACCTGGCAAGTTTACCTATTTGCCAGGCTCAAACCTTCCCTTTTATTACATGTAAGGCACTCCTAAGGTAAACTCTAGGTAGCCCCATAGGCAGGGTGCAGTGTATTTAAAAGGTATGACATGTACTTTTGAGATTTACATATCCTAAAAAATGGCAAAACTAGTTTTTCAGTACAGCAAGGCCTATCGCTTCTGTAGGTTAGCATTGGAGCTGCCTAGTAACACTTTACAAGTGTATCTTCCAGTTGCGAGCAGATAGAAATTGGAGTTTGGTGTCTCTGAACTCACAGTTTAAAAAAACACCTTTTAGTGAAGTTGGTTTTTAAATTGAAGGTCTGAAAATGGTACTTTTAGAAAGTTGGAATTTTCATTCATAACCATTCTGTGCCTCTGCCTGTCCCTAAAATACATGTCTGGGTTTGGATGTTAGCTGGCTTTTGAATTCACTCTAGACAGTCACACATAAAGGAAGCTGAGGTGTGCCCTGAAAATATCCTGGTTCCCCATCACTAACTTTCCTGATCTAGAGTGGCGGGAGGAGCTGTTACTTGCACCCACACAAAGAGCTGCATACCTCCCTGTAGTGTGGTTGGATTCAGGGCCAGGCAGGGCCCTGTGCACTACATAGACCTTTCTTTGAAGGCTCCCTATGTCAAAGGCCAAAATGGGAATAGGTACTGGACCTCTGACATACTCAGAACACTTCTGGACTGAGGACGTTCTGCCAGGAAGAAGAGCTGTTTTTCTGCCAAGAGGGACTTCCAGTTTGCTGCTTGCTTTGCATGTTGGCCTGCGGCCTGCTGCATTTTGCCTGGGAGTTAGAGGATAGGACTTTACTCTCTACATCCTGAATTTATAGTTTCCAAAGGCTTGACTGAGCTTGCCTTCTGTTGCTGAAGTCTCAGGGACAACAAAGACTTCACCTGCATCTTGCTACCAGCACCTGTGCATGTTGCTCTGCCAAGTGGTGCCAAATCCAGTCTTGAGCCATTGGAAGTGAGTTTTGAAGCCTCAACGACCTTGCACCACCTTTAAGAACTGACGCATCACCTGCATCCGCGGCATCTCACCTCCTCTGCACCTCACACCGTCTTTGATTTCCGACACATCCAAGGTACTGTCAGTGGGTCTGCGTGACTCCTGTATCTGGCCCGCGCTCCATCACGGTCAGACTGAACTTTTGGATTTGTCCCGGTCAAGCACGACCCGATAGCCCCAGTTGGAGCGATTGATTTTTAAGCACTGCATTTTGATTTAATCTGGCAAAATTCATATCTAGACTTGGGTATGTTAGATTTTTGTCGTTTTTGGTCTTGTTTTACTCAGATAAATATTGGCCTTTTTTCTAAACTGGTGTGGAGTACTTTTGTGGTGTTTTCACTGTGTTGTCTATTTGTTTTGAGTTGGAAACAGGAAGGGGCTATATAGGCTGAAAGCTGGCACGACTGTCAGCATTCTTCAGGAAATTAAGGGGTTGTGTTCATGTGTGCTGCACAAGGCAGCACACATGGAAAAAACAAAAACGAGGAGAAATAAAGCTTTTCTCCTTGTTTCGCCAACTTAAGACCACGTTTTTCGTGATCTTAATTTTGACACTGCCTCCAATTTATGCTGCCCTTGTAAATAGGGGGCAGCATAAAAAACAATGGGTGTTGCAGTGGAACGCACACCGCAACACCCACTGTCCACCCCTTTCATGCTAAGCATAGCATGAAAGGGTGCCAAGGCAGCGTTAAGCCAACGCTGCCTTGTAAACAAGGCAAAGCCCCTATCGCCACCACAACGTCGTGAAAAATAAAGTTGTGGTGGTGATAGGGGCTTGTAAATATTTCCCCATGTCTGCTTTAATCACATGCTTGTGTGCGAAGGTATAGTTTGGAAAAACTCTAATCAATGTTTGGGGAGCTCTGCTTTTTGCAATTCGGAAGGAGACTTGTTGCTTTCTCTGCACAGAGAGCCATTGATCATTGTTGTATATAATGCCCAGATTCGCATGGGGTTACCAGGGTGATCCCCTAATTTCTTCTACGTGTCTAAATGTGTGCATATGTGTGTGCCCTTATGTGTGTGCTTGGGTGTTTGTGTATGTAATGACAGAGGAAGGATATAAGAGCATGTGTGAGAAAAAGTAACTGTGTGTGTGCTTTCAGGCAATGTGTTTAAGAAAAAGGCATTACAACCTCCAGCCTTGCCCCACTAAAGAAATTCGAGGACCCTTGGACAGGGGTGAGGGAACATATCTACTTGACTGATGAAGTGACCACGACAGCTATAAAGTCTTGCTATGTTTTGATAGGAGCATTTGGCTACAAACCTGAAGGTTTTTAGTAGGAAGCTTGACACTGCTATGGTTCCCATAACCACCATAGAGGCTACAGTTCCAGCTCTCCTGCAGCATATTTGCACATTGGCTGTAACCTAGCAATAAATGAAACCGCACTGGCAAGAATCAGCACAGGTGCGAGGGCACTACTGGGCTTGTGCAAGATATCGCTCAATGCGGGGACTCGTAGATCAATTCATTTCATATCATGCAAGAACAGTTTGTGTTGGGAATTGTTACTTCTTTTAATGTGCAGTTCTAACATGTCACAGTCTGTCAATCTCTCAACAGGGCCTCTTGCTTATTTGTCTCTGAGAGCGCGACTCAGCACTGCAGTTGTTGCAGTGTCCACCTCATGGTCACTGGAGCAGCATCTCTGATAGGAGCTTCTGGTTTGCCGCAATAACCCGTTGCTCAGATCTTGTTGCTGAAGCAGGCCATACATCAAGCCTTTGTTCACAGCAGTTCACCTTCTGCAGTTGCAGCCTTCAGGCCTTTGGAGGTCCTTTACTATGTCTTTATGCACCTCGGCAGCTGCAAAACAGGCACCTCAGGTCATGGTGGTGATGCCGGAAGGCTCATTAGTACTTAGGGGCTTCTTGTCACTTTACATAGATTACCACATGAACCACATAGGAAGGCTGGGTGACCCTCTCAGCTTGGGTGGTACCTGTCACAGTCATGAGCAAACATTGTCTTGATCTGTGTGTCCCATGTAATGGGACATAGAGGGTTTACTCCCTGATAGTCTTCTCCTTCAGAGTCAGACACTCTCCTACCCTCTCTGAGCAAACAGACAGGCTTCTAGGCTCTGGTCAGACCAACAGCTTCTCAAGCAAGTTGCACAGACTTCTGGTGATATCCATTTATCTCTGGGAGCCTGACTGTAATTGTCGACATCAGTTCTGCATCGCCCAACTCTTGGAATACCCTGCAGAGCACTCCCTTTCTTAGTCAAGAAGAACTTGGATCTAGAACCAAGTGGGTTGATTTGAACCTTATCTTTGTACTCATTTTCCACATAATAGATGTGGATCCACTATTTAAAGTCCTTCAACCAATTTGGGCTAGTTCTCTTTGAAATGTTATTTTCTGGATGCAGGGCAGACACAGCCTCTGCGCAAAGTGATGGCTCCCACAGTAGATTGTGATGGTGCTGGCTCCAAACAGGTGCACCCCACAACATAGGCACAATGAGGTGTGAAGACTCTAAACCTGCTTGTCAGTAGCCTTCCTTAATTAGCAATCAGGTAAAGACAAAAGGGCAGGCCCTGAACAACAATAACTGCTGACTCACCCTGTCACCTACCATATACAAAATGGCAGTGCTCAGGAATGACTAATCTGCATTCACATGGTACTTGTTCCTCATTGGAATTCTCCATCCTCCTTCACTTCACCGTCTGGTTCTTCTCCCTCAAGCTCCTTGAATGCAAGCTATACACTTCCACTGCCTAGGAAAGCTGCATCGTAGCCTCCATCTTGCCTTATGTTAAATCCGGGGCAATCAAAAATGGATCCCCCTGATCTCAGCTATCAGACTGTCACGACATATGCAGTCTTGGTACCTCTCACACCTTACATACACACACTTGATAACAAATGGCGTGTCAGCCTAAGAGTCTGGGTGTTATAACATGTAAGCTAGAGAGCCACACTGTTCCTGAAACCGAAAAAAGGTCTGCCCAGTATTATCAATCCGCTAAAAAGTATATGTATGCTGCCACCACCACTTTATGAAAAACAGCCCGGGACATGGACAGTAGTCTCATGTTACTAAAAATGACACACTTATTGTGCCTCTATTTGTTACATACAGGTTCTAGATCTTGCAATTACCAGCGACAGACATAGGCCTTCAGCACCCCCCCCCCCTGATTAACGTGTGAGTTGGGTCAACAAAATGTCTCGAAGGCAGTTTCAAATACATATTTGCATCCCCTTTAACATGTAGGGAACAATCCTATCCCAATAGAACCGCACCAGCTTTAGCATCCAAATTTGCCCTGGTGTTGACTTTGATCTCCATATTTTCTTGTAAGTCATAATGTCAAAACTGAGATTCGTGTGACCCATTTGGCTTCCTGTTCTTTGCTCCAATGCAGTCAGCCTAAAAAAATAGTCCCTATATCCAGATCAACCGAGAATTGTAACATTTAATTGCTACTTCTGCCTTATAAGTGTAAAAGTCCACATGTATGATTCGAATTCTAATTGTTTATGTCCCTTTTTGCTCATTAATTGTATCTTTTTTTTTTTAATGGTTTGAGTTATTTTATTATGTTGTCTTAATGATTTTACTGCCATTTAATTTTTGAAGTGTGGCATTGCATGAAATTAACACGTATTCCTCTGAAGAATTTTCAGCTGCCTGTACCATTGCTATCAGCTGACAAGAGATTCTCTTAGAACTGTGTCGTAACCTAACCAGATTGTGTTTATTAAATTAGTAGAGGCACTCCACAATAAAATTAATGACCCAGGTTCTGACATTGGTGTTCAGCAGTTTGAGAAGTCACTGTACAGCTAGTGTGCATGGTGTACTGGTGGGAATACAGAAAGATCTGAACTCAATAGACACAAGATTTAAAGAGCTTGATGCTGATAATCGGACTAATGAACAGATGCAAAGAGACATGCTGACACTAAAAACAGGAAGGCACAGGCTGTTGATAGGCTTAAAAATGTGGGTTACAGAGAGCACTTTACTCACACAAACATGGATATTGTCAAAAGTGAGATTACTGGCGCAATTAATTTGGCGAAAGGAAGGGATACTCTTCTTCTTATCAAACTTAAGAACCGGGGAGGAGAGACAATATTCTCACAAAGGGGTATTAATCAGAAATTGGTTGCATATTATTCCACACTCTGCGACATTAATACACAGATAGAAGACAGTGAAATAGAACAATACCTTCAAAGGCAACACTATATAAGCTGACAAAAGAAGAGAGAGAAGCGATTTAGAAGCCCCCGTAGATGAACAGGAAATCAAGGTACTGTATTGCAGCTATACCAAACACTAAATTTCTGCATTTGAATAGTTATCCCTCTAAATTCTACAACACATTTGCTAATGACTTGGCCCCAAAATTAGCAGCACTCTTCACTGCAGAATACCAAATAGGTTGGTTGCCTCAATCCACTAGGCAGGCTATATTAGTCCATATCCTGAAGAAAATGTCTGACACAAGACAAGCAGACCCTATTGCTTTTCACCAGCTGGTCATGCTAAACAATTCAAAGAAAGATCTTGGTTATATGCATGTTACAGTATATACCACAACGTGTACCTCTGAATCAAAATGGACTGGTATTGGGCAGGAACACCTCGGCTAACATCAGAAGACTATTTCATGTATTAGAACTAAGCCCTAGTGAGGTGGTCTGTCTAGTTGTGATCTTCATAGACCTGGAAAAAGCCTTTGACTCTGTCCTCTGGGTGTACAAGAGGGCAGTGATATGGCCCATGGGCTTTGGTTGGTCTATGCTTTCATTGATATTGCTATTGTTTGATGAACCACTTGGAAGGGTGCACATGGCTCAAGTCATATCAGGCATATGCAGACCTGGAAGAGGAACAATACCGGAAACTTGCCACAGCATTTTATATATGTGGACGACCTACTCTCATTCTTAAAAATGTAAACACAGGATTAGAGCCCAATTACCAAATTACAGGAACATGAAAAGGTCTCTGGTTTGTGAGTCAACTGACAAAAAAACGGTATGTACCCAATCAGACTGGGGGACAATGATGAACACATACCAGCTGTTAGACCTGCTAGCCTTAGGGAGGTCTTCTGCCAAACTGTTTGCCTTCTCCCAAACCTTTGGCTTCTCCTCTCCTGTTTTGCTGAATTCGATTTTGTTGACCTTATGACTCTGTACATTTTACCACTGCTAACTACTGCTAAAGTGCTAGTGCTCACTCCCTAAAAAAAGGTAAAATCGGCTTTCACCTGATTGGCATATTTAATTTACTTATAAGTACCTAGCACTGTGGTATACCATATACCCAGGTGCTGTAAATTAAATGCCACTATTGGGCCTGCAGCACTTATTGTGCCACCCACTTAAGTAGCCCCTTAAAACAAGTCTCATGCCTGCCATTGCAGCCTGTGTGCAGTTTTTATACTGCCAATTAGACTTGGCAAAATAAAGATTTGCCAGGCCTGAAACACCCTTTTTAATACATATAAGTCACCCCTAGGGTAGGCTCTAAACAGCTATTGGGCCGGGTCCACTGTATTTAAAATTTTGGACATGTACTTTCAAGTTTTACATGTCTTAGTAGTGAAAAACACACAAATGTGTTTTTCACTGCTGTTAGGCCTACCTCTCTCATAGGATAACATTGGGTTATTCTATTACATTTAATAGGTGATAACTTTTCTTTGAGAAGGGAGGAATATCATGTTTGGTGTCTAATGATTTGTAATGATGAAGTCGGATTTTAAGTCACAATTCTGAAAATGCCACTTTAAAAGGTTGGTATTTTCTTGTCCTAACCATTTGGTGCCTGCAGCCTGTATCCTGGGTCACATAAGTAGTATTCATCCCAGACAATGTCACAAAGGGGGGCTAGTTGTGACTGGATGGTCTATCCTAACAGGATGGGTGGGGACAAAGCTGTCACCTACCACACTTGCACTTCAAGAGGAGCTGTCTCCAGCACTCACAAAGATCTTCACACTAGCCTTTTACCACCCCAGACATCTTGGGGCCTGCGAAGGGAAAGAAGATTAATCCAGAACCAGATTAGGGGGGAAGTGTAAAGGTTTCTCCCACTTTAAAGCTGGCACCAGGGATAAATATTGGACCCTGAGACCCACTTTTCAGTACACACCTGGACCTGTGGGCACTACAGAACAAGGACTGCCCTGCTGACAGAAGACTGGCCTACTGTTTGAAAACTGCCCTGGTGCTTGAGGCCTGCCCTGCTCTCTGAGAAGGAAGACTGGACCTACTCCCTTCATCCCAGGCTGAGGTACTACAACGGTGAACTGCCTGACCTCCTGTTCTGAGCTACTGGGACACAACAAGCTCGAGAGGCCTCCCTGCAACTGCCCAGCTGACCTGATGCACTGGATCTGCCTGGACCTGCAACTGCAACTGGACCTGCCTGAGCCGTCCTGGCCTCTGCTGGAGTGAGTTCTAAATCCCCAAGAGGTGCCTTCCCAGGTCCTGGATCTTTGGCTAGCATCAAAAGGAACTCCTCTTGGCCTAACTGGAGGTTCTAGTCAATCCCGTGCGAAGCGACATGAAGACCTGCAAAGCCTCACCTCATAGATGCAAGCTTCACCGGAAACAATGCGGAATGAATCAAACCCCCACAAAGCCTTGCAGCACAGTTGAAAGCTTCATCTGAACCGATGTCGAGTGACGCAGAGCCCCGCAAAGCCTCACTACACAGCTGACAGCTTCATCAGAACCAACACAGAGTGACGTGAATCTTCACAAAGCCGTGACGCACAGCTGATAGCTACATTGGAACCGACGCAGAGTGACGCAAAGCTTCTTCTGAACCTTTGCCTTACGACTCAAAGCAACAACTATGTACCACAGGCATAAGGTACAATCATCAGCAGAGTTGGACTACTAAGCAGCTTGATGCCTAGATGTAGAAAAGCTGTAACTACCACCAAGTTAATCGACCTGGTGCTTCTATTAGCGAAAAGATTCTTGGCTATGTGTTGGAAAGATACTAGAGCACCAACAGTACATAGGTGGAGAGTTAAAGTAATAAAGTGGGCAAAACTGGAGACGACAGCGTTATATATAGATAACAGAAGATGAATCATTGATCTGAAGAGAGTGTTAGTGTGGGATGCTATACTATTAGATTTCATAAGCAATGGGGAGGGAGATGAGCTTAGCAACTCCCAATTATAGAACGTCGGAGCAAAATTTGTCAACAGAAATATGCTAGAGAAACTGATTAGCCATGCCACTTGTGGAATTTATCTTTGCCTCATTTTGTGCCCCTCCCCCGTGCATTGGGACTACACCTTGAATAAGTAAAGCAATTACTTTACCTGTAGCAGATACCATCTCTTGCTCTTGAAGTAGGGCTAGTAGGGCTATGATCTGAATCTCTCACAAGACGCATGGTAATGTTTGTTTTTACTATTTTAGTTTCTTTTTCTACTTTGAATAGATTCTTCGTTGAAGCCTGGCACCCATGTATCAAACTGGTTTGTTGACTAATGCTCTAAGCCAAACAAATTCTAGACTTATTGGAAAATGGTATGTTGAACTTGAGAGGCACAATAAAGAGACTAGAAAGATGAAGCAAGTAATGTCAATCTGGCTCAGCACCTTGATTATGAGAACGCAACACACAATATATGTAACCTGGACCAGTAACATATTGAGAATTGTTGTACACCAATAGTCGTAAAGGGATAGCAGATGACAAACAAAAGTACTATGAATGTATATTTTGGAAATACTGAATATTGAATCACACAATATTTGTATATTTTAATTAAATCGTAATAAAAAACAGTAGTTAATTGTAACTGATATACCTGACTAGCTAGTACTTTCACAGTAATATGGTACCATTGGCACAAATATTGGGTATCACATTTGAGCTGCAGTGTGTGCTTACAGTATTGTTTAAAAGAATGGCCTCGATCAGCACTTGTCAAAGGAATGTTTTTGGTCCTGTGCCCAGCCAGCGCTGCATCATGGTTGGCCTGAACTTGTGACTTTCCTCGAGTCCAGCATGACTGGTAAACATCCTTTTGTACGCAGTCATTACACCGCGTGCAATTACTACCCAAGCGTTACAACGCATGCGCTGTAATAACGCATAGCCTTTACTACGCATGTTATAACTTCGCATGCGCTGTTACAATGCATGCGTTGTAATGCGTGTATGGATGACGGGAGTCAGGATATGGATCGAGGAGGTAGCGATCACGGAATTGAATTGAATTCACGGAATTGAAGTGAGGAGGATGCCAGAAAGATGGCGAGGTGGAAGGAGAACAGGTGACAACAGCATCGAAGGAGGGGCACAAGGGGCTCCGGGCACCCACCGAGTAGAGAGAGGTAAGAGGGCCTGTTTAATTTTGAAGGGTTTGTGTTTGAAGGAGTAGTGTTTTTTAGTTTAAGATAGTGTTGTGGGTCGTGTTGGCTAGTGTTTGTGCGTAGGTACAGGAGTGGGGGATGGGGAGAGTCGTGCAGGGGTTAGTGTTTTAGGGATTAGTGTAGTGTTGTGGTGTTTGTGTAGTGTAGGGTAGTGTCGGGGAGGTCGTGCAGGGTAGTGTTTAAGTGTAGGGAGCGGATTGGGGGTAGGGGCAGAGTCGTGCTTGGGGTTTTGTTTTAGGGTTTAGGGTAGTGTTGTATTGTTTCTGTAGTGTAGGGTAGTGTTTTAGGGTTTAGGGTAGTGTCAGGGGGTCATGTTGGGAAGCGTTTGCGTGTAGGGGCAGGACTGGGAGTAGGGACAGGCTCATGCTTAGGGTAGTGTTTTAGGGTTTAGAGTAGTGTTGTAGTGTTTGTGTAGTGTAGAGTAGTGTTTTAGGGTTTAGGGTAGTGTCAGGGGGTCGTGCAGGGTAGTGCTTAAGTGAAGGGGATGGACTGGGAGTAGGGGTAGGGTCGTGCTGGGGGTAGTGTTTTAGGGTTTAGGGTAGTGTTTGTGTAGTGTAGGGCACTGTTGTAGGTTTTAAGGTAGTGTAGGGGGTCCTGCAGGGTAGTGTTTGGGAGTAGGGACAGGACTGGGGTACAGGGCAGGGTCGTGCTGGGGGTTGTGCAGGGTAGTGTTTCAGTGTAGGGGATGGACTGGGGGTAGGGGCATGGTCGTGCTGGGGGTAGTGTTTTAGAGGTTAAGGATAGTGTAGTAGTGTTTGTGTAGGGTAGGGTAGTGTATTAGTGTTTAAGGTAGTGTCAGGGGGTCGTGCAGGGTAGTGCTTAAGTGAAGGGGATGGACTGGGAGTAGGAGTAGGGTCGTGCTGGTGGTAGTGTTTTAGGGTTTAGGGTAGTGTTTGTGTAGTGTAGGGTACTGTTGTAGGTTTTAGGGTAGTGTAGGGGGTCCTGCAGGGTAGTGTTTGGGAGTAGGGACAGGACTGGGGCACAGGGCAGGGTCATCCTGGGGCTAGTGTTTTAGGGTTTAGGGTTTAGGGTAGTGTTGTGATGTTAGTGTAGTGTAGGTTACTGTTTTAGTGTTTAGTGTAGTGTCGGGGGTTGTGATGGGTAGTGAATGAGTGTAGGGACCGGAGTGGGGGAATGCATATGTTCGTGCAGGGGGTAGTGATTTAGGGTTTAGGGTAGTGTAGTGGTGTTTCAGTAGTGTAGGGTAGTGTAGTGTTTGAGTGTTTTGGTAGTGTTTTCCATTATTAGATGTGTATGGTAGTGGTTTTCGTTTTATTATTTATTGTAGTGTTGTGTTTTAAAACATTTTTAAAAAGGGGTTAAATGTCTTTTTTTAATATGACACGTTATTCCGCATACCATTTTTAATACTAGTCAAGTTTTTACTTCGTATACAATAACACTTTCAATTTAATGGAATGTGAACTAAAAACGTGCGTAGTAACGGTTATTGCTAAGTAATAACCGCGTAGTAATGGCATGTGAAGTAATGGCATGCAAAATAACGTGTCATATTCGCGTGACTAGTTACCCTCAGTTGGTACTTTGCGTCTTTTGGCGCTACTTTTATTTAAACTTTTAAAAACTCAGTATCCCCAGTTCTACTGATTGGATTTTTTGTCGTTTTTTTCTATATTTATTTAGTAAATCACAGACTATTTTTCACAAATTGGTTTGGGAGCTTGCTTGTGTTGAATTTTCACTTTATTACCGCTGCATAAATACCGCACACATTGCCTTTACGTTAAGTCTGGCTGTTTTTGTGCCAAGCTACCAGAGGGATTAGCAGAGGTTAATTTAAGGACTTTTGTGGGTCACTTTGACAGGGATTCTGCTTGTTGCTTGAGAGGGGAATTCACCCCCCTCAATCAAAAACCAAATTCCTCACACCAGCTAGTGTATAGCTATCAGGGGTACGCCCAGGTTTTCTCACAGAAACAGTATTTATGTGCCAAAGCACTGGTTTATTAAATTTGTGGGAGTTTCTACCTTGTTCTCTCCCCAGTTGATAATCCAGAATCACATGTATTGCATGGGTGTGATGTCTACAATATTGTTTTCTGAATATCACTTCACAAAAATATTGTGTTCTAAATATCGTCAATAAAAATATCACTCCATTGGAGTTAAATATTGAAAATAGACCCCCCCCAATCGGATAACACCAGAAAATAGCTGCAAAAGAAGCACATTTGTGTCCACGTCTAGCTGCAAAATAAAAACAAATTTGTGTCCATTTCGTTTCAAGGGAAGCATCTTTCAGCAATAATAGGCAATTTGAAGTCAGCCTTTTCTATTTCAGTAGATAGTAATATATCATGACTTGAGTCTATAGTTAGTGGGCACCGTTGTAATGTCTGTGCGCGCACTACGGAGTGGAACAGTGTGGGTAGCTGTGGCACCTGGCCACCCTAAGCAGGTGACTCCTGAAAAGCGGGCGCCTGGGCAGGAGCCCAAATGCCACAATTGGATCCAGTTTACATCATGTGCAGCCAGTGAGCTGGAAAATCCATTAGAGGTATTTTGTTTCCCAGCTCATGACCGTTATGTGGAAGAGAGATATCAGAGTAGCAGAACATGGAAATCAACAAGTGATGCAGAGGTCACATGCCGCCACACTCCACGCGGCAGTGTTCCGTGAAGGACTGGAAAAACAGAATCAGAAGAGTCAACTATTGACTCGGCAGTCTCGGGACCTGCAACAGGGTGTTCTTGTCAGAGTAACCTATTAGCCTCTCCCTGGCGGCAGGTGAGATGTATAGCACGAGCCACTCAGGATGTGACGCAGCATTGGCACAGCCGATGAGCAACAAAAACAAAAGAACCAGAACAATGCCGCAGGTGGAACACACTCCACTCACGAGGACCAGCCACGAAGCAGGGCATAAACAAAATGGATGACATTACCAGTACCCATTCACAGCAACCACAACAAAAGAGGCTATAGCATACAGAAAATACATACATTCATACACGTTTAACAAACGCAGCAAGCAATACATCCGAATATGGCACTGCAGAGCCATCCTGGTACAACACAACCGCTACATTACAGTTACAGAATATACAACGGTCACCTATACTAGGCCATGTAGGAAGTAAGCAAATGCCAATCCTGCAACCAAGCACTATAGATACACAACCAACAACAAAGGCATAATATCCAGAAAGCAGAAGAACAACACTGGCCCTGTGCTCAAATGTAAGACTCACTCCTGGACTTCACACCATTCACAAGAACGTGTAACAATAAAAGCACATACAGCCCTTGAATGTTCATTTATTTGCTCCCAAACCGTATACACATGGGCACATACACATGAACACTGACTCCTGAATGTAACATTAGCAACACTTAAATATAACACATCATGTGAAACAATAGCATATTACATATAATAACGTCCCATAGAAAATGCATGTTAAGAATTAGTTATGGAACATACTTCCCACAAGAGCGCATATGAACGGCGACCGAGTTCAACAAAGTTCAGATGACATTTCTGGTTCATCGGTCAAGGCCTATTTTGTGCAGGAGGAGCCGACAGCTTACTTGAATACAGGTGCAGAAAGGGTGTCATGGGTTCTAATGCAAGCGAGGAATTTGGGCTCCACCCTCCCCTTGTTTTGTAGCAAACGTCAGCCCGGAGCCAGCCCCACTGCCACTGCACCTGCTGCCCTATTGATAGCCACGCCCCTATAGTGGAACATGGGGAGTAAGAGGTTAGGCCACCAGATTACAAGTGATGCAAGACCCTCCCATTGACGTTGCCTTCCACGGGAAGCAAGAAGCCCGGGCAATTGTTTGCTTTGCACTTGTAAATGTGAAATTAATACATTATTTACTGGTAATCTTGATTATCAGAGCTCCTCGTCCCAGTTGTAATAGTTGAGGGATTACCTACCTGGTCCGTGCCCTCGCAAGCATAAAATGTATAGACCTTTTGTTATTTTTATTAATCCCCAATAAAGTACTTACCTGCCCTCCAGCACTTCCTGCATTTACAAGCCTGTTTATTCCTGCCATGCTCGGGAGGGAGGATTGGGAATGTGATTAGGACGAGGAGCTCCTCATTCGGAGTAATGAAGATTACCAGTAAATAATATATACATTACTTCCCGTCATCGTTCCTCCTTCCAGTCGTAAAGGGTGAGGATATATACAAGTCATCAGACACGTTAAACTGTCATCAAGTCATTTACTGAAACACAGAGTATGGATCCAGCATCAACAACAATTACTGCATTATGGCTTTAAATACTTCATTCGCAAAACCCGAAGATTCTGCATCTTTTACATCCAACCCGTAATGTGTAACAAAAGTATTTGGTGTAGTCCATGTCCGGCCACTTGACTGACAGTTGATCCACAGCCCATTCTCCATGCTTTCATAACATATGCCTTTACAACGCGGGCAATACAACCAACGCGTCGTTACCACACGTTCCATTACAACGCAAGTCAACTTACCTTAGGGCAGCGCTGGACTTTGGAATAGTATATTTTACTATTCCAACTCCAGTCTGCGTGACAGTAGGGAAGGTGTTGGATTTAAAATCCAACGTGTTCCCTCTAGCAAGTCGCTATAACAACTTGTGTGGTAATGACTTGCATGGTAATGGAACGCGTGGTAACAACACGTTCGTTGTAGTGCCTGCTTTGTAATGGCACTGCGTAGTTCTGTCTGCATAGTAAAGGCTGTTTCCCTCCCAGATGCCATGTGTCCGAGCAAAAATGCAGGAGAAGAGCATTGTGCGGAGAGGCAAACAGATCTAACCACAGTCTCACAAACCTCTTGGTTACACACCCCCAAAAACCTCCAAACTCTGGTGATATGAGATGGAAGTTTGAAGATTGCAACCTAATCTGTCCCCTCACACATTCTACATTCCTGGGACATACACTGGCATTGGGTCTAGGAGGTGACTCTGCCTAGTAGAATATGTCCACAAACACTCTCGCCAACTCCCTATTCTTTGTGCCTTCTTGTCTGTAGAGATAAGCTTTCGTTATCTGGTTATCTGTTCTTTCCGACACTGCAGACTTCTCCGACCAAGGATCAAAGCTTCACAGGTCTCACCACGCTGCTTTTATCTCTTTCCAGTTAGTTTGAGGATCTTAACTTCTCTGCATCTGACCTTTCACCCTTTGCCACTGAACCCTCGAAAGTAGCACCCTAGTCACTCATGCGTGCATCTGAGGTAAGTACTTTTGTGTCTGGGAGATGGAAATGTACACTTTTTCAATGTTTCTTGCGTCTAGCCATCACTTAAAGTGCTCCTTTACCTCCAGGGACACTGGAATCAAAGCCGCAAATTGCTGAGAGAATGAGTTACAATTGTCTAGAAAATAAATAGACCACTGGTTTGAAATGATGCCGAGCCCAAGGCACCACATCTCTAGTGGCTGACTTTGATTTTAATTCCAACATTTTGTTCTAGACAGGCTGCATCCTCTTCTCTGGGGAAAATACCTGACTCCTCTGTGCATCTAACAGTGGTGCTATGAAAGTCTTCACTTGTTCCGGAAGTAGCTGGAATTTTGATAATTTACAATAAACCCAACATTCTTGAGACAGGAGCACAACATCTTCAAATTAGACTGTACCTTTAAAAAAGATGAACATTGGTGACAAGTTTCCCTACCAACGTCAGAAGATTAGTTATTGGAACTATTAATGGATAGCTTCATGTAAAGGTATTGTATACAAACTTAGGGCCTGATTTTGAGTTTGACAGACATAGGTAAATCCGTCAGGATGGCAGAGGACTTCACCTTCCCAAGGACCTTGCCCAGCCATATTTTGAGTTGTCTGCTAGCCCTGCGGACATCTATATACATTGATAGGGATAGCCTTCATGGTGGTTCCTCCTGTTAATGTAAGAAAAGTTTGACGGGTGCATCCGGAGTTTTTCCCCAAGGTGTGGGGGTCTTTTTTAGGTGAGCCTGCCAGACAGCGCATGCACTGTCTGTTGTGAAACATAGTGTGACTTACCAAGAACATAGAGTGGCTTGGAGCCTGCCTGGCCATTGCTTACCATTGTTTGGCTTTCCTGTTATTCTCATTCGTCTGCTTCTTATTCGTCTTCCAGCTTCTCAAACTTGTGTTTGTCCCTCCTACCTCTTTATCATCTCTTTTGATAGGCTAGCATCTCTGTCAAGCTGTACGTTTTCTTTTTGGTTAAGCACTCCAAGAGAGTGCATATATTTTTGTTTGTTTTTCAACCCACTCCAAACCTCCTCAGTTTCTCCAATACTCCTCCCTTCTGGGCAGTATTTCACTCAATCAAACATTCATAAAGTGCTGTTTCTCACCCGAGAGGTTATCCAGGGGCTATGCTACAAAGTTAGTAAAATAGCCTGGTTTTGAGACCCTTCCTGAAGTTTGTCAGTGAGGGGTAGTGCGGAGGTGGATGGGAAGGGTGTTCTAGGTCTTGGCAGCAAGGTGAGAGAAGGAACGTCCTCTGGTGCGGCAGTGTTGGATGTGTGGTATATGTGCGAGAGCAAGATGAGTGGATTACAGGTTCCTGGAAGGAAGGTGGAAATTCAGGCTTTGGTTCATGTAGGCTGATCCTTGGTCATGGAAGGCTTTGTAAGTGTGGCTCAGGAGAAAGAATTGTCATATTTTCTGGATGGGTAGCCAGTGGAGGTCCATCAGGTGCTGGGTGATGTGGGTCCTCTTTGGCAGATTTAGGGTGAGTCTGGCTGCTGCGTTCTGGATCATCTGGAGTCTCCTCAAGATTTCGGTGGTGGTGCCTTCATAGAGTACGTTGCCATGGTCCAGCTTGCTGATGATGAGTGCCTGCGTCACGGTTTTCCTAGTGTTGATGGGAAGCCACTTGAAGACTTTGCGGAGCATGCCGAAAGTTTGGAAGCAGGATGAGTTGACATGGCATTTCAAGGAGAGTTCGCTGTCCAGGATGATGCTGAGGTTGCGGTGTGGTCTTTCGGAGTGGGGGTGGGTCCGAGTTCCGATGGCCTCCAGGAGTCGTTCCAGAGGGAAGTGTGCCTGCCGAAGAACAGTACTTCAGCCTGACTTGAGCTTCAGGCAGTTGTTCCTCATCCAAGCTGAGATATTCTTCATGCATTTGTGTAAGTTGATCTTCGTGGTGGTGGAGTCCACTGAGAGCGAAAGGATGAGCTGTGTGTCATCGGCATAGGAGAATATGTTGATGTTGTGAGCTCTGAAGATGTCCGCGAGTGGTGTCATGTAGATGTTGAAAAGGGTTGGGCTGAGGAAAGTGCCTTGAGGGATGCCTCAGATGGTGTGCTTGAGTTGAGAGTTGAAAGGAGGTAAACATATTCTCTGGCTGCACCCTATGAGAAAGGAAGCCATCCATTTGAGTGCATGGTCTGTGATTCAGATCTGGCGTAGTCGAGTGATGAGTGTACAGTGGGAGATGATGTCAAAGGCTGCGAAGAGGTCGAGCAGAATCAGGGCAGCTGATTCACGTCTGTCGAATAGGTGATGGAGCAAGGACTCGTAGAAAAGAGTCTTGCTTGGAGACAATCCTCTCATATAACTCATAACGTCATACTAATTGTGTATTGTGTAATTAATGTGCACCACATTTCAAATATCAAGAATAGAGAAGTTTGCATACGCGTCTTATTAAAAAGTAACTCGAGTGAAATCTAAAATGGCCGCTAATGAGAAAAAATGAATTGCGCATGCGCCAACTACACCTACGTAGTATGACGAGCATTTGCTTGGAGGGAAATTTCTGCACTTGTGCAGACACTTCTAAAATGGCCCCTTGAAAACTTACATGATAAGCATCTGCTTTGCTGAAACTAAATGACACTATTTTAGGAATTGCTAATGCGGGGAGAGCATTTAAAAGTAAATGGGATTAGAGTAGGGATAGGTGGTATACATTGAAATTCATTTTATTTTGAAATTAATATATATCTTTCTGATTTCCTTATAAGTGAGCCAGAAGCCGTATTGTCATCCTTAAATGCCATCCAAGAAAAGAAACAGCAACATACCCTGGGAATCAACATGATGTCCTGTGAAAGGAAGAAATATTACACCAAATGTATACTTTGTGATGATAAAAATGTGAATGCGGCTGGGAATAAAGATTTTTGAATACAAATTAAGGGGAGGGATCATTAGACAATGAACTAAAAAAAATGACGAAAACTTAGCATGGTGTGATGATCATCCCTTTTTGCCTGTCCAACCAGAATTAGGAGTTCCATGAAACTGAAACATTAAGGGGTGGTACATGGCATTAGAATGGTATAATTGAGGTAGTTAAGTTAATTAGAGAGAGCAAAGATACCAGAATGCTGCAGAGCTCGGGATGCTGTCTGAGTAACGATTGAATGCTGAAGAAGAATCATATTGCAGACTTAGAATTTAAGCCAAATAATTAGAAGAAGATTGCGGAAGAATCGAGGAGGAAGATAGTGCCAGAGAGGGGTGCGACGCAGGTGTCGGATCTAGAAGAGGTTACCCTATCCTATCCTGAATCCTGTCCTGAAAACTGAAGCCTCTGTCTCCTGTCCTTTACTTGGACTTTTCCCAACTCCTAGGCTAAGGAGTCGGTTCTCACACCATTCTAGGTAACTATAATGTTCTGTAGAATTTAAATTGTACTTCTCTCTCTCTATCCTCTCCTTTCCAAGTACCGTCATTTAAAGTTTTATTAATTTGAATCTTTTCTTCTTTCTATGGGTGACGGAGACCGTTCTGTACTTTGAATTTGGCTCATATGAATTTCATTTAGATAAACATTTAACATTTTCCAGGCTGTGGTTATTTAATTGCAGAGAAAGTAGATTTAATTCATATCATTTCACCATCAACTAGTTCAACTAATGGTCCGTTGACCAGAGGAAAGAACTTTTGATCTGTGAAAGATTGGTTAGAAATGTTAGAGAAATACTCTTAGAGAGATGAATAAAAAAATTGACCCCAGGGGATTTGACTGGCCTGTGTATGTGTGAGTGTGTGTTTATGGGCCCAAGGTGAGTATGAGGTATTAGAGTATTTGTGGCTGGTTTTACCGCTGGATCATAGGGTGTGAATGTTGTCTGTTGTGTCAATTGATGCTGTCTTGGTGCTATGGTTGGCTCTAAATCCTGATTGAGAAGGATCCAGCAGGTTGTTTCTCTTTAGGTGTTTGGTGAGTTGGAGGTTGATGGCCTTCTCCAGGACCGTGGCGGGTAACAGGAGAAGAGAGATGGGATGGAAATTGTGGAGTTTGCTGGGGGTCTGCAGATGGTTTTTTGAGTAGGGGGTCTGCTTGTTTCCAGGCATCGGGAAAGGCTGATCTCATCTCTCACCAGGTTGAACAGTCGGTGGGGGGCAAGGGTCGGTGGGTGCTCCAGAGTGGATAGAGCTCATAAGGGTATTTGTGTTCGGTGCATTAAGCTGTTCCCATGTGGAGAGCGGGTGGTCGTCAGTGATGGTTGATGGGATGTTGAGGAGGTCGGTGGGTTGGGGATCAAAGTGTCTGTATATGGTTGCTATCTTGTTGGGAAAGTGGTCTGCGAGGGTGTTGCAGAGTTCCTGTGAGGATGGGATCGAGTTTTCGGTGGCAGACGGGGATAAGAGCTCTTTGACGATGGTGAAGAGTTTGATAGAATGCTTATAGCACTCTAAATTGTATGGGTGCACTATACTCATGGTTTAAACGCACTCACATGTATTTTTATCGTTTGCAGTGTTTCAAGATTATTAAGATGCATTTATTTGAGTTATATTGGTTTCGAAATGTAGTGTGCACATTTAAGTAGGCTTTGCATGTATTAAAGAAACGTATAATTCCTGTATGTGTAATGTGCAGGATGAAATTATATTTGTGTAATGTAATTTGTATTTAGTTTAAGTTGACTAAATTGTAGGCCCAAATTGTAGGTTGTTTTGAGTTTCGTTTCTCCTTGGTTGCTCAAGAATTATAATTAAATGAATCCTTTTTGTGCTCGAAGACAGTATGTTCTCATCCTACTGCAGGTGCTAGAATTCGACCTCGTCATTCTTAGATTTAAGAAGATACTCGGAATGTCTTTGAAGAAGTCTGGAAGGCGAGAAGGGAGGACGCCTTTCGTGTTTGGCCTATCTGGGAATCAAGGCCACTGGAAAAGAAGAAATTTAATTAAAGGCTTCAGTGGAATCTTACTGAAGGATGGTGCCAATGAAAATGACGTATTGTGGGTTTAACATTGTCATTTCGTATAATGCGCAGGGACAGATTCGAGAGACTTCTGCTTATTTTCGGAGGAGAAGGAGCATCTTAGAGCGAGCTCCATAGCTTTAAGCTATCAGACCAATTTGATGTGAGTACTTCTTAGGAAGTCAACACGTGCTGACACCTTTGGGATCGGATATTGGGGAAATATGTAGGACTTTCAAATAGAGTAGAGTAGGGAAAGATATTTTTGGTTTCTTCTCAAATAAAAAGAGAATTGGACTCAGCTTCTATCCTTTGTTGCATTTTAATTTTGGATTTCATCATATTATACCTCTTATGCCGAATGAATTATATACGTAGACTCGGCTCTGTATTGATTTTTATACACCTATTTACGCTGATATTGACGTGTGTTTATATTCAATTATTTTTGGCCTTATAATAAATCCACAAAACTGGAATTTGGAGTCTATGGTCCTTCAAAGCATGTCTATTTGAAAGTATAATCGTGAATTGTTTTACTCCCCTCCACACTTTTTAGCAGGCAATAAAAGACCATCTGCCTTGAACTTAGAAGGACAGGTAAGGAGCAAAATTAGCGTCACCAAATGGTAGCAGAAACGGATGGTTGCCTCTAGAAGTGAGGGGAGAAGAAGGGAAATTAGGAATAGGACCGGAAGAACAATAGGGCTTTGGATACGGAGTAGACGACGGTGAAGACTGATGGAGGTCGGCGGACACTGATGGTGCGACGGAAACAGTGGTAGCGTGAGCATGAAACTGTGTGGTGTGTTAGATTGCGGTGATTAATTAATTGCGTGATGTCTTGCGAAGTTGGGATGCAAGTTGAGTGAGTGTGGGTTTATCGGTTTACTGATCCAGTCATGTGCGTATCAGGAAGTTTAGTGAGTGGACTCAAGAGAAGTCCAAGATCCCGGGATAGTTTTGTATTTGTAATTGTCTGATCAATATTGTGGGTGTCGTGAAGCGCCATCGAAGATTCACTTGTGACAGGGAACTTTGTGTGAATGCAGGAGTACGTCGCAGGTAGAAAGCCTCAGGTACTGGGGGTGGACTATGGCGATTGAGTGACCGATGCAGGTCGGGGATCACAGCGGATGAATGTTCTTGGAAGAGTGTTCTATCGATCTTTTAGCGTACGGACAATTACTTGTTTTATGTAACTGTAAGTTATTGTGACTGAGTTAGGAGCAGTTACTTGGTTTAATAGCTTTTGGATATACAGTTACTTGTTAGTACGAATGTGTGAGCGAGTGTATGTGGTGAATTTGTAAAGAGGGTGAGCCGCTGCAAAGAGGGAGCTGTGCGCGCCGTGCTGTGATTGGTCGGTTGGTGTAACGCCGTGCTGGGATTGGTGGAAGTTCGTCCGAAGTTGAATAGTGAAACTTGTGTTGCAAATAATTGATTTTAACAATGAGATGTTTTAAGGTGTTGCGAGATTTGTGTAGAGGCGACACAAATGTGTAGAGGTGACACAGGGGTGATGACTCGGGTAGAAGAAGAAGCTCCGCCAGAGGATACCCCGGCACAATATATGGCAACAAATGTAGGACTCCATACTATAGTGTGGCTTCAAAATTGGCATAAAATTACAGAGAAAGAGGGAGAATTGGCTTTCCCTCATTATGGGTCATTTCGTATGGAGGTACTGAGGGGAGTGATGTCTTCTCTGAAACCTCCTCCCAGACCAACACAATTTGAGGCATTAGATGCATGGATGAGAGCAGCAATAGCGAAGAAAAGGGAAGCTTCACAGGGAAGAATGAAGAAAGCAATGAAGGCATATCAAGATGCCAGGTGGGATGCTCAGCTGAAGAGATGGAGAGTAGACACTATGGAGGGAGAACGATAATATCCATTTCGGTTGCTAGAAGGAGGTTCCGGAAGAAAGAGTAAGACAGAAGAGGAAAGTGATACAGAGGACAGTTTTCTTGATGGATTGTTAGCAGAACGTCCTCCACCTTGTGACTCTAGGGTGGAGACGGAGAAGACACAGCAAACAGAGGAAACTTTAGGGGTGGGATGAATGGGTTCAGAGGATCAGACAGCAGGAGTAAGAGCGAGGATTTAAGTGGGATTGAGAATTGCAGAAGGGTCTGGAGGGACAGGATACGCAGATCCTGAGTCAGGAAGAACTGCATGTAACATGCTGTTACCAGAAGCTCTATTGGACCTGTGGTTTTGATATATAACCCCAGAGAGAGAGCAGGTGGAAGTCAACAGCAACCAGGAGACGAGGAAGTCTTACAATGAGTGGAACGGTATGGCTCAGATACCAGTGGAAGCTAGCACTCCACTGCCAGCTACGGCTGATCCATCGAGAATGGACAGCGGGTCGGAACCAAGACAAACAGGAGCTTTGGCAAATTCTAGATCAGACATCAGAATGTGGGTTCCACCGAGGGAGTCAATGGTATGGAGAGAGGAAACGTGAATGAGACGAAAAGCACCTAGGGTACTGTTCGAACCACTGAATTTGGGTGAGGGTAACCATTGGAGAAGTTGAAGTTGTGAGAGAGAAAGTCGCCCAGTTTTGCGAATGGAGGAGAGAGGAGGTCAAAGGAGAACACAAAGTTGTGATAGGGAGGAATTGAGTAGTAAAAGAGGTCAGGAGATTTTACAAGTTGCAATGAAGGCACCATTGTTAGATGTGGTAAAATTAAAAGCAGAAATTGATGAGGTGATTGAAGGGAATCTGCCATTGGACAGAATTAAAACATATGACCCAAGCGAGTTGCTATTTGTAGCCAAAGATGTTACTAGAAGGGCAATGCGAGCTCATGAAGCATTGTCACAATTGGCACGAAGGTATGAGGTGGATTTGACGAAGACAAAAATGATGCAGGGAATTTGCAGACTAAATTATACTGATAAGGGATTGGAAGAGAAGCGAACGATTGGAATAAAGGCACACATTAGAGAATTGGTGATAGGGATGCAAGCGTGGAAGGAATTAGACAAATGGGAAGAGAGGTGGTCTAAAAAGAAAAGTGCCAAGAAAGTAATAGGAGATACTCCGCCCCCAGGTGGAGGGATGAGACAAGTAGGAAATTTCCCTCTGAGAGAAGTACAAAATGGGGGGTATGTACATGTGCCATGGAGCAGGGGTGATTTGGCAGCATTCACTAATGATTTTCCTTGGCTGAGGGAGAAACCTGCTGAGTGGTATAAACAAATGGACCGATTTGCCAAGATTTCGAAGGTGTTATGGATTGATTTGAATACTTTGTATGATATAGCGGTCCCAGATGATTTGTGGGCAGCATGTAAAGTTGCAATTGATTGGCCCGCTGCAGAACGAACCAGCTAGGGGTTCTGTGAATCATGGTCCTTCACCTGAGGTAATGAAGAAATATGAGCAAGTGATTACATGGTTACAATCCAAAGTTGCTCCTCAGACTGTTGATTGGCTTAAAATTGATCATACTACTCAAGAGTCTAAGGAGTCGGTACATGACTATTATGAGAGACTTTTGTTGGCTTTTAAACAGCATACTGGATTGGACACTATTGAGCAGAAAGACTTGGGACAGTTTGTCTCGAAGTTTGTGTTGGGATTAAAATCTGATATTAGTTTGATGATACAGCAACACTTGATATGTTGTCAGAATAAGTCGGTGGACGAAATTCTGCATTATGCAAAATTATTGCAGTGATCAGGTGGAGTTGGCACAAAAGAAAATGAAGGACAAGTTGATGTTAGTGCAGTTCAGGAATGCTGAAAGGCCTGATCTGATGCAAGGGTTTGGAGGAGCGATGGGTCGAGGAAGAGGAAGTGGCAGGGGAATGGGTGAAAATATGGTAGCCCAACCTGGACAGGGAAGAGGAAGGGGAATGGATGCAAGTACAGGAGGTGAATGGATGGTGAATCAAAAGAAGGTCACTGCTTGTCATTATTGTCACAAAATCGGGCATTGGAAGCGCGAGTGTCGATTAAATCAGGCAAATCAAATGCAGAATGAGGGAGAGGGACAGATGTCCGAGCGTTTGAACATCGTGACTAGACCCAGGTCCATGTATGGAGGAGGTTATGAGCCACAGATGTCGATACCTCAGCCTCCAAGAATACCAACAGATAATCAGGCGTACCAACAGATGCCCTATTTTGAAATACGAGACAGGTTTGACCAAACTCAAAATCCCCATGAGTATCAGTGGGGGGTGCACGAGGAATGCACTTTGAGTACGACCCTGGAAGTAGATCAGAGGGGACCTTTTGTAGATGCAGAGGTTAATGGACATCCTGTTACCTTTTTGTTAGACACTGGAGCTGCGCGCTCCACAGTAAGGACAGAAGTGGTTCCAAATTTATCCCTTTCAGGACAATCGATTCAAGTGGTGGGAGTTACCAATCAGAGAATGACTAACCCATTAACAGATGAGTTACCTTTGAGAATAGGAACGTTCGAGACAGACATCAATTTGTTGTGTGCGAATCGAGCCTGGTCTGTCTGTTGGGACGAGACCTTTTATGTAAGCTAAATTGTACCATATCTTGCACTCCGAGGGGTGTGGAGCTGCAAACCTGTGATGACTATGCAGATTTTAAAATGGCCAATATGAACTTTTGTGCAGAAATGTTCGTGGTTCTCACGACAGAGAAGTTACCACATGATTTGAGGGACTCAGTTTCCCCGATAGTGTGGGATTTCACAGGAGAAGAGATAGGGTTGATCCGAGGGGTTGAACCTGTTAAGGTACAGGTCAAACCAAATGCAGAATTTTCACGAACTCCGCAGTTTAAATTGACTCCAGAAACTATGGCTGGAATAAGACCTGTAATCAAGTCTATGATTACACAAGGCATTCTCAAGGAGATAAGATTAAGTCACTGCAACTCACCTATTATGGGACTTCAGAAGCCTAGTGGCAAGTACAGAATAGTGCAGGATTTGCGCAGGGTCAATGAAATTGTGATTCCATGTTGTCCTGTGGTACCGAATCCAGCTGTCATATTATTTCAGATACCATGTGAGGCAGAATGGTTTACAGTCATAGATTTATGTCAGGCATTTTTCTCTGCACCGTTGCACGAGGACAGCCAGTTTTTATTTTCATTTAGGATGGAAGACCGTGTGTTAACCTGGTGTTGTATCCCTGAAGGGTATACAGAAAACCCCTCTATTTTTAATCAGATTTTGAAAAAGAATCTTGAAGGGCTAGTGATGCCTCAGAGCTCATTTCTGGTTCAGTATATAGACGAGCTTTTGGTCGCTTCAGAGACTGAGGATGCTTGCAGGATCGATACTGTGGCTTTGCTGAATCATTTGGCAGAGAATGGACACAAAGTGTCCCCACACAAACTTCCATATTGTCAGATCGAAGTTCAGTATCTAGGTCATCGGATTGAGAAGGGAAAACGGAGGGTGTCACCAGATCGCATAGAGATGATTCTGCAAATAGGAACTCCGAAAACACAAAAAGAAGTCCGCATATTTTTGGGAATGGTTGGCTATTGTCGACAGTGGATCCCAAATTTCTCCTTGCAAGCAAAACCATTACTGAGGTTAACTCGAAAGGACATCAGTGATCCGGTACCATGAGATGAAGACTCCTTGAGAGCCTTCCACAAGCTGAGAGAGAGCCTATGTCGTACTCCAGCTCTAGAATACCAGACTATAACAAAGCGTTTTTGCTTTCCTGCTGTGAAAAGGAGGGGGGTGCGTTAGTGGTCCTTGTACAGACACATGGGGGTGCCCGTTGACTAGTGGCTTACTTTTCAGCTACATTAGATCCAGTAGCTTCTGCGTTGCCCAGATGTCTTAAATCTGTAGCTGCAACAGGTGTCAGCATTGAGAGATGTGAGAGCATAGTGATGGGTCATCCACTTACCATTCATGTGCCACATTCAGTAGAGATGTTAATGACCAGAACCAAGACGCAGCATTTAACGAATAACAGACTTACAAAGTATGAGCAAATTATATTGGCTTCTGAAAATATCACTTTGAAATGCTATACCACCTTAAATCCTGCCACATTGTTTCTTCTTCCGCAGGAGGAAGGAGAAGATTGTGAGGAGCATGACTGCCTCGATGTTACTGAGTTATCCACCAAACCCAGACCTCACATTTTTGATGAACCACTGCCTGAATCTGAATTGGTCCTTTTTGTTGATGCTTCATGCTTAACCCCTTCGGTGCTCATGACGGAACGGTTCCGTCATGAGCCACGGTTGAGCTGTGCTCATGACGGAACCGTTCCGTCATGACCACGCCCGCGCAAGATTCCGTCAGCACAGCGGCGGAATCTGCGCAGCATGGAAGGGGTTAAGAGACAATGAAGGGTATTTGAGAGCAGCGTTTGCTGTGTGCACTACTTGGGGGTGGTGGAAGCTGCTTGTTTGAGGTTTGAGGCTTGTCTCAGGTGGCTGAGATAATTGCTCTGATACATGCCTGTATCATCTCGAATGGTGTCCGAGTAACTGATGGAGCGGGTAAAATGTTTTCTTTTTATATACCCAATCCATTTATATATGTTTATATTAAAATGATTAATGATTAATTATAATAATTAATAGTTTGATGTGAAAGAACTAAACCAACCTTATTAACAGAAAGAATACACGTGGGAATGCATTTGCATGGCTAAAATAATAGGTGAACTAAGTTTGTATGCATATTAAAACGATAAATGTTGCTTGAGTAATGTTATTGTGATTTGCGCTTAAATAAACCAGCATTAATGGCTTTGGATGTTGCATATGGCTAGATAAATGCATACACATAAGGGTATTAGCAAGGGAATAACACTGTTTTAATCATTTCCATGTATTAATTACGATTTTTGTGTTTCTTTGCTTAAGTTGACTATTCTGGCCTACCAAAAGATGGCCGCCGACTGAAACCTAACTAAAGTACATTACTTCATCATTTGAACAATCGAGAAAGGCGCCTGCACTGACTTCGTTCGTGTCCCTTGTGTGACCTGTCAGACCATGCCCATGAAGACTACCCTGGGCGAGGTGCCAATGCCCCTGAACGTGAAGAAAATGTTACAATTGGGAATATAAACTGTCGAACCCGACCTGTTTTCAACGAACTGATACATTTAGGACCACGGATCATTCTTTCCCGTACATTTGCTTTGGGAATTTTCCCGCATGGGAAAATTTGAAAATGTTTCCTGATGTGCCGAGATGTATTTGAATTTAGCCAATCATATTCCTGTGAAATGAGAAATGTAACATTTGATATGTAAATTTTAGTATGAATATTAGTAGACTAGAGAGGGGTAGAGAAGCTGCTGACGGAGAACCGATTTTCAGAGAACGTTATGCTGACGGAGAGGACGGTGACTTTATATGATAAACAAGAACTCTGACGAATTTACTGAGGACCCGTTCTGACTTAGAAAACGACAATTAGCCAGAATAGGTAAATATGACAAAAGATGATATTGCATTATTAAGATTTAACCTGCATTTAAATTAGATAAAAGAAAATCATAATTTGAATTAATGTGTCGGGTGATTATTTCATTGAAATGTTTATTGATTAGTTTGAGAGTTAAAGTATCATTGAACTAAATAACAACTAAATGATTCGATCGATCTATTGATGGAGGAATCGTTAGGGTGATTCAGGAGAGGTGGTTTCCTTTATCAAAGGAAGCAGTTTGGTTCGGAACTGATGTCCCTTTGTAGGCACAGATAGTTTGAGAGAATGAATGTTGGTGTTATGGGCCCCACCAGCGTATGATGTGTGTATGTGCATGTGACTGAGAATTCATTCTGTCCGTGGAAGTAAGGGGATATTGAGTAACCCGAATATTATAACAATATTATAATCTGATAACAAGAGTAGATGTATCTTTATATTACATCTGGAGATGCCTGTATCATCTCGAATGGTGTCCGAGTAACTATCTATACAGACAGACAATTTGGGTTAGGAGTGGTTCATGATTTTGGGCAGTTATGGTCACAGAGGGGATTCTTGACGTCCTCAGGATCACAGATCAGAAATGGAGACTATGTATGCCAATTTTTGGAAGCTTTGCAGAAAGCTAAGGAGGTGCAGTAGTGAAATGTGCAGCCCATGGGAGAGGAGAGGATTTTGGTACTAAAGGAAACACCTACGCTGATGAAGTAGCTCGTTTTTGTGCTATACATGCTTGTGTTTTCAATGGAGAATATGTAGGAGAGAGCACAGAAGAGACCGAGCTCAGCATGATGTTAGCTGTAGCTGATCCCTGGGATGAGGTGATGCGGCTGCAGGATGAGGTCTCAGAGGAGGAAGCTGCATCATGGGTTAGAGCAGGCTGTGAAAAGAGAGAAGATGGCATTTGGGTGTCAACAGATGAAAAGGGCAGTGTTACCTAACTGTTTACTGAGTCCAATGGCAAGGTAGATTCACAGAGCAGTTCATCTTGGAAGAGATGCTATGGTGAGAGTGTTTAGGCAAACTTGGTTTAACCCACGATTTTGTGTGTGTGCTGAAGCAGTGTGTCAAGGTGTGTTATGTGTCAACAAATGAATGTTGGAAAGAGAACTGTGGTTGCGATGAGTCACATGGGAAGATCAGAAGGTCCTTTCAATAGGATACAGTTGGACTTTATTGAGATGCCGAGGTGCAATAGGCTGAGATATGTTTTGTTGGTGGTGTGTATCTTTTCACGTTGGGTTGAGGCATATCCAACTAGAAGATGTGACAGTCTTACAGTGGCAAAACTACTGTTAAGGGAGCTGATTCCGGTTTCGGATTTCCAACCTCAGTGGAGACAGATAGAGGAACGCATTTCCATAGCGAAATCATTAAGTTGTTGTGTACAGCTTTGAAAGTTGATCAGAAATTGCACTGTAGCTATAGACCCGAGGCATTTGATCTTGTGGAGCAGATAAATAGCACAATCAAGATGAGGGTATCAAAGGTTTGTTCATCGACTTCTTTGAACTGGCCAGATGCACTGCCATTGCTATTGATGAGTCTGTGTAGTACTCCTGATAGGAAGACACAGCTCTCTCCCCACGAGATATTGATGGGAAGAGCTATGCGATTGCCTACGGTGCCAGCTACAGCATTGATAAACATCACAGATGATTTGGTTTTAGATTATTGTAGGGGACTGGCTGAAGTGGTTAATTCTGTGTCCCACCAGGTCGAGGCTGTGACTGCAACTACCTCAAGATACCTGCTGCATGACCTTAACCCTGGTGACTGGGTGCTTGTCTGAAAGCACGTGAGGAAGAGCTGCCTTGATGCTCGCTGGCGAGGACCATACCAGGTGATTTTGGTCACAAATACAGCTGTGAAGTGAGGAGGATTGCCAAACTGGATTCACACTTTGCATACTCGCAGAGTTTCAGAGCCTGTGGAGGAAATGACTCCCCTTGTTCCAAGAAGTGCAACTGAAACTGCAACAGTGAAGAAAGGAACAGGCCAAGTCGTGAGAACTCTTGATGAGGCTGGTCAATCAACTGAGCAGGGAAGAAGAGATCAAGCTGCTCCAGAGTTGAGTTCAGATTCTGAGATAGATGGGATTGCAGAAGTGAACTTTGAACCAGATCAGAGTGAACATCCTAGTGGAGAAGGATCAGATTGAGAGGAAGAGAGGAGAGCAGGTGCTGAAGCAGAAACGTGGCCAGCAAGAAAAGAGAGGTTGAATATAAGGCTTGCATCTGAGAAGAATCTTGCTCCTATTCCTGAAACATCTGAATCCGATCAAAGTGAAACAGAAGAGAGACCGCATGGTCTAAGACGATCCAGAAGGGAGAGAGTACCGTCTCAAAAATACGCATCTCCTGAGTGGACGTACCTGGTTGCAGATGCAGAGATCGAGGAGATCCGGGAGGCTGGGGACCTGTACAGTGAGTCACGGAGAGAACACCCTGACGATTGATATTCAGTTGCTGGTCCCTGGAGTTGATGCTTTTGGAATCCTGACTCTGACATTTCCCGATCCACCAAGGCTGAGTGGTTTGCGATTTTTGATCCTTAACCAGGTGGCTTTCCCTACCTTTGGTTGACAGCCCACTGCCAAAGAAATGGGAGAGATTTGTGCAGAAATTTTACAGCTTGTTCTTACTATGCATGGATCTGATATCATTAATGATGAAGCTTGAACTGTGAAAGAAGACCTTATTAGCCTTTAGAAAGAAGATAACCTAGGCCCAAGTGGAAGAAGATTTACATTTAGGGACTTCCAATAGAACAAGAACTGAGGGCTAGGGTTGACTACATCTCTACTATAGGTTAGTACTATTGGACTGAATATTGCAATGATTGAATGGGAAAAGGAAAATAAAAGAACATTGTAAATTACAGGACAAGGCAAAGAAAAGAAGAAAAAGAGACTTTGTTGATTTCGTCTGTACCTCAAAACAACCAAGAGATTCAGAATGGAGCCTGGAAATTCAGGTCACAGGCAGAAGTGCATAATCGGTACCTTTATTGTTGTGGTGCTTATTGCCATAACTGTGGTGATTGTTACATCTTTGGTTGGATCTCATGATGCTGGAGGGAATGGGGAACAGACAACACCTATCCCACTTACTTCAGACTTAGAAGAGGTAGCATCTGCAAAAGATAGAGAAATGATCAGGGAAACTAGTCGGATGTTACACGTAGATTTGTCAAAAGGTGATTTCACGTTGAATGCATATGCTCGTTTTTTGTATGAGTATGTTAATATAATGGAAGCGAAAGACTGCTATGTGTGTATGCAACTGCCAGCATCAGTAGAAGAAGGCATTCAATACCATCATTTACCTTTGAAGTATGGCATCACATGTAGTGTGCTGTTGAGCATGTTCTATAGTAAGGCACATTTTGAGCACTACTTCTCTACTTATGATGTGGTACTCTCAGAAGTTCCAGTTCTCAAGTACATGAATAAATATGATTACTATAAGGAGGTAGAGAGGATGTCTACGTATTTTGTGCCTACTATTACTTTAGATACATCTTATGCCCATAGACACAATTTAACATGCATGTTATCTGACGTCAAAAAGAAGTTTGTAGATCAGATAGAAGATCGGCATAGGCAGACATTATTTAGACCAGACCAGAATCATAAAGTTATTCCATGGACCCAGGAAGAATTAGATCATAAGTCAAAGGGAAGTTCTGGACCAATAGCTTTAGATTTCCAGCAAAAAGAGAAACTGTGCATTAGGCACCCCGTTGACATATTATGACAAGATATTTGTGGGCGAGAGTGATTGTGAACACATTTTCTTGATTGAGGACTCTATAAGGAAGGCGCAATTTGATAAATTAACCATAGTGCCATATGTTTATTTTGTGTGTGGAAGAAGTGCTTATGTGAAATTGCCTATGAATTGGTACGGTAGGTGTTATTTGGCTGTGGTATTTCCTAAGATTTTCCATGTAGATGATTTATGGCCGTTGGAAGGAAAAAGATCTCATAGAGAAAGACGTGGTGCAAGTGCGGGAGAAATCATTGGGAATGTGTTTGGCGCAATGATACCTAGCTTGGGTGTGATTTTGAATGATGTGAAAATTAGAAAGTTGGCAAAGCTGGTGGATAAGCTCTCTGTGAATGCAGCTCAAATTTTATTACTTGTTGATGGAGAGATGGTTTCAATAAGAGCTATGGTACTTCAAAATCGTCTTGCATTAGATGTATTATTAGCAAAAGCTGGAGGGGTCTGTAAATTATTGAAATTTCAACAGTGCTGTACTTATATTCCGGACAATAATCGGGATTTAAGGAAGTATATTAGTAACATTTCAGAGATACATCAAGATTTATGTGATCTGGCTGCTGATGGACTTTGGGAACAAATTGGTAAGGGATTTGGAAAGGTTGGGGGCTGGTTTGGAAGTTTGGGACAAGGAATAATGGGATACATCTTGAGACCTATCATAATAGTTGTCATTTGTATAATTGTATTATTGGAAGACATCAAGGTTTACAAATGGCAAAGTGCACGACATAATGAAAATTCTTTGAAAAAATTAGAGCAGCAGATGCAAGACAGTCATTATCTGCACCTTAAGAAGTTAGATTATACGGTGGTAAAGGGGAAAAAAAGGTTTAATCCTTTATCTATATATATATATAGAATCAACAAGCTGAAAGGAAAAAAGAAAGTCTGGCTAAATTGGATAAACTGGATAAGCTGGATAACCGACCAATTACTCCTAAGCCCTCCTTGCCCATTGTCGGAGGGACATACTCACTTATAATTTTTATAGCAAAAGTGAGAAAAGGGACTAAGAAGACAAAGAAGACAGAGGGGACAGAGGAAACTCTAATAAATCGGGCCAATAAAGTGCAGAAAAGTCGATCCATTCGGATACAGATTAAGGTACTGATAAAGACACAGACGATACGAGATATGGCAACAGCTGCAGAAGATGATGATTCAAGTGCTTTGATGCATCTTGAGCTCATAGAACCTGTTGAGAAATATTTCACTGCCCCTGTAACGTTTATTCAAGGGATGGTCTGTGAGCAAAACTCACATAAGAAACAAAGAGAGGCGGATACACAATCATCTGTAAATACAAAAAAAAATCTTGACAGCATAGAAGATGCACACGATGCTGGAAATTCTACGATTATACAAATGACGCCAGTATCGCAAAAAAACAATGGGCGGCACAAGGGACCGGAAACAAGAGGGTCTAAGGCTAAGGAGGCTAATGTTGAAAGAAACACAGGATATAAAGCCCAAGAAACTCAAGAGCGATGCAAAAAGAAAGAGAAAGAGAAAAAGAAAGAAAAAGAAAAAAACCAACAAAAAGAAATAGGAAAAGAAAATGAAAAAGTAAAGATGAAAATAAGACAAAAAGAAAATCCGGATGAGGAGAGGAACAATACAGAGGCTAATTCAGATACGGAATTATCAGTTAAGAAAGCACAAAGGCTCCAAACAATCAAAAATCTAAAAGCTGCAGCAAAAAACACTGGGCAACCGATAACCTCTCAACCTAGAATGTTTACTATTTTTAGCCCTCTTCCGAAGGATTGCCTTAGACAATCTAGTGATAACGACACACATGACACACATAACAAAAACCCTGGTGTTCCTAATAGTGATACGAATAGACAAGAAGGGGCAATGATAACAACAACGGAAAATAAAAATAGAATCAGGCATTCAGTACAAATTAATAGCAACAAGGATCATCCAATAGGAGTCATAATACAAGAACCAGCTTCCGATCCAGTCATTTCAACACCCTCAAATGAGATTCAAAAACAACTAACAAATAAAGTTACTACTGCGGAAGACTCGGACTCCGATATATATGAAACTGGGTTGTCTACATCAAGCGAATCCAGTGCTATTTCAAACACAAGTGAATCAAGCTCCGGACAAATTGACGATGATCTAAACTCCCTTGATTCTCGAAAATCTGGTAAAATCAATCCAGGTACAACCCCCAAGAAAAAAGTTGGGAAAAAAAGATCCAATCATCAAAGACATAATAAAGCTGTTCACGCCGAACTCACTGACCCCGGTATTAATACTGATATGGCTAAAGGAAAAATAAGCTCTACAAGGAAAAATCCTTCTTCGAAAAGTATGGATGAAACGGAACAACATTATGGCCTGGAAGAGATCAAAGGGGGGAACCTCAATCTGAAAAACGCTGGTCCAACAGTAGAACCATCGCTTGGCGAAATTTTGAGTTCTATCAACAACTTTCATAAGGATATCAAGAAAGACAGCCAAAGAAATCATGCTGTTATTGAAAAACTACAAGGGGCAATCAAGGAAGTCGGTAATACATGCACCGAAATTTCAGATAGATTGGTCTCTGTAGAAGCACGTACAGAAAATTTGGAAAATGATCTTTCTGATCTCCGCAAAAGAGAAAAAGAACATGACGGGATTATAAAAGACCTTGGTGCCGATCACAATCCGGTAAAAAATTCCCCCGTGCGACTCGTATCGGGTCTTTTTACCGTACGAATCGTACAAGTGCCGTACGAACTGGCAATCACGATTTGCATGGTAAAAAGTCCATACGAACCGCACTGGGAATCATTCCCCACACGTCCTCGGGTCGGAAAATGTGTCCGACACGTCCTCGGACGATTTACCTTACAAACGTGAAAAGCCAAGTCCGACCGAGGAATCACGATCCATCCCGTGCGTCCGACCGTACAACCGTATGGAAAAAACACCGTCCACACCGAACACCCATAGCAACCATGGAGACATGTGCCCGCATACGCGCCCAACACTCCCCCCAGCCCCCGTACGTCCGACACGTACCCCCCGTGTATGTATACCCCCACCCGTCTAGGTACACCCCAGTACGTTCCAGTCGAACCCCCACCCCTGGACGTGTCGTACCCCCGTGTACCGACACCCCAGTACGTTCCAGTCGTACCCCCACCCCAGTACGTGTCGTACCACCGTCAATGTACACCCCCCACCCCTGTACGTGTCGTACCCCCCGTGTACCTACACCCCAGTACGTTCCAGTCGTACCCCCACCCCAGGACGTGTCGTACCACCGTCAATGTACACCCCCCCACCCCTGTACGTGTCGTACCACCGTCTATGTACACCCCAGTACATTCCAGTCGTACCCCCACCCCAGTACGTGTCATACCCCCCGTGTACCTACACCCCAGTACGTTCCAGTCGTACCCCCACCCCAGTACGTGTCGTACCACCGTCAATGTACACCCCCCACCCCTGTACGTGTCGTACCCCCCGTGTACCTACACCCCAGTATGTTCCAGTCGTACCCCCACCCCAGTACGTGTCGTACCACCGTCAATGTACACCCCCCCACCCCTGTACGTGTCGTACCCCCGTGTACCCCCACCCCAGTACGTTCCAGTCGTACCCCCACCCCTGGACGTGTCGTACCCCCCGTGTACCTACACCCAAGTACGTTCCAGTCGTACCCCCACCCCAGGACGTGTCGTACCACCGTCAATGTACACCCCCCCACCCCTGTACGTGTCGTACCACCGTCTATGTACACCCCAGTACATTCCAGTCGTACCCCCACCCCAGTACGTGTCATACCCCCCGTGTACCTACACCCCAGTACGTTCCAGTCGTACCCCCACCCCAGTACGTGTCGTACCCCCCGTGTACCTACACCCCAGTACGTTCCAGTCGTACCCCCACCCCAGTACGTGTCGTACCACCGTCAATGTACACCCCCCCACCCCTGTACGTGTCGTACCACCGTCTATGTACACCCCAGTACATTCCAGTCGTACCCCCACCCCAGTACGTGTCATACCCCCCGTGTACCTACACCCCAGTACGTTCCAGTCGTACCCCCACCCCAGTACGTGTCGTACCCCCCGTGTACCTACACCCCAGTACGTTCCAGTCGTACCCCCACCCCAGTACGTGTCGTACCACCGTCAATGTACACCCCCCCACCCCAGTACGTGTCGTACCCCCCGTGTACCTACACCCAAGTACGTTCGAGTCGTACCCCCACCCCAGGACGTGTCGTACCCCCCGTGTACCTACACCCAAGTACGTTCCAGTCGTACCCCCACCCCTGGACGTGTCGTACCCCCCGTGTACCTACACCCAAGTACGTTCGAGTCGTACCCCCACCCCAGGACGTGTCGTACCCCCCGTGTACCTACACCCCAGTACGTTCCAGTCGTACCCCCACCCCAGTACGTGTCGTACCACCGTCAATGTACACCCCCCCACCCCAGTACGTGTCGTACCCCCCGTGTACCTACACCCAAGTACGTTCGAGTCGTACCCCCACCCCAGGACGTGTCGTACCCCCCGTGTACCTACACCCCAGTACGTTCCAGTCGTACCCCCACCCCAGTACGTGTCGTGCCACCGTCAATGTACACCCCCCACCCCTGTACGTGTCGTACCCCCCGTGTACCTACACCCCAGTACGTTCCAGTCGTACCCCCACCCCAGTACGTGTCGTACCACCGTCAATGTACACCCCCCACCCCTGTACGTGTCGTACCCCCCCGTGTACCTACACCCCAGTACGTTCCAGTCGTACCCCCACCCCTGGACGTGTCGTACCCCCCGTGTACCGACACCCCAGTACGTTCCAGTCGTACCCCCACCCCAGTACGTGTCGTACCACCGTCAATGTACACCCCCCACCCCTGTACGTGTCGTACCCCCCGTGTACCTACACCCCAGTACGTTCCAGTCGTACCCCCACCCCAGTACGTGTCGTACCACCGTCAATGTACACCCCCCACCCCTGCACGTGTCGTACCCCCCGTGTACCTACACCCCAGTACGTTCCAGTCGTACCCCCACCCCAGTACGTGTCGTACCACCGTCAATGTACACCCCCCACCCCTGTACGTGTCGTACCCCCCGTGTACCTACACCCCAGTACGTTCCAGTCGTACCCCCACCCCAGTACGTTCCTGGCGCACCCCCAACACAACCTCCTAAGTACGGAGCGCACCCCATGCCCCAACATCACAACCGCATGTACGAGTCTTACAAAGCCACACACAAGGACAAAATCGTACAACCAAATGGCCCATGTACACACCGTACACACGCTCAAAACGCACGTACACAACCAGGACAAAATAAAACAACACAAGAATACACCAGTCGAAAGGCACACAGCCACTAAACATGGCCAACAACCACTTAAATAACACAACACTGACCTGCAACTGCCAAAAACAAACAGAGGCCCAATACACCACCACTCCTTATAACACACCCACCCAAAATTCAAAAACTGCCACACCCACCCATGGACCAATAAAAAGGGCCCACACACACAAACCATGAGCCTTTCCAACAGACTCACTGCTGCCAGACACCACAGAACCAGACTACAAGCTACACCACACCTTACACTTGCACACCTTCAAACGACCACCCTCACAAACACCCTCTCATCACATTCACACACACACACACACAACCATCCACACCCCCCCCCAACATCCACACCCCCCCCCACACCCACACCATCCCCACCCACACCCCTCACCATGCCCACTACCAAGAATCCAAAGTTCAGTCACCGAGAGTTGGAGGTCCTTGTTGATCAAATCCTCAGAGTCGAGCCACAGATCTTTGGAACATTGGTCAGAAGCACCAGCCAGGCAGCCAAAACAGCCATGTGGCAGACCATCGTCGATGCTGTGAATGCTGTTGCGGACACCAGGAGGACCAAGCAGGATTGCCAGAACAGGTGGTACGATCTGCGGAGGAGGGTCAGAGCCAAGAGGCAGGAGGAACACGACCAGGCCAACGCCACCGGAGGAGGGCCCTCCCGCAGAGCCGTACAGTACCATCCCTGGGAGGAGAGGGTGATGGCCATACTGCCGGTGGAGGCAGTTGAAGGAGTAGAAGGACTCCGAGACCCGGTTGAGTACACCAACAACGCACCTCACATGGGGGGAACTGCAACCACAACCAAAATCAATAACAGGCACGCAACCACCACAAGCCATCGCATTACTCAACCACACTCCATGAGCAGGCACATGCCACTGCTGCCACCATGCCCCATGCACCCTGCTGGACAATGTCAAGTCACAGGCCACAGAAGACAACAACACATGACACGGTAACCCGGATGGCGGGAGGCTGGGCACCAAGAATCACATAGTGCGACTCCAAAGCAGACAACAATGCCCTCTGCCCATATGGCCTAGGTCACAGCCAGACAAACACTGTGTCCCAACACAGGAATGACTTGCCAGCAAATGGCGGACGCCTTGCATCAACACATGGGGGTGAAGGCACTGTTTTGCACATGCCAGCAGCTAATCAACAGCCAACAGTGTGAAAGAGTGGCAGCACACACCACCACAGCAGCAGCGCACAGACACACAGCAGACAAAATGGGTGCCTGGAGATCAGAAACAAACTCACATCAACAGGCCAAGGGCCACTCAAAGATCTGCTAACAGTGTGTGCCCAGGAAGCTGGGCCAAGGTGACAGAGGGTGACACACGGAGGGAGGGAGAGGGGGACACAGAGGGAGGGAGAGGGGGACACGGAGGGAGGGAGAGGGGGACAGAGAGGGAGGGAGAGGGGGACTGAGAGGGAGGGAGACGGACAGAGGGAGGAGGCTGACACACGGAGGGAGGGAGAGGGGGACACAGAGGGTGGGAGAGGGGGACAGGGAGGGAGGGAGAGGGGGACTGAGAGGGAGGGAGACGGACAGAGGGAGGAGGCTGACACACGGAGGGAGGGAGAGGGGGACACAGAGGGAGGGAGAGGGGGACAGAGAGGGAGGGAGAGGGGGACTGAGAGGGAGGGAGACGGACAGAGGGAGGAGGCCGACACACGGAGGGAGGGAGAGGGGGACACAGAGGGTGGGAGAGGGGGACAGGGAGGGAGGGAGAGGGGGACTGAGAGGGAGGGAGACGGACAGAGGGAGGAGGCTGACACACGGAGGGAGGGAGAGGGGGACACAGAGGGTGGGAGAGGGGGACAGAGAGGGAGGGAGAGGGGGACTGAGAGGGAGGGAGACGGACAGAGGGAGGAGGCTGACACACGGAGGGAGGGAGAGGGGGACACAGAGGGAGGGAGAGGGGGACAGAGAGGGAGGGAGAGGGGGACAGAGAGGGAGGGAGAGGGGGACAGAGAGGGAGGGAGACGGACAGAGGGAGGAGGCTGACACACGGAGGGAGGGAGAGGGGGACAGAGAGGGAGGGAGAGGGGGACAGAGAAGGAGGGAGACACAGGGAGAGCAAATCAGTCCTTTGGTGTGTGGGAATGTCTGCTCGTCAGCAGGTGGACTGCGTGCATGTAGACAAGGGTGCCCAGTGCCAGAACCCCCCCTCTTCATCATGGCAAAACGCAGGGCCATGTTACAACCTGTACACGAGCACAAGGACAGCCACCTGCATCATATGAGTGTGTGGATCCACTCCATGTGCACATGTACAGTGCTACAAGGAAGGCGCAAACGCATAGCTCGGCACACATGCACACTCCACTGCTGACTGCAGTCACACTTGACGCAGCAAGTAAGACTGTGCCACACATAGTTAAAGGGGCCAAATTGGTGCCCAAGGGACACACACATGCACAAGTGCACTGTGAGTGGAATGCAAGACAGATCCTAATTCCAAGAGGAAATGTGCCAACTTTGTAACGGATGAAACATGGATGTTGCATGGATCAAAATTAACATTGTCTCTCTCACACACAGGTCAACGTCGTGCTGCACCCCCCAACACTGGGGGGGAACACTCACAGGACCCGGATCTGCAGGAGACCGATCCCACCGGCAGCGACCACTCTCACCACTCTGCGGACGACCCCGACCGACCTGGCCCCTCTGGTGTCCAACCACCTGCAGCACCTGCGTCAGGTACAACCGTGCCAACCACCACCCCCACTCCTGCCACATCCCAGGAGACACCCAGGATCCCTGCCCCAACACCACAATGCAGCCAGGCTCGCCAGGAGGGACACGGTGTCCCGGGCACCCAGGAGGAGGCAGGCGACAACGCCAATGCCACCCCTCAGGGGTCCCGGAGACCCCATGTGCCCACAAGTGCAGGCCAGACGCAAGTGGGCAGGGGTGGTGGGAGTGGAGAGCGGCGGAGGCGCGAGCCTGACCAGTTGGCTGGGGATCCGGTATTTTCCCATGTCCGTAACATCCTGGACTCATACCGGCAGGACACCACGGGCATGGCCCAGGTTGTGTCCGTCCTCGAGGGGATCAAGGTCCAGCAGGCCCAGCAACATGCGGAGCTAATAGCCTGTCTACAGCTACACCAACGGAGGATGGAGGACAGACAGGCTCAGCAAGTGACGGCGTCCCAGGGGATTCACGCTGAACTCCGTCGGATGGCCGACACCATGGCCGACCCTCCCAGTGCCAGAAGGCGGAGAACATCACCACCCACAGGGAGGGATCATGAGGAGGAGGAGGAAACATCCGACGGAGCATCCCAGACGTCGTCACGGCCTGCTGCTGAGGTTCCCCGCAGGAAGCCGGGTCGTCCACGGAAAGGACCGTGAGGGTGGCTGCTACATCACCATCTCCCAGGACACCTGGCCTGGCACCTGGCCCACTGGAGCAACAGCATCACAGCATCAAGAGACATTCTCTGCCACATGGCCCTGCTGGTCACTGGCTGACCAATGTTGACAAAGACTGTGGCATGGACTCTGAGGATTTCCAATGGCAAGGACACCAACTCCCCTACTGAACTTTGGATTCCCTAATCCCGGAAAGGCCCTCACTTGGCCCCCCCCCCCCCCCAATAATAAATCACACTATTAAGAGTAGATGCCTGCTGGTAGCATTATTACCTAACATGTGTCTTGTACAGTCTAAACATGCCTGAGTCATCTGTTCACTTCAACCATCCACACCCTGGGGCCTGAGTCTGGCACAGGACACATGGGTCACAGTTTTCTAGGCAAGACAGACATGGAGCACCATACACACCCGTGATGGTCAGAACCAGCTGAGGGGGTGGCCGAACAACCGTGCTGACAGACACATTGAGTACAGCAACAGTCATGCGCAGAGGTCAGGGATCCTGGCCCGTGTCCTGGGGGGCACCCAGGTACGTGTAGACAGGTGGCAGAACCATGTCCTGCAAGCTTGAGTCCGGTGGATGCAGAGAATGGGGTCATGGACAACGTTGGATGCATGGGGATGGCACATGTCACAATACCCACACAGTCATGGACATCATGCCCATTACACAGTCTCAGCACACACACACAGCTTGCATCTTGCCACTCGACACATTGACACATAGCCACAATCAGGGAATACCATGCCAGACATGCAGGATGCACCGTGCCAACACACCAGCATTGACTGAGAAGAGGCACCTTGGAGGCATAGGGACACCTTTAATAGTCATGTGTTTGGGATTGCAGAGGCAACTTGAAGTACACATGAACACATCATGTGGAGTAACATGTGGCTCCAACACTGGCACCCCCCTTCTGCAGCACAAATGCGTGATAGCCATGGAACTGGCACACAAGTGTCGGATAATAGCTAAATACCCACAGCTGCTCACGGAGAGCCTGCCATACACCATACATCCGCTGATGTGGAAGTCCCACGCCATGTCAAGACAATGTTAACCGTATGTGTCCGAGGGCAGTGTCACACACATTGATGCCTTCATCACAATCCACCATCCCATCACTGATGACTGACAACCAGGCAGCCCATCTATTCTGGTGTACCCAGCTGCATGTCGTGTCCCATGGGGATGCCACATGTCTGCAGAGGACCCAAACCCCGACCGGGGCAGTGTGCACACATCGTGAACAACTGCCACACCCAATACACCCCAGATGCATCCCTTACCCCATGGAGACTTCCAAACGTGTCCGTGCCTGTAACGCTGAGTCAGCCCACGATGCCATGTCCATGAGGAATAGCAGTGCCACAACAATGCAACCAGCAAACGGCATGCGCAGGTACCTGGGGAAGAGAGACACACAAGAAGTCAGCCACAAGAAGCACAGCCACTTGCATGTGCATTTACTCGACACATGTATGTATGACAACATGCTAGGTCACAATAATGCCTGGGGAAATACTACCATCACTGCCACCATCACTCCAGTGACACACCCACACACACCTCTGACCCACGTGCCATACATGCAGGTGGAGACACACATCACAACGCATGCCACACGGGGACCAATGCGTGCACACTCAGACCCTGGTACTCACCACTAAGCAAAGAAGTCGCGTATGAGCCGAGTCCGGATGTCCTCTTGCGGCTCCACATCCTCCACATCACTAGCCCCATTGCCAAGCCCTTCGTCCTCCACGGGTGGATGGTCCTCGTCATCTTGATCCAGGATGAGGGGCACAGCTCTTTCAACTGCCATGTTGTGCAGCATGCAGCAGACCATGAAGATCTTGCAGACCTTCGCCGGGGCATAAGGGAGTGCACCGCCGGTCTTGTGGAGGCACCGGAATCGGCTCTTCAGCATGCCAAACGTCCTCTCTATCACTCGCCTTGTCCGGCCATGGGCGGTGTTGTAGCGGAGCTGGGCCGGCGTGATGGGGTTGCGGAGAGGTGTCAGCAGCCAAGGCATGTTGGGATAGCCAGCGTCCCCTAAATGGAAAGCACATGGATATCGTTAGAACTGGCGAAGCGGTAGTGCTGCTCGGCCAAACAGAATACAGGACAGACAGACTGTACCCACCAACAACACATGCACGTTCGTTGCGCAGCTGCATCATCATATCAGGCATCCCGCTACGCCTCATGATGTAGGCATCGTGTGCTGATCCTGGAAAACGAGCACAGACATGTGAAATCACCATGTTGGACAGACACACCACAAGGGCATTGATGGAGTGGTAGTGCTTCCGATTGCGGTACGCCACCTCCCGTGCGTGTGGTGGTACCAAACCTACATGTGTCCCATCTATGGACCCAATGACATGGGGCATCCCTCCCAGGGCATAGAAACCACGTTTGACCTCAGTCATCTGTTCAGGGGTTGGGAACTTGATGAAGTCATCCAGGTGAATCAACATGGCCTCCAAGAAATCATGCAGCACACCGCTGAACATGCTCTGGGACATGCCACCAACATGAGCTATGGTATATTGGAAGGTACCCGTGGCAAGGAAATGTAGGGCAGCCATTACCTTCAGCTGGGGTGTCAGTGCCGTAGGATACCTGTGCTGCGGTTGCAGGTGTGGTGCCAGTCTCGCCGTCAGCTCCAGAATCAACGGTTGGGTGAAGCGGTAGAGCCGGATCCTGTCATTCTCCTGCATGGTGGCCAAGTCTGGAATTCTTCGGGCAACAGGAGGCGCTCTGCAGTAATTTGGAAGTGACAAGGAAGAGTGAGTGCACTACGAGAACAACTCATGTCTACTGAGCACATGTAAATCTGCCAATACACACATGCCACATAGGGAGTCAGGCATGTGCTACATGCCCAGGACACGTATGGATGCAAGGTGACACTCCTTCCAAGACCCAGCTACACACGGTGATTGAGAACCTCCCCATGCCACGCCATGGGAATAGCTGTGTCCCAGTGCAAGTGCACTGCCCGACGCAAGACAGGAGTGACATACACCCACACATCAGCAGAAGTGTGATGCTGATTGCAGAGACTGGCAGCGGAACACTTGAGCCACAGGTCACATGACATTACACTAGTCCAGCCCACACACCTTGCCATGAAGGTGCACATGTCATGACTCCCCACACATTCCTTGTGAGTTTGCTGACATGGCCTTGTCACGCTACTCCGTGTCCCTTGTATACATGTGCACCTCACATCCGGTAACACATGTGGCATGGTGTTGGGAACAGTGTGCAATGACAATCTACACACAGCCACATGTTGGTTGCTGCAACGGCTGCAGCTTTTGAGGGTGCAACAACATCAACCCGATGTAAATCCCGGACACATATATGGCATAGTCACATTGTGCACTGTGGGTAGTGATGAGTCATGTGTCATGACCCCTGTACCGGGCATCATGGGACACTTCCGTGTGTTGGTGTCCGTGCCATGCCAGTGACGCTCACCCCAAGTGCGCAGTCCCACATGCACACATGTCAAAGGAGTCAAGGGCATGCCTGGCACACATTGCACCCTCACACAGTACACATGTACACATCTCATCATACATCTGGTGCCTTCTCCACTCAGGAGGCATGTTCCACATCACAGCCTGTGACACCTGTGCCCAACACATGTGGTAATGCACAGACGATGCCTTGGTGTCCATTCCTGGACAAGTATGTCCATCCATGGACAAGTATGTCCGCCCTATTCCGACATGTGTGTCGCCTATCACCACAGTGATGTGTAAAATCCGCCGTACTGCTGCTGAGAGGGCCTGTGCATGTTCCCAAATCACTGTGGGAGTGCTGCCGTATGTGTACCCATCGTGATGGCGAGCGTAGATGCGAGTGTACGGTTCGTACCACTACGGGTACGCATACGCGTGCAGACCCATAGTGATAGTGAGCGTAGATGCGAGTGTACGGTCCGTACCACTACGGGTACGCATACGCGTGCAGACCCATAGTGATAGTGAGCGTAGATGCGAGTGTACGGTTCGTACCACTACGGGTACGCATACGCGTGCAGACCCATAGTGATAGTGAGCGTAGATGCGAGTGTACGGTCCGTACCACTACGGGTACGCATACGCGTGCAGACCCATAGAGATAGTGAGCGTAGATGCGAGTGTACGGTCCGTACCACTATGGGTCTGCACGCGTATGCGTACCCGTAGCAGTGCCCTGAGACAGGAGGGGTGGGGGCCTATCACTCACAGCAGTGCCCTGAGACAGGAGGGGTGTGTGCAGAGTCCTCCCAGCAGTGCCCTGAGACAGGAGGGGTGGGTGCAGAGTCCTCCCAGCAGTGCCCTGAGACAGGAGGGGTGGGTGTGGAGTCCTCACAGCAGTGCCCTGAGCCAGGAGGGGTGGGTGTGATGCACAGTGTGAGCCTAGATCATTGATTGTGACATTGCCATCATTCCACCTGTGTACCCACTGTGGCACGTACTGCTTTTTCCCTCACCAGGGGATGATGTCCCTATGACAAAGGTGCAATGCGTTGGCTGCATGACATGCCTTGTTGTTACCAGCTAATTTGTACCCATATGTCTCTCTGTGACATGTGGCTGGTGTATTGATGTGGTGTCACTTGTTCCTCCTCACAGGTAGGCGCCACTGCCAAGGAGCAGATCTGGCTGACCGCCGTCAGTGCCGTGAGGGGTGTGGATGGTCGGAGGCGGCGCCTGGCCCAGGTGAGGAAACGCTGGCAGGATATCCGGTGCTGGACGCGGAGGATTGCACGGCTCCTGCTGGGGGACTCACCTGAGAGCCACAAGAACCGCGGCCGCCGCCGTCTGAGCCACCTCCACAGGCGTGTGCTGCCGGTGGTCTTTCCAGACCTGGAGAGGCGCTTACAGGCGATGCAGCAGCCGGAAGGGGGTAGGTACATGTGTGTTTGTTGTTTGTCACCGGCATTTGTAAGGGCACAGTAGCATGAATCCACTGGCAGGGTTTAAAGGTGCTGTGCAGATCCTGTTTGGCCCAGTATAGCGCTGTGCCCCTGCCACCCTTCCCCTCCTTGCAATGTGTTCCCTGGTCTGTGTGTAGTCACTCCTTCCCAGGGTAATGTAGGCTGGCGCTTTGTCCACGGGAACAATGTCTGTAGCATCATGTGTGGGGGTGGTGTGTAACAGGTTGTGGGACCTTGCCTGTGCACTGTCAAGTTCACTGCATGTGGGTTCCATGTCAGTTGGCACTGATGCTGACTCCAGACATGGGAGTTGGTCTCTCATGTGTCATGCCTTACAGCGCGCATGTCCTATGTAGTGGCCTGTGACATGATGTGCATGACTGTGCGATACACATAGTGCAGGGATGGTGACGTGTGTTGCTGTCATTACCATTCAGTAGCATGTAGTTGCGTGCCCACTACTGTCCCCTGGGGCACCTTTTCCTCAGTGGTGTATGTGTCATCATGAACGTGGCCACTGTCAGTGTCTACAGCGTAAGTTGTGCTCTGTGCCATTGTCCCCTGTCACCATGTATATAGACGTGCTAATTTGTACAGGTGTCCACTGTGCAGCCTGACCTGATTGTCCTTCTTCATACTCACAGTTGCCAGTGCCTGTGTGTCTTGTTATACTCATCTGAGGATGGGCACTGGTACCTCATTATTTGTACAGGCGCACCTTGGCTGTTTGGCGTCAAATCTTGCTTTTTGCCTGCCCCTGTGTGTATCACCCAGACCATGAGATGTTGGTGCCACCTGTGTCTCCACAATTTGCCTCGTGTAGGGTCTTGTTGGGGCGGGCAATGCCTATGTGTTAAATCCTGATTACCACTTGCTGGGTCTGGGCAGTGTGTGATGTGCCTGGACACACACGCAATGTGCAGTGACCGAGTCATGTTGTGCATGTTTTCAGCATTACCTATGCAGCATGTGTCTCAAGTTCATGGATATGGTCCCTGGTCATCGGTATTTTCGCAAACGCTGTGTGGTGCAGATGCAGTGCTGGATTGTCCCCAGGACCTGGGTGCTATGTCAGACTCCTTTTCCTGTGTTTAGCTATTGTCTCATGCTCTCCATGGTATTTCAGTGGCATGGTGGCTCAACCAACTGTGTGTTGCATGCCCTACATCGGTACCCTGTTCAGTAGATGTTAGGGATCTTCCTTTTCAGGCCATGCAATGTTACCTATGTAGATTGGACTCATGTGACAGATGTGTACAGGTGTCTGAATAATTTCTGTCTCTCCATCCTGCCCACAGCATCGTCGGGGGACACAGAGGGAGACATGGACACAGACCAGGCGGAGGGACCGAGCACCAGTGCCAGCCGTGACATCGGGGCTGGCACATCGAGTGGGACAGAGGCGGAGGAGAGTGTGGCCGAGGACCTGTCGACTGGCACATCAGACTACGAAGCTGACAAGTCCGGGGACGATGTCTCCGAGTGGGCGGAGGCTGCACCAGCAGCTGACAGCGGAACAACACCTCGCACCGCCCCCTCAGTTTCCACCAGCCGCCTCCCACTTGCTCGTGTCCCTTCCCAGCGTGCCCGGTCACAGCATGTCTCCTTCCTGCCAGGCACCGCGCCCCCTGCCCCTGTCTCCACTGCTGCCGCCAATGCAGAGTCTGTGGACATCCAGCGGCAACTGCAGGTTGGTCAGGCTGCGATCCTTAATGTCCTCCATGCCCACGGCAAAACCCTCACCAACATCGAGGCTTTCTTGGAGGGCATTCATTCATCGCAGGCTGACCAACGCAACTTGCTGAGGTCCATCGACTCCACACTGACTGCAGCAGTGGGTCTCCTGCAGCGCGACCTCCCCCCACCTACCCCTGCCCCATCCACACTTCCCACTCCCATGCCTGTCACACGTACACCCAGACGTCGGCATGCACCCACATCAACGGACACGGGCACCACACCAGCAGGGAAGGTCCACCGCACTCCTCCTGACACGCACACACAGGGTGAGGTAGGCACACCCACTGGGTCGGGGGGCAAACGTGTGACACGCAGCCATAGTGGGAGTCCGCATTCCACCCAGTCCACTCCCTCCAAATCCCCTCCCCTCAGCTCTCCTGGCCACATCTCCCCCAAGGACTCCTTCATGGCCGCTCTGTCCCTGAGCCCCACAGTTACACCACCACGCAAGCGGTCACGGAGGTCCCCGGTCAGGGTGGTTGAGTCTCCCCCCCTGTCTCCACCCTCCCCCGGTGGTGCTGCGACCCATCCCTCTGACCCCCCCCCCCTCCTTGGGGCCTGAGGTCCCTTCGGGTGCAGGGGACTCCCTGGATGACCTTGCAAAGGTGTGTAGTGCCATCCTGGCCTCCGCCTTTGGCACTGACCCACCCCCTGTGGTGGACTCCTCCATCCCTGCACCCACAACGCCGCCCCTTTGCCCTGATGTCCCTGCGGTGCCTGTTGCTCCCCCCCCCCCTGATGCCCTCACCAGTGTGGAAGACGATGCCATTTGACTGTGCAGGCAAGGTAGGGGACACGCATCCCACTGTGTCCCCCATCCAGCTGAGAATCATTGACTGCCCTATGGGCTTTGTGAAGATTGAACTGCCTGCGATCCACGGACATTGTGCTCCTGCAGAATAAAGCTTAATTTTGTTTTCATTATCACACTACTGCTATGCTGGTATTGGTGTTGGTGGGGCTGCTTCATGGTTTTGGGTGGTGTGTAAGGGTTTGGGTGTGTGGGATATGTAGTAGTGTACTGCTCATTGGTGGGACCCTGTGATCTGTGTGCCATCACAAGGTGTTGGCTAACTTTCTTTGTTCATGTAGGCAGTTACTGCATGGTGCACTTGTCCAAGGGTGTATTCCTTCCTCTGTGTACCCAGCTTTCTTCCCTGCAGGGTGTTCCCAATGTTTAGCGCAGAGCTGTGTCTACATGAGCTGTGTGTGTGACGGAGCCCTTCTACTTTGGCCATGCATGCAGGGCCATGTCTCCACCTGCGACAATCGTGGCATCCTTGGTGATCACTGTACTTGTGTGTGGAGTCTGTTGACATGAGTTCATGGGGACATGTTCCCTTGTAGCCAGTATGCATGTGGATAATTCTGGCCTCACACACATGTGTTACACCCCTCCAGTCTCAGGGCACTGCTGGGAGGACTCTGCACCCACCCCTCCTGTCTCAGGGCACTGCTGGGAGGACTCCACACCCACCCCTCCTGTCTCTGGGCACTGCTGGGAGTGATGGGCACCCACCCCTCCTGTCTCAGGGCACTGCTGGGAGGACTCTGCACCCACCCCTCCTGTCTCAGGGCACTGCTGGGAGGACTCTGCACCCACCCCTCCTGTCTCAGGGCACTGCTGGGAGGACTCTGCACCCACCCCTCCTGTCTCAGGGCACTGCTGGGAGGACTCTGCACCCACCCCTCCTGTCTCAGGGCACTGCTGGGAGTGATGGGCACCCACCCCTCCTGTCTCAGGGCACTGCTGGGAGGACTCTGCACCCACCCCTCCTGTCTCAGGGCACTGCTGGGAGGACTCCACACCCACCCCTCCTGTGTCTGGGCACTGCTGGGAGGACTCTGCACCCACCCCTCCTGTGTCAGGGCACTGCTGGGAGGACTCTGCACCCACCCCTCCTGTGTCAGGGCACTGCTGGGAGGACTCTGCACACACCCCTCCTGTGTCAGGGCACTGCTGGGAGGACTCCACACCCACCCCTCCTGTCTCAGGGCACTGCTGGGAGGACTCCACACCCACCCCTCCTGTGTCTGGGCACTGCTGGGAGGACTCTGCACCCACCCCTCCTGTCTCAGGGCACTGCTGGGAGGACTCTGCACCCACCCCTCCTGTCTCAGGGCACTGCTGGGAGGACTCCACACCCACCCCTCCTGTCTCTGGGCACTGCTGGGAGTGATGGGCACCCACCCCTCCTGTCTCAGGGCACTGCTGGGAGGACTCTGCACCCACCCCTCCTGTCTCAGGGCACTGCTGGGAGGACTCCACACCCACCCCTCCTGTGTCTGGGCACTGCTGGGAGGACTCTGCACCCACCCCTCCTGTCTCAGGGCACTGCTGGGAGGACTCCACACCCACCCCTCCTGTGTCTGGGCACTGCTGGGAGGACTCTGCACCCACCCCTCCTGTCTCAGGGCACTGCTGGGAGGACTCTGCACACACCCCTCCTGTCTCTGGGCACTGCTGGGAGTGATGGGCACCCACCCCTCCTGTCTCAGGGCACTGCTGGGAGGACTCTGCACCCACCCCTCCTGTCTCAGGGCACTGCTGGGAGGACTCTGCACACACACCTCCGATTTCTGGATATGTGCGCTTGGCACATACACGGTGGGGTTACGCACACTGCATTAGGGGTGAGGGTACGAGTCTACTGACACTGGTGTGGTGGGGGTACGCTCCGTACGTCCGCGGGTGTGGGTACGGGTCGTACTTACACTGTTGGGCAGGGGGGTAAGCTCCTTGCATTCGTGGGTGGGGGTTCGAGTCGTACTTACACTGTTGGGCTGGGGGTACGCTCCGTACGTCCGCGGGTGGGGGTACGGGTCGTACTTACACTGTTGGGCTGGGGGTACGCTCCGTACGTCCGCGGGTGGGGGTACGGGTCGTACTTACACTGTTGGGCTGGGGGTACGCTCCGTACGTCCGCGGGTGGGGGTACGGGTCGTACTTACACTGTTGGGCTGGGGGTACGCTCCGTACGTCCGCGGGTGGGGGTACGGGTCGTACTTACTCTGTTGGGCTGGGGGTACGCTCCGTACGTCCGCGGGTGGGGGTACGGGTCGTACTTACACTGTTGGGCTGGGGGTACGCTCCGTACGTCCGCGGGTGGGGGTACGGGTCGTACTTACACTGTTGGGCTGGGGGTACGCTCCGTACGTCCGCGGGTGGGGGTACGGGTCGTACTTACACTGTTGGGCTGGGGGTACGCTCCGTACGTCCGCGGGTGGGGGTACGGGTCGTACTTACACTGTTGGGCTGGGGGTACGCTCCGTACGTCCGCGGGTGGGGGTACGGGTCGTACTTACACTGTTGGGCTGGGGGTACGCTCCGTACGTCCGCGGGTGTGGGTACGGGTCGTACTTACACTGTTGGGCAGGGGGGTACGCTCCTTGCATTCGCGGGTGGGGGTACGGGTCGTACTTACACTGTTGGGCTGGGGGTACGCTCCGTACGTCCGCGGGTGGGGGTACGGGTCGTACTTACACTGTTGGGCTGGGGGTACGCTCCATGCGTCCGCGGGTGGGGGTACGGGTCGTACTTACACTGTTGGGCTGGGGGTACGCTCCGTACGTCCGCGGGTGGGGGTACGGGTCGTACTTACACTGTTGGGCTGGGGGTACGCTCCGTACGTCCGCGGGTGGGGGTACGGGTCGTACTTACACTGTTGGGCTGGGGGTACGCTCCGTACGTCCGCGGGTGTGGGTACGGGTCGTACTTACACTGTTGGGCAGGGGGGTACGCTCCTTGCATTCGCGGGTGGGGGTACGGGTCGTACTTACACTGTTGGGCAGGGGGGTACGCTCCTTGCATTCGTGGGTGGGGGTACGGGTCGTACTTACACTGTTGGGCAGGGGGGTACGCTCCTTGCATACGGGGTGGGGGTAGGGTCCGTACATATCCGTCCCCACGCTATGTGATGTTTGTGCGGCCCGTACCCAGGCCTTTGCCACGTGGGTGCGATCCGTCCCGCCATTGTTGGGGTGACGTGTGTGGGCGTGGTCCGACTCGTACCCACGCTCTTCAGGCGTGGGTACGGGACGTACCTGTCTGGTTGTGTTGCCGGTTCGCGTGGTGACGGACTTCCGTTGTGGCGGTCGCTGGATTATCAGGACACGCCCCCACCCCCTCGTGGTGACCAGGGCATGGGAGTCAGGTATGTCCAGGCCATGTGTAGTGTGTCACTCATGTGGTTGTTTTGTGGCCTGCCCTGGTCGTGCCACCCCCACCCCACCCCACTTTCCCCCCTCCCTTAGTTATTCTGACCTTCTGCGGCGTCTGCGTCGTAACCTGTAGAGGAGGTGTACTGCTATGAGGGCAGGGATGACTCGTAGGTTCGGGTCCATGTCTGTCCGTCGCGTACTGGTACTCCTTGCTCGCGTCGTCCTGTCGCGTACGGGTCCTCCTTGATCGCGTCGTCCTGTCGCGTACGGGTCCTCCTTGGTGGCGTCGTCCTGTGTGTCCGTCACGTACTGGTCCTCCTTGTTCGCGTCGTCGTCTGTCCGTCGCGTACTGGTGGTCCTTGTTCGCGTCGTCCTGATTTCCCGGCAGTTTTTGGCTGCCGCAAAATATTCACCGTGCGGGGTGACGTCGGTGCGAATCGTGATTCCTGGGTCGTGAATGGCTGGCTGCGTGCGTCCCGACGTCAGGTCGCGCTTTCCCGGATCGCATTGGTAGGTGTTTTTTGTTCGGTCGGTCTTTTTTACGATTCGTACGGTAATGGTGTACCCGTGCGAATCGTAATTCCATGTTTGTATATTTTGACGACCGGGTACGCGTCGGACGGAGAATATGCTCCGTCCGACGGTTCGTACACGGTTTTTACCGGATTGTGATCGGCACCCTTATGTTTAAAATTGAGGATCATGAAAATAGATCAAGAAGAAATAACTTGCGGTTTCTTGGAATTCCCGAAGGATCCGAAGGCAACGAAGCAAGAGGTTTCATGGTCAAACTTCTTAAATCTACATTCCCGGAACTCGAAGGCTGGGATATGGATAAGGAAATACAGAGGGCTCATCGATTCCCCTTGATGTTACCCAAATATCCACAGAAACCACAACAATATCCTAGAGCAATGTTAATTAACTTTGGGAATTTTCTTCTCCGTGAATCTATCTATAAATTAGCCAAGCCAACATCCCAAAGGGAATACAAAGGGTTTAAATTTTTTGTTCGACCAGATTTCGCACATTCCACCATAGAAAGAAGGTGGAAGATGCGACAATTATTTACACCCTTTGAAAAAATTGGTGCAACTGTTTACCTTCAAAATCCGGCGAGACTAAAAATAATATACAACGGCATTACGAGAAGCTTTATAAGTGAGATTCAAGCACAAGAATATTTAAATGAAATATCTGAGTCCGGGCCAAGAAATTCTGGTAACCCAGTCACACAAGGGGAAAAAAAAAAAAAAAAAATAGAGACAGAAAATGACATTTGTGTAATAAAGCAATATAAATCTGACTGTTTAAAATACTGGAAGACAATATATCGGAGGTCTGCTACTGTAATATTGTTGAATCTATAGAGCTTATTTAGTTAATTGATATGAGATGATCTAACAAACTCTTCGCAAATCATTTTTCTAAGGGACACAGGAGTGGGCCTCTAGGGGGCTGAATCGGTTGGAACACTCAGACACCCACACCTGGGTACCTTCGTACCCAGGATGCCTCGCTTATTGGTCTGGGGGGAGGGGGGAGGCGGGTTGGAGAGAGGGAGGAAGAGAGAGGGGGGGAGCGGGAACTCACGCAAAGGGAAGGAGAGCAGGACTTTATACTTTCTTAATGATTATAGTCAACACGTAGAGATCATTAAAAAAAAAAAAAGGAGAATTTTTTTTTTTTTTATCCGGGAGTCCCGGGAGATGGAAAAACTGTAATGGCTAGACTCAACATAGTATCAATGAATGTTTGCGGCCTGAACGATATAAAGAAAAGACAGAAAGTTTCAGAGGGTCTTAAAGCTATTGGGGCTGCAGTGGTATGCCTTCAAGAGACACACATCGAAGGGGCTCAGCAATATTTACTTAAAACTTTAGGATATCGAATTATCGCCGCCACAACACAGGGGACTCGTACCAAAGGGGTCACTATTTTAGCTAAGGGTGGGGGGATACAATTCCCGCGTGCTATAGCAGACACACTTGGACGATTTGTAATAGTTGAATGTCATTTTAACAATGGGGAAGGGAAACTAACTATATGTACAGTATATGGTAACACCAGTGACGATCCAGAGGTATTGATCCAGATTTCTAATGAATTAACGCATTGGCCTCTACCTATGATTATTTGTGGAGATCTAAACATCCATTTACCTAATGGTTGGCTTACGGATCAAAAGTTTATCTATCAGGGTAGGAAACGTAAAGTTTTTAATGCTTTAAAAGAAATGTGCATGCTTCACGGTTTAATTGATGGATGGTCTACAAAATATCCTGCAGATCCTGGCTATACTTTTTTTTCATACCCTCACTCTAAACAGGTAAGGCTCGATTATATGCTTATCTCCAACTCAATGAGATCAAATTATCAAATCGACAGACTACCTAGAGTACTGTCAGATCACAATCCTCTAAAGCTCAGTATAACGATTTTTTCAATGAGACCTAAAATTAATACATGGACATTTGAAAGAGCGCTACTCTATAATGATGCTTATTACCAACATATGAGTGCTTGGATCCCGGACTTTCTAGAAGATTATATTGGATCTACTACAATACACATTGTATGGGATACATTGAAAGCTTGTATTAGGGGCGAAACTCTGAAATTTTCTTTTAAACACAATAAAATGGAAAAACAAAATATGGCATTGTTAGAACAAGATCTACGAAGAGCCGAAGAGAATCTAACTAAAGCAATACAGGAAGACAGGGCGATTGATAATGAGATGGGCAAAGTGACAGTAGCTAAAAATCATATTTCCTAAATACTAGTTGGAAAAGCTGTCGTTCGGGCCCGCGCCAACAGGCAAAAAATATACGAGTTCAGTGAAACAGTGGGGCACCAACTAGCTGTTAGAACACGAGAAGAAATTTCATCTGCACTAATTAAAGAAATCAGAGATCCAGATCTGGGTCTAAGATCCGAACCTGTTGAAATAAGAACGGCTTTTCAGAAGTTTTATAGTAAACTATACCAGGAAGATGATAATGAAGATGAAAATGATAATAGAGATCCTAAAACATATTTAGATCTGTCGATCCCAGAATGTTTGAGATTAGATGATCAGGAACTTTTAGATAGTCCAATCTCCTGGGAGGAAATATTAATAGCAATTAAGGGTTTGTCCAATGGAAAAGCATCGGGTATGGATGGAATCCCTACTGAATTCTATGTAAAATTTGCCCCACAATTAGAGATTATTTTAACATTACTTTTTCAACATATCTTTCAGGGAGGTAATCCACCGAAATCTTGGTCATATGCTAAAATTATCGTGTTCCCGAAGAAAAACAAAGACGTTAAAGAAATGGGCTCCTATCGTCCGATTACTTTGATTAATGGGGATTCAAAAATTTACTCTAAAATTTTAGCGGCTCGATTGGCACCAATTATTCATAAAGTTGTGTCGGAAGAACAACACGGTTTCATTCCCGGGAGATCCACAACTGATCATATACAAAGAGTTATCTCCCTTTTTGATTATACAAATGTGTCAGGAGACCCTATGTCGCTTATACTGTTAGATGCTGAAAAAGCTTTTGACAGGGTCTCCTGGAAATTCTTATGGGCTGCCATGGCAAATTGCGGGATCGGAGAAAAATATATACAGGCAATAAAACAACTCTACATAAATCCCACTGCCCGAGTCTTAATTAATGGGATCTTGTCAGATAGCTTCACCATCCATAGGGGTACAAGACAGGGATGCCCTTGTTCACCCCTTTTGTTTGCCATTTACATCGATGTATTTATACAAAGATTAAAACTTAAAACCTCAATCCCTCCCATTAAAATACGAGATCTAGAAACTAAATGCTTATGCTATGCAGACGACATTGCTATTGTTACAGGTGACCCCATTGAAGCAATAAAACATATAGAGCAAGAAGCACTGGATTTTGGTCGAATTTCCGGGTACAAATTGAATTCTAGCAAAACTCAGATAGTCGTAAATAATAAAATCATTATGAATGATATGAGGATTGTTGATAAAGCAATATATTTAGGGGTAAGTATTAGTGCAAAAATTGAAAACATCGTGGATAATAATATTCAGCCCCTGTTAACTCAGACTAAAAAAGAACTATCTCGGCTGCACAATCTGCATCTAACTATTGGTGGAAGATCCAATGCGGTGAAAATGTTATTCTTTCCTAAATTTTTATATTTTTTTAGAACTATTTGCCTTGAATTTTCCCCATTAATTTTCAAAAATATCGATTCTATGTTTTCACATTTTATCTGGGGATACAACAAATCACGTAGAGCACTTAGATGGATTACTTTACCTAGGGAACGTGGGGGATGGTCACTACCAAATTGTAAATTATATTATTGGGCCACAGTACTACAGTATAGCAATAGTCTCTTAATGGAGATTTCAATGGGTCACAATATACCCACCCCTCAAGAACTTATTCTGGGTGAGGACAGTATTGGTTGCCTATGGCGACATATGAACGATGATTATTTAAAAAAAGTAAAATTTAAAACTATTTCTAGTATTTTCAAAGTATGGAGTAGTATAAAAAATCTAGTCGGCTTAGGCCGATATTCATATTATACCCCTGTACTTCAGAATGCGGATCTCCCAGAAATATTTCATGATATTTATATACAGAGATGGGCTGGACTAGGCGTTAAACGACTTGGATGTTTTTTTTCTGGTAGTGGAATAAAATCATTTGATGAATTAAAAATAGAGTTTCATCTGACAAATCGGGATTTCTTTAAATTTCTTCAGGTGAGGGATTTCTTAACTAAGAAAACAGGTGGCCGCATTAAATTTCACCCTTGTGATATTATAGATAAAGTGAGATCAGCTAAAACCCCGAGAATCGGGGAGATATATGCAGGACTAAATGCTTTACTACCCGATGATATGAATAAACATGTGATGACATGGCAGACCAGGTTGGGTGTTACACCCCAAATCCCTTGTGACGCATATGATATGTCATTAACTTATTTAATGTCTATGAAACTTCAGGCTCAATTTTTTAAAACATTTTTTTCACTTTACTACACTCCTGAAAAAATAGCTAAATGGGGGACGGGGAATGGAACGATGTGTCCTCGGTGTGCTCTTCCAGCAGCAGATATAACACATATGTTTGCTTCATGCCCCGCCTTAACCAAAGTCCTTTCTGAAATATCCGACTTTTTAACAAGGATTTCACATTGTAAGGTTAGTATCACGAAGACAGAAGTATTGTTGGGTGTATCTGATAACATTCGATCTAGTAAATTACAGGGGTTGATTTTTGTTGGTATGGCCATTTTCAGGATGAGCATCGCTTCGGCATGGATAGATCCGATACCCCCTTCATTTTTTGAATGGAGAACTCGGTTATTGGCTACCTGCAGTCTGGAGGTTGCCATTTATAAGGATAAAGGGAGGAATAAGAGGAAGAGGGGTATGAAGATCTGGGCACCATTGATTGCTTGGACACAAGAAATGTAATTGTGACAATTGGATATTGACATGTATACGATAAACCTTTTGTTTGCTTTTTTACGTTGTTTTTGTACAAATAAGCTCTCTATGGTAAAAAATAAATGTCAGATACCTGCTCTCCGGGAGAGGGAGGGGGGTGGGGTGGGGGGGCAATGTGATGTATTAGAAAACTAATAAAAACATTTAAAAAAAAAAAAGAAGTTAGAAGGATTTAGACAGGGACGGCAAGCTACAACTTCTGTTTAGGTCAGTCTTTTCTACAAGGAGAAAACTGAGAGAGGGTAAAGTATTGGTTAGGCCTGGGCTAAAATTCTGTTCCGGTTGCGGAAATTGCGAAAATTTGACATTTTCGCGTTCCGCGGAGAGCGCGAAAATGTCAAAATTTCCGAAATCCGCATTTTACCGAAAATTTTTTGCTTGCTCGCGCTGTAAAATAATACATTCTCGCGTGCGCGCGATCACCTTACCTGAATCCCCGCGTTCGCCGACAAGTTTTCCCGATCCGGTCGCGTTCTCCATGAGATGTTGGATTGTTGGTAGCCATTTGCGCTGTCTCACGAGAGTTCGCGCCCGCAGTGACGTCATTCGTCGCGCGATCACGTCTTTCTTCTTGCGATCATGCACCGGGAGACAAGTGAAAACAAGATGGCCACGCCCACGAGCAACCACATGGGTAAGTTGGCGAGCCGCGACCATGCAGAAAATACTGCGAACGGGAGGGAAAAATACTTCCGCATCTTCGCGATATTTCCGCGTGTTTGCGGAGATTTTTTACATTTTCGCGATAATTTGCGAAAGTGAATTTCGCAAATTCCGCCCACCCCTAGTATTGGTGTTATGACACTAGTCATAGGAGGGGGGAACTGATAGAGCACTTATAGCATTCTAAATTGTATGGGTGCACTATACTCATGGTTTGAACGCACTCACATGTATTTTTATCGTTTGCAGTGTTTCATGATTATTAAAACGCATTTATTCGAGTTATATTGGTTTCGAAATGTAGTGTGCACAATTAAGTAGGCTTTGTATGTATTAAAGAAACTTATAATTCCTGTATGTGTAATGTGCAGGATGAAATTATACTTGTGTAATGTAATTTGTATTTAGTTTCTGTTGACTAAATTGTAGGCCCAAATTGTAGGTTGTTATAAGTTTCGTTTTTCCTTGGTTGCTCAAGAATTATAATTAAATGAATCCTTTTTGTGCTCGAAGACAGTATGTTCTCATCCAACTGCAGGTGCTGGAATTCGACCTCGTTATTCTTAGATTTAAGTACATACTCGGAATGTCTTTGAAGAAGTCTGGAAAGCAAGAGCCTTTCGTGTTTGGCCTATCTGGGAACCAAGGCCACTGCAAAAGAAGAAATTTAATTAAAGGCTTCTGTGGAAACTTGCTGAAGGTTGGTGCCAATGAAAATCACGTATTGTGGGTTGAACATTGTCTTTTCGTATAATGCACAGGGACAGATTCGAGAGACTTCTGCTTATTTTCGGAGGAGAAGGAGCATCTTAGAGCGAGCTCCATAGATTTAAGCTATCAGACCCATTTGACGTGAGTACTTCCTAGGAAGTCTACACGTGCTGACACCTTTGGGATCGGATATTGGGAAAATTGGTAGGACTTTCATGTAGACTAGAGTAGGGAAAGATATTTTTGGTTTCCTCTCAAATGAAAAGAGAATTAGACTCAACTTCTATCCATTGTTGCATTTTGATTATGGAGTTTATCATATTATGCCTCTTATGCCGAATGAATTATATACGTAGACTCAGCTCTGTATTGATGTTTATGTACCTATATATGCTGATATTGAGGTGTGTTTATATTCAATTATTTTTGGCCTTATAATAAATCCACAAAACTGGAATTTGGAGTCTGTGGTCCTTCAAAGCATGTCTAATTGGAATTATAATCTTGAATTGTTTTACTCCCCTCCACGCTTTTTAGCAGGCAATAAAAGACCATCTGCTTTGAACTTAGAAGGACAGGTAAGGAGCAAAATTAGCGTCACCAAGTTCAACTCTTTTGAAAACTCGATTTAATCAATGAATTTGACGCTACAGTTCAGACTTTGATTCAATTACTGACCCAGATGTAGACTTGTCTTAGACTCAGTTTCAGACACAGGCATATGATTCTAGCCTGACATCAAGAACAAAAGTACTTTTACTAAAACGATTGATCTACACCAAATGACGTACATATTTATGTCCTGCCAACCCATCAGGTTCTTGCAGCAATAAGTAACACATTAACTAAACTATCAGACACATTGATTGAACACCGTCAGTCATCGGTCAATCAAACATCATAAATATAAGTAATTTCTCTGAGCATGCAGATACTAAAGGAAAGCTATAAATAAAATTGTGTTCCGTGTCTCATGAACGCACACGGCAAGAAGCAGCAAGGGCCCAGAGCCTCCAATGGTTTCCTCCGCTTACCTGCTCCGGTAGGGGGTGATTCATTAACTCGTGGAGACCAGATGGGTGTCCACTACTCATCATTACAAGTCGTGCCAGTGCCTTTTGCTCAGCTGATCCCCGTAATGTTGCCCTTGCCAAACTCATGCAGCAGTAACGTAGCAGTGAAGGTACTGAAAGTTAAGTACAGTACAGCCGTCCAGTGCAAAGTGGTCCAACTAAAGTTGGTGCTGGGTGACGAGCACATCCACAAAAATGGAATTACAGCCAGCCATTTTCAGATCTAGGCAGTGAGGTGAGCAAAAGGTACATCTGCACTTTCAGTTTGCTCTTCATGTGCTGCACCATTCTGAAAACTTCGTCTTGGGCCTGCGCTGCCCAAGCCTACCTCGCCATAGCTCAGCCACAATTATCCAATTGGAATGACTAAAGTTAATTGATGATGTTGGTCTTAATGACAAGCAGCTGTGCTGACATCAATAATGTGATAATACACATTGATTGTACCTGGACCTCGACGGGCCTGTCTGTGAAAACATACCAGCAGCCACCCAAAGGACAGGGACATTTATTTTTTTAGTAATTATCCGGCCCACTGCAGGTGCGAGAAAAATGGTATATCCCAGCCCTGTGAAATAAGCGCCGGTGCTGAGCACCGGAAACCAGCGGCACAAATTAAGCACTGTAAGTGCGATCTTTTTTTTATTTTTTATCTCAAAGTATTTTATTGATTTTTAATTAACAGATACATTAGCATTTCTGTCGTGGGGTTAGCCAAACTTAGTATGTATTACAGTGAATACAGGTACACGGGATATATGTTTAGCTGGACCCCTCTACATGGCTTACAGGGAAAATAGGCACAGGGTGCTAGAGAGAAAGAGACAGGAAAGAAAAGGGGTGAAAGGAGGGTACGAGAAAGGCTCTGTAGCGATGAGTCTAATTGAGGTTACAGACATCTGACACCCTACTAGTCAGCCTACGGCGGGAATGGCAGACCATCAAGACCCCCCCCGGCGTCTCTTTGGCCTTTGGTGAGAGCATTCCAAACTCGCTCGTTCCCCTCCCCCCGAGGGGGGTGGGACGGGGGTGCTGGACTGTATTCAAGGGGAATCGTAAGAGTCTAGGTATGCGTCGAGTGACTCCCACATCCCTCTGGTTGCTGGCCTCCAGGGTGTGTTCTGCAGAGCGATGTTATCTGCGCCTCTGAGGTACATCACCCAGTTGAGCCAACCTTTGTATGAGGTCTTGGCTGTGTCCTTCCAGTTAGTCAGGACCATTTTCACTGCAGCGGTGAGAAGCAGGTCAAGTAGGTCATTGTCTCGTTCTGATCTTAGACCTGTGGTGATGAATGCAGTGGCAAGGAAGGAGAATTCAGCTGTGAGTGCAGCCCAGTACTTTATTTATGAACCCAAAGATTTTGTCCCAGAACGGTTTGAGCAATGGGCAATAGTAGATAAGATGTGCTAGATCTCCCTTTTCCTTGCAACAGTTCTAGCATAGCTCATCTTCCCTGAGGCCTATTGTAAATAATCACGCGGGGGTCCAGAATGCCTTGTGGAGTAGCCAGAAGTTTGTTTGTGATAGTACCGGGGTGATTTTATTACGTGAGGGAGAGGACCATAGTGTAACGATTTCTTGCTCATTAAGTGAGATCCTGCCTTCAATAGTTAGTTGTCTTGTCATTAAGTTTGGTGGAGTTTGGACGTAGACGTTTATAGAGGTGTGATACCTGATGACCTAGCCTGTTGATCTTTGCCAAGTATTGTGGGATTGATGGTTGGGCAGGTGAAAGTTTGGCTTTGGATAGGGCTGTTTTGATTTTCAGAAAGTTGTAGAATTCAATGTCTGTTAGGTTATGTCTAGATTTCAATACGGCAAACGTGGTGGGATATCCCCCTTCCTTTAGTTGGGCTGGGTGGGAGAGGCCTTTCTCTATCCATGTGTCAAGGGTTAGGGATTTCCCCTTGTATTTGATCTTGCTATTAGCCCAGAGTGATTCCTATTTCGAGTCTTTTATGCTGTTCTCCATTTTCTTGTCTATTTTTAGAAGGGCAGTTTTTGTGTTTTTAAAAATGGAGCTGGAGGAGTGAAGGTGTTTATTAGCTATTAGCTGTTAACAGTGCCATTGGGTCTAGATTGTTCAGTATGGCTCTCTCGACTTGTAGCCATACCGGTGTGTAACCTCGGGGAGACGAAATCCAGTAGGCCCCTTGTTTTGCTAGGAATGCAGCTTGAAACGTTCTAAAGTCTGCTAGATTTACCCCTCCCAGTTTTTTCGCTAGTCTTAGTTTTTTTATGCTTATACGTGCCTTTTTCCCCCGGCATAAGAATTTGGTAATCAGGTTATCTGCTTTACGGTGGAAGTCATCTGTGCGAAGGAGTGGAAGCATACTGATCAGGTAGTTGATCATTGGAGTGATTATCATTTTGATCATTTCAACTCTTCCCCACCAAGTTATACAATTCAGGGACCAGGCCTCCAAGAGTTTCTTTATTTTTTCTAGCAGGATTTTCTCATTGTGGCCTAGTGTGCTCATGAGATCGTTGCCAAAGTGTATACCTAGATATTTAATAAGCCCTGTTTGCCAGGCCGGCCTGAACCCCCTAGGGTGTCTCTAGTGCAGTGGATGTTCAGGGGTTTACATTCTGATTTGTCCCTATTGAGCTTATATCCTGAGTGGCCTGAGTATATCTCTATGGTGTCTATCAGGGCCTCAATTGAGATCTTTGGTTGCTCCGTTAAAATTAGAATGCCACCTGCGTATGCGGCCAGTTTTATTTCAACGTCCTTAATATTGACCCCTTTTATTTTTGCGTTTGCTTTGATATCGCTGTTCAGGGGTTCTAATGCCAGCAGGAAGAGTGAGGGGGACAGTGGACAACCTTGTCTAGTGCCCCGTTGTAGCGTAAATGGTTCAGAGAGTGCCGTATTAACGACAATGCGTGTGCTTGGGTCTCCGTACAGCGCCATCACCATCCGTATATAACCTTCCCCTAAGTTGAAGGATTACATGCACTGCTCCAGGAAGGTCCATGAGACTCTATTGAAGGCCTTCTCGTCATCTAGAGTGATAGCTGCTGCTGCCTCTGTTTTCTTTGCAGTGTGCTCTAGTATGTGACAGAGGAGTCTGGTATTGTCGTTGGACATACGGGTTCTCAGGAAACCTACTTGAGAGTTGCTTATTAAGTTGGGAAGGACGGGATTTAGTCTGGTTGCTAAGATTTTTGAATATATTTTGCAGTCCACATTAATTAGGGATATGGGCCTATAGTTCTTGGGTAGCAGCTGATCCTTACCCTCCTTTGGGATTACTATTATGTTGGCTTCGGTTATGGATTGTGATACCAACCCATTCTCCGAACAGTGATTGAACACCTTCTTCATGGTAGGTTTTAGTTGCTTTAGGAAAGACTTGTAAAAGGTTGCTGTGTACCCATCCGGGCCTGGTGCTTTGTTATCCTTAATAGATTCGACCGCCATTTCAATCTCTGCGGTGCTAATTTCTTGCCCTAATCTCTGCGCTTCTACCACTGGTTAACTGTGGAAGGCCAAGTCTGTTGAGGTACTCTTTGTATGCCTCTAGATCCATGATCTGGTCATTTTTATAGAGTTCCTGATAAAACTCTTGGAAGGTCTTGAGGATGTCCTTGTGTCTTGTGTGGGTTTTGTTGTGTGGGTCTGTAATGAATGAGATAGTGAATTGGTTACACTTATGTTTCAGGTAGGAGGCTAGTAGTTTCCCCGCTTTATTTGCTTCGCAGAGGTTAATGGCTTTGTATTTGTTAAACCACAGTCCAGCTCTCTCACTCAGGATCTTATTATATTCATACTTTTTTCTAGTTAGGTCCGTTAGGAGTTTGTTATCATGAGTGGCCCTGGTATGAGCTGCTTCTAGGCTTTTGATGTCCAGCTCGAGCTGAGTTAGTTGCAAGTTTGTGTTTTTGTTTATTTTGCCTTTAATTTCAATTATTGTGCCCCTGATGGTAGCCTTCAGTGTGTCCCAAAGTGTGGTGGTGCTAACCCTCGGTGAATCATTGTGTCTAATGTATTCCCTTATTGCCTCTTCAATTCTTTTTTTTGTTTGCGGGGTCGGCTAGGACATCGGTGTTAAACCGACACCTCCAAGGGATGTCTTCGTTGTGGCATCCACTCAGCTTTAGGCTTATACAGGAGTGATCTGACATTAACCTAGGGGCTATGTCAGAATGTTCTATGAGGTGTTTGTGAGGGCCTGTGATTAATATGTAATCTATCCTGCTGTACGAGTTGTATGGGTTAGAGTAGAATGTGAAGTCTCTAGTGTCTGGGTGCTGGAGCCACCATGGGTCCTTGAGGTTGAATTTGGAGCATATATTCTTTAGTATAGTGTGTGCATTTGTGGGGTAATATGGGCATGGTGACTGTCTATCCAATATATGATCTAGAGGCATATTAAAGTCTCCCGCCACCACCGTGAGGTCGCTCTGCGGGAGGCTATCAAGCCTGTGCGACACGCCCTTCCAGAAGGTGGGTTCATCTGTGTTTGGGCGTATATGTTAGCTACGTGTATTAGCTCCTCCCCCCTTCTCAGGTGTGTTATCAAGAGTCTCCCTGCTTCGTCATGGTACTGTGATTCTAGGGTTAGGGTGGACCTTTTAGATACAAGTGTGATTACCCCCCGCTTCTTCCCCTCTGCCGGTGCGCACAATACCTGTGAGATCCAGTTACTTTTCACTAGCCTGACATCTCCCAGGGACAGTTTAGTTTCTTGTAGCAGGACCACGTCTCCTTTAGTTTTAGCGAGGTCATCTAATATTTTCTAGCGTTTAATAGGGTAGTTGAGCCCTTTGATATATAGGGATACTATCTTTAGGTCAGCAGCCAGATTGAGATTATTGGTGGGGGCCATTATCTATGGTGTGTTGTGCCTGGTAGGTCCAGTCTGCGTCCCCAGCTCTCGATTGTAGGTGTGCCTCCCCCCCCAATGCGCCATGATCTCGTGTTGGAGGGCAGGTGTCTGCCCTGTGTTATCCACAGGGTTAGGCCTCACTCTACCAGTTTTTATGGGTGACTGGTCGACCCTTTTCGTTGAGAGACATGATAGTAAAGAGGTGAGAATAGAAAGGAAGACAGAGAAAAAAACAAGCAAAGGGTTACGTGACCCCCCCACAGCCCCCTTACCTCCCTCCCCCCCTTCATAGAAACATTGTATGCTGAGCGTGCGACGACAGGGTCGCCGATTCGTCTCACTGGGAGATGTGGTTATTAGCTCTGTGTTTCTATGACCCCAAGATAGTCTGCATTTACGGTTTCTTAAACGTGTAAAGTCTGTGCTAGTGCCCCCCCGCCATTTTCCGTCGTCCTTGTGTCTTTATAGTAAAAAAGGATATGGTGATTGTCTTGGTTTCAGTGCCTGGCTTTAGGTATGCGGACTGTGCCAACTGCCCTCCTGCATTTCATTGTCTGGTGTAGAGTCCGCGGTGTGGAAGATTGCAGAGGTCTCCCCCTGAGGTGGCTGGTTCTGATGCAGTAGGGCGTCAGCGTAGGTCCTTGTGCCGGGTCGTGTCAGGGTCAAGGCAGGGGATGAGGCTTTGTTCTCCTTGGCCAGGTAGTGCCCTTCTGTTAGTTGGCTCGGGGGCTGGGAGCCCCCCTCAGCTGTCGGTTGTTGGTTGTTGAGGCCGAGGTGGTGGTCCGGTTGTGCCCGATTATGCGTAGCCTACAGTGCTTTCGTTGGGGCTACATGATTATTTTGTGGTTACTTGTGATGTCTATAGTCATCTTTAGGCATCTCTGAGGTAGATAGAGCGTGTTTGTTGAAGTTGAGGTAGTTAGGTAGTTCGTGAGGTAAGGTGATTCACATTATTAAAGTATTTCTTTACGATTCTCTGCGTGTCTATGCAGGCTTTGCTTCAGTAGAGAGTGATTGTTGAAACTGCGGTGGCTAGTGAGGTAGATCAAGTTGTTGTAGTAGTTCCTTACGAGGCTATATGCAGGCTGCGCTTCATTCCCTCCCCAGCTCTGGTGAGGCCCATCAGCCCAATAAATGGAAACTTCTCAAGCAGGCACCAGCAAAAGGAGAGCCTCACTGTAAGTGTGATCTTAATGCCTGTCCCATGAGGCATTGATTATTTTGTGCATATCGACCCCTAAATAGTATTTAATTTTTTACGAGAACCATTTGTATATCTTTATTACTGTGATCAAAAAGGAAACATTATTCGGAAACATATGTTCTCTAATCTTGCTCATCGATGAAAGAAGCGGCAAGGATCACTCCTCTGCTGCCAGCAGAACAATGAAAGTTCACTTGTATTTTCTTGTTTGCTGTAAACAAGCATTTCCTTTTCAACTCACCATGGGACACACGAAATTACTTTGCGATTTGATAACCTATTTCAACTGACTAAATATAGTTAACACCAATTGTAAAAGAAGGAAAGATGTGGGCCATTGTGCAATAAATCAATTTCCTCTTACAGTATCAGCAAAGTACCACTAAACAGTGAAGCAGTTACAATGCTTCACCCTGCTTACAACACAAAACATTCTCTTAACAAATAACATGTTGCAAATATATTAAAAAACATATATCATCAGGCAAATGACTTTGCGAATTATGAGTCTCCACTACATATTATACAATGCACTCCTCTTTCCCTCTTCTCTACCGTACATCTTTGTGCTCTAAGGGGCACAAATCTGTTTTTAAAGCCTTTTTGTAAACTTAATTACTACATGCAAAAGCTTATCGCAACTAAGCATGTAAGCTCTCTGAATATAGCCAAGCCTATAGACTTTGCCAATGTTTTTTTTCTGATGCTGTTCAGCCACGGCAACAACTTTTTTTGTTTTTGGCAGTGTTGACCAGCATTGGCAACAAGTATTGTCAAAGCTGAACGTTCTGTTCACATCCTTCAAGGGTGAGACCTATTCGCTTAGCCAATACTTGTTTCTTTTTGCTGTCCATCACCACCAAGATATTCCTGCGGAGCGGTAGTGGACATTAAAAGAGGCATCTGACTGGCCACTTTAAATAGTGCTAACAGTTAGACAGCTACCTCCAACAGCCCCTGCTCCATCGGAGGAAGATTTATTCCAACAGAGTAGGTTCTACTCTGTCAGAGTAAACCTTGCAGTCTGCCCACCTCTAAATTGTACGGATGTACCAAGAGTTTGGTGGGCATGGTACTCCGCCACTTTTGTGATGAACTGTTCTCTCCGCCAAATTCTAAGTTAGGACCTTAGTGAACATCTATGAGTCTTTGATAGAGTCTGGGCTCCTTTCTCAGGAAGCGCCAGTGTAATGGGTGCCAACATTGCCCACATCACCTCCTTCCCCCACTTCATCCTTCATTCCTATAGACGTGAATCTTAAGATGAGACTATTATCCCACCTACTTCACCCTTACCCCCACCTGTGCCCAGACCCTTTATGATCATTTGACTGACTGGGGCCGCTAATGCACATTGAGACATACCCAATCTGAGTGTATTACGTGGGGTAGATCCGATCTGTTTAAATTTCAGGATATGTAGAGTATCAGCAAATTTTACATTTAATACCTGTAAAAGTGTACCTACTTTGTTATTCGCTACCCCTCCTGCACCGTTCGTGTAGTGGTGCTTTGAAGGGCGAAGTAAAAAGCCTTAGCGTGGTGTCTCCATTGGCCCTCATGCTAAAGTGGGGCCACATTCCTTAATGCACGTGGGGAACGCTTTTGCTGCGGCATACGCGGTCGTCTTTCTGTGAAGCCTCAATGCTTTCTGGAATTATGGTGACTTTGTCCCGCACATGGTGCATGCATGATGGCATCAAGTGGTCCAGCATAGGCGGCCATTTTTTTTTAAACAATAGAAATCAAGGAAGTTGACGTCTCTGGTGGCCATGCACAGGATTGCTAAGGTCCAGGGATCCCGATTCCAGAGACAATTGCCCAAAATGTATATAACTTGTTGCTGACGGAGATTGACTCGAGACACTGGACCTCTATAGTCTCAAACAAAGTACATGCTTAAGGTGTGAGTCAAGAACTCCTCCTGGGTTAGTTTGAAATAAAGGTGATCAAAGTACTTGGATCAGTGCAAGTTTTTATTTTGCTTATTCATTTTATTATTTCTTTCTTCACGTTTGCAACAAAGTAAACAGCCTTAATATTTCTTTCTTCACGTTTACAACAAAGTGAACAGCCGGCCGACACGTGTTTCACTCAGAGGCTCAAAGTTGGGCCAGGGCTTTTTCAAGGCTTGTTATTCGGACGTTCCTACACAATATGTTGATTTAACATTGCATTTTTCATATTTGCTTCATAACCAGACAGAGCAGTCATTTTTAGTCTATTCACACAGGTCGTGATTCCGGGGCAATCCCAAGCACGGTGCAGTCCCAAGCACGGTTCTCCCACTAGTACGCTACTTAGTTGCAAGCGTGAAGAAAGAAATAATAAAATGAATAAGCAAAATAAAAACTTGCACTGATCCAAGTACTTTGATCACCTTTATTTCAAACTAACCCAGGAGGAGTTCTTGACTCACACCTTAAGCAAGTTTTTGGGGGCCATTTTAGGTAAATTATAATCCCAAGACTGGCTCGTACTTGAAACTCCTGTCATTCCAACAGAATTTACGAGACATGCAGTGTGCTTAGAGGGGAAAGGTGAAGGAAAGATTTTTGGGTGAGAAATTGAATTAAAAAAATACTAGAGAACTTTCAGGTTTCTCAACATTAGTTGTACTTGAGAGCTTATCAGAATTTTAACATCAAAAAAGGATATATTTAATAAGGAAGATTCATTAAAAAAAAAGTTACAAGATAAGGTCAGAGCTTCAGTAAAAGAAGTTCTGGAATCCGTTCTTAGCAGAGAAAGAAAGGCTAAGGATACTTCAGATGAGAAATATTGGTCTGCAAAGGGGAGGATGCAAACAAGAGTATGGGGTCTGGGAAGGAAAAGATGAAAAGGAAAAATATTGAATATGAGGTTAATGATCATTTTTTATCAAGGCAGAAAGGTGGTCTAGGCACCACGGTAGACGAGGGTGTCCAACACAGCACAATGGAGGGTGTCCCTTGTAGCAGACAGGAGATTCAGGTTAGACCTGATGATAAAGATTCACACAACCAGGACGGAGACAGTTATGATGAATTTGTATTTGACAACTATGGTGGAGCATGATTTTTGCTAATAAAATCTGCTCGGGAAAATCAAAGTTACTAAAGCGTGACGATTTGGAAGGTACGACCGAAAATGTGCAAAGCTGCACGCATTTTAAAGAGTCAGAATATCATGTAGAATGGAAGATTTCTTTATAGGGTTATGAATAATAATAGAATGAAAAGGAATTATTATTTTGCATGTCTAATATTCATGTTCTTATGTTTCCTGAACAGCAGGAATATTCGTGCACAAACACGAAAAAGCTCTTATATTCTTCGTGAAAGTAGTGTAGGCCTAGAAATGTAGAAAATGATTTTTCTTTTCTCTCTGCTTTCCTTGCTAAAACGTGTAGGCTTTAGTAAATGTATTGGTTAGGGGATGCACTTCCATGCTCCTTTGTTTCTCTTCATGTCGTTTCCTGATGTCCTTGTAAAGATTACACCCTTAAAGAGCGGAGAATAGTACGACTCTTTCCTGTCTAGGCGAGGATTTTGAATGAAACTGTTGCTATGTAGTTACAAAATATGTAATTGTAGTTTTCTTCTTCCTCTCTAGGAAGTTATACAATTTTAGACAAAGACTGTTTAGTGAAATTTGTAAAGTCATCGTTAGGAGATGTTCGCCTCCCCTTGTTCTGACCAATGAGAGTAACTTATAGGGTTTAGGAGAGTTTCTAACTTAGTGTAACAAAGTTGGGAAGTAAGTATAAAGACGCTGGTGGGAAAATGATCATCAGCTCGTTCACAGTCTGGTGACCTGTCCTGCATCCGTGGCAGGTTGTATGCTGTGCTGTGCTGATTCCTGAACTGGCTGGCAATCCTGACTACGGAGATCTCTTTCCCTAGAGACTTTGCACATCATCGGCTGGTGATGCTGCCCGCACTATTCTCCTACGGCCATGCAAGTAGTTTTCTTGACTAACTGCATGCTGTGCATTAGTTTTTCTCTATTTGCAGAGAGGTAACTGAACTGTGATTACCCTGATGTTCCTTGTTTCGCTCTTCTTCCTCCTTATTTCTCACCTGAGTTTGATGATCTCTGAATTACTCTGCTTATGATAACTGTGATGTTTGCCTGTGATATTGTGTACAATGTGTTTTTCTTATGATTTGAATTTGTTTATGACTTCATATTTTCTGAAATAATACTCAAAAAGGTACTTAGAAAGAATAGAGTCATGGCTTATTTTTAGGATAACATTTGTCATATTATTGATGTATTTGTGGTGCATTTATGGTATAGCTGTTTCCTCATTACAGATCCTCATAAAGGAATGGTTCTCTGATTTTTCTACTTAGTGCCTTTTAGCTCTACCAAAGTTCCATTGTATTACCTTTGATAGTGCTATTCCTAACAGAAATGATAATGACTTATAGGCTCGTCATTATAGTATTCACGCTTCCTATAGTATTGTAAAGGTTGGTGTGGGATATTATATGACCTTCCACCGCTTCCACTGCATCAGTTTTTCGTAGTTGCATCGGATGGTTAGTTTAGACTAAAATACTAGGTGGAGAAAAATTAGTTTTTGCTGACTAGACGGAATTGACGGTTTAAATCTATGTTGAGTTAGTTTGTCATATTAAGTTTTTGTTGAACGAGTCCGTCGAGGCCTGAGATCCCGGGATGTGTCTAAGGGCTGTTCTTAGTGTTTGCCTACACTAAGATGATGTACATTGTCTACTGGTAACACAATACTAGGCGGTCGTCGAACTGAAAGTATTGTAAAGGGAACTTTGTTGAATGAAATAGTAGGAGTTTATTTGGGTCACTTCAGTAAGCGCAACTGGGGAGGTCCCGAGAATCTTCCACTTGTAAGCGAACAAGAATTACGCTTGTTACGATTTATTGTTGGAGTGTAGGGTTTTCTCTTTGAGTGTATGAATATACTTTCAAAATTTCTTTTAGTGAAGCAGACAATTTGTGTTTATGTAGTTTGTTTATTTTGTTTAAAAGACCTTAAAGACATTGACGCGGATTTTGCAAAGGGAGGGTCAGTGGAAAGAGCGATACTGATGTAACAAAGAGCCACGCTGGTATCAGTCAGTTGGTGAGCAACGTCACAGATGTGCCGTGCTGGTATTGGTTAGTTAGTGTGAGTCGCGCTGATATTGGACAGCAAAAATAACTTTGATTGTAAGTTCAAAACATAACACGGAAGAGAGTGTTGTTAGGATTTTTACGTAGATTAGAGTCATTATTAATATTTTACTTGCAGTAAGCAGAGAAAATGAAGATAATAAAGTTATTAAAGACATTGTTTCGCAAATATCAACCAATTCCAATTAGAGAAGTAATTCCAATAGATCCTGAAGGTACGCCAGCAGCATTTACGGCGTTAGAAAGTGGTTATCATACTTGTGCATGGTTAGAGAACTGGGTGAAATATACAGAGGAAGAAGGTGAATTAGCTTTTCCTGAAAACAGTCCTTTCAGTACAAGGATTTTGGAAAAGCTGAGGTTTCGGATGAATGGTTTGAAACCAAACCCATGCCCAATGCAGTATAAAGCTTTAGAAGAATGTGAGAATGAAGCATACAAGAGAGAAAGAGACAAGCATCAGAATAGGTATAAGAATACAGTGAGCAGATAATCAGAAGCAAAGTGGGTTGTTCGCAAGAAAATGTGGAGAAGAGGTACTGTTATAGAAACAAATGTATTACTTCCTGTTAGAGAGGTTGATGAGACTGAAAAGGGAAAGTCTAAAGAGAAAAAGAATGATACTGAAACGCAAGATAAGAATGTGAATGTGAATTTAATGGATTCAGATGACATTGATGAGAATTTCCGAAATGAATTATTAATGAACCGACCGCCATCCCTATATCAGGACGAACAGATTAGTTTATGTAAAGATGATCCACATACTTCAAATATTATACCTAGTGCTCCTTTGATTCAAATTGAAGGACAACCTCAGAATAGAGCGACAAATGGAGTGAGACCAGATCAGATTGAGAATCAGGCAAGGAACAATTGTTAGGATGGAAACAGCAAGAAACCCAGAAGTGTTGTCAGTGCCAGTGACGATTGGTCCAGTAGTTCCATTATTTAGTGATGGACAGAGTATTACGGCAGTACATGCTTTGGCAGTTCCAGAAGTGACTAGGACTAAGGAAAGAAGCAGTGAAAGTAACAGTGCAAATGTGAGTATAGTTTCGAGACATGAAGAACAATTGATTGATGTTTCAGGGAGAAATGAGACACCAAAAAGGATAGTGTATCAAGAACCTAGGAGACTAATACAGACTGAAGAGAGATTGAATACACAAACATCTGCTAAATCTAGAAGTGAGTCGGGTGAAGATGTACAAATATCAATCAGTCCATCGCCAAATGAATTAGATCAGTGGATTCGAGACATAGCTCCTGGTTGTAGTAGTCAGAGTAAAGATGATTGTGTTGATGTGACTAAATTAAAGGGAGTACTAAAAGAAATGATTATAGGTACAATTAGTCCAGAGAGATTGAGTAAATTTCAGGATGATGAGTTGTTGTTTCTATGTAAGACTATTACTCGAAGAGCGAGAAATTTACTTGAGACATTTGTTGAAACAGCCCAAGAGTATGGAGTGGACATTGAGAAGTCAAAAGCATTGCAAAAGACATATAGATTAGAATTTACAGACAGAGATTTAGAAAACTTGAATGTTTTAGGGAAACGATTATAAATTAAAGAATTGATTAGCACATTAAAGAGTTGGGGTGAATTGGACAAGTGGAAAGGAAGATGGGCTAAAACGAAAAAAGATGAAAATACCAAAGTGAATGTAGCTTCTCCTTCGTACCCTTTGAGCGAATCAGAGAAAAAGACAGGATCAAATGATACTGTTGGGGCTTATCCAATGAGGGAAGTACCTGGAGGTGGTTATGTCCGCGTTACATGGTCCAGACAGGACATTTTGTCATTTACAAATGATTTTCTGAGATTGAGGGAAAAGCCTGTTGAATGGTACAGACAGGTTGAAAGATTTGTGGAACTATCATAAGTTTTGTGGGTTGATTTAGAGGTTTTTTTTTATATAGTGGTTCCAGCTGATTTGTGAATTGAGTGTAAAATTGCTGTAGATTGGCCGAATAAAGAACATCCGAGAGATCCCAAAACAGGAGCACCTTTTGATCGGGTTATGAAAAAGTACAATCAGGTAATTAAATACCTAAAAGGGAAGATTTCTCCAAAAGAAACAGATTGGGTGAAGATTGAGAGAACAACTCAAGAATTGAAAGAATCAGTGCATGCATATTATAAAAGGCTTCTTCAAGTGCTTAAACAGTTTAGTGGTATAGAGAACATCACCGAAAAAGACATGGGACATTTTGTATATCGGTTTGTCTATGGTTTGAGACCAGAAATAAGTGCCATTATTCAACAACATGTAATATGTTGGCAGAGTAAATCAGTTGATGAGATTCTTCGTTATGCGAAATATCATGGAGATGACATAGAGCTGAGACATAAGAAACTAAAGGAGAAATTGATGTTAGCACAAATGAGAGCAGCCAAGAAAGGAGGTTACCTGAGTGTAGATGCAACTGATGACCGTCAGACTATAACTGGTACGAAGGGTTTAGTTTCAAATGGCAATACAGTTACACAAATGATTCTGATTGGTCAAGGAAGAGGTAGAGGTAATTTTGCAAACATAGAGGATTTGAAACAGAAACGTTCTTGTTTTAATTGTAGCAAGTTTGGACATTGGCGTCGCGAGTATAAGATGGTCTTGAATAATAATGGAAACTCTGATTCATTTGATCAGGGACAAGAGCAGATGCAGAGTAAGAATCAGAATTATCAGGTACAGATGAATCAGGTGCAGAATCAGAATCAACAAGTGCAGATGACAAATAGGGGACAGAATTTGCAAATTCCACAAGCTCCAATGCCTAATGATAAAGTGAATGGTCAAATGCAAAGACAAAATGTACATACTGGTTTGCATACAAATGCTCAAACAAATTCAAATGTGCAGGTTGTTTCACAGTATGTTTTGCAACCATATGGGAGTGATTTGGATTCATCCCAATGACCGTGCCTGAGGGGGGAGGAAGAGTGCGTTCTTGGCACATCTCTAGTGGTAGATCACTCGGGTCCAAATGTGGATGGGGAGGTTGATGGTAATGCAATTACTTTCCTTGTAGATACTGGTGCTACCCGTTCCACTGTGAGAACTGTGGAAATTTCAAACCTACCCCTCTCAGGAGAAAATATCCATTAGAACACCTGTAACTAAGCCAATGAAAGATCAAATTGGGAATTTCAAGGAATTATACAAATTTGTTGTGTGTGATTCAAGTCCTGTTAATTTACTAGGTAGGGATTTGTTGTGTAAAATGAATTGTTCCATTTACTGTACACCAGATGGAATAGCATTTCACACAAAAGATGAGGATGTTGTCTTCAACATGTTGAATCAAGGGACAGAAGTGAATGAGTTGTACCCATTGCTTACAGAGAATGATTTGCCTGTTGTGTTGAAAAAAACAGTATTGTCTGATTTGTGGGATTTTTCTGGCTAAGATATTGGTCTGATGAAAGGAGTTGCTCCGATTCAGATTACAGTCAAACCTAATGCAGCGTTTCTGAGAACCCCATAATATAAAATGAGTCCTGATGTTATTGCAGGAGTGACAACTGTGATAGATATGCTGATTGAACAGGAAATTTTGAGAGAGATACTAGGAGGTCCATGCAATTAACCTATAATGGGAATTCACAAGCCTAATGGAAAGTACAGGATTGTACAGGACCTGAGAAAGGTTAACCAATTGTTATACCTTGTTGTACTATAGTACCGAATCCAGCAATGATCCTGTATCAAATTCCATGTGATGCAGAATGTTTCACAGTGATTGATCTGTGTCAAGTGTTTTTCTTGATACCTTTGCATCCGGAAAGCCAATATTTATTTGCATTCCGGTTTGGAAACATGTCTTGGCATGGTGCCGAGTTCCCCAAGGGTATACAGAGAGCCCCTCAATTTTCAATCAGATATTGAAAAAGTGGTTGGAGTCATTGGTCATGCCCAAAAATTCAGTTCTAGTTCAGTATATTTATGACTTGCTGGTAGCATCAAGGACTAGAGAAGATTGTGTGACAAATACAATTGCTTTACTGAATCACTTGGCAATAGGTGGTCATAAAGTATCACCGACAAAATTAAAATTTTGTAAGACTGAAGTGCTTTATTTTGGACACATCATTGAAAAGGGAATTCAAAATGTTTCACAGGATCGAATAAATGCTATCATGCAAATGAATCCACCAAAAACACAGAAAGAGTTTTCAATGTTTTAGGAATGGTTGGTTACTGCAGACAGCGGATTATGAATTTTTCACTGATCGCAAAACCACTTCAGAGACTGACACATACAGATGTGAGAGATCCAATACATCTTGATGAGGAATGCAAGAAGACGTTCCTAGAGTTGCGAGACAGTTTATGTCGAGCACCAGCATTAGGGATACCAGACTTTGAGAAAGAATTTGTGTTGTTTTGCAATGAGCGTGAGGGTTGCGCACTCTCAGTTCTAACGCAAATGCACGGAACAGCACGAAGACCAGTGGCATATTTTTCTGCAACTTTGGATCCCATCGCTGCAGCATTACCAGGATGTTTGAAAACAGTTGCTGCTACCTGTGTGAGTCTTGAACAAATCGAATGGATTGTTATGGGACATCCATTGAGAGTGTTTGTTCCACACTCAGATGAGATTCTGTTAACACGTACTCAGACACAACATTTGATGCATAGCCGCTTGACAAAATATGAGCAAGTGATTCTGGGCGCTGAAAATGTGACAATAACAAAGAGTACTGGCCTAAACCCAGCCACGTTATTGCCAACTCCAGACTGTGAGGAAGTTCATGATGAAGTGGATCATGATTGCTTGGATGTGACAGAGATGTGCACAAAACCAAGGTCTGCTATCAAAGATACACAGCTTCCTGAATCTGATGTTGTTCTATTTGTGAATGGCTCACGTTTGAGAGATTCAGAGGGTTGCTTGAGAGCTGCCTATGCAATTTGCACAGGAGCAAATGTGATTGAAGCATTGTGGTTGAAAGGAGTGAGTTCTGCACAAGTGGCTGAATTAAATGCGCTTTCCTGAGCTTGTATCTTGTCAAAACAAATGAGTATTACAATATTTACGGATAGTCAATACGGCTTTGGTGTCGTACATGACTTTGGGCAGTTGTGGTCCCAACGTGGATTTTTGACCTCTTCGGGTTCACCAATCAGAAACGGAGAGTGTGTAAAAGATCTACTGATAGCATTACAGTTGCCGGCACAAATTGGGGTGGTGAAGTGCAGAGCACATAGATCTGGTTGTGAGTACATCACACTAGGTAACAGATATGCAGACGAAATTGCTAAATGTTGTGCTTTATATGCATATTCGATTAATGTGGAACCATCAGTAAATGAGCAAATTGAACAAACAGAATGCAAACTATTGTTCACATCTGTTGAGACCTGGGATGAAGTGAGAGACTTACAGGAAGAAACAAGTGACTCTGAAAAAGGTCTGGGTATACACTGATGGGAGAATAGTAATGCCAGACAGCCTTCTTTCCCAGATGGCTAGAGTCCATCATGGACCGACACGTATTGGGAGAGATGCAATGATTAGAAGCACCGTAAGAGTCACGGACGATAATGGCCTCACAAAGAATCCTAGGCAGACACAAAGAATAGGTGAGGTTATAGCCGTGACAAGCGACGACAACATTAACGTTGGTGACCTCATTATAGGAAATATGGGTGTTCATGAGGGAAACTCAGGCCACAAAAATCAACCCATCCTTACAGGGCCTGAAGCGGACTCATGGTCAAACCCCCTATTCTTATCAAACGATTCCTGCCTTGAGGAACTCTCTGAGAGAATCACAAAATATATTGATACCCAAGAGAGAGCTTCACGAGTAAAACCCGGCACCGGTCCGGGCATGCTAGCTTCAACACCTCGAGGCCCTGTCCAAAGTAGGGACCAACAAAAAACAGATATTAACGACCGCACAACTACACAGGTCGACCAGAAACCCCCGTGTCCCCCATTGCCAATAACAATTTAATCAGGGAACATGTCAGATTTAGAACTAAAGGATCTAAGTAATATAGAAAATCAAGTGCCCGCAACAGCATGGACCCAATCCTTTTTAAGCACCCTAGAGCAGGCAATAAGGGTGCTGAATTACCAATCTAACAAGATGGAAGTCCAGATAGACCTTATTACACTAATGGCGGGGCACATTTCTGGTATAAACGCAAAATTGGATTCTATCTCCGCACTTTTTTCAACGCAGGGGATACCAGATCAAACCAGAGGCAGGAGCGACCAAATACAAAACTGTGGGTGTGGAATCATCATAGAAAAATTAACAAATCTCCCGGCTATCTTGATGGACATCTTAGGGGAGGTCAAACTTTCACAAGCATATAGACAGGAGCCAGAAACAATCCCTCCCTCGGAAAAACCACAAATACTCAAGAGCAAGGCTATAAAAAGTAAACTGACACCGGACCTAGATCCACCAGCAAAGGAAAGTGGGTCAAGTGAAATTGCCCCGGGCAACGAAGAATCTCAATCAACCATCCAAGCAAGCCCCAAGAAAATACTAACAAAGAGAGAAAGGAAAAGGGCGAGAAAAGCAAGGCTTAATTATAAGAAACAACCTTACGGGGCTCCGTAGAAAATCTTCCCTATATTTAAAAACAAATTCAACCTTGAAAATAACCTTAGCCTTTCGAACGATGCACCAGGAGGTGAGGGTCATTCAGCAGACCCAGGTGACAAAATAAACCAGCCACTCACGCGCAGGGTTGAAAGCCCCAGACCAGAAGTTGATCAAGGCCTACACCAGCCCATGAGTGATGTATGCATAGAGACTACAATAATAAACCACCACGCTTTAGTACAAGCCAGGGGACATAACGAGGCAAAACCATCTCATGGGGGAGAAAACATAGCTCACGTGGAGCACAGTAGGATACGAACCTCGGCAATAAACAGTCTGACAACAGAAAATACTCATAAAGAGTTTCAAAATCCAGCAATAGTAACCTCTAACGTCCAACAATTCGTTACATTTCCCGATAGGGATAAAACGAGCGGCGTAGCACCAACAGTCTCAAAAAATGCTGTCCTGACCCCTGTGCGGGTTACCATCTTAGAAAAAGAACGCACATACTCTTTTCCACAAAGGGAGCAAAATACGCCAGAGCTGAGGACAAAAAACTCAGACTTTATACAGAATCAAGCATTAAATTCTGATCAGTGTGAGCAAGAACAACAACTGTTCAAGTCCGTCAGATCCAGCCCACAAGTTTGTAACCTTATCCCTGGCAAAACCGATACAAAAATCAAGGTGGGAATGAATTACCCGGACCGATACGAGCAAAAACTAATATTTACTCCTGAATACATGACAAGGGGTTGTCAGGATGTCCTGAATCGAGGCAACCTGATGACTCTGTTCAAAGAAGTATCGGATCTAAAAGGTATCACCTCCCAGGATCTCCTCTCCGTGGAATTTCAGCAAAACGTAAATAAAAAAGATACAGAAGAAACAGTGACAACATGGGCCTCAAAGGTTCTGGCAGACAGGATATATTTGGCAAGATCTCAGTTCGAATCATGGGGAATTTCTATTACACGCCACAAGCGCCCGAGATATCCATACCCATTACAAAGTTGTAGAAGGGATTAAGTAAAGGAGAAAGAGAGTAAAGGACAAACGTCCACTTGTCTGCGAGGTGCAAGGGCCTTTACACCAGAGCCTTTTAGTATAACCCAAGAGGTACAAGTAGTGGATTGTCATCACAAAGACAGATTGGACTGGTCCTGGATCCCCGCTGTGTTGAGCAATAAAGCTACCTAACCCCGTTTCGATATCCACAGAGATTACACGCCATCCGTGGCCAAGCCAGAAAGCAAAAAAGAAGCCCATAATCTCAATCTGTTCATGGAATGTCCATGGATTTCGAGAAATGGCCCACGACCATGAAACCCAAGCCTTTTTTCAACGACAGGAAATAATATTGATTCAGGAGTCCTGGAAAATGGCATCATCCCCAATACCAGGCTTCCAAGAATTTCAAATATATGCGGAAAGAGTCGCCACGTACGGCCACCCTCGGGGTGGTCTTTCAACATACGTAACCCTTAAGTTCAATTGGGCACCTGAGGAGATAGACGTGGGGCTGAAGTGGGTCCAAGTAATCAGAATAACTGGAAACCAGTCGCCGGGGATGGACCCTTGGAAACTGATAATTCTCAATGTCTATATCCACCCCGACAGACAGTCACAGAAAGAAAAACACGTGACCCTGATATCATTAATCAAGTTCCTGCAAAAGACTTACTCACTGTACCCCTTGGTCGTATCAGGTGACTTCAACACCGTCCTAATTGACCAAAACAAGGCGAGGGTGAAGATCAAAGAAGACAAGGGAGGAAAACAGTTAGCATCAAGCCTTAAAGATCTCGGCTTGTCAATTCTAAACGGGAATATTAAGGAGGACATGCCGGCTGCCGCCACATATCTTTGTGGCAGGACACAATCAATAATTGACTACACCATAACAAGTGATGAGTTAACTCCTAAGATTAAAGCGTTTGGAATAGTAGACAGAGTGGAAAGCGACCATCTCCCTCAAATTATTAGTTTGAATTCTGCTCCAAGTTTTGCTCCAACAATGACCTCTTTAGTGCAACACGCATCTAATTTTAACTTGAAAAAAATAAAATGGCGTGGGGAGGGTCTGGGTAAAATTATGGACACAGTCAAAGCCCAGGTGGCTGTCTTTGGACCCCAGAAGGAGGTGGACAGAGTATCCAACTGGGAACAACTGATTCAGGTTTTGCAACACAAGTTCCCAGCAAGCTCAGGAAACCACAGAATAATCTGTAACAAAAAGGAGCCGTGGTTCAATATGGATCTCAGAACAAAAAAAAGAAAAGTGGCCAAGGAGGTCCGGGCCCTGGCATACCAAAAAAAAGCAGGACTAACAACAAATATGTCTAGTCTGCGGAAAACAAGGTGCACTTATAGGAAGGCACTGAATGCGGCAAAGTATGCATATAAAGAATCGATCTGGCACAAATTGCTTATCTCGGGAAAAAATCCGAACAATCGGGACTTTTGGGGCATCATAAATGATCTTAATCAAGGGTCTAAACTCCAGCAGGAAGCGGGGGTTGGAGCAGACATATGGTCTAGACATGTACTGTCACTATACAGCAATACGGAGGCAGGTCACAACAACATCCCCGGGGTAGTGAAATCAAAAAGAGTCAATAAAATCAGTAAAGGGGAATTCAAGCAGGAATACTTGGAGAATGGGATAACAGAATCAGATGCTCTAACCTGTAAAAACAATCTAAGGTTGATAATCTCAAGACTAAGGACAGAGGGGGCAGCTGGACCCAACGGGCTACCAAACGCAATTTTTAAGCACGACCCGGACCTGTGGTCGGAGATACTAGCACCAATGTTTAACCAAATATTCAAACATGCAGAGTTACCCAACTCCTGGAAAGGGAGTATCATCAATCCCATTTTTAAGAACGGTGATCACCGAAACCCCTCGAACTATAGATTGATATCTCTAATAGACGTGGTGGCCAAATTATATGCCTCTTGCATTTTAGCACAACTACAAGCTTGGATCTCAGAAAAAAAGATCATGCCAAAATTTCAAACTGGATTCAGGCAAGGAATGGGAACAATAACAAACTTAACCTGCCTATCAATTCTTATAGATCAAGCCGCAGGAAAAGGTAAGCGGCTATATGCTTGTTTTATTGATATCAAGTCCGCCTTCGACCGAGTAAATAGAGAGCGCTTATGGAGTAAATTGGAGAATTGGGGGCTGCCTCTCCAGCTTTTAATAGCTATTCAAGCCTTACACGAAAATACTTGGACAAAGGTGAAATTGGGAAATGGCGGTTGTACAACAGGATACATCTCAACGCACGAAGGTCTAAAACAAGGCTGTGTTTTAGCACCCACCCTTTTCAACCTCTTCCTGGCTAACCTCCCTAGGGCAATCGAGTCAGCTGATTGTCATCCCCCCCACCTGGCTAACAACCCAATCCATTTTCTTCAATATGCTGACGACATAGTGTTGTTGAGTAAAACCCCAATCGGTTTACAAAGAGCCATTAACAAACTAACTTCATACTTGGAAAAGGAAAGTCTGGAATTAAATAAAGAAAAGACAAAAGTTGTCCGGCTGGTTGACCCGAAGAAACTAAAATATAAATGGACGGCACAAGGGTTACCAGTAAAAGAACAAGAGAACTATAAATATTTGGGCCTAATAATAACAAAAGGAGGCAGTCACAACGATCACAAAACAGCATTAAAAACAAAGGCACAAGCCCTTATCTTCGCCCATCGCTCCATAAAAGCTAAAATGGATTGCCCCAACTACAGCCACCAACTAAAAGTAATGGCAGCCCAGATAATTCCGACTTTATCCTACGGTTTGGTAACATGGTGTGGGAAGGAGGCCGATCTACTAAACATCTTACAGACCAAAATTTATAAAGCGGTCTTCAACCTGCCAAATTCTGCTTCGGCCGCACAAGTTAGGCTTGAATTCGGACTGCAAAACCAGAAACATCGGAGTATGAGCAGTTTTGTGAAACTTTGTAATAAACTTCGATCTGCTCACACAGACACACTGGATTGGCTGAGTTGGGAGGAAATAAAACAACGTGGAGAATCTGAAAAGCCGACCATTTGGGGTCAGTATTTGAAACAGTGTGTGGAAATGCTGGAGTTGGATTCAGTCTGGAAATCAGGGTCTGAAAAGGCACTGTTTAGTAAACTAGCTAATGCGGCGGCCAAAAGGAAATCTTTTATGGAAGACAAAGAGACATTGGCAAAACGTCGGCATGGTTGGACAATCATGAACTCTTTCAGACCCTCAAAACCTTTGCCCTACCTAGCTTCCCACTTCAATGCCCATCTTAAAAACGTATTAATTGCTTATAGGATGGGGATGCATGTCTCAAAAGACCTATTACCGTCTTGGAAACCGCCGCACCAGACGAAACAATGCCGTCTCTGCGGGTATTATACAGAAACCTTGGATCATCTTTTCTGTATATGCCCGGCCCTGATAAAACAGAGACGCCAATTTTTGAAACAAATTTTAAAGGTGCTTAATATTCGATCTTGCAGACAGGCAGTCACTTGTTGGCTAAGTGGCTCCTCGATTATTTTAGCTTGCCGTGGAGTTAAATTCTTCGAAGAAGTAATGAAACTCCTTTCTTAAATTCTGGACAATATAAGTACATCTTCTGATAGTAAGACCAATTATTTATTTCCAGTATTAACTACCTTTTAAAATGGAAAAAAAGAGGTTTTATTTATTATAATTGTATTCACTATGTGTATTTTGTAATAGTTTTAATTAATTATGCAAATAAAGTTCTTTGACTTTGATTAGATTATTTCAACAGACATGGTTTAATCTCGAATTCAGAGTGATTGTAGAAATTCTCTGTCAGAGATGTACAACTTGTCAGCAGCAAAATCCAGGTGGAAAGACAGTGGTTAGCATGGGACGAATTGGGAAAGCAGCTGGTCCATTTACCAGAATGCCGTTGGACTTTATTGAGATGCCCCCTTGCAATGGATTAAAATATGTCCTTGTGGTTGTCTGTTTGTTTTCTCGTTGGGTTGAAGCATATCCAACAAGATGGAACGACAGCTTAACAGTTGCTAAATTGCTTCTTAGAGAGATTATTCCTAGATTTGGTTTTCCAGTCTCGTGGGAATCAGATAGAGGGACACATTTTAATAATGAAATAATTTGGATGCTTTGTGTAGCATTACAGATTGAGCAAAAACTGCACTGTGCATACAGACCTGAGGCTTCAGGTGTAGTTGAACAAGTCAAAGGCACAATAAAATCGAGGTTATTTGAAGGTTATGCTTCCACAACACTGAAATGGCCTGATGCACTGCCATTAGTGTTAATGAGCTTAAGAAGTATCCCAAACAAGAAAACTGGCTTGCCTCCCCACAAAATCATTATGAGCAGAGCTATGGGACAGCCAACTGTTCCAGCGAATCAACTAATGAACATTACTGATGACTTGGTACTGGATTATTGTAAAGGATTGGCTGAAGTGTTGCGTTCTGTGTCTCACCAGGTTGGAGAAGTTGCGACAACAGCTCAACAAGAACAAGGCCACGATCTAAGTCCTGGAGACTGGGTTGTGTTGAAGAAACATGTCAGAAAGTCCTATTTAGAACCTCGCTGGCATGGCCCTTACCAGATCATACTGGTAACCACGACAGCTGTTAAGTGTGGTGGTCTGATGAATTGGATTCACGCAATTCACAATAGAAAAGTCCCAAGTCCACTTGACAACGAAGAAACTGAAGAAACTGCTGAAGAAGAAAGACGTGAACAAATAAATGTTCTAGAGCAGGTTGAAGTTGGAGTGGGCAGAAGGTACTGGGACTAGTGAAGACAACACTGTCTTTGTTAATGGTGAGAACAGAGTGATTCCTTCAGCTTCTGCAGTTGAAAAAGACAAAAGGAAGAGGAACTCATCTGAAGAAAGTTCAGAGACTACAGTTGAAAATGAAAATGGAAAAAGGGCAAAGAATGGAGACAAGTGGCTAAAAGGAGTGAAAAAGCTGAAAACACTGTCAATAATAAAGTTCCGGAAACAATACTTGAAGTATTGAGTCAATCAGAGCAAAGTGAAGCAGAAGAAAAGAATCAAGTGCAGAGAACAAAAAGAGGAAAAGTAGCAAACAAGAAATACTCAGCACCAGAATGGCTTATGTGTTTGTAGGTGCAAATGAAAGTGCTTCAAATAATGATTGGGAAAAAGAATTCTTAAAATTCTGTGTAAAGAAGGACAACTCTTTTAAGCCGCCCTAAGTGAACTGCTAATTTGAAGAGATTGTTCAAAAAGAGAGAGGAGATTTATGTGATACATTTCCAGAAGTTTCCGAAGCTGGATTTTGAAGAAGAGCTTAAGGCTCAAGTCTTTGGGGTGGAGTGCACAAAATAAACTGGCCTAGTGAAATTACTAATTATTTGGAGCAAATGTTTTTGTCAATTTTTTTTTACATAATTTTTTGAAGATGATTAGAACTGAGACTGGTAAACAGAATCAGGGAATGTGTAGGCGAAAATGCTTCAATGTTTGTGTTTTCTGTTTTTCTTAACAATGTCTGTATGGTTGGTTTTAACATTTGTGATACCACGCTTGATGTTTATTAATATAGTAAATACTACTACTAATAATAATGAGCATGTGACTTTGGTTACTGTTGGACTTGGCCCTTCTGGCAGGTTCACCCCTGAACTTTTTGCTTTTTATTGGTGACTTGGTGTGGTGATTTTTGGTTTCTGCGCACTTTCCCTGTGTCCCAGGGTAAAGTGCGTGCGCGCTCTGAGTGCATGTGGTGAGATAGGCCTGCCCTCCCATAGGAATGCATGGGGAATGTATGTGTCCCTAGTAGTTCCTGATGCATGGGGTGTGCAGGCCCGAGTTTGGTATGTGCGGACTCGTGTGATTGAATGCTGCGCGATGATGTGTGCGGCGTGCATGTACCTAGTATGGAAGTGCCACTTCTAGAAGTGGGCACTTCGGTGTGCAGTGTAAAATGTGTGCCTTGTCGCATGATTGGCTGGTTGAGGTCATGTGACGGGCTAGGGATTCCCCAGAGTCAGGATGAGTCACCCAGTGGTGAATGGGGAGATCAGCAGCTAGATGGGTGGGAGGAGTACACCTGGGTCCTGAATAGGGCAGGGTTTTCCCCACACAATGCTGGCTCCGCCCCCTGTGGTGCGACTGACGACCCTAGCCCTGCCAGTGAATAGAGTGAGGGGCTGAGCACATCAAGGGTGCTCCCCAACCAGCTGCGACTGGTTTTCCCCCTCACCCTGAACCCAGAACAAAGGGTTTTTACTGTATAAAAATGGGGCTGTGTCCCCACAGAATCTGTTCTGCTTTGGATCCTGACAGGGGGGGGCTTGCTGCTGGTGGGTCCCAGGAGGGACCGCCATGGGGGCTACCTCCCTGCTGGAGGGCCCTGTGTGCTGGCCCCTGGGCCCTGCTTTGCCCCCCTGGACGCCTTCAGGACCTTTTGGACCTTTTTGCTGGTCATTTGTCTCTGCTCAGGCTTGGTGCAGCCTGCTAGCGCCCTGGGAGCACTACATCGCTTTATTTTGCCCCATAGGAGCGCTGGAGCTCCGAAGCGAGGCGCTGCCGTCTGTTTGGAGGGAATCCCCATCGTAGGGATTCCCCCCGTGATGCTGCCGAGAGCGGGTGCCCACCCCGCATTCTGATTATGCCTAGCGGGAGCCCACCCCACTTATATTGTGCCTTTGGTGCGGGTGCCCACCCCGCTTATGTCTTCAATTTACGGGTGCCACCCCGCTTCTGTGGTTTAAATTTGCGGGTGCCCACCCCGTATGTTCCAACATCGTGCAATCACCGCCGCGGCCGCTTAGGCAGGAAGTCAGGCAGAGATTGCCTGGGACATGGGCGGGGCCTCCCTGGAGTCCGGAAGCCCCGCCCGCCGAAGAAAGGACGGCCCGGAAGACGGTGAAGCATGGCAGGGCTCCCATGAGTGGAGAGAGCCCCGCGCATGTTCCTGAAGCCCCGGGTCCCAGGAGGGGGCCCGGGCGAAGCGAAAGAAGCCGAGACCGGAGGAAAGGAAAACGCCCCCAGAGCCGGTGAGTGAGGGCTCAAGGGGGCGGGGGAGATCCGGTCGGGGCCTCAGAAGAAGCCGGTGAGTGGGGCTGCCCCCGGTCGCCTCATACTGGCTGCACGCGGGATGGGGACAGAGTGTTTTGGTCCCAGGAGGAGCCCGGTGAACGGGGCTCCTCCGTTACCCTCGGTGCCAGTGTCCATTCTTGGTCATGAGCGGACCCGCCGTTGCGGGCCGCTCCAACACGGGGGCATGTTGTTCAAAGCGCCAGGGCGCTCCAATGCGGGGCACAGGTGGTTCCCGAGCCTGTGAGGCTCCAACGTGGGGGACATACTTGTTTAGAGCCCAGTGAGGCTCCAACCTGGGGGCAAAGTAAATTTACAGCTCTTCCTTTTTGCCGCCATACTCACAGCTGCCCCGCTACTCAGTGGGCAGCTGCAACGATGGGGCCATAATTGTTTTTAGAGCCCAGAGAGGCTCCAACGAGGCGGGCAGAATTGTCTTGAGCCAGAGAGGCTCCAACCCAGCATTGTTTGCCCAGAGAGCGCCAGTGCGCTCCACAGTACTTTGGGGCAAGCCCCTTTTCTATATTGGCGCACCGTTATTTTAGGAGCCCGTGCGCTCCATGGGGACATGTCATTTTCAAGCCTAGGTGGCTCCAACGTTCTGGAGATTGTCTCAGGGGCTAGTGAGAGCCCCTGCCTACTATGTGCCTTCCCCAGCTGCGCAGCACTTAGTGCCAGCTGCAGCGTTTAGGCCCTGTTCTGTCCCCAGCTGCCCAGCAAGTAGTGGGCAGCTGCTACGTTTAGTTTTTGGTGCAACCTGGACTATAATATGCTTTTGGGTGCTAGGAAATGTACGGTGTAGTATGTTTGGCGCACCCTGTGTTCATGCTTATGGTGCTAGGAAATGTACTGTGTATAGTATGTTTGGCGCACCCTGTGTCTGATACCTCTAAATGTGGTTATTTCTGCCTAGGAGGCTGTTTTACCTGTTTAGGTTGATGGTAGGGAGAATGTACTTCCCTGTGCGATGTGCGCCACTAGTATAGCTATACTTAGGTGGTTAGGTCTAATGCGTTAGACCAATGAGAATTGCATAATGTGATTTATGCCCCTGTGATAGATGCAGGATAGGTTTTATACCTGATGCTAGTGTGATGACGCTGAGGTCATTATTGCGCCAGTAGAGACTGGTTGTGCTCTACAGTTACTTTGTGTTATGTTCTACGTTTACTATTGGTGATTTGTGCTTTGTTCTAAGTGCTAATTCCTGACAGTGGTCCATGTGGCCCTGTCCCCTGTATATATAATCCCTTGTAAATTCTGCCCGTGCCTGTTGGCACATTGTAAAGTGTGTGTTTTTATCTAATGTGTTTGGTATAATACAAAGGCTATTTTTATAGAATACCTTGTGTGGAGTTTCCTTTGTGGTGGGCCTTGGGTGTTGTTGCTGGGTGCGCGCGCAAACGCTTTACACATCGCCTCAGAGATAAACCTGACTGCTCGTGCCAAGCTACCAAGGGGGTGAGCAGGGGTTATCTTTGGCGTGTAACTCCCCAGCCCTGACTAGAGTGGTGGTTTCTGCCTGGCTTTGGCGCAAGCCTCAGCCAACCAGAAATCCAATTTCTAACATTGGTGATTAGCGGTGGGATTTGGACTTGCGTTTGCGCTGTACCGCAGCAGCAACTGGCTGCACTACAAAACTCTGCATTTAGATAATCACATGGTATAGGGATTATTGTTCTAAGTTTGTTTTTAAATGTCATTTCTTTGGAAATATGGTTCTTGTGCACTGTGAGTTAGGTGTCCCTAGCTCGAGAGGGTAGATCATCCCCCTCAGTGCATTGTGTTTTGTGGATTCACCAGAGGGTGGGATCCAGTGGTGGCAGCAGATGTGTGTCCAGTGCATGAATTCCCATTCCCAGTTCCAGGGGTAGTGGTACCTGTGTCACGTGGTGGTCAGGTTGAGAAATCAGGGGCGGTAGAAACTGTCTTACTAGTCTGGGGGGTGTGTATGTGGATGAATGGTGTGAGTTCTCTGAAATAAGGAGCTTGCTGGTTGATTGGGTGTGAGTTCTCTGGGATAGGGAGCTTGCATTGAGGAGTGATTCCAAAAGTAGTGGCTGAGGTGTCTTCCAGCCCAGCGTGGTGGAAGAGGTTCAGAGTAGCCCAGCTAGGTCTCGGTGTAGGGGCTCACGGCCTGTCTCTGCGGAGAAGGAGTGGGTGGGACTGCGTGTCTCCAGGTGCCCGAAACCCAGTCTCAGGGCCTGGATGGTTTCTTTAGGGAACATCAGGTCGGGGGCCTAGGCTGTACCAATAGGTCATTTGAGGAGGATCTCCCCGTGTCTAGAGGACGTAGAGGGTCTGTAATCAGAGCTCCAGTAGTCCTGGTGGCTGGCGGTACCGCTCCAGTTGGGAGGGTGCAGAAGTCCAGAGGGAGGGGTGAGAGGGGGAGGGATTCCCCTGTGGGAACCAGTAGGTCAGGGACCAGCCGGGATGGCTGAGTCGCCACTGAGTGACCGTGGTGTCGCCACTTCTGTCCTGGGGGGTCTGCACGCACTGTCGGATGGACAGGAGGTCGTGAGATCAGCGCCAGGCAGACTGTCACACGACCCATTAGTTATGTGTCACCCTCGTTAAGTCCTGGTTCGCCAGGCATCTGACCAAAGGGTACGTCCCTCGGTTGGGGAGCCAGTAGTCGGTGTTTCTGGATCTGGACGTAAGGGCGGCTGTAGTCCTGAGGGCAGGTGGGGCTCATCTTAAGTGAAGAGACCCTGCTCTACAGTGGAAGGGGGTGCAGAGGGAGGGAGTCCTCGCCTCTGACCCCTTGGATCCCAGGTGGTAGACCAGTTGGTGGAGAGAGGTCCTGAACTGGTGGGAGAGTTGTGTTCTGGTGGGTGCTTCCCTGGGAGGGTGCGGAACCCCAGAAGTAGAGGTAGGGTGAGGCATTCTTGCCCGTGACCTCTGGTCAGCCTGAGGGTGCGGACCCTAGGTTGAAGGATCAGTGGTAGTGGGGAACTACACTGAGAGGGAGAGTGGAGAATGGCTTGTATGCCAGGGGTTACTACCCCCCACTCTGGGTTTGGCAAGGACCAGTGGTATCTGGGTGGCCTAGGGCCTGGTCCTGGCCGTGGACAACTAGGTAGTACCAGTGGGGTAGCCTAGTTGGGCCTGAGTTCTTTTCGGTTGTTTTTTTTCAGATGGAACCATGTTGATTGAGAATGGCGTAGAACCGGAGAGTGTCCCTACAGTGCGGGCCTGCGTCCGTGTTCTATCGCCCCAAGCAGGGAAGACCATCACGGTGGTGATTGGTCTGCCCTGCGTTTTGGCTGGAAGGGGGTTGTGTTGGACTTGGACCTTCTGGCAGGTTCACCCCTGAACTTTTTGCTTTTTATTGGTGACTTGGTGTGGTGATTTTTGGTTTCTGCGCACTTTCCCTGTGTCCCAGCGTAAAGTGCGTGCGCGCTCTGAGTGCATGTGGTGAGATAGGCCTGCCCTCCCATAGGAATGCATGGGGAATGTATGTGTCCCTAGTAGTTCCTGATGCGTGGGGTGTGCAGGCCCGAGTTTGGTATGTGCGGACTCGTGTGATTGAATGCTGCGCGATGATGTGTGCGGCGTGCATGTACCTAGTATGGAAGTGCCACTTCTAGAAGTGGGCACTTCGGTGTGCAGTGTAAAATGTGTGCCTTGTCGCATGATTGGCTGGTTGAGGTCATGTGACGGGCTAGGGATTCCCCAGAGTCAGGATGAGTCACCCAGTGGTGAATGGGGAGATCAGCAGCTAGATGGGTGGGAGGAGTACACCTGGGTCCTGAATAGGGCAGGGTTTTCCCCACACAATGCTGGCTCCGCCCCCTGTGGTGCGACTGACGACCCTAGCCCTGCCAGTGAATAGAGTGAGGGGCTGAGCACATCAAGGGTGCTCCCCAACCAGCTGCGACTGGTTTTCCCCCTCACCCTGAACCCAGAACAAAGGGTTTTTACTGTATAAAAATGGGGCTGTGTCCCCACAGAATCTGTTCTGCTTTGGATCCTGACAGGGGGGGGCTTGCTGCTGGTGGGTCCCAGGAGGGACCGCCATGGGGGCTACCTCCCTGCTGGAGGGCCCTGTGTGCTGGCCCCTGGGCCCTGCTTTGCCCCCCTGGACGGCTTCAGGACCTTTTGGACCTTTTTGCTGGTCCTTTGTCTCTGCTCAGGCTTGGTGCAGCCTGCTAGCGCCCTGGGAGCGCTACATCGCTTTATTTTGCCCCATAGGAGCGCTGGAGCTCCGAAGCGAGGCGCTGCCGTCTGTTTGGAGGGAATCCCCATCGTAGGGATTCCCCCCGTGATGCTGCCGAGAGCGGGTGCCCACCCCACATTCTGATTATGCCTAGCGGGAGCCCACCCCGCTTATATTGTGCCTTTGGTGCGGGTGCCCACCCCGCTTATGTCTTCAATTTACGGGTGCCACCCCGCTTCTGTGGTTTAAATTTGCGGGTGCCCACCCCGTATGTTCCGATATCGTGCAATCACCGCCGCGGCCGCTTAGGCAGGAAGTCAGGCAGAGATTGCCTGGGACATGGGCGGGGCCTCCCTGGAGTCCGGAAGCCCCGCCCGCCGAAGAAAGGACGGCCCGGAAGACGGTGAAGCATGGCAGGGCTCCCATGAGTGGAGAGAGCCCCGCGCATGTTCCTGAAGCCCCGGGTCCCAGGAGGGGGCCCGGGTGAAGCGAAGGAAGCTGAGACCGGAGGAAAGGAAACCGCCCCCAGAGCCGGTGAGTGAGGGCTCAAGGGGGCGGGGGAGATCCGGTCGGGGCCTCAGAAGAAGCCGGTGAGTGGGGCTGCCCCCGGTCGCCTCATACTGGCTGCACGCGGGATGGGGACAGAGTGTTTTGGTCCCAGGAGGAGCCCGGTGAACGGGGCTCCTCCGTCACCCTCGGTGCCAGTGTCCATTCTTGGTCATGAGCGGACCCGCCGTTGCGGGCCGCTCCAACACGGGGGCATGTTGTTCAAAGCGCCAGGGCGCTCCAATGCGGGGCACAGGTGGTTCCCGAGCCTGCGAGGCTCCAACGTGGGGGACATACTTGTTTAGAGCCCAGTGAGGCTCCAACCTGGGGGCAAAGTAAATTTACAGCTCTTGCTTTTTGCCGCCATACTCACAGCTGCCCCGCTACTCAGTGGGCAGCTGCAACGATGGGGCCATAATTGTTTTTAGAGCCCAGAGAGGCTCCAACGAGGCGGGCAGAATTGTCTTGAGCCAGAGAGGCTCCAACCCAGCATTGTTTGCCCAGAGAGCGCCAGTGCGCTCCACAGTACTTTGGGGCAAGCCCCTTTTCTATATTGGCGCACCGTTATTTTAGGAGCCCGTGCGCTCCATGGGGACATGTCATTTTCAAGCCTAGGTGGCTCCAACGTTCTGGAGATTGTCTCAGGGGCTAGTGAGAGCCCCTGCCTACTATGTGCCTTCCCCAGCTGCGCAGCACTTAGTGCCAGCTGCAGCGTTTAGGCCCTGTTCTGTCCCCAGCTGCCCAGCAAGTAGTGAGCAGCTGCTACGTTTAGGTTTTGGTGCAACCTGGACTATAATATGCTTTTGGGTGCTAGGAAATGTACGGTGTAGTATGTTTGGCGCAACCTGTGTTCATGCTTATGGTGCTAGGAAATGTACTGTGTATAGTATGTTTGGCGCACCCTGTGTCTGATACCTCTAAATGTGGTTATTTCTGCCTAGGAGGCTGTTTTACCTGTTTAGGTTGATGGTAGGGAGAATGTACTTCCCTGTGCGATGTGCGCCCCTAGTATAGCTATACTTAGGTGGTTAGGTCTAATGCGTTAGACCAATGAGAATTGCATAATGTGATTTATGCCCCTGTGATAGATGCAGGATAGGTTTTATACCTGATGCTAGTGTGATGACGCTGAGGTCATTATTGCGCCAGTAGAGACTGGTTGTGCTCTACAGTTACTTTGTGTTATGTTCTACGTTTACTATTGGTGATTTGTGCTATGTTCTAAGTGCTAATTCCTGACAGTGGTCCATGTGGCCCTGTCCCCTGTATAAATAATCCCTTGTAAATTCTGCCCGTGCCTGTTGGCACATTGTAAAGTGTGTGTTTTTATCTAATGTGTTTGGTATAATACAAAGGCTATTTTTATAGAATACCTTGTGTGGAGTTTCCTTTGTGGTGGGCCTTGGGTGTTGTTGCTGGGTGCGCGCGCAAACGCTTTACACATCGCCTCAGAGATAAGCCTGACTGCTCGTGCCAAGCTACCAAGGGGGTGAGCAGGGGTTATCTTTGGCGTGTAACTCCCCAGCCCTGACTAGAGTGGGGGTTTCTGCCTGGCTTTGGCGCAAGCCTCAGCCAACCAGAAATCCCATTTCTAACAGTTACTAAATGTGATCTGAAAGAAGATTCAGAGACTAATATGAGAGAAATAACCGGTAGTGCCTTAGATTTGGATAAGTCTATTAGTGATTATTCGTTAAATGTCTTTACAATATTGCTTTATGAGTATGTGGATATAATGGATGCGAAAGACTGTTATGTGTGCATACAATTACCTACTTCTGTGTCTGAGGGTGTAACATACCACCACTTACCACTAACATATGGTATATCGTGTAGTGTACTAACCAGCCTATTTCATGCTAAAGGGGTATTTCAATATTATTATTTAAACCATGACTTAGTATTTTTCATTCCATTTTCAAGCTTTATTTCGATCATTACAGACCATAAAAGCAGAAGATAAAAAACATATAATACATAATTTTTTAAACATCACAAAGTATAACCATTAGCAGCTATTTATACAACCTTGATAGCAAGTTAAAAAGTTATTAGAGTTTAAAAAGCATTTAAAACAGTGAATTCATATTTTATAGGTTCAAAGCAGTGGAAAACGGAAAAGATATATTTAGGCTGCACTAGAGGAATTAAAAAACTTGCGACGCCTAAGCCACATGGAGTTAAGGAAACGGGACACAGAAAAAACAATCGGGGGGTGCGTTCCAGTTCGCATGACTCTAAGAGCCTCCCGTATCTGTCTGAACCCCATATTCCTGCATATTGGTAGGAGCCAGTACCTTCTGGTTGCAATATAACCTGGGCAGAAGAAAAAAACGTGTTTAAGGGTCTCTACCTGGCTCTCACAGGCAGGAAAGCCGAGTGGGGAGGCTTTGGTCCATTTTTTTGTAAATGCATGGACTGGCAGGCAACCCCATCTAAACTGGACATAGGGTTTCCTTGCCATGAGTGGATAGACGTCATCAAGGAAAGTCTCAAATAAATATTGATCCTTAAAGTTAAAAAAATCTGAAGTTAAACAGCCATGTTTAGCATTCCCATGGAGTTCACCCAGTCTAAAAAACCTGTAAGATTTAACGAGCTTAAGGCGTGAAATAGTCCGGGACGCTTCCTCCGGGTGGGTCCATAAATTTGGCTAGCCTAGTCTAAAGCACAGGTCTTTTATATGTGCCAACCAGGATATTTTTCCCACTCCTGGAAGCCCCAGGATCGCCTTGAGTTCCGACTGCTAAACTAGTAGTTCGGGTGTCGCCCATAGTCGGCGCCAGAAGGTCAAGGCTCGCAACTTGATTTCCTCATTTATGGGTCTGAGGCCAAGGTCCATGCTTAAGGGGATGAGAGGGGTACTTGGCGGTAGGCCCAAGAGTTGTCTCATAAACTTATTCTCGGTTCTGACCAGTGCACCTACAGGGCGGTGTCCCCAAAGTTCAGCCCCATACATAATTGCGCTCCTGATGTGAACTTTGTAAATCTCTGTTAATGGGCCCAATTGTCTTGATGTTATATTCCTATATAATTTTGCTAGGCCCCCGGTCATCTGTGCTAGCCTCAGGCCTGCCTTTTCTTGATGCGGGCCCCACCTAAAGGTTTCCATCAACGTGACACCCAGGTAGTCAAAGACTGCCACCCTCTCCAGCTGGGTGCCATTTAGGGTGGGGTTGGGACAAGAAGTTCTACTAGGATTAAATACCATATACTTGGTTTTTGCTGTATTAATCTCAAGCCCCCTTTCTTTGCAGAATATAGAAAAGGTGTCAAGAATCCTTTGGATGCCCATGGGTGATTTAGAAAGTAAAAAGGTGTCGTCCGCAAACATCATTGCTGGCACCTTGTCACGGGCAAGCTTTGGGGCATCGATATTGGCGATTTGGTTCAGTTGTTTCACCAGAGCATTTATATAAAGACAAAACACTCTGGGGGCCAAAACACACTATGACTTAGTATTTTCAGAAATTCCTATCAGAAAGAATATGAATACAGTTTATAGTGCTAAAGATGCAGAATATTTGGGAGAGTCTTTTCACACTACTAAAACGATATACAGTTTATTCACATAGGCATAATTTGACCTCTAGGTTACACAGTGTAGAGATTGATTTCATAAATTCTGTAGAAGATAGACACAGAGAGTTTAAGTGCAGGGCTGCTGAACAGAAGAGTAAAGAGCCTCCATGGGCACATAAAGAAGGAAATTATCAGAAGACTGGGACTTATGCTGCAATGGCTCTGGATTGGCCCCATAAGGGAAAGCTTTGCATACTAAGGCAGAAAACAGATTATAATAATCATTTCATTGGTTCCAGTGAATGTGAACACACTTTCTTAATTACTGGTGGGCGAGGATTAAAGGGTGGCACAGATCCTGTTTACCCTGGGGTGTATTTCATTTGTGGTAGAAATGCCTACTATAGGTTGCCACCACATTGGTATGGATGTTGTAATATGGGAATAGTCTTTCCACAAATCTACCATGTGAATGATGAGTAAGGAACCAATGAAAAGCAACTAACTCGGAGCAAAAGGGGTTTGAGTGCTGCTGAAATAATTGGGGATATATTTGGTGCATTGATACCTTCAGCTGGGATTATTCAAAATGTACAGAAAATTAGAAAATTGTCTACAGTGGTTGATCTACGGATACAGCTGAAGCGTTCTTCATGGTTGATTCTGATATGGTTGCTATGAGGACCATGGTTTTACAAAATAGCCTTGCCTTAGATGTACTATTGGGAAAAGAGGGAGGAGTCTGTAGTACATTAAAGATTCAACAATGTTGCACTTATTTCCCTGAGAAGAGTAAGAATTTGGAGGGATATATTGGTAACATTACTCATTTCCATGATGAGCTGTCAAAACTGAAGGTTATGGGTGCATGGGAGAAAATTTGTAGGAGTATTTCTTCCATAGGTAACTGGTTTTCAAATTTTTCTAACAGTTTATTAGGGAGGATACTAACACCGATACTTGCTATTGATATAAGCATACTAATGATAATGCTGCTTTATAAGTGTCGCAGGAGTAAGCCTACTGAGAGAAAACGACGAGCAAGAAAAAGGAAAAGAGAAGAAATAGAAATGGAAGATCGAAGGGGCATTTATTACGATGCCTGGAAGGATATAGAGGGTGTTAGACTGAAACAAATGAGAACTACTGCATTCTGATTTTACATTATCAGATAGTAATCTGATATGGGTTGGTGTGTGATGGTTTGGGATACCATCAAATGGGGGATTGATGGAGCATGACTTTTGCTAATAACATCTGCTCGGAAAATCTACCAATGTGTGTGTTTTAATAAATTACTAAAGTGTGAAAACCAAAGTTACTAAAACGTGAAGATTTGGAAGGTACGACCAAAAATGTGCAAAGCAGCATATGTTTTTAAGAGTCAGAATAACATGTAGAATGGAAGATTTATTTATAGGGTTAAGAATAATAATAGAATGAGAAGAAATTATTATTTTGCATGTTCTTATGTTTCCTGAACAGCAGCAATATTCAAGCACAAACACGAAAAAGCTCTTTTATTCTTCGTGAAAGTAGTGTAGGCCTAGTAATGTAGAAAATGATTTTTCTTTTCTCTCTGCTTTCCTTGCTAAAACGTGTAGGCCTTAGCAAATGTATTGGTTAGGGGATGTGCTTCCATGCTCCTTTGTTTCTCTTCATGTCATTTCCTGATATCCTTGTAAAGAATAACATTTACATCCTTAAAGAGCGGAGAATAGTACGACTCTTTCCTGTCTAGGCGATGATTTTGAACGAAACTGTTGCCATGTAGTTACAAAATATGTAATTGTAGTTTTCTTCTTCCTCTCTAGGAAGTTATACAATTTTAGACAAAGACTGTTTAGTGAAATTTGTAAAGTCATCGTTAGGAGATGTTCGCCTCCCCTACTTCTGAGCAATGAGAGTAATTTATAGGGTTTATGAGAGTTTCTAACTTGGTGTAACAAAGTTGCGAAGTCAGTATAAAGACGCTGGTGGGAAAATGATCATTGGCTCGTTCACATTCTGGTGACCTGTCCTGCACCCGTGGTATGCTGTATGCTGTGCTGATTCCTGAACTGGCTGGCAATCCTGACTACGGAGGACTCTTTCCCTAGAGACTTTGCATATCATCGGCTGGTGATGCTGCCCAAACTTTTCTCCTACGGCCGTGAAGATATTTTTCTTGACTAATTGCACGCTGTGCATTCGGTTTTTTCTAATTGCTGAGAGGTAACTGAACTGTGATTACCCTGATGTTCCTTGTTTCTCTCTTCTTTCTCCTTATTTCTCACCTGAGTTTGATGATCTCTGAATTGCTCTGCTTATGATAACTGTGATGTTTCCTTGTGATATTGTGTACAACGAGTTTTTCTTATAATTTGTATTTGTGTATAAACATGAATATTTTCTGAAATAATACTCAAAAAGGTACTTAGAAAGAATAGTGTCTGTCATTATTTCCTGAGTCATGACTTATTTTTAGGATAACATTTGTCATATTATTGATGTATTTGTGGTGTATTTATGGTATAGCTGTTTCTTTATTACAGGTCCTCATGAAGGAATGGTTCTCTGATTTCTCTACTTAGTCCCTTTTAGCTCTGTCAAATATCCATTGGAGGACCTTTGATATTGCTATTCCTAACAGAAATGATAATACCTTATGGGCCCGTCATTATAGTATTTACGCTTCCTATAGTATTGTAAAGGTTGGTGTGAGATATTATATGACCCCCCCACCGCTTCCGCTAAATCAACTCCAAAGATGATGTTTGAGATTTAGATTATGATAAAACTGAGAAAATGAGAAAGGAAAAAGGAATTGTCAGCAGTGGCCGGCACAGGTAAGCTTGGTGAGGCGGTGAGGCGGGGTGGGGCGCGGCAGGGGGGGAAGTCGCCAGATGACAGAATAGGTATTATTTATTTATTTAATTATACCTATTCCATCATGTTGACTTCCCCCCCTCCCACCCTGCCTCACCATGCTTACCTGTGACAGCCGCTGCTGGGAATTGTAAATGATCCTCAAAGGGTACATATGTTTAGCCCTGATACGATAAGGCACCCAGGGAGTGCTGACGGGTGGCCTTTGGCTCATGTATCTGATTTTATAAAATTATGGATAAAGAGACCATTGGAGAAGGAGGCAAGAGCAGTGATGAAAGCATAATGCTCTCGTCCAGGTATTGAGGACTATGCCTGTGTGACATCAGATTAAGACCTCATTAGTTTTCTTTTAAAATTTGGTCGCAATGCCAGAAAAGATTTTGAGAGTGCACTTAAACAGTGTCAGGATAGACTTTTGGACGTTATTGGTCCTTTAGCAAGAATAATGGATATGGGTGAATAAGCCAAATCTAATTCTGTTTCTGTGGATACGGAGTTGTTAAGGAAATGGTCACAAAGAGCAGTCTGTTTCCTTGGAAACACGAACGCAGCATTGATGGCTGATGGAGAAAAGCAATCCTCATGCACACTAGTCCTAAGTTAGGGGAGTTTGCAAAGAAAGAACGAGTGATGACCCAAAAGGATCTTATCTAGGGATGGCTTAGTGAAAGGTGTTGGGAAGTATGTATCCATCTTCACAAGCCTTGAGGAGAGTGTTTGGATGATTTGTTTTTGACAGGGCCATTGCAAGGGGACGCTTCTCTGGCCAGTCATATAGCAGGTCTCATTACTAATCACATTGACGTGGTTCATTTAGAGCGTTCCAGTCCGCTACTGGGTTCTACCCACAGACAGGCAGAGTTAGCAGAGGTTGCCAGCCCAGAGATGGGCTCATTTCACCCAAGTAAACCAAGGTAAGTACTAAGACACTTTAAGGGATTAAGGGAGGGGGTCAGTTAAAAAAATGTGTACGCAATTAGAACATTTTAACAAAGGATCAATGAGTCCTGAACGCTGTTCAGGATTACACAATAGAGTTCAGGGAGTTGCCAGTCTAAAATTTAGGACCAATGAAGATGGTATTTCAAAAAGACCAGCAAAGGCTGGTAGAGTTGGAGGTTCATGAGATGATATAGAAAGGAGCAATAGAGAAAATGTCAGAGAAAGAAGTAACGTTTGTGAGCCAATATTTTTGGTCAGGAAAAGGACAAGGGTTAGAGCTCAGTAATAAATTTGAGAAATTTGAATTGTTTTTTGGTTTACAGACAATGAGATGGAGGGTATCCCTCTCTTTTTTTTGTATCAATTACTTTATTGCGCTTTAACAAGAACAAAGGAGCTCCAGTTGCGAGCTGTACAATAAACTGCAGACACATTACAATTATTATGGCTTCACAGTGACAAATTGGTAAAAAAGGAAAATTCACTGAAAGTTCGAAGTGCAACAGGGTAACATACAAGCAAATATCACAGCATACACGATACGATAATAATATACCCTCAGGCAGGCAACAGGAGGGCAGATCATTTATGATCATACGCCAACTCACAAAACCACTATAACCCACCTCAGTTCCCGCACTCACAGCATTTACTGAGGACAGCTTACTCCCTACGTAATCTAGCATAGGAACCACGTGTCGGAGGCAAAACTGATCATATCTGTACCTCTCTCGGAGAGCCCCCACCCTCGCTGTTTTTATTGGCCCTATATGTATTGTACAGTGCCCAAAAGTTCTTAGGTCTATTGCGGGGGTGCATGAGGTCACTGAAATTTTCCGTTTGCGTAGAGCAATATAACATGTCAGAGGCCCATTGTGTCAACGCTGGTAGTGGGCCTCTCGACCAACAAATGCCACCCTACGCCTCGCCATCAGCGGTCCCATATCAACTAACCTGCGTATTCCCTTAGGTAAAGGTTTCGAGTAGCTGCCAGAGCCGGGTCTGGTGTAACCACCTGCCCTGTTATAGCTGTCAAGTCCGAGAATACCTGTCTCCAAAAATTAGCCACCCCGGGGCAAAGCCAAGCAAGATGTGTAAAGTCCGCTACCTTCTCACTGCATCGCTCGCATTGCGAGTTTTCATGCAACCCATATCTGCAGTCTTTCTGGGGTATAATAGACTCTGTTGAAGAATTTAAAGTGTATTAGGTGGTGCTTACCATTAAGGGAAACTTGTTAAGGCAGCAGTATAACCACATGTCATCATCTATTTCCTTATTCAAGTCGGTCTGCCAGGCTAAGCAAGCTTTAGTGTAGTGGTTCTCTCTGTATGACATAGCTAGTTTGTAAATTTTAGAGATCATTCCCGTTGGAGCTTGTGTTTTTATGATCAAGGAGAGTGCAGTTACTTCCGACGGCTCAGTCAGGTCAGTGCCTAGCAGTGCCTAGCAGCTGCAGCAATGCATGTCTTGTCCTATGATATTGAAACTTGGTGAGGAGAGAGGGTGCAGTGCCCTCAACAGCCATGGAGTCCCAAACCTTCATGGTTCCGCTTTCAAACAAGTTCGTCATAGTGTTGACCCCAATGGAGTTAAGCGCACGAACCACAGCCCTATCTCTACATGGCAACAGCCAGTGACACCAATCCAGGGGCGCCAAAGGAGAGTACAGCAGAGCACCAGCTTGCAACTTCAGTAGGTGATGCCAGGCATGATTGCTTGCGTTCAGGAGGTGCAAAGAGTAACATGAGCAGCGGGCTAGGCGGCCACCTCACGCTCAATGCGTAGGTGAGGAAAATCTGGAGAACCGTAAATCCATAGATGCGCGTGAGCACTCTGCACAGCTCTATAATAAAGATCGAAGTCCGGTGCCCCCAACCCACCCATGTGGTATGGTAGGGTGAGTATTTGCCATTTGACTCTAGGCTGTTTGCCCGCCCAAGCTAATTTAACCATCAGAGTTGTGAGTTTCCTAAAGAATATACCGGGGGAGGACCATCAGGATATTTGTAAAAAGGAACAGGATGTGAGGTAGTATTACCAATTTCATTATTGAAATTCTACCCAGAAGCGTCAACGGTAATCGAATCCAACGATCCACATCGTCTTCCAGTTTACTCACTAGCACCCCATAATTTTCTCTAAAAACCACGTCCGAGTCTGAGTGCACCTGTATTCCAAGATACCTCATTGAGTCTGTTGTCCATTGAAGTGGGTAGTCCAGGTCAAATTGTGTCGTAGATGGCGTGAGGGGGAATATAATGGATGTGGACCAATTGACTCGCAGACCCGAAACCCCCCCAAAAAGTACCACTTTCCGCAAAACCGATGAGAGGTGCCGTTCAGGATCATGCACATAAAGAAGCGTGTCATCTGCATAGGCCGAGATTATGAGTTTGTATCCTGGGATGCAAATGCCCTTATATCTATGATACTCTTGCAGCGTGCAGGCTAAGGGTTCCACTACTAACGCATAGAGAATCGGAGAGAGTGGACAGCCTTGTCTCGTGCTCCGTGATATAAATTTCGGATCTGTTACCAAGTCTCCAATTTTAATGCGTGCCGTAGGCGAGCAATAGAGTAACCCCAACAACTGTAAGAAGACCGGACCAAAGCCCATTCGCGACAGTACCTGCCTCATGAAGGGCCATTCAACAGAGTCAAATGCCTTCTCCATATCGAGAAACACCGCTACTGCACGCATCTCCGGAATGGTGTGCTGTGCAGTACCAAACACTGTGCGTAGATTATAAGTGATGTTACATCCCGGGACAAACCTAGCCTGTCCCGGCGCGACTAGCATGGGGACTAGAGGCACCAGTCTATTGGCCAAAATCTTTGCGAAGATTTTAGTATCAACTTTGAGCAATGAGAGGGGACGATATGACGAACATTCCTCAGGCGGTTTCCCTGGTTTAAAGATGACCACAATTACCGCCTCTCTCATGGAGGGCGGCATCGAGCCCGATACACACATATCATCAAATAAAGCGGTTAGGTGCGGCAGTAAGAAGTCCAGAAACGCCTTGTAAAATGCCACCGTTAGGCCATCTATCCCCGGGGTGCCGCCCACTTTCATGGTAGATAGCGCCAAAAGTATTTCCTCTCTCTCTATTGGCCGTATCAAAAATTTGCGATGTGTATCATTCAGCCATGGCGGCTTAATATGTGATAAGTAGTCTAAAATTTCAGCATCAGAGCCTGTGCAATGTGAAGAATATAATAATGAATAGAATTGTCTAAACCCCTCCGCTATGGCATGTTCATCTGTTAGTGCAACCCCCTCTGTAGAGTTCAGAACGGTGACCCCAGCGCGGTCACGGCAATTCCGTAGTAACTGTGCAAGTACCCTTCCCAGTCCTTCACCCTCACCATAGATACGTGCAGTGGCATATTTGCCGAGATGTTTAATTTCAGCATCAGCCGTTTCTTGAAAGTCCACCAGTTGGGTCTTGCATTCTGCCATCACCCCATCATCAACACCGTGTTGCAGACGTGTCTCTAGGTCGGCCAACGTGGCCTCTAAGTCAGTCAACCTTCTGCGCAAGAACTCCTGAGTGCTTGGACATCGTGACCCCTCGAATGTATACTTTAAACACCTCCCACACTACCTGGAAGCTCTCCACCGAGCCCGCATTTTGGTCAAAATATGTTTCAATTGCCTCTGCTAGTTTAGCCTTGAATGCCTCGTCCATTAGGGAATATGGAGGAAACCTCCAGGTGAAAGGAGGGATTGTCTTTGAGGGGGTGTTAATTACGACTAAAACTGGGGAATGGTCTGAAAGCGTACGTGTAAGCACCTCACAAGTTTGCACCTGATTGTACAGCTGTCTTGAGGCTAACCAGTAGCCAATACGTGTGTGCAAGTCATGGAATGCCGAATAGTGTGTAAATCCCCCTTTGTCGGGGAATCGCTGTCTCCATACATCACGTACGTCTGTACGTATCATAGATAAAGCAAGTGTACGAGCCGAGGAGGAGACACGTCTGGTCGGTCCCCCCGAGCGGTCACAGTCCGGGTTCATAACTAAATTGAAATCCCCGCCCCATAGTTGCTGCTCTCTTTCAAGATTCTGCACTCTAATAAAAGTCTGGGTTGTCATAGTTAGGCCCGTATACATTGATAACCAGTAGGTCCAGGCCCCTACCCCGACAGCTCGAGATCACAAATCTACCGTTAAAATCAGTATGCAAGGGATTCAGTGTGTAGGCAGACTTAGGGGGAACCCATGTGAGGACCCCCAGGAGTGTGTAGTGAAACCTGCAGCATGTGTGTTCCCTTGCAAACCTCTGCTACGAAGTAGTGGGCTAGAGAGAGGTAGGTGGGTTTCCTGTAAAAGTGCGATATCATGTCTAGTTAGGTATGCCAATACTTTTAGTAGTTTCCTGTGGTCATTAAGACCACGCACATTCCATGTAAGAGCTCGTAGAACGCCCTGTGTACCAACCCTGAGGGAAGTGCTGTCAGTAGCGTCGGATCCACTCGAACCATTCACGCCAGCGTCAGCCATAAGATCCTGAAACATGCATAGTAACTGTGCAATGTGTGTAGTGTCTCCATGCAAAGCTGAGCAACATAAGACCCCATCCCTCTCCACCCCCCACCCACGTCAGGCCAACCCCAACTCGGCCTAGACGATTAACTGACAGACAGACCCCCTGCATAGCATCATAGAATAACAACAAAGACAGAAGTTTCAATACAACACAAAGAGGACCCATCCCCCAACCCTGCCTGGAACAATACCCCCATTGTGCATAACACTCATGGGCAGAGGTGGCACGCTTCCTATACATAAACTGAAAGAGCCACACCTGGTCTCTGCCTCTCACACCACCTACAGATTGAGAACTTCTGAGATAGGAATCACACAGTAAAATCCCCTCCCCTCCCGACAGCGTATTAGTGGACTAATCATGATAATAGAGGGGCATAATCTGATAACCCCCCGTTCCCGCAACCCCTCTCAGTGCACGCCTATCCTGCATAGGAACAGTACCACGTATTATAAGGCGTAAAAATACAACATATCAGTAAATATATCTTCTCTAATGACATGTAACATCCCACTCAAACCCCAGCAATAACCATTTTATCTGCGTGGAACAGAGTTGCACCATCAGTCCTGTTCCTCAAGACCTCCTCCAGGTGCCTCATCAAGCAGAGGTTGTTCCGGGCTGCGTCGTTTGTCTCTAGCCCAGTCTTTCATTGCCCTCCGTAGGGCATTCGGGTCTGTAAATATGTGCGACTGACCCTGGCGATTAATCCGGAGTCTGGCAGGGTAGAGCATTGCGTAGTCAATATTGTTCTCTCGTAATTGCTTCTTCAAGGGATCTAACTGGCGACGCGCTTCCTGAACCTTGAAAGTAAAGTCAGGGAACAGCGAAATAGTAGAGCCCTCAAATTGAAGTGGTTGTTGGTCTCTGGCCGCACGAAGTGCAGAATCTCTGTCACGGTAGTTACGGAGCTTCACGATGATGGGCCTCAGGGGTGCCCCGGGCACCGGACGCGGGCCCAGAGAGTGGTGTGCCTGCTCGACAACGAACATGGATGAAAAAATCTCCTGCCCAAGGAGTGTAACTAGCCATTTTTCAATGATCTGTTCCATGTTTCCAGTTGGGGTGGACTCCGAAAGGCCTGTGATTCTTAGATTGCTACGCCTCGAGCGCGCTTTCAAGTCCTCTGTCTTGTCCTGCAGTACTTGCATAATTTTTCCCAACTGCTTGTGGCCCACATCTAGTGTTAATTGTGCCTCTTCAAACTCCGTGACACGGCGTTCTGCCATATCCAATCGCTGTGCGTTTTTGTCCAGTCTTTCAGACATTCTGTCCTTACGGTAGGAGAGAGAGTCCATCTTGGAGACCAGCACTAATAGACTACTCTGTATGCCCTTCTCCATTGCCGCCAGCATAGTGCAGATGTCACCATCCGGCTCTTCCTAGGGTGGATCCTGCGTGTTATCACCTTCCTCTACCACTACTTCACGTCCCTTAGCCCTCCTCTGGTCAAAGGTAATCTTCGGTTGCGTTTTGTCGACTTTGCCCATCTTTGGTGTGTACCCTCACTCTGGACAAATGCAAGGGCAGCCAAACTCTTTAGGCAGCTGACTGAGCATGAAAGCCCACCGATAGGATGGAGACAGGCCAGAATTGGACAACGAGCAGGGGTCTCATAAACCTCTACATGGGCAGCCGACAAGAAGCCGGGGGCTGCAAATATGCCTCCCAGCTCCCGCCGCAAATGCCAAATGACGGAGGAGGGCTAGGCCTCCGGGCTGCCTGCAGATGAAGCTTTCCCGCAGGAGAGTTGTCACAAGCCATGGCTCCCAACAGGAAAACCGCTGCTCAATCTGGGATTGTAGTGGCAGAGCAATATCTCACCAGCAGTAGATTACCAAAGGAGGAGGGTGCATGCCATCCCCCAACAGAGACAGTCATGGGGCAGAACAGAAAGGGAGATCCAGAGCACCAACAGCCGTAAGCAGCAGGCCGCCGATGGGGTAACCCGAGCCAGTACGTGCTTCCGGCACGTCCAAGCAAGGAGAGTTAGAGCAACCCACAGTTCAGCAGCCTCAGAAAGGACCACAGTCTTTACACACCTCCCGGTCCAGCTGATAGTCCCTACAAGGTCAACTCCACACACCCGCCTACATCGGCCAAGCGTACAGTAAGGCAAGATAGGGTGAGGGCAGATAAAGATGGCGGCAGCGCACCAGCAGGGGTTCGGGGCCGCACACGGCCGCCTACCAATCTGGCCTCGGGAGCGTCATGTACCTATTCCAAAGCCACAGGTACTGTATCTTCAAGAGCCCGCAGCGTCTGTCAAGCTCTGTCGGACCTCCCAAGCCACCTCACTTGCAGTTGCAACAGCGATGTCGAACTAGGCCAGGGCGTGGGCTGGCGGAAGCCCCCGGGGCTCCACGTTCAACAAACACCACAGACAGCCAGAGGAGGTGATCACCAGCAGCCAGTAGAGAGAGCAAAATACCAGTCTCAGTCAGGAGGGGGGGGAGGGATGAGTCTCTTCACCGGTCGCAGGGCACCGCTCTCAGCCTCAAAAAATGGGGGTGGGAGAGTGGCCGCGGCTTGAATGACAGCCTGGGGATTCAGGCCTGGCCACCCTCACCGCAGTAAGCCGGTTCCCGCTTTGCTGTCTAGCGCCGCACAGCAGTCGGAGCAACTGCGTTCTGCTCCTCCCCAGTTCCGGCAGCCGAATCTTCCACTATAGTGTCCACTCCTCGCCTCAGGGTGCAAATATTGGATGGATAGTGTGGTGTTGCTACGAAGCTACAAGCTCAAGCGGCCATCTTGGTCGCAAGTAAGCTCCGACCCGAGGGTATCCCTCTCTTAAGAGATATTTTGGAGAGAAACTTGCTTGGTAAAACTGGATTTGAAGGATGCTTATTTGACCATACCAATAGTGGAAGATAGTCGCAGATATCTGCAATTCAGATGGTAAGGAATCTTTTATAAGTTCACTTGTCTGCCCTTCGGACTAGTGTCAGCACCTTGGTGTTTCACAAAGGTACTCGAGCCAGTTGCTGTATTTCTCAGAGAAAAAGGAATTCATATGATTATATATCTGGATGATTTTCTGATCATGTCTCAGAATCAAGTGCAGTTAATGAGAAAACTTTGTTTAGTCTTGGATTTGTTGGAATCCCTGGGTTTCTTTGTCAGTATAGAAAAATCAGTACTGGTTCCTTGTCAGGAGGTAGAGTTCCTTGGTTTTCAGGTGAACATGTTGCTTGTGAATTTAAGTTTACTGGAGAAAAAAGTGATGAAATTAAAATCAGAGGTCAAACAGGTTTTGAAAATCAGTTTATAACTCTTGCTAAAGACATCAATATAATGGTTTGTTTTTCATCTTCAATTCAGGCAGTCTTTCCTGGACCACTTCATTACAGAGCATTACAGAGATTGGAGGCAGAATGCCTAAGGAGGGGTTTATGGTATGGGGATCAAGTAAAGGTTACTCCAGAAGCGCAGGAAGAGTTGAATTGGTTGCTGAACAATTTGGATGCTTGGAATGGCTATGCGATTTTTGGAATAGGTCAAAATTATATATTGGAGACAGATGTAAGCCTTTTCGGTAAGGGAGCTTGTTTAAATCAACAAGAGGCCAGGGGAGTAGCTTCAGGGGGTGTGTTTGGGGTGCTACACCCCCCTAATAATTGTATTTTTTTGCAAATAGTTGGGTGCAGGTGCTTTTAGTCCAATATGGTGACATGTCTGTCAGATTTCACCAGGGATTTTTGCATGCACACACTGACAAAAACACACACACTCTCTCATCCTTGTTTTGAAAGTCCTCAGAATGTTGGTTATTTTACAAAATGTTGTGTTTCTCTCACTTAGTATTCCTACTAATCCTCATTGCTCTCCCTATTCCACTACTCTTTAAGTCCTTCTCATTAGCCCTGTTTGTCGTATAATGTATTTAAGCATTTTATGCCAGCATGAGTGTAGTGAAATCTGAACTGAACCTCCCCCATCCCCCCATTCTGACTGACCAAGCTGCTTCCCGGTAAGAGACATTTGGCAGATGGTCATGGGAAGAGAGTTGGGGCCATATAAATGGTGAGATGAGAGCAGGTCTTTTTCCATTGAAAAGTTTTGGGAAAACCATAAAGAATTGTTTTTATTAAAGATGGGCAATCTTTCAGTAGACTGTTATATAAATTGATTGGTTGGCAGCAAGCCAAATAATCTAACTCAAATTTCAAAAGAAATTTTGAGTTTTTTGCCTGGAGCAGAGGTTAGGTTCACAAGCACAGTATTTACCAGGTCTTTCAACCCCTAAAGCAAATTGGAATTCAAGATACCTCATGGATTATGCTGAATGTTCTTTTATTCGAAAGAATTCAGGAGATGTGGGGTCCCTCAGAGGAGGATCGGTTTGCATCAAGGTTGACATTTCAATTACCTCAGTATTTCAGTTGGAGACCAGATCCCCTAGTGGAAGCAGTGGATGCTTTTCAACAGGATTAGAAGGGACTTTAAGGGATATGCATTTCTCTCTTTTGCAATGATTCAGAGTGTTGTTGATGGTGAGGAGAAGAAATGTCAGATAGCTCTAACACTTTTTTTTGGACAGCTTATCCTTGGTTTCCAGGGTTGTTGGAGTTAGTAATAAAGGAACCACATAGGATTCCGGTTTCTGAAGGAATGTTGTCAAGTCCAGAATGAGAGGCTCATCCTTTATTAATGAAAGGGGCATTGAACCTTCTTGCTTGTAAGATTTCAGGGGAGGAAATCACTTTGCAGGTCCTTCAGAACAGGCTCAGAAATTGCTCAAAGTGTCTTGGGCACTAGGGACTAGAAAACGTTATGATGAAGCATGTAAAAGATTGGTTTGTTTGTGCATGGAGAGGGACTTGGATCCAGTAGAAGCATCTTTCATAGAACTTTCAAATTTTGTATCTTCTTTATTTGAAAGGGTCTGAATTATAGGACTATCAATTGTTATAGATCAGCGGTGGTGGCATGTCATGCTCCTTTAGGGTTTTTTTCTATAGTAAGAGATATTTTAAACTGTAGAGTCGTAAAAGGTATTAAGTTGCAGAGACCACCTAGACCTAGGTATAGTAGCTTATGGGATGTAAATTTGATCTTTCAGAAACTGTAAAGTTGGCCTTCTAATAGGTGTTTGACTGCGCAACAGTTATCTTGTAAGTTAGCAACTTTGCTATGTTTCATTTCATTTAGAATGGTTTTAGATTTAAGAGCCTTGGAGGTGAGTAATCATTTCTACAACCCAGATGGAGTTATATTTCAAATTAAGAAGAGGACTAAAACTATGTATTACTCATTATTACTCAGTCTTACTCAGTATTCTTACTGAGTAAGACATAGTTTTAGTCCTTGATTTGATGAGCATCTTAGATTATGTGTAGTATGGTGTTTGAAGAAGAATGAATGTAGAATGAATGAATATAGAAGAGATGGAGTAACGCAGTTGTTGATCTCTTATGTGAGACCTTTTAATCCTATGAGTTCAGCAACTACAGCGCGTTGGGTCAGATTATGTGTGCTTGAAGCGGAAGTTCATATACAAAAATCTGATGCACGTTCAGTAAGACGTATGATAGTGAATAAAGGTTTTTCTACAGTTGGTCTATTTGAAGAGATTTTGAAAGCGGCAGATTGGTCTAATGTTTATGTGTTTGCGAGATTTGATTTGAAACTTATAGAGCATGTTTTGTCTGTTGTGCTATCACAGCTTTTGAACATGCATAATGCTACCCTCCGGTCTTAACATGAAATGTAGATTCTCCTAGTCTGCTGAAAAGAGAATCTGGATTTGATTAAAGACACAGAGTCCTGACCTCCTTTTCCAGGTAAGAGTATATATGGAAGGAGAGTGGTTTATGAGATTTATACATGATTTAAGGTATTAAGTATATACATTTCTTTGCTAAGAAAATGGTTAGATATCAGTCAATATTCACTTCAGTGTTATATTTTTCAGAGAATCAATGATGATGGAGGACTTCAGTATAGGAGAGAACAGGGGAAATTCTGAACACATTGGTATTTTCTAATTCAGTTCAAGTTTTCTGGATGTTTAGCATTGGAGCAATTGTAAAGAGGAAGATGGCTGCTGGGTTTGAATTTATATAGACTGTAGATTTAGTTCTAATTCTAGAACTTTGAAGTGTGGTTAAGAGTTTGCTTTTAAGTGCTGCCTGGAGCAGCAATAAAAGATTAATGCATAATGCTAGCCTATGTGTCTTAAATACAATCCAGATTCTCTTTTCACCAAACTAGGAGAATCTGCTTTCCCTTCCATTGTCCAGGTAGAAGTGTCTTAGACTCAACCTTTACCTTTGTCTGTCTATCTCTGTAATAATGTGCTGAGTGTTTATTTTGAAGGTATTCATAGCATTTTGCACAATAACCTTTTATTGAGAGATATAGTTCATTAATACACTGCACCACCCATTAAGAGTGGAATGTTAAATTAAAGCGCGCAAGATGATTGCAATAAAAGAATGTGAGATTTGTAAGGACAATTGCAAAGGCTGTTTTCGGAAATAGATTGCCCATGAATCATGTAAACAAAATATCATAATGTGAAAAAGTGCAAAAAGTGGACATTTGCCAAAGCAATAAAATAACAACCGCTATTGCCTTTATGCGTACTTTTTACAATCACACATAACATTTTAATTTACATGAGTCCTAAAGAACAGCAAAACGTGTGTGCAAACGTTTACTGCATTAAAAGTTTTCATGGTACCTTTCTCTCACCGCAGCCCCCAGAGCGCAAAAATGAGTGCCTGCACTGCAGGAGTCTGCAGTGGAAGGACACTGGCATCCTGAAGCAGTACTTGGTCAAGGCTCCATGACAGTACCAGGACGAAAGCATGAAGACTCAAAGCCCAGGTGGAAGACAGAGGCGAAGAGGCAGTACTGACCAATAAGAAGCAAGGAAACAAGAGTAAAGTTGGAGCCACGAGAGCCAGCCAATGGCAAGCAAAATGACGTGAAAGCCAGCCAATGGTAAGCAATGGTAAGTAATGGGAGGGCTCTAAGCCCCTTTTAAGATTTTTCTTTTACATGCAAGAGATTTTGCAAGCACAGAGCAAGCGCTGTGCAGGAGGATAACCAAACAGTAGAAGTCAAACTAATCAATAAAGCATCTAAATCTTAGAGAAGAAATACAGGTACAACAATTGGCACCCACAGTACATACTGTTTCCCAAATTCTCTGACCAAGAACAGCACTTTCTTACCTGGTGCAATGGTGCTTCCGATTAATAGCTGATTGCTAGGACTATTAAAATTGTACTAAGCACACACTGTATAAATTATAGAAAGATGTGAGGAAAGAAAATAATATTCTAGCACAGTAAAATCTAGTGTCTCTGCGCTCACAGTGTATTCATGGGCTTGAACATTGGGGAAAATGTTTTTTGGTGCTTTTAAACTTGGATATCTGAAGGTGTAGTGACAGTAGGTCATCCAAGGGTGATAGTGTACTTTCTCAACATCTATTTTCTTTTGACATGATCCAGTTTAATTTCTTTTGTTCTGCATTCTCGTCATTTTACTCAATATCTCAGTTCCTTGAAGGACCTTTGAAATTGTTACTAACGCCAGCACTAGGCCAACAATTTATTTTCCAAAATTAATTTTTGAAACTTTGATTGCCATATACACAGTAGCTCATTTTCCAGGCCCTTGGTCCATATAATTCCAGTAGTATCTCACAAAATAGGGTCTATTGGAGTATTTAACACCACCCACCATAATACTTCTAACTAACTAGCTCACATAAAGTATGGGGCAGGTGATATAGGTCACAAAATAAGGACACAAGACATGTGCAGAAGCATTACATTTTAAAGACGAGAACCCTCACTCACCCTAGGGTGACATGCTTCATCCTTGGGTCCCCTCTTCACTCTGGGAACGCAAGGTACCCAGTGTGGGCTGCAACTCACCCTAAGGCGAGGAGCGGGAGGGTTATTTTTTGCCAGGTCATCCCTTTGTAAAAATCTGTGGGGAGAGAGTGGCAGAGTGCATACACAAATTATGTGGTAGATGTGGGTTAAAACTACCTCTTGGTGGGTATAATATACTTTATTCTGGCACCCCCAATGGGTAGGGTTGAAACCGAGCAAAGTGAAACAGGGACATGAATGTTCTCCTATTTCATATTGTGGTCAACATGTTTCTGCCTTAATCTGCCCAGGCGGTGCATGACATTCTTCAGGACCAAAAATATGAGTCACTCTGCTTGTAAAAATGTGAAAATTATACTTCCAAAATATAATCGCTATCCTGTGGTACTGACATCTAGTTGGGTCCACGGAGTTCATAAGTACATTAACAACTATCCCACCTTCAACAGTGCCTTCAAGGTGGCTCTGAGCTCGTTCCTCTCGACCGCCACTTCTGTAGAAGTCTACATATATCCACACATGCTACTTCAGAGTGTTTACCAAACGTGTTTTCTTTCATTTAAACTAACAAACATCAGGTGTCTCACCCAGCAGCCCAATCCGTACAATCACACTCAGACCTAGGCAACACAAACACTGAGGAAGTAATTTCTCAACACACAGACCCAACCTTGTAGACATCCCACTAAGACGCACCTTCAAACTACAGAACACACATTCCAATTCATGCTCATTAACTCTCGCTCTGCAGTACTCCACACACCAGACATTGTACACCTCATCACCAATCACATTCCTGACATCCTCTTCATCACATAGACATGGTTCATTCCCTCATCCTCGCACATCCTATACATCTTCCTTCCCAAAGGTCATTGTATCTATCAAGTGGACTGTGCATATAGGAAGAGAGGAGGCCTCTCTGTCATTCATATGTTCTCCTGGTCCTGTACCCCAAACATGCAAGTAACACTCAACTCTATCGAGCTGCTGACATGCCATTTCCTACTCTCTGCAACTCAGACCATCACCTCCTACCTCATCTACAGGCCCCCAGGGAAGAACAAGGACTTCTTTGATGAATATGCAGTTCTAATTGCCACCTCATTCATGTGACATGCCACACTACCCTGTTAGGTCACTCAGCCTCCTGTAAAGTGTCTCTTTTAATCTTCAGGGGTTCCAAAATAAATCACAAATAGAGAATGATAACTTCAAACAGGTTTTATTACCACACCTCCCATAGGAATCAAGCTACAAAATGCACAAGACACCCTCTTCAACGTTATTGACACACTCAGCGTGGTACAGCATGTTGAACAACCAGCATACTCCAAAGGTCACAACCTCAACCTTGTCTTTTCAACATACAACTTAATGCTTGAACTCATCTTTCAAACTATCAATTCCACATCTGACACCAACATACTTCAAAACAACTTGAACACTTTTTTGTAAACTATGTGAACATCTTGCCCCAATTAAAACATGTAAGTGCATACCAAAATCATCAGCACCCTGGTAGTCTAAAGACCTTGCTGAAAATAAATGATCTATCCACAGACAGGAAAGAAAATGTAAGAAAAACAGAACTCCTGATTGCCTCCTAATATTGAAACCTCTCTTTGCAACACTCAGACAGCTCATCACATCAGCTAACACAAAGTCCTATCCCAACACCATGAATTAAACCGTCAACAGAAGTAGAACACTTTTCAAGACAATCAAGCACTGAATCAACCCCCTGCCAGACCCACGCTTTCTTCAAGTCACATAGAAGTGCTAGGCTATCAACATATTCTTCAGTAAAAAACATACAGATCTGACCTCAATGAACAACACCGAGCCAGCCATTTCTTACACCACCCCTTATCATTGACATCCTCAATGGTCATCTTTCAAAGACTTAGCTCTCTCAGATCTCACCAACATATTCAGCTCCCTCCAAACCAGTTCTTATGAAGATGACGTCTTACCCTCCATTCATTGGCAAGATCATTGAAAAAGTAGTCTATGTTCAACTCAAAAATCACATTAAAGATAACGATCTCCTGCATGACTACCAGTCTGGCTCCCGATCACGCTGTGGCATAGAGACTGTTACCTTGTATATCATAGATGATGCCCTCCTGATCATAGATGAAGATGACCCCTGCCTCTAAATATTGCTGGATTTCTCAGCTGTCTGCGACATAGTTGACCATCCCACCATCCTACAAACCCTGGAGTCTCAAAAGCGATTCACTGACAATGCCCTTTACTGGTTCGCCTCCCACCTCTCCACCTGACACAAGTCTCCTCTGATTCAAATATCCAATGCCTCAAACAGTGCTTACACATCATCCAGTCATGGTTGTCCAGCGTCTGCGTCAAGGTCAACCCAACTAAAACAGAATTATCGATATTTGCCAAAAGCAACAAACAAGAAACAGTACAAACCTGGTTCAATGAAATGAACCTTGCCTGTTTGAAACCCCAGCATGACCGAATGCCACATCACTTGGATTCACCTAAGACACAAGACTCACAACCAGGGAACACATTGCCAAGAAAGCAAAGTTGGCATGGCACCAGCTCTCTCTTCTAAAGAAAGTCAAATTGTTCTTAGATGGTAGTAAGTCCCTGTTCAATAGCCTCTCAAAATCCACCCTGACGTCCCTTAAGGGCATCCTACATCCAGCAACATCTCTCATCCAGGGCTGGAAGAAATGTGATGACTCACCCCCATCCTGATGAAACCCCACTGGCTACCCATCCCCACCCCGCACAACCTTCAGAACCAGCTGCATCAATTACAAACCCATCATGACCAGCATCTCCACCTCTTATCTCACAGACAAGCTCACCATCTCAGCCTCTCTCAGAGCATGAATCTGACATTCAGCTAACCTCTTACTGCAGTCCACAGCAACCTTTCACGACCAGGACAAAGGGCTCTCACAGGGATCACAAGGTTCCTCCATGCACAAACTATCCGTTGAAGTGTTCCTCACACAAATCTTATATGACCTTAGCATACATTTTGATTTTGGGATTGCTTACTACAGGAGAACAACTTTCACCCATGCCTTGAAAAGCCCCATGCTAGATTTTTCTCCTCCCAAGGGAACATGTGTTTATTAGACAAACATTCCGTGGAATGAATAGAACAGATTCTTAGCAGTGAGTCTCCCATTAGGGAGTCTAAAATAAATGCAGTACATTTTCTGTATGGCTTTATTGCGACAACAGGGCGTTCCTACATCTGTTTTTTGCTGTACATGAGGAAGTAATCTGAGCGTGAAGTGTTTATGTCATTCTGAAAGAAATCTAATCTGCTGAAAATAAACTGACAAAAATCACAAAGTTAATTTAAACAAAAATGTTTTTATTAAATGGTAAAAAAGATACCTCATCTTCATTCCCATCTGGGAAACGATATGTGTAAAGTTGTTACATTGAGTTACATTTCCTAAATAAAGCTTGCGAGTACTAACTTTAAAAATTAAGAAACCATTTCAAGAATGTAAACTCAGGTACAGTTTTGCTTCTCCCAGCTGAGTGGTACACAGCACTTGTATGAAGAAGGTGACTCACACTCCTTGAGAGAACCAGTATTTATTTGCAGTATGGTAAAGACCCCTGGGACACATCTGCTCACAGGTCCAACTGCAATCCATCTGCCCCAACATTCCTAGTTTACAATCAGGTAGATGGTTGCTAAGAGACTGCAGCATTCCATGTTGCCATAACAAGAGCTATGGTAATTAACATCATATACCAATGTAGAATACAACACATCTCCCCCCTTAAACAATAATGAACTATAAAAAAAGGATGTATGACATTACAACGAATGTCATTACAACGCGTGCAGTTACATCGCATGCGTTACAATGCATGCGATGTTACAACGCTATGCCATTACAACGCAAGTCTTTACATCGACTTGCACTAGATGGCGTGCTAACATTAGAAAAGTGTAATTTAATATTCCAACTCCAGTCCACGTAACAGTAGGGAAGGTGTTGGGATAGTAAACTACACTATTTGTAATGTTAGCACGCCATCTAGCGCAAGTCGATGTAAAGACTTGCGTTGTAATGGCATTGCGTTGTAACATCGCATGCGTTGTAACGCATGCGATGTAAAAGCTGCGCGTGGTAAAAACCGCGTTGTAATGGCTGTTCCCCACAAAAAAACTATGTACATATGTAATCCTCATATTTTGTTGGCATTGTACGTTGTCTTGAACTTGTCTTGACCTTAGCAATAGGCAAACTAATGGAATCCGAATTGACTTTACATGCAACAATATTTTGTCTAGTATTAGGAGACATGGCAACTTCAGTGTCAGAGCATGGTGATACCTTCCTAGTGCTCCACCAATTCCCATCATCCAGCTTCACACTGTTACCCTTTACCACAATAATACTTTTGGGAAAAGACCACTTAGAATGACCCTTTTTTTTGCCTTATCCCCAACAAATACTCTCACAAACATGCCTTGCACAAAATTACGTTTTGGTTTCACCATGTTTTTGTTAAAACGATCACAATAACCCTTTTGATATTTTTCCACTCTATCTCGCAACTCCTCTAAGTTTGGATTGTATATTCCAGCTCTATTCATCCAAGGTGGCACAGCCACAGAACAAGGAATCCTTCCTTTAAGTAAGGAAAAAGGTGTTTCTCTTGTCACTGAATGTGGAGTTGTGCGGTACGACCACAACATGTCCTTGACACACTGCCTCCATAGCTCTTTGTTTTTGCATGCTAATTGAATACATTCAACCAGTACTCTGTTGAAACGCTCCACCGACCCGTTTCTCCTCGGATGATGGACTGGCATGGTAGTGTGTTTAATTCCCCACTTCCTCAGAAAACTCTCAAATTCATCTGATATGAATTGGGGTCCATTATCTGTAACAAGTTCAGTGGGGCAACCTTCCCTTCTAAAAATGTCTTCACAAAATGAAATAACACTTGCAGACTTGACCTCTTTAACAAAGGCAACTTCTGGCCACTTTGAAAAGTAATCCACCATAACTATGGCAAATATCTCTGATGCATTTAAGATATCAAAAGGTCCACATATATCAATGGCTAATTTATCCCATGCACCTTTAGGCATGGGCGACGCACTTATGAAGGTTTCTTGAGAAGAGTGGGTCTTGTCGCTACACGCACAAGCCATGCAATCTCGAACAAAACGCTCAATCTGCACATCCATACCAGGCCACCAAAAATCTACTCTGATCCTTCTCTTCATAGCTGACATTCCCCCATGCCCTTCATGCATGATGTTTAGTAATCTGTTTCTTAATTTCTCAGGAACCACTAATCTACTACCTCTCCTAAGTAGACCTTTTATCACATTCAACTCAGACCATATCAATTTGAAGGAATTTAGATCCTTATGTGCCTTCCATCCTTGTTCACAACTTAAGCTTTTTATAACCATGTCTAGTACAACATCTTCCTCCATGGCCTCCTTCCACTCAACTTCACTGATGGCCGTACAAACATCCTTTATTTCAGCAACCATCCATTCATCATCTTCCTCCTCATATGTATTTTCTAACGGTAGTCTAGATATGCAATCTGCATTTACATTCCTTACACCTGGAATATATTTCACATCAAAAACATATTCTTGCAAACGGTATAACCATTTTGCTATTCTGGAAGTGGCCTTGTTTGCACCTCTTGTGGAGAATAGATCTATCAAAGGTTTGTGGTCAGTATGTAATTGGAACTTGGTTCCCCACACAAATGTCCTAAAATATTGTATACCCCACCAACATGCTAAAGCTTCTTTCTCAATGGTAGAATAAGAGTGTTCTGCCCCTTTTAGTGTGCGGGACGCAAACGCCACTACCCTTTCTTGTCCCTTGTGCATCTGGACTAATACTGCACCTAATCCATTATTACTGGCATCAGTAATGATGATAGTTTGCTCATTAGGGTCAAATGGCCTTAATGACACAGCATTTATGATGCATTTCTTGATAGAATCAAAATTTTGTTGACATACTTCAGTCCACTCGAATTTGGCACCTTTCTTCATTAAGTTCCTAAGCTCTTGTACTTTGTCTGAAAAATAGTGAACAAATTTCGAGTAGTACTCTGCTAACCCCAAGAATGACCTGAGTTGATCTCTATCTCTTGGGGCAGGAGCCTTTTCAATGGCTTCAACCAAACTACGTTTTGGTTTTACTCCCTCACTGGACAAAGTATGACCAAGATACTCCACCTCATTGACTCCGAATTTGCATTTTTCTAATGCAATCGTGAGACCAGCTTCAGAAAGTCTGATGAGAACCTCTTCCAAGATTAAATCATGATTGTTTTCATCACTCCCCCATACCAACACATCATCTTGAAAAACCACTACATTTTTAAGACCGGTTAAAGTAGATTGCATCACCCTTTGGAAGACAGCTGAAGCGGACGCTAAACCAAATGGCATGCGTTTAAACTGAAAAGCTCCTTCTGGAGTAATGAAAGAAGTGATGTGCTTTGAGTCTTCGTGTAATAGTATTTGATGGTATGCATTAGATAGATCTAAAGTGGTGAAATATGTTCCCCCTTTGATAGTAGCTAGCATTTCGTTTATTCGTGGGAGAGGATACCGATCTATCCAGATATTGTCATTAACATCTCTCAAATCAATGCACATCCTAATATTTCCATTAGGTTTTCGGGCCAAAACTACTGGACTTAGCCATTCAGACGCCTCAATTCGCTCAATAATATCTTCGTTACACAATCTGACCAATTCATTTTTAAGTTTTTCTCTTAAAACCAAAGGTACATTTCTTACTTTATGTACTTTAGGAGTAGCATCTACTTTCAAAATAATTTTGTGTTTGAATTTTTTCAAACACCCTAATTTTTCACTGAATAATTTGGGAAATGTATTAACCCATTTGGAAGTTTTGTTTGGTGAGATTAGCAAACTTGTTGGGGATGATTAGGATTCAATACTATATTGTGTGCTCTCTGCTCTTTCCATCCTAAAAGAGATCTTCCTTTTTTTACTACAAATAATTTTGCTGTTATCTTCCTGTCTAAAAAACGCATCTCAGTTTCTATACAACCTAACACAGGAAGTTTTTCACCACAATACCCCTCTGGAACAACATCGGTGGGCTGCAATTCATTTAAATTACCACCTAAACCTTCCCAAATAAACTTGTCTATAATAGTAAATGGGGAACAAGAATCTGCCCATACATGTACATCTTTGTTCTTAATTTTGATGATGCATTTGGGAGGGCGATAACTATCTTGTTTGTTTGTTTCACATTTGAGAACTTGACTTGATTCAATGACCATAACTCCAATATCCTCATTCTCACCCTCACTATCATAGAACAGCTCCTCCTTGTGAGGCATATTATCTTGAACTAATGCATTGACAGACTTAGATGTCGCAGAAGAACTTGCACTTCTACACCATCTTGCAAAATGCCCTAACCTTTTGCATTTATGGCACCTTGTTTTAATTGCAGGACAATAGGTAGCATCTGCTGTGTGTTTCGAGCTTCTACACCTATTACAAACTTTAGGTTTAAATCTCACACCTTCTAGTCTGTTGAGAGATATAGGTTTGGCTTCCACTTTTTTTGTATTCCTTTTTATGTTGTGCATTGTGTCATCTTCTTTGACAATTTTTGGGGAAGGTGTATTTAACTCTTTTTTCACGTATCTGGAAGTGTTTTCCATCCGTTTGGCTACTGACAATGTTTTATCTAAAGAGGGATCCGTTAAACCTAATAGTTTTTCCTGTATTTTTAAATTAGACATTCTATTAATTAGTTGGTCCCTAATTAGATCATCCCTCATATCATCAAATTTACATGTAACGGCCAACATTCTTAAATTTGCTACATATTGTTTGATGGTTTCTCCTGCTGCCTGTACACGTGAAAAAAATGTGTGTCTCTCCAGCACAACACTGACTTTTTTTCCAAAGTTCTCCTCTAACGCTTTCAATGCAACTTCAAAGATGTCAATGTTGCTGTCTCCAGAAGCTTCACTATCAGCGCTGGTTTCAGTCATAATGGCTTCCATTGAAGGTAATGTTTTTAGAACATTTCTTCCCTCCAAGCCTAAAAATTGTTTTAAAATCGCTAATTTTCTTTTTGAAACGTAGTCATCACCCCCAATGGCTTCTAAATAAGTTTCGAAGGTTTCTTTCCAGTGCTCCCATAACATGCATGGTTCACCAGGACTTGGTAGAAAGTAAGGTGGCGCTGGAATCACTTGAGAAGACATTGTTCACTGAAATAAAATGCAGTTGTGGAGTAATACCAATGAGGTTTGGGTGGCGCTACGTTCTTAATGTGTTTCTGCCATCAAGCAATCAAAAGGAGAAAAAAATTATTAAAGTTCCAAATAAGGTCCAAAAAAAAAAATTCCAGTTAGTAGAATAACAATTTTTGACAGCGAAGATAAAAGAATTTATTTTCTCCTTTTTATTTAAAAGGAATTCACCTCCGTAGGGTATAAAGATTCTTGAGCCTTAGAACTTGTAAAATAGTCCCTTGTTTGTTACTATTGCACCCCTTCAAAGGAACCAATGTTAGTCCTTTGTTTGTCTTTGCTGCATAACCATGATCCTTTGCGTGTGAACGTGAAGAAAACGCTCTTACAAGCAGAATGGAGTCAGCCGGGGAGTGAACGTTCGTGTGGAAGACTCGATGCACGAAGACTCCAGGTACGTGCACTCTTAAGTTTGAATGACGCCACAATTGCCGATCCGTGTGTTCACGCTGTTAATACAATTTGTTCAAATGTGGAAAAAACACCAGCCAAACAAATGCACGCTGGCAAACCTCACCGAACAGCAGCCAGCAACCCTGTGCTACCTGGCTGACTGACACGCGTCGTGTTGATCCGACGCCCAAATTTAAACGAGGCTTCACAGTCTCAGGAGCAACCACTGTCACCACTACACCGCAACAGAGATCCCAAACCTGAACGAAACCTCACAGTCTCAGTGGTAATCTCCGTCAAAATCACACCGCAAAAGAGCCGCTCCAGGTCAATACATAAGAAACACTCGGTGCCGCTTGTCTCTTGTAAGCAGGATTAAATGTTCACATAAAGATCACATAGTGAAGGTTACCAGATAGATGCTTGAAAGTTGGTGAGCCATCAATGTCACTGCTAAGAATAATCCAGGGGTCACTCACACTCCCAATTGGTTCTAGCACGACTGTAGAACAGATCATCTGTTGTAGGGTTACTTCCACGCTCGTCGCCAGTTTTATGAAGAAGGTGACTCACACTCCTTGAGAGAACCAGTATTTATTTGTAGTGCGGTAAAGACCCCTGGGACACATCTGCTCACAGGTCCAACTGCAATCCATCTGCCCCAACATTCCTAGTTTACAATCAGGTAGATGGTTGCTAAGAGACTGCAGCATTCCATGTTGCCAGAACAAGAGCTGTGGTAATTAACATCATATACCAATGTAGAATACAACAAGCACCCTTGATTTGTGGCAGTCTGTTCAATGGAGAAGATATAGGGGATTTGGGGGAAGAAGTGCCGCAAAGTATGAGAAACAGCTGAATACAGCAAGGTAACAAAAATGCAATTGAGTTTGAGGGTGAGAGCAAAAATATATCTTGTAAACACAGAGGTGAGAGGAGTTAGGTAAGAGTAAACGTGATCATATAGGCTCCTTTGTCATATGAGAAGTCATCAATTATATAATTATTTTGGGCATGCAAATAATACCTGTTTTTTCGACCCAAGTTGGCCTCCGGTTGCAGTCATCAGTTTTTTCAGGTCTAATATTAGTTGTTTTCAAATTCAAGGGCTACATTATGCACCTAGGGGCAGATTTATTCATTTTTAGGTCTTGCTAGGCAGCGCGCATTCGCTGTCTTTCCGAGACATCTGGTAATCCATATAACGAGGGTAATCCCGCCTCCCACTTGCCTCCTGCTTGCAATTGGCTTATTTAGCGTTACTGAGATTTTCCGGCCTCCCTATTGGTTGCTGGTCGGATGCATCACTTCCGTTTTTATCGGAAGCAGCACCGACCAACTACAGTTCTATTGCGCTGTAGGCCTTTCTCAGTTTCCCTTTGGGACTACTTGGGCTTTTTTAATTCCAAAGTCTTTGCCACTGCGCCAGCTTCATGGTCTGTGGCGATGGCGCCCGTTTCATTATTCAATGCGAGGACAATGATACACAATTTTTACATGGGACACTCACTCATCGAGGGGAATACAAATTACGCTTCTTCAGCCACGCCCCCTTCAAGGAACTTTGCCGCCCCCCCCCCCCCCCCAAATCCTTTTTAATCCCACTAAAGGCACTCAATAAACGAACACTCGCTTAACCGGAGGGTACAATATTATTCTCTCATAGACTGGCACACAAACGAGAAACCCTTCAGACCCACCATATTCCAGGCCCTGGCAGCCACATAACAGATTTAAGCACGGGAAAAGAGAAGCCAGTACTCCTCACCTCCCTAAGCTTATGCCCGAAACATAAATCGAATGGTTTTGTCGTCCACGATGATCGCAAAGGGATCACACAAACGCGCCCGACCCTTTCTCACCGCTCGAGGGGTGCAGGCGCAGCCTTCTGTGAAGGACCAGTTGGTGTAAGTCTGCTCCTGGTACTGTTGTAAGTACAGCTGGTACTGGGGAGGAAGAGAGGCGCCTAGGATAGAGGCCGCGTCCACCATCATTGCGGGGCAGACTGGAATCTAGGAGCATGGTAGCCTCTGAGACTGTTCGCTCCGCTAGCACCGTCGTGGGTGCTAGGCAGGTTACTTGCTCCCGGAAAGGTGGAACAGTAGGCGGCTTATACGAAAGAGATCACCCACGGCAGATGAATAGCCAGAAATGAGACGCACATACACTATTCAAACCGTTAGGCACTTTTAAAACGTCTTCGCGTTTCTGTGCTTTCTGTGGAAATCGGAGCCAGGCTATTGGCCAGATATCTAGGATGCCCATGACTGCAAAGTATAATGGGTGACGGGAAGTGTAGTCTGTGGTCACCTGTAATATGAACCAGGAACTGAGTCCGACTGGAGGCTTGCACACACACCTTATGTGCAAATGGCTGATAGTAAGTTTGTTCCTGTGGATAGAACCACGTGGTCTTTGGTGCGCTGTTCTAACAACGACCTTAGGTATACTATATTATGTCTACGTATTAACTTTAGTTGCTTGCAGTTTATTCCAGTTTTTGCGATCTGACCATTTATAAATTAAAAATAATTAAACGATGGGTAAAGAATAGAGGTCGTCCGACTTTGTCACAGGGGAACTAGGTTTGAGTCTCGGCGTAGGCTCAACATTCTGTGACTCTGGGTATTAGTGCCAATATCGGCAACAGTAGTCAGTTATCATGCAGCACAATACATCAATAAACCACACAACACCTTGTTAGTGGAGTAAATTGCTGCAGGTTTATTTGCATAACAAATATGCCAACATGGTGGGTTATCTTACGGGCGATCCCAGGGCAGGCCAACCCTTATGCCGCCTGCCCGTCTGATGAGCCAAATTACACCGTGGCCGTCGCCAATCGGTGTTTACCAATTCTTGGGAGGGGCCACCCCTCCCATCAGTGGACCACCAGTCCACTCCCTTACTCACGCCCCCCCAAAAGGTGGGCGGAGCGTTCCAGGCAGCCCCCGGTTGCTCAGACCCACAACCGCCCGTAGGACTAACGGGGCGCTGTAGTTCATCCAGGGGACAACGCTCCGACATCCCTGGGTATCCTTGGCTTAGCACCATACTGTGCTGCTGCATGAAGTACCCCTTGGTATCTTGCAGACTCTGGATTGCCCTGTAACTCCTCCTGCAACACAAAACAATAGGTTAGAAATTATACCCCCCCCAATCCTCTACATTGTCCACCCGCAGGGTACGCGGTGGGGCGGGAAGGGCGAGACGGGCAGCGGACAAGAGGCTGCCCAGTGGGCGGGGGACAGTATATGTACCCCTGTCCCCCCTCCCACTACCGGAAGTGGCCGGCCGGGAGTCCCCCTGGTCCCACGCCCAGGGAAACTAGGAGGCCGACTCCAGTGCCTTCCTGTGGCACTAAGGCGGCCGCCCTGTTGAGGGGCCACTGCGTGGGCCCCGGGCAACCTTGACATAGTGCCAATATCGGCAACAGTAGTCAGTTATCATGCAGCACAATACATCAATAAACCACACGACACCTTGTTAGTGGAGTAAATTGCTGCAGGTGTATTTGCATAACAAATATGCCAACATGGTAGGTTATCTTACTTGCGATCCCAGGGCAGGCCAACCCTTATGCCGCCTGCCCGTCTGATGAGCCAAATTACACCCTGGCCATCGCCACTCCCTTACTCACACCCCCCCAAAAGTTGGGCGGAGCGTTCCAGGCAGCCCCCGGTTGCTCAGACCCACAACCGCCCGTAGGACTAACGGGGCGCCGTAGTTCTTCCAGGGGACAACGCTAAGACATCCCTGGGTATCCTTGGCTTAGCACCATACTGTGCTGCTGCATGAAGTACCCCTTGGTATCTTGCAGACTCTGGATCGCCCTGTAACTCCTCCACAGCTCTGGGGGTGGCCACCGTCACAACCAGGGCCCCCCATCAAGGTAGGCCTCTTTATTTACAACATGCTGATTACCGGGCCTCTCCCAGGTCCAGCCAAAACAAGTCTTAGCCCATACAGGACCGGAGGCCAGCATGCCCCTTCTGGACAGGTGCCCCCCATCCTTTCTAAACTCCCCGTGGATTTTTGACTGGTATGACCTAAAACCAATAATTAGGTGTTGGTTCAATGTTAACATTGCCTGGCTGAAGAGCAATACCTTTGACAAGCCACTCCTGCCAGGAAATGCCAAAGCGGATGGAGGTAAGAGTTGACAAACCCTCCTTACTTCCTCTTTCACTCAGTTATCTGAGTCTAGCACTAGTCGGAGTATGTCCATCGCATTCCGTCACCACCCTCTGTGAAGCCTTGCCCTCCCAAACTCCTGCTAGTATACCAGGGAGCAGACAGGACAGAGTGAACCAGAGGGGAACCAAAGTATAAATACCTCTCTTTTTGAATACTGGGAATGCCAAGTGTTTTTCCAATAATTTGTAGCCCAAATGTGTTTAACCCATGGGTTTCCCCCAATCATATGGACCATATCGCCCTAGGTGGATGACAACTTCCACAACCTGCATAGCTGCCAGCCAAGGCTAGAGGGCGGGAGAAATTGCACATGTTCCTGTTCCTTGACTCAATGGTACTTGTTTCAACGACCTCAGAAAGCTGAACTGCTAGGTGGACCGACCAGGGTCTGAACCTGTGACCAGCGGTCGAACCCAAGCCCGTTTCCGTTCTGACACTCCACCTGCCTGTGCACTTGCCTCACAGGGCAGACTTCAGGCACCATAACCCATACTTGGACATGCCTCAGCTAGGACACATATCTAAAAGGCCTGCAAACCGGCTAACCACCAACATTGCAGTCTGACTGTTCACTGACAACTCCTGAGGTAACTTGGCTTAACTGAAGCAACTGGTAACATGCCAACAATAAAATCAATATAACCTTCACTATGACTGCAAAATGTGCTCTGGAGTTGGCCGTATAAGTGCTCCATCCCCTCCATCTCAGCACTAACAAGGCAACCCGCACTCTCCTGGGAATGGCACCCACCCGCACCAGCTGACAGAAAGTGCCTATTCGTGTGTCGCCCATGGCCTTACGTTAATCACTGATGGTACACCTGGATTATGTTGAGACTAGCTGGTTCTACAGCTTGGTGCCCGTTGCCCCGTCACAGGTACGACTTGTCCTATTCAGTTTCTGGCTGCAAAGCTTTGTGACATTGCCAGCTCCCATCCCAGGTGAAATAAAAAAAGCTTTGCTGCTACCCCTGTGAGCCGCTGCTCTTGCTAATGAAGGTACAAATAGCACCGCTAAACTAGACAGGGAGTGATCCTGAGGATAAAAAGGTATGACCACCACCAGACCCCGCATGTGAATTACCTGCCATCTGCAGTAGTGCAGCCATAATTCGCCGGCATCTAACCTGAGCAGTATCCTGTTCTGTGCAGTCCCCCACATGGTTCCACTGGGCATCACTTCCTGATGTCAGTGACCTAGGTACACGGCCCCCCTGCCTGGTGGCATGCCAGTGAGAAATACATCACATACCCCAAAGTACTGCTACCTGCCTTTGCGCCTTTGCGAAAATCATGCCTGGTATTCCTACCTGTCAAGATATACCCAGCGAAAATGGCTGTACTCTGTCAATTGACTCAACCAAACATCAAACCCACCAGTTTGGGCCAGCTAACCTGCCCCAACTCTGTGGAAACAACAAATAAGCAGGATCCGACCTAAAGGAGGGGGATCCCTGGATGTACTTTAAAATTTCATACTGCCCCACCAGATGTGCCCCTTGGAAAGATCCCACAATCGCTTTGGATTATTGCCTCACTTAGTCCAACCTTTCATCCTGGACCTACCTCCAACATGACATGTATTTGGGCGTGCTGTCACCCTAGGGGTCCGCTGACACTGACAGAAGTGACAAGATGATGCCTGCTAACCTGCCACCAAACTCCTCAGAACACCTAAGTGTGCGCGCTAACCACCAACGTCTGCAAGAGTTTCCCAACCCATAAATGTTTTACTTCCCTTTGCTTGAGATGGGGCAGTCCTGTCCAACTGAGTGTGTATTGAACCATATGTGTCCAGTAAGTACCTGTGAATGGAGTACCACTGACTACTTCATAGACTTTTTAACTAGTAACAGATCTAACAACTTCAACAGGCATCCTCTGCTTACTAGGCGTGTTGGATTAAGGGTATCCAGTGAAAAGGAAGGTATCTCCCTTGGCATGCCATCCCTTTAGTACCACATTTACCGCTTTATGCCGGTCGCTTAAAAGTATGTGTTAATGCTAATTAGTGTGAGTTCTGCTCTTGACAGCATCCCTTCTAACCAACAGTGTTGGAAACCACTCGTGTTTGATTCTAGTAAAATTCGTCCCTGTTAACCTTGTACTGAAAGGCCCAATTAACTTTTAAGAAACTTCCTACCAAGAGTATATCATGTTGCGCCACCGGGACATAGTTACTTCATCCCTATGTACGTTCTGGCATGGCACTACTGCCAAAGGTATCCCCCATAGTCCTGTTTAAACAGTGAAAGAAGCTGTAGAAAGGAACAACAATTACCAGTGCACCTTGCCCTGGGCCAGAGTATGGGGGTGAGTCTATGTCAGCTAAGCTAAAGCACGCTCTACATGGTTCCTAATTTAACAGAGTGCCGTTGCAAGAAAATTCTCCTCATATGCAAAGCCTAGTACTAGGGCAAGTAATTGACTTTCCTAGGCATAAACATATACACCCAAGTCTTCATTCTATAAGAGCGCCGTGTTAGTGTCTCAGGCTAGGGGAGGGGCAGCTTCATACCTTATGAACACCCTGCTGTCTGGAGTTGCATTACAAGTGTATGTGCTCGGGCATGTCTAAAGAAATTGTAAATCTATTGCTGCTGTTGGGCTGGAACCAGAACCACTGCTCTCCATGGTTAACTAGCTTCCTGCTAATAATGGCTTCCTTGAAGCATGTTGAAAATTCTTGTTCTGCAATGAAGGACTTGTAAGAACTAATGAGTTCCTTGAAAGCTACAACCTAGTTCCACACTCCACAAAATTACCACTATATCGCCATTTTGCATGCGTAAGGGCAACCAGTAAAAGTATCCAGACGCGACTAAGAATACGAACCTTACTCCGAAAAGTAACATCACTGTCCCAGAAACTAGACAAACAATGCTAGGGCCACTCCGCCGCAGCCAGCATCCCGATGAGGCCTAGCCCACACATGACACCCCACACACCTCTGCCCGGCACCCTAGGAGTGTCCGGGTAATCAGGCTGTGTTACCCCTTGCAGAGGTTAATCTTCTCCAAAGTAAGTGTGGCATTTTTGTGTCGTGTCAACTCATGTGCAACTGTACAGTGTCCTCATGCACAACTGCACATAGCGTCACCTCCAGTGTAACTGCAGCAGCTACTCATGGTAGCTGCCCCAGCGTCACCTCATGCGTAACTGCAGACATCGTCATCTCATGTGCACTTGCACACAGCGTCACCTTATGTGTAACTGCACATCACACTTCACCTCCTGTGTAACTGCACACAGCGCCACCTCCTGTGTAGCGGCACACAGCGCCATCTCATGTGCAACTCCACACCGCATCCCCTCATGTGTGACAGCACACAGCGTCCCCTCATGTGTAAATACAGTGTCATCTCACACCACGTCACCTCATGTGTAACTGCACAGTGTCACCTCATGCGTAAACGCACACAGCATCACCTCATGCGTAAGTGCACACAGCATCGCCTCATGTGTAAATGCACACCGTGTCCCTCATGCGTACGTGCACACAGCGTCACCTCATGTGTAACTGCCCACCGCGTCGCCTCATGTGTAACTGCAGTGTCACCTCATGTGTGACTGCACTCAGCATCACCTCGTGTGTAACTGCACACAGCGCCGCCTCATGTGTAACTGCACACAGCGTCGCCCAATATGTAACTGCACACAGCGTCGCCTCATGTGTAACTGCACGCCGCGTCGCCTCATGTGTAAATGCACACAGCGTCGCCCCATGTGGAGATGCACACAGCATCGCCTACTGTGTAACTGCCGTGTTACCTCATGTGTAACTGCACACAGTGTCACCTCATGTGTAACTGCACACGGCGTCCCCTCATGCGTAACGTCCGGACCTCCCCGTGGCTGGGCAGCTCTGGTGTTTTGACAACCCCTAACCTGAACCACAATCTTGTCACCGTACTGAAATATGCTAGAATGAACTACAGGCGCTTGAGAGTGCGCTGTGCCACCTAGGCGAGAAACAGAAAGAACACCGAGTTATCCACAAGCAAGTACAGTGCCGGAACGCCCCAAGTCAACCACATCCCTATTGTAAGAATGGGCCTGTGACGGTGAACATTTAACATTGGCCTAGCGCGATAGTGTTTACAGCTAATTTGAAACTGCACAATGGTTACCCTAATTAACGCACTGCCCCTTTTAACTAAGCTACGGCAACGCTGGATCCGGCCAGTGGTACTGATACTCCTAGTAGAAGTGACCAGAGAACACTGGCCACCCGGAGACCCCGCCCGCACAGAAGCACTCAGCCGCCAAGAGGACTTCGCAGTGCACCTGTAGGTAGCCTGGTGCTACATACTGCTGGATAGTGGTACCCAGCTCAGTGGTACTCCCTTTTCGACCTGCAGGTGGAAGAAAGGCTGAGTGTACCCTCCGGGCTAAGAGGCTGGGAACCTGAGGTCAACCTACCTAAAGAGCGCCGTGCCCTCATGGTAACCATGCGCTGGTACAGGTGGTTCTTGCTACCCAACTCGCTGGTACTTGATATATCAACCTCCCAAGGCTGGGGGCTGAGTGTACCCACCGGGATTGGAGCATAGGACCCAGAAGTCAGGCACTGCTTCCCGATCGTCGGTGATAGTCCCCCACCACCGAACGTGCCAACATAGTGCCGCCCCCCACAGTAGCAGGCCTCCAATGAATAACAATCAGCCGCCTCTGCTCTAACAAAAGTGTTGGGTACAGATAAATTTGGAGCAAACCCGCCCTGCAGTTGTTGGAGCGCATTATGTGCGGACCAGATACATCCCACAGGACACGGTCAATATGGTGGCCACGGGGAGGAAGCGGGATATGCCCAGAATTACAGGTTTGAGAGCTGATGCAGAGCCTCGAACCAGAGACGGCAGCACTGGCCGGAGTGCTCTCTCTTCCCCCTGGTCCTGATCTCTGGCAACTCCCTTGGTACCTGGACAAGAGGTTTATACATACACCTTCAGGCACAGGCGGGTAAGGTTTAGCCCAAAATCCTCGGATGAGAACGCAACCCCAAGGTTCGAACCCTGGTTTCCGCACCAACGTCGGCAGCGCACAGCAGACCCTAAAGTATAGAGCGCATTCATGAGCACCGTTTTTACATTACACATTCAGGCACAGGAGCGTAAGGGATTTGCCCAAAATGATCGGATGGAACGCGACCCCGAGGCTCGAACCCTGGTTCCAGCACCGAAGTCAGCAGCGCGAACTCCACAACAAAACATGGATCGGTTTCATGGTCACAGCATACACATTACCCAGCGTGCTCCGGACTATCCCTCAATTCCCCACCTGAGTGCATAGCAGAGGCCAGTGGCGGGCCTCTGTGCGGGGCATTGCGAACCCCCCAAATCCCCACAGAGACTAACGGCTCGCTACAATGCCCGGGGACCGCGTCGTCACGGCCCCCTCTTTCATTCCAAGTCCACCCCAGCATGCTAAAAGCTGGAGCAGAGGACGTCTGCGCCAACGCACAGCCCCGCGTTGCTACCTCCACCCCGGAGGCCTGTCGACCATGGGAAGCCGAGGTAGGCGCCGCCCCGCAGCCCGCAGCAATGCGGACCTCTCGGCGCCCGGCATCCCTACTGTAAAGAAACTTTTAAATGACTCCACAGTCGCAGGGAGCGGGCCACGTGGCGTTAAATAGTGCGAACACGGAGAGCGCTGGGTGGCGCTAGAGAAGATGGCCGCGCCGAGGTGAAGCTCCGTGATGCTTGACCCCTCGCATCCGTTCTGACTCCGCTGCCGCTGTCCTGGGTGCACTCTGCTTCATGCCACCTGACCCGGAGCCGTTGCCCTACCCTCGCTGGAACTCCTGGCCGATTTGGAGCCGCGGGGAATGAGCTCTGCCACCTGGGAGCGGCACCGTTGAAGAGGCGCGCACTCGGCCGGTTCCTCGGCCGGCGGCGCTTGTTACGAGCGCCCGCGGCGCCACACGAGGGGTGAGGGCCGGAGACTGCTGGCGGCTGACCGGTGGCGGGAGGAGCTTGCGGAGAGGGGCCTCTGTCTGCAACGCACTACGGGTGAGTCGGGGGGGGGCGGACGATCCTCAGCGCCTCCCCGGACTACCTCCAGCTGCGAGGCCCTGATCGTGGGCCCGCCATGGGCAAAGAAAAAGGCCCCAAGCCGCCGCCGGCGTCCCATCAGGCGAGGATTGACCGCTTTGCGACCTCGGACCCACAGGGTGCCGGCGGAGGGGAGGCGCCCGCCCCAAACAAGGACTTGGCCACCATCCTACAGGCTATTGATGCATCTCGCACCTCTTTGGAAGGGATGGTTGAGGAGGTGAAAGTGGACGTTGCACTTCTGCGGCAAGATCTCCGTAACGCCACGGCCCGCATTACGGAAGCGGAATCGCGGATCTCCACGGCGGAGGACGACATTCATCAACTACAAGCCCAGGTCCGGGAGCTCACGACCCACTCCAAGGAACTGCATAGGCGGGCGGAGGATGCTGAATACCGCGCCCGCCGCAACAACCTTCGCTTGGTGGGCTTTCCGGAGGGGGTCGAGTCGGGCCGGGCCGATGACTTCCTGGATGCCTGGTTTAAATCCTGGATGCCAGCAGACAGCCTGTCAACTTGGTTCGTGGTGGAGAGGGCGCACCGGTCGCTGGCGTCCAGGCCTCCGGTTGGAGCCCCCCCACGCCCCTTTATTCTTCGGGTCCTCAACTTCAGGGACAGAGATGCTATTCTGCGGGAGGCACGGGTGAGCGGCCCACTGACTTACAACAACCACACCATTATGATCTTCCCGGACTACACCTGGGAGGTCCAGGAGCAACACGGAGGTAAAGCAAAAGCTGCGCTCCCTGGGCCTCCAGTACCAGCTCCAGTTCCCGGCCCGCCTCCGCCTTGTCTTCCAGGGCAAGACGCTGTTCTTCGACACTCCCAGGGCCGCCTGGACATGGCTTACCGAGGAGCAGCCTCTGCGACAGCCGAGTGGGAGGTCACCCGCTGCTGGGCCCAGGGGCCCCGTCGTGGCTGGGTCTCAGCGGCCGCGGCGCGGTAAGCGCCTGCGCTCCCGGCAGCGGCGGGGTGCAGCGGTCGCCGGGGCCCGGTCTGCGGGTGCTTCTGGCAGACCGGTGAGAGACTCCTCCGCCTCGTCTGAACCCTCCTCTCAAGCGGCCGGGGGGTCCCGGCGCCGAGCGTCATCTGGGCCGGATGGGTCTCCGACCCCTCTCACCACACACATTGACTTATCAGACCTTTCCCGCAGTCCCGCTATATGATTTTCGCTTTGTTTCTTGTATTCGCGGGGGGGTCGATGGCCTTGCCCGAGGGCGGGGGCGGGGGGCTCCACAGTTCTGCGCTCCCCAGCAGCAACCCAGGTCAGGACATTGAAATCCGTACTCCAGGAGGGGTCCACCACGCTCTTTATACCCGAGCGCCTGAGCTTGGGGTCTTGTGACTGTTGGTTTGGTTCGGGCGACAGATGCTTCTGTTTTCGAAGTGTAGGGTGGGGGGTGGGGGGTTGGGGTTTGGTACTTGTTTGATGTTTCTTGGGTTGGGGTTGTTACTTACTGAGCCTCTCACACAGCACCACACAGCGAGTGGCGTCATGTCCCTTCATGCAGATCCACATGTGCGCTCCACTGCCGCTTACCTTCCGCCGCCGTCCGCTGGTTTCCCTTGGTGGGAGATCCGTGGTCCCTCCGGGGCCTGTGTGCTCCGTGCCCCTTTCTGCTCCTTGCCCCCTTTCTGCATGCGCCCGTTTCCTGGGGTGTCCTCCCGGCGCTCCCTGGCTGCCTCCTCCCTGGCGCACTCCATACCCACTGCTGCCATGGCTGATTTAGCTCCCAAAGCCCAGGTGCGCATCCTGTCCTGGAACATGAACTGCCTGCTGGACAGGCCTAAGCGCACTGCCGTCCTTAAATATGCCCAGCGCGTGGGAGCGGACGTGCTCCTGCTTCAAGAAACTCACCTCCTCGGCGAGAAATGTCCCTTTCTGGCGCGCTTCGGGTATGATCGGGTGTGGCACTCCGGGTTCTCGCGCGGGTCGCGGGGGGTTGCTGTCCTGCTACGCCGTTCCTTCCCTTTTGTGTTGGCCCGGGTGATCCACGACCCCCAGGGGAGGGGAGTTGCGGTTAGCGGCACACTTGAGGGCCGGCCGCTCAGCCTCTTGTCGCTTTATGCGCCGCCCACAGGGCTGTCTCCGGCCTTATCCCAGACCGCATCCTGGCTGGCAACTTTTCCGCCGGGCACTATTGTTCTTGGGGGGGATTTTAACGCCGTCTCTGCCCCACGCCTTGACTCCTCGGGTCCGGTCTCGGACTCCCGCGCGGCGCGGGCGAAGCAGCTGGCCGGTTGGACGGAGGCACAGGGCCTGTGCGACGCATGGCGACTCTGGCACCCACACACGCGGAAATACACACACACCTCGGCCGCCCACCACACTCAGGCGCGTATTGACGCGATCTTTGTCCCCCCTGCTGATTGTCTGGGCATCCAGGACATCCGTATCCTCCCCAGGGGGATATCCGACCACTCTCCGCTTCTTCTGGGTCTGGGCCCCCCGCCCCGCGGGGCTCGCCAAATGTGGCACTTTAATGCATGGTTCCTGCAGGACAAGACGCTCCGTAAGGAGGTGGTGGCACACTACTTTGGCGACAACGACGGGTCGGTCTCTTCGGCGGGCACCCTTTGGGAGGCATGTAAGGCCACGGTTAGGGGGGGTCGCCAAGGCACAGGTGGTGAAACATCGCCAGTCGCAGCTGCAGCAGCTCACCGCTTGTGAGGCTCGGGCACTGCGCTTGGAGCAATCCATTTCTGACTCTGGTGATCCGGCCGAGACCCGGCAGCTGCGGCTCCTCCGTGAGGAGATTCGTCAGCGGTCGCTTGACGCGGCCAAGCTTCTTTGGCAATCCTCAGTGGCGAGGGTGTACGGATGGGGCGACAGGAATGGGGCGCTCCTGCATCGGTTGGCCACATACCCCAGGGCATCACGCATCATCCCGGCGGTGGCCAATTCGGACGGCACGCTTCAGTCTTCCTCCGTGGCTATAGCGGAAGCTTTTGCTCAGTACTACTCACAACTCTACCGGGCCCGGGCATCAGATCTGTCCCTGGCTTCACTGCTCGCCGCTGGAGATTTGAGACTTCCCCGGCTGAGGCCGAGTGATTGGGAGAGTCTGGAGGTGCCCATCTCTCCCGAGGAGATCGGGGACGTGATAGGGCGCACGTCCGCCGGGAGGACCCCGGGCCCGGACGGTTTCCCCCAGGAGTTTTATGCCACCTACAAGGACCATTTGGTCCCACGGTTGCGTGCCCTGTATGCGGAAGCGGTTGAAAGAGGCTCCTTCCCCCCGGAGGGCGACATAGCCATGATTGTGGTTCTGCCCAAGTCCACTCCGCCGCCCAGTGACAGGTCGGCCTACCGGCCGATCTCTCTGATCAACACCGACATCAAGCTGTACGCTGTGGTCCTGGCCCAGCGGCTCCGGCCCTTCCTGTCGTGCCTGGTGCACCCGGACCAGTGCGGCTTCATGCCGGACCGGGGCACTCTCCATTGCCTCCGCCGCCTTCATGTGGCACTGGCACACCGCCATCGCATATCTCCCTACCTCACTCTCTTGCTTGCCGATTTTGAGAAAGCCTTCCACTCGGTGGGGTGGCCCTACCTGTTCGATGTTCTGATCCACATGGGTTTCGGTCCCAAGTTCGTTGAGATGGTGCGGGTCCTGTATGCGCGCCCTCGTGCCAGAGTGTTGGTTAATGGGGCGCTGTCGCGAGCGTTTCGGATCGGCCGGGGTACGCGGCAGGGGTGCCCGCTCTCGCCCCTCCTCTTTGCACTTGCAATGGAGCCCCTTGCTGCCCTGATCAGAGCGGACCCTCTCATTCGGGGATGGGATTGGCCGGGCCTTGAGGCAGACAAGATCGCCCTTTATGCGGATGACGTTCTGCTGTACCTTGGTGACCCGGCACGCTCGGGCCCTCGGGCTCTCCACATTTTGGGCCGCTTTGCCCGCGCCTCTGGCCTCCACCTAAACTCGCACAAGTCGGTCCTCGTACCTCTCCATCCCTCCCGGGAATGTTTTGATTGGCAGAACACGATTCCCTCCGCCGGCTGTCTTTCAAATACCTGGGCATCTGGGTCTCCCTCCTCCCGGAATTGAGCTGGGCACTCAATGTGACCCCCCCTAGTTAAGAAAGCCAAAGGGGACCTCGCGCGGTGGCAATCGCTCCCGCTGAACCCGTTGGGGAGGGTGGCGCTCTACAAAATGATGATTCTCCCCCGGTTCTTGTACGTATTGCAGAACACTCCTGTGTCCTTTCCAGGGCCGTGGTTTCGCGAGTTGGACGGGATGGCCACCAGATTCCTCTGGGGTGGTGGAAGGCCACGGCTGGCCCTGTCGATATGTTGCCTCCCCTCCTTTGATGGGGGACTTGGCATGACCAACCTCTATCTTTACTACCTGGCCACCCGGCTCCTGGTCATTCACGACTGGTTTGGGGGGGGATGGTCTGATCTGGCTTACAGGGTGGAATTGGAGGCCCTGGGTTTTTCATGTATTCAAGACCGCATGTACGGTGCCCCTATTCCCGCCTCCTGCCCAGACATCACCAAGGCGATTTTCCTGGCTTGGCGGGCGGCGCTCCGCCACACCAGGTGGACCGGGAAGTTGACGCGCGCCACCCCCCTCTGGCATGGGACATGGCTGCGGGAGGTTGCGGGGCTGGAGGGTTTTAAGCCGTGGGATTTGCTCAGCATCTCCCAGCTGGGGGACATCTGGCGGGGGGGACGCATGTGCTCGTATTCGGAACTGCAGGCGCGCTTCTCTCTCCACCCGTCCCAATTTTATAGGTACCTCCAACTGCGACACGCTATACGTGCATACACCCCGCTGGACATCAGGCTGTCGGACCATAGCCCCCCGGAGGCTCAGGTTCTGATGGGTAACCTAGGGAGGGGGGTATATCCAGAATATATCGCTCTCTTATTAACAATGCCCCCGTGCCCCAGGAAGGTCTGAAAGAGCGGTGGGAGGAATGGGTGGGTCCCCTGGACGAGATCGATTGGCGGGACGCCCTTATGGCTCCCAGGCTGGTGACGGCCTCTGCCAAGCTGAGGCTTATTCAAATCTACTACCTTCACACGGCCTACCTCACACCAGCGCGCCTGCGCTGTGCGGGCCTCTCCGCTGACGCAGCTTGCCCCCGCTGTAGCTTTGACCCGGCCGACTTCATCCACATGGTGTGGTCATGCCCGGAACTGGAGGGGTATTGGCATGGCATAGAAACTGATCTGACGGAGGTCTTGGGGTGGGAAGTGCCGCATAACCCTAAACACATCCTACTGAGCATCACTGACGGCCTAGATGGCACGCGTGCCTAGAAAGTGTTTCTTATGACGGCGTTAATGGTGGCGAAAAGGGATATTGCGGCGGCATGGAAACAGCCGCAACCACCCAGTCTAACCAGGTGGAGCGCCGGAGTGGACTGGTGTGCGGCGCAGGAGCGGACTCTTTACCAAGCACGGGGCTGCCACAAAAAGTACCGTAGGGTTTGGGGGAAATGGTTAGGAAATGTATTGTGACTTTGCGGCGTGGGGTGGGGGCGGGGGGAGACGAGTTCGGGGGGGGGGCGGAGGGGGGGTATGTTTCCCAGACGGGGCTAGTGTATGCTGATGGCTTGAAAGGCTCACTGTTTTTGCTGCATATGACAAAAATAAAAAACTTGTTTATCAAAAAAAATAGTGCGAACCCGACCCGGAGGATAGGAGCACTGTGCATGAGCACTGTATTTACATTTACCTATTCAGTCACGGGGATAAAAAGTGATATGCCCAGGATCACAGGAAGTGGACGCGAACTCCAAGCGCTCCGCACCCCCCACTGCCGTGCATTGCACCTCCACCCCGGGAGGCCTGGCGACCATGGGAAGCCGGGTAAGCGCCGCCCCGCAGCCCACAGCATGCGGACCTCTCAGCGCCCGGCATCCCCACTGTAAAGATTACTTAAATAGCTCCACAGTCGCAGGGAGCGGGCAACGTGGCGTCATATAGCGCAAACTCGACCCGAAGGATGGAGCACTGTACGTGAGCACCGTATTTACATTAAATATTTAGTCACGGGGATATTAGGTGATTTGCCCCAGAGTCGTCGGATGCGGACGCTACCTCGAGGCTCGATCCCCGGTTACCTGCACCAAAGCCAACAGATTGAGCCTCGGAGCACTGCGCCAACCAGGCGCTCCACACCCCTCCACTGCCGCGCATTGCACCTCCCCCCCGGGATGCCTAGCGACCAAGGGAAACCGAGGTAAGCGCCGCCCCTCAGACCCCGGCAATGCGTACATCTCGGCGCCCGTCATCGCTACTGTAAAGATAACTTTAAATGACTCTACAGTCGCAGGGGGCGGGCAACGTGGCATTATATAACGCGAGCTCGACCCGAAGCATAGGAACGCTGTGCTTGAGCACCGTATTTACATTACATAATTCAGTAACAGGGATAATAGGTGATTTGCCCCAGAATCACCGAGACGGACGCAACCTCGATGCTCGATCCCTGGTTTCCTGACCAAAGCCAGCAGATAGAGCCTCAGAGCACTGCTCAAACCGGGTGCTCAACACCCCCCACTGCCGTGCATTGCACCTCCCCCCCCAGGGATGCCTAGCGACCAAGGGAGACCGAGGTAAGCGCCGCTCGGCAGCCCACAGCAATGCGGACCTCTCGGCGCCCGGCATCCCTACTGTAGAGATACTTTTTTAAATGACTCCACAGTCGCAGAGAGCGGGCAACGTGTCAAAATAAAGCGCGAGCTCGACCCGAGGGAAGGCGCGCTGTACATAATAAGCCTCCTCTCGCCACCGGGAGAGGCGACAGCCGTGCGGGCTCCGCATACATGGGAGGCCCCGGGAAAACCCGTTCGCACACACGCTCGCTCCCCCACCCCCGCTCCATCCCCAAGGCAGCAGCCCGCCACCCCCCGGCAGCCAACCAGCCGAAGCTGGGCCGCCTATCCATGCTGCACTAACGTTAAAGTGTATAGGCAAGGGGAGGGGCTCTGCGATCACTCACCCGAATTCAGTTAAAATGAGGTCAGAGGCGAAGATGCAGCGAGGCGGCGTGCGACTGAAATGCGAGACGGGCAGCGGACAAGAGGCTGCCCAGTGGGCGGGGGACAGTATATGTACCCCTGTCCCCCCTCCCACTACTGGAAGTGGCCGGCCGGGAGTCCCCCTGGTCCCACGCCCAGGGAAACTAGGAGGCCGACTCCAGTGCCTTCCTGTGGCACTAAGGCGGCCGCCCTGTTGAGGGGCCACTGCGTAGCCCCCCAGGCAGCCTTGACAATCACCTAATCTCCCTGTGCCTAAAAGAAGCTGAATGTGTCCTTGTGCAATGTAACTGGTGGCGCTCATGTAAAACGCTCCAATACCTTCAGGGCGAGTTTGCGCTGTATAAAACTTAAAAGAAAAACAACCATTAAAAATGCAATGGGGCTCGCATTTGTTGGACTTGAAGTTATAGGCATTATGAATTCCGAGGGCCTTCATTGGCACCACTGCCGGCTGGAGACACTGTGCGGCATGGCACGGAAACGTGCGTGTATAGGGGTGCAGTGACATCGCGAGGGTGCTTGGCAGGACATTCACAGCCTGGGTGTTCCTAATCCAGTGCAGTAACAGACGCTGTGTGTTGTGCACCGTGGTTGGAGACCAGACACGAGTGCTGTTATTGGCAGTAGACATGACACTTAATGTGCGCCTGTGTTCACCCTTCTTGGCGCTTCACTGAGGGCACAAGACGCCGTACAGTGTGCGGTGGAGTCAGGTGACATCCTGCTGTACTGCAGGCCGGAGTGCGGGCTGCAGGAGGAGAGGGCAGTCGCCAACCTGACATCTTTGATTTGTGTGTGTGAGCGCTTATGTGTGGTGGAAACCGACATTTCCAGCAAAAGTGTTTTTCTATTTTGGATCCATTTCACAGGGGAATTAATAAGGGAAAAGAGAGGGTCGGAGCCGTTTCTTGAAGTCACAGGTTTCAGCAAGTGAGGAGGAGTGACAGGGAAGAAGAGCAAGAGAAGAAAAAACAGGCGGAGCAGCAGCAGAGCAGGAGAAGTGAACACTGACTGTCCTCGTGGTCTCCGGCAAGAAGGAAGAGACAGAGCCCTTTCCTTCTATGCCGGACCGGCTGTCCCCGAACAGCCAGGAACACCGAGCCTTATCTATAGGACTTGGCTATTTCTGCCGTCCAGGGACACCAGTTTAAAATAAATAAAAAGTTGGGGAACTGTCGTGTCCCACAAAGACAAAGGACCCAGGTATGGTTTGTTACTCTTCTTTATTGCATGCTTGCATAGCGCTGCTTGTGCCCACATCCTCCTGCGTCGCTTCGTCCCCTCGACTGTCCCCTGCCCCACACCCCTGACCGGATGTGGTGTCCGTTTGCCCCTCAGTCCACATTGTCTGCTGCAGGGTCCTAGTGCCCTGTCCCAGGTCACTACATCTCCCCCCTGTGTCACAAAGAATGACGAGAAGTGACAATACACAGAGGTGTCGGTAGGTGATAGATGTAGGTCTGTCATGGCATAGTTCAGTGTGCTCCCCATCACTACATCTCTTCTATTAGTCTCTTTGGGCGCCGGCATGTTCTTCGCGGGCCAGCCTCCGTCCGTAGCTCTTCCTCTAACCCCTCTCTATTTCTTGTTTCCTCCTTGTCGTGCTCCTGCTTTCCTTGTTCTGCTGTCTCCTTTCATCTTCCTTTAGTCCTTTGAAATGGGAGCTATTTCTTGTTATCCTCTGATGCTCTGACTCTGCCGTTATCATTGGGCCATTCACTCTTGTTACTGTGAGAGTGTCTTTGGAAAACATGCTGTCAGATTTTCTTTGTTGCCGTTGACGCACTATTACCGTGTCTCCTTCCTTTATGTTCGACGGGATGGCGTGTCGCTTGGCGTCTGCATATCTCTTAATTTTTTCTTTCGCCTCTCTGTCCCTATCTGCAATGCTTCTATGATCAGGTGGTACTGTCGCTTCCATTTGTGGTAGCCTCGTCCGACTCGTTCTTCCCAGTACTAGTTCTGCTGGGCACCTTCCCGTGGAGTTGTGGGGTGTGTTTCTGTAATCACGTAGTACTTGGCACAGTGCTTGACTAAGTGATATCTGTGCTAGCTTTGCCCTTTGAACTGCCTTTTTGATGTTCCCCATGAACCTCTCCACCATTCCATTCGCTTGAGGCCATAGTGGTGTTATTTTCCTGTGGCTTATCCCTAGATAGACCATGAATCGGCGGAACTCTTCTCCCGAGAATGGCGGAGCATTGCCTGTTTTCAGTGTCTCTGGCGAGCCCCATGCTGCAAAGATGTCATCCAATATCGGTAGTGTTGCTGTGGCTGATGTTGATGAGACCTGGCGTACTATCGGGAACCGTGAGTATTCGTCAATGACCACAAGCAGGTAGTTGCTTGTGTCTAGGGGCCCAAAGAAATCAGCTGCTAGTGTTGTCCATACCGCTCTTGGAAGATCCGACATTTGTAGTGGCTCATGTTTAGCTGGTGGTTCTAGCACTTGACAGAGGTGGCATGTCGCTATAGTCTCTTCTACCATGCGATCCAGGCCCGGGAACCACACTTTCTCTCTTAGTAATTTCTTTGTCGCTACCACGCCTCGGTGTGACTCATGAGCCACATTGACCAGTTGTCTTCGGAGTGCGCTTGGTATCACAATTCTCGTCCCCCTCATCATTATCCCTGTATCTGACAGTTCCTCATGGATCTTCTTGAGAGCCAGCACTGCTTCTTTGCATACTCCTTTCCCCAGGTGCAGTTGTTGTTGACATTCTTCCATCTCTGCTTTCTTGATGTCCATTGCTGTTTGCAGCGTGGCATCACCCTTGCTCTCCTTTGCTAGTTCTAGTAGTGTTATCGGTGCTGGGGTGTTTTGCTTCAGTATGAAGTTGAGGTATTCTTCCACCATTGATGTCGTCTCATGGACCTGTGGCAAAGGGTGTCTCGACATGTAGTCTGCCGGATTGTGTTCTTTCCCTGGCTTGTGCACAATCTTGAAGTCATAGTCCATCAGTCTTATGCCCCAGCGTTCAATCCTGGGTGGCATTTTCGCTGATGGGCTGCCGTAGATCGTCACTAGCGCCTGATGATCAGTTATTATTGTGAATGATTTACCATAAATGAACATGTGGTAGTGTTCACATGCCCATACCACTGCTAAGCTCTCCTTCTCTGGTTGCGAGTATGCTCTTTCAACCTCTGTTCAACTTTTGCTTGCATACGCAACAATTTTCCTCTGTGTGTCTCTTCCCGGCAGGTGCTGCGCTAGAATTGCTCCTAGTCCTACTGGGCTGGCATCGACCGTCAGTTCAGTGCACAGTAGCGGGTCGAAGTAGGCCAGGTGTTCCACCGTCATCACTGCTTTCCTTATTTCTTCGAATGCCTTGTGACATTTTTGGGACCAGATGAACTTCTGCCCTTGTTTGGTCAGTTCTCTTAGTGGTGTGCTCACTGTGGTAAAATCCTGTATGTATCGCGCACAGTAGCTAGCGAGGCCCAGGAAGGATCTTAGTTCCGCAACATCTGTCGGAGGAGTTGCGCTCTTCAGTGTTTCAACCTTGCTGGGATCTGGCCTCATCCCTTGTTTAGAGAAAATGTGTCCGAAGAACACTAGTTCACCTCTCCCCAGCTTACATTTCTCTCCATTTAATGTTAGGCCTGCTTGCTCCAGTTGTGTGCACACTTGACGCAACGCTGCGTCATGCTCTTTGTCTGTTTTTACAAATACCAAAATGTCATCACTGTAGTTGAGGCTGTTCCGCACTGGCCTTATCACCTTCCGTTTTGTTTCCTGGAATATCTCCGCTGCAGATGATATTCCGAAGCTTAGCCGCTTGTATCTGAATAGGCCCAGATGCGTGGAGAATGTTGTGATGTATCTGGACTGGTGATCTAATTCTAGCTGATGATATCCTTTGCACAAATCCAGCTTTGAGAACCGGCACGCTCCAGTGAGGCAGCTTATCATGTCATTTAGGTGTGGCCCCGGGTGACGTTCCCTTGCGATTGCTGTATTTGGGATCCTCATGTCCACGCAGATGCGGATCTTTGAGGTATTTTTCTTGGGAACTGCCACGATCAGAGACACCCACGGCGTTGGTCCTTCCGCTGGTTCAATTATGTCTTGCGCCAGTAAGCTAGTTATTTCATCTTCAACTTGTGGTTGGAGATGTATTGGTACTCGTCTATGATGCTGAGCTACTGGCTTGATCGCTTCATTGATGTGCAGTGTTATTTGTTTCCCTTTCAGCTTACCAAGACCTCTTAGTATGGCAGGGTATTCTTGTAGAATGTTTTTCGATTCCGACATGTGGTACGTCATAGCTAGTAGCCCCATCATCTGTGCCGTCACGTTGCTGAGCAGGCATGGTGCTGGGATGTCTCCTTTGAGTACATGTATTTCTTCTTGGTAGCATCTGTCTTTGTACGTCAAGATCTCCGTGAATTTTCCCATGTTTTCTACTGGTCTTTTGGAACCCCAAGTGAACACATCTACTGTTGACGGTGATAGCTGTGGTTTCACTCTCATTTTCTGGTATTCTAACATGCACATGATGTTGCATGTTGCTCCACTGTCAAGTACAAACTTGGCTTGGTGGCTCCCTACACCAATGTCCACCGTGGCTGTCTTCTTTATTTGTTGTTTTTCCACAAGCTGAATGTGTTTTGTCTTTTTTCTTTCTCTTGGTGCATCTGACATGAGGTATAATCTTGCTTCCGAAACAGGAGCTGCCGTTTCTTCTGCTTCGTCAGAGGAGCTGAGATTCGCTGTTTCCATGTGTCGTGCGTACCTGTTACTGGTCATCCTTGGTCTCATTGTTCTGCCTCTTTCACTTCTGAATTTTCTAGTCATGCACGTGCTTGAGAAATAGTTGCACTTCCTGCACTTTTGACCCATAGCAGGGCAGGCACCGACATGTGGGAATTCGAGGCCGCATCGGTAGCATGTTTGTTTGCCCTTCTTTGGTACAGTCTGCGCCTGGAATTCCTTCTTTTTGAAGATCCCAGTGACGCGATGTGCTACCGCTATTTTCTTCTCTTTTCCTAGCTCCATCTGCTTGGCGTGCTCTGTGGCCCTTGCTTCCGTGCGAGCCATCGTCAATATTTTTTCCAGCGTCATTGGTTCCTTCAGAATGCGTGCTCTGAACTCCACCGATTGACAACCTTCGATGATGCGCAGTCTTATTGCTTGCTCATTGTCAAACTTGTCAAATTCGCAGTATGTGACCAATTTTCTTAGTCTCGTTGCAAAATCATCTAGGCTCTCTTCTCCTTGTTGGCATGTGGCGTTGAATGTGTACCTCTCGAAGTCGACATTTCGTTGGGGGTCAAATTTTTGGGTGGGACACTTTATCACTCCTTTGTAATCCGCCGTTTGATCGGCGGGGAATGTTAACAGTAAATCCTCTATTTCATCCCCTGCAAGATTCAGAAGCAGGTGTAGTTGCTTGCTGTCTGGGACATCAGTGGCATTATTTAATTTATTCTGCTGTTTGCGCTCTTAACGCTGCACTTTTTCCGTGGCCGGGGTGGGCTCCCGCGTCGCTTCAGCTTCGCTCCTTCCCTCAGACCAGGGTGGGCTCCTGGCACTGCTCCCCTCAGACCAGGGTGGGCTCCTGGCTTTTCCCACTCGGGGGAATCGGCGCGATGATCACGGATCGTCGCAGTTCCTCTCCAGTCGTCCAGCGGACCAGGGTGGGCTCCTGGTTCGTCACGCCTGCTTCTGGCAGGTCAGGGAGGACGACGATTCGGCGTCTTCCTGTTTTCTATGCATCCGACCTTCGATCGCCAGTTGTCTTCTTATTGCATGCTTGCATAGCGCTGCTTGTGCCCACGTCCTCCTGCGTCGCTTCATCCCCTCGACTGTCCCCTGCCCCACACCCCTGACCGGATGTGGTGTCCGGTTGCCCCTCAGTCCACATTGTCTGCTGCAGGGTCCTAGTGCCCTGTCCCAGGTCATTACAGGAACGGATTGCATAAAATTAAAGAAGTACGGGCTCGCCGTGCCATGCCGATCCCGCCCACTTCGACCACTGGGCGCATCCCATGTACTCCTGTCCAGACAATGCATGATGTTAGACATTGAGGGTCGAGGACGTGATGTCTGTGTTTGTGTCCAGCACGCCTCCTCGTGGCTTCACAGAGCGCCCAGACACCTCACAGTGTGTGACAGGCACTCGTGACCTGTTCGCGTAACAGCAGCGGAATTTGGGGGAGCTGCTGCAGAGCACGTGGGACTGACTTATGTCTGTTTGTGCATGCGTGCACACCGCCCTGCACTGCCCTGGGATCACAGACCAGTCCAGGACGGGTCACCTCAGGAGCACCAGGGAAAAATATTTAAGAGCATCAGTCTTTTCACATCATGGTGTTCTTCCCCAAGTCAATGATAATCATAAAGTACTAGGCAGTGTCCCTGCCTTTTAAACAAGCATTTGCAATGCAAAAGGTCTCGCATTTGCGAGAGTTTAGGCTATTAGAATTGTAAATGACTATGCCTTTTATTTATGTTTTAAAACCCAAAACATGAAAAAGCATTGTCATTTACAATGCCAATAGCTCAGATTCACATAAATGTGAGACCTATTGCATTGCAAATGCTTGTTCATGGAATGCTGCTGTTTTCCTCTGCCCATGTGCTCTAAAAGGCTGCCTTGCATGCCACAGAGCCTCGCAGAGTTAAATACATCTTCAAGGTAAATAGAGTTAAGAATGGAAATATAAGTAAACCTGCCTATACTTAGGTTCATTATATTGTTCAAGTTGATATTCTGAATGCAATCTTTTCACTAACTGGCATTTAAATCTACATATTGCGGTAGAACACCAACCACCCCAATGCATTAGGCAGGATTACTAACAGGAAAAGCATTATCAATATCAAATACCTTCACATGACTAATCAAATAATAGCCACAGCCGGAATTGCCCACTGTCACAAAGGAAATACTGGGAGCTATAAATCTCCTCAACCTGGTTCGCACTATCATGCAGAACGCAACTTTAAATATGTTTTTGACTTTTAATAATTTTGCTTTTAAATATCGGCATATCAGTTTCTGAAAATACATGTTTTCTATTCAATTGTCACCTTACATAGGAGCTTAACACACTGACAGAAAACTTGTATTTTTCTGAAAACAAAACAATTTTTGCATCATGCATTGCTCCCAAACTTCAGCTTGTGATTTCTGTAATACAAATGGATCACATTGATAAATTCTGCTCCATCAGTCCAGATATTACCATTGTATGCCAGGGATACCCATCACAATGCCAAAGACACCTACATTAGGCCAAGGATGCCCTCCGGTATGTCAGGATCACAGTTGTGCCATGGCTGCCCACCATAATGCTTGCACCACCACATAATGTCAGTTATGGATGACTGTGATTATGTGTCACAATTAGGGAAGCATACTCGCAATATGGTAAGGATAGCTGCCAACATTAGTCCAAGGATGCCCAACATACGTCAAGATTTACTATTATTCTTTTCAGTGCCCACATTATGTCATGATGATTCCATTCCATTTATAGAGCGTGTGGCTATCACCAAAGGTGGTGTCCCGGTGCTAAAGTAGCGGAACAACAGATAGAGGAACGGGGGGGACTAAGGAAGATCAAATAGCCAGGTTTTCAGAGCCTTCCTGAACTAAAGTTCTGACTCAGCTTTACGAAGATGGCCTGGCCTGGAATTCCAGAGGGCAGCTGTTCTCACCGAGAAGGCTCGCCCGCCAATCCTGGCTTATGCAAAGCGAGGAATCTGGAGCAGCTCCTGATGATTGGATCGCAAGGTCCTAGTCTGGTGATATTTCTGGAGTCTCTGCTTCAGATATCCAAGGTCGCTGTCTCTAGAAGCTCTGTAAGCCAAGGACAGTGCCTTGAATCCTATTCTCCTCTTAACTGGAAGACAGTGGAGGCTATGCAGATGTGGGGAGATATGATGGCGGAGTGGCACGTTTCTAATAAGCCTGGCTGCGGCATTTTGGATAATCTGCAATTTCCAGATCAGAAATGCTGGGAGACCCAGGTACAAGCTGTTGGCATACTCCAGCTGAGACGTGACAAGAGCATAGACCTCAGTTTCCCGACAGTCCATCGGCAAAAGATAATCACAATTGTGCCAGAAATGAACCCCTTATATTGGGGCCAACCTATTCATTTGGTGTTCCCAGACAATAAGAAAGGCCTCCAGGTGAGAATGTGTTTCAAGGATGGCCACAACACCAGCCTCATACATAGTATGCGAACATGAACATAGAGAAATATTTAAACAATTCGTCCAATCCCCCCTCCCAACTGCTCCTCCTTCCCACCTCCCCTTCTTATGGCGGCTGCTGCACGGTGAAGAGAGCGACCCTTGACCCTGTCTCCAGGCAGGTTGCTCCCCACGCCGCGCAGCTCCACCTGTCTGCGCCCGTGTCTCTGCCCAGCTGCCACTGCTGCTGAAGGAGTTCGAGGCCTGCCTCCACCCGCAGGCTACCACCTGCACCTCATCCCTGGTGGCCAGTGGTAGGCCGTAGGTATTTGCATCCAGTAGCTGCACTGTTTTTGTTGACTTATCTGCTTCTGCCCTGTATTGCTTATTTGTTGTTCTGTGATCGTTTTTTTTGCCTCTGCCCTGTATTGCTTATTTGTCTTTCTGTGATTGTCTTTTGCTTCTTCCCTGTATTGCTCAATTGTTTTTCTGTGATCGTCTTTTGCTTCCCCCCCTTTCTGTGCCTTTTGCCTTCTGTTCCCTTTGCCATCTCCCCCCTACCGTTTTCCCACCGCTGCGTCCCCTGCAGCCCCGCCACCCGCCCGCCCATTCGTCCCCCCTCCCAGCTGCTACTCCCTCCCACCTCCCCTTCTTATGGCGGCCGTGCAGTGGGCGCGCCGCTGTCGCGCTGCTGTCGCGCTGAAGGCGCGCCTAAGGCAAGCCAGTCCGCGCCCATCCGTGCCTGGACTGCGCCTAGCACCAGAACCCCTGGCCCCCGCGAACGCCACAACACCCGACTCTGCAACGATGCCAGCACCCTCCACGCACTCAACACTGGACGAGAATACACCTGCTTCCAGGCCGCACCAAAGCACACCAAAGGACCCTTCTCCTGCCGGAACTGCAGCTTCACCAGCACCAGAGCCATCAATACGCCAAACAGGACTGGACTCAACCACCTCAGCTGCATTCTCGTGAACACCCGCTCCGTCCGCAACCATGCCATTGAACTCTGGGACCTACTCGACTCAAGCTCCCCAGACGTCCCCTTCCTGACGGAGACCTGGCTGAACCCCTCCTCGGCACCTGACATCGCCATAGCCATCCCGGACGGTGACAAGATCACCCGCAGAGACCGCACCAATGTAGTTGGAGGAGGAATCGCCATCGTCCACAAGTCCACCCTCAGAGTCTCGACCAACTCTGATGACACCCTCAGCACCGCCGAACACCTGCACTTCCAGATCCACACCGACCCCAACACCACCATCGTCTACAGACCCCCCGGACCCTGACCACAGTTCAGCGACTCCAACACCGAGCATGTCAGCACACACGCCCTCGCCTCCATGGGACTACATCCTCCTCGGGGACCTGAACTTCCACCTCGAGAACAACAACAACACCAACTCCACCACCCTCATCGACAACCGAGCCAACCTCGGACTCAGACAACTCGTCACAACACCCACCCACTCTGCCGGCCACATGCTCGACCCCATCTTCTCCCCAAGCCCCCACGTTTCCTTCAACCACACCACCGAACTCCACTGGACCGACCACCACTGCATCCACTTCACCTTCCGGAAACCCACCACGCACTACCGCACCCAACAGATGCCTCGCCGCCGCTGGAGGAAAGTCACCGAAGACCAGCTAACCACCATCCTCGCCCAGAACCCACCCGCAACCCCACCGACCCCGACACCGCCGCCCGCAACCTCAGACAGTAGATCGACGACTGCGCCAACACCCTCGCCCCGCTCAAGACACCCTCCAACAGTCACACCAGCAAGAGAGCCAGCTGGTTCACTGATGACAGCCAAAAGAGCCTCCTTCGAAGACCGCCTCAACAACAACTCACTCAACAGCAAAGACCTCTTCAACATCGTGAAGGAACTCACCAACACTGTTCCATTTAAGCTGCGCACATGTGCGCGCGCGCACTTATGTGAATCCGGGCGCGCAGTGTCCTCTTTGAAGCGCGCACACACCACGAGAGGCAAGTATTCATGTTAATCGCAGCGCCGTGTCGAAGCATGATGGGCGCTGCGATTAACATTAATACTTGAAGGAAAGCAGACAATCTGCCCCCCTCTGCGCTGTCTTAAGAAAAGTCATCCAGCAAGCCCAAAAGCACAACGTGTAGTTATATAATCAGTAACATACATTAGTTATTGTGAAACTACCCGTGGTGCTGTTGGGCTGGCTGCGTGCCTTTTCTTATGAGAGCACAGCAGTTTGCGTGCCTTTTTGAAAGTTTTCATGCTAAGTGCAGCCCTGTGTGTAAGCAGGTCGGGAGCTGCAGTAACATGAACACTCTCAAAAATGCACGCAATCTGCTGTGCGATGTTAACAAAAGCCTCACAAAGATATTCATTGACTGGGGCTGAATGTGACCCTCCCCCACCTGGGTTAGGGAACCTCTGACTCCTGTGGGAGTTTTTCTGAATATCGCATAATAGGGGGTGGCGGCAGAAGGGCTGCCTGATAGGAGGGGTGTAAGGAGGACAGGTGAGAGGTCTCTCCACTGTAAGTGGTGATCAAGTGCCCGGACCGCCCAGTTTTTTTATAGACTTGTTGTATAACGCCCAAGCAGTCCGCTTCAGGGCACGAGCACAGGAAGAATGGGGGGCTGAATTGTCCTCCAACATGGATGGTCGTGTGACCTGCATGTGTTACTGAACGCAGTTAGTGCACTTCACACGTACAGGTGGTGTGGTGCAGTCTCTACTGGCATGGGACTCTGGTGACACTAAACACCCCTCTAGCCCCCAAGAGAAGTGCCCAGCACCCCTAGGCTCCGCACCCCTCCCGCCCTGCACTCCTGTGCCAGGGCAGTAATAATCCAATCAGTGGCTTGGATCATCGCAATCAGATCTTAAAAGATCTGAAGGCGTCCGGTGCCGTGCCGTTCTGCAAGAAGAGACCACAGTCGTCGGCCACTCAGATAGAATTCATGACTACTACTAACTGTAACATGATGTTGATTTTAATAGAACATTAATAATTCATTAACCTTTAGCTACGAGGCTGAGCCTGCAAGTTACGTAGTAATAGAGGACTGGGCTGAGCTGAGCTGACTGTACTGTCAGTACCAGGAAAGCCTTGTAATTACACTGTGTATGGTTACTCTCGGCCTCCAGAACCCGTTTTTCACTGACTGAGTAATCAATTTGTTGTTAAGCAACACTTGTTTTGGAGTGCTTTCTTAAATTACATTGTTAACTAGGGGGAAATCGGCGGTCAAACAGTTACTGGCCCACCGTCGGATTTCCTTTAACCATAACAGATTGAGTAGACCATACCCACTGGACACTAAATATTCAGGGGTTATGGTTATCCGCTATAAAATAAGTGAAGCATGTGTTTCTGATGTTTGAGTTTGTGTGTTTAAGATTTCCTAATGCCAAAAATGCTTGCTGTCCATTGAACGCAAAGCAGACAGTTTGGAGCAAAGGTGTGTTTCTGTACTTCCTCAGCTCGACATGACAAACAACCGTTTCACTTGTAATAACGCTCGGTATTCATGCACACTCAGTCTACTCTACAGGCTCTGCACTCTGAAGTTCATCTTATTCTTTGCAACATGTGCTTAAACCCATTTGGCCAGAAATTCCAGTCACAGTTAATGAGACATGCTTTTCTTAATTTACATTTCAAACTGAGACCGGGATTTTTTTCATGCAGAACACGAACCATGCATATTCACAAAACGGTATTTTATGAGGATTATCTGTGAGCCTTCTCATTTTACTAGGTTAGTGCTGGGAACGCCGGTTCTTGGCTTCGTCTAATTAACTACAAGAACCTACACAGGTCGCCAGGATCTTTTTACTTGCAGAATAGCGTAGAGGGAAGAATCACAATTATCAAGTCGTATTTACCACAATTGGACATCTCAGGAAAGAAGACTCATAATCTGGGAGGTTGACCTTTTATTATCAGCAAAAACATCTGAATATATAGGCACCTCAATACCAAACACAAAAGATATATGGGGATTAATACAAATGCTAGTCTGCGAAGAATTCGCATACGACTGAAAAGATTACAGCTTCCAAGAGCATCAAATACCCTATGGCAATCGTGATATCAAAATTTAAAGTCATCAATCAAATCATTTCTGTCCCTACTCTACTCTAAGGTGACATACCTACTTAACATTCCCTTCCAGGTGAGGATCGCATAAAAGGTGTCAGCAGTGAAACTTCCTAAGAAGTTTTCACCATATGAGAGCTCGATCTATATTGCTCCTTTCCGTCCCTCGCCTAAGTCTCGTCTCTCCACCCACGGGGCTCTGTCCCTAATACAAAACCCCAAAAAGCGGTACACGCCCTTCAACACACCCCTTCAGGCAGCCTCTTTCTTCAGTATATTTCCATTTGGGTCCTTTCTTCTTCCATCCACGAATTCGACCTTGGGTCCCAGGCCTTCTCTGTACCAGGAGTTGCAACTTTACATTCCAATCCACTCCCTTCACGTCTACTCCTTCTGTCTCCATTTCATTTGAACAAAGGCTCTTTCTAACTAACGAGCTACATGGCCTTGTACCTGCAGCCAAATGCTGAATAAGAAAAAACCCCTAACATCATGAGGTTTCACAATACACTGTATTTTAAGCTCTGCTAGAATCCTGCCGCCTTAATAAAACATGGCTAAAATAAACGAGGCCTTCACTTTACACTCTTGGTTAGGCCTCAAACTAAACACTCTATCATTAGTAACTCTAATTATTCGTTCTATACTTCAGAGGTTTACGTTCTTCATCCCTCTAACATGGCTTTACGTCACTAAATGCACAACATTTTATACTAAGCATTACATATACACATTTATATATCAAAATAACTAAAGGCCCTTCTCCTCTCTCGAGGCCTGTTTACATTTCTACTTTTCTATTTCATTGAATACATTTCCATTATACTTGGGTAACATGTTCATATATATGTGGGTGCTGACTAACAAAGAATATGGTGCACCCCTACAATTTTCGCATCAGTCCCGCTCTATCAGTCCCCCCCTTTGATGACAACTTGTCATCACACAAATCCATCTACATAGAAGTGGTAACCATTCCACTCTGTCGGAAACCTTCCATTCTTTTCAACTCTTGGTACTGATTATCTTGCATATGTGCCATTCGTCTTTCATGTCCCCTGAGAGTCCTCTCAGCTCTGTTTCCTCGGTGCCACTTGTATGCCCTCACAAATCCCCACAGACAAACCACACAAACCACCACAATCAAAATTGGCTTCAGCACATATCCAAGAATTCCCTTTCCCAAATCTGCAAACCAGCTTCCTACGTGCCCAAATCCTTTTCCAATCTTCTCCCACACATTCTCTTCTGCTAATATTGCAGTTTCTTCATGAAGTGTGGTAATGTTGACTATATATTTCCTCAACTCCTTGCTGTGGTCTGGAATATATGTGCAACATTCCTGAACCTTCAATGTCTTACAGACTCCGCCCTCTTTGGCTAACAATACGTCCAAAGCAAGACGGTTTTGTAAAACCATTGTCCTGATCGATAACATCTCTCCATCCACCAGCAACAATGACTTCGCTGTGTTCATTGACAACTCATCCACCACAGTTGCTAATTTTCGTATTTTCACATCATTTAAAATCACACCCAAACCAGGTATGATTGCTCCAAAGATATCACCAATCACCGCTCCTGCACTAGCATCCCTGCGTGCTCTGGAGTGTTGTCCTGTCTCTAGCAGGGTCAAATCCTCGGCATGGTATATCTTCGGGAAAATAACAGCCAAATAACAAGCCCCGTACCACTGCTCAGGCAATCTCACGTATGCATTCCTCCCGCACACATAATACACCGTTGGGATTACCTGTATCTGACCCTGTAAAAAGTTCCTAGCTGAATCTTCTATGGTAAAGGTGTGGGAACATGTGCTATGTCCAACCCAAATCTTATCCTTGTCCGACTGTGGACGAGCAACACACAGATTTCCTCTCTGGACTTGGTCTAAAGCTATGAGTCCATAACTTCCCCTTGACTTATGCAGCCTCTCTTCTTCTGTCCAATCAGTTGACTCCTTTCCCCCATCTTTATCTTGGGTTAATTTTCTATATCTGTCCTCGACTTGACCAAAAAATTTCTTTTCAGTGTCTGACACTGAACATGTCAAATTATTTCTATGTGCATAGGCAGTATCCAAGCTTTGAGTCGGGATAAAATAAGACCGAAGTCTTTCGTGCGACTTATAATAGTCATACTTATTCAAATGCTTGAACGCTGGTACATCGGGAAGTACCGTATCATAATTTGAGAAGTAGTACTCAAATTGCTTCCTTTCATAAAACAGGCTAAGCAATAGACTGCAAGAGATCCCATAAGTCAACGGAAGGTGATGGTATCTAATACCCTCATTTACAGAAGCAGGTAACTGCATGCATACATAGCAATCCTTCGCATCCATCGCATCCACGTACTCATACAACAGTTTCGCATATGCATTGAGCTTGAAATCACCTCTCGACAAATCCATGTGTAGCCTACGACTTTCTTTTATCATCATCGCTCTTTTATCTCCTGAGATATCGTTCTCTGTACTGATGGTAACAGGTGTAGGTGTCCCTAACATCTTTCCCTCCTCTCTGTGAGCCACTACATATGAAGTTATGACCACTGCAAAAATAACAGCTATGACTACTCCTAAGAGTGTACCTATCACTATCTTCGCCCTACGGTGTGAACTTCTAAGTTCTGCCATCTTTCCCCCACACTCCGAATCTAGTTCTATAACAATGGGCGAGAGTCTCTTTCTCATTCAGTCTAATGTCTAAGTGTTCAGTTCTCTACCTTCTTTTTCGGATTCGCAAAGGCTCCCTTCCTTTATCTCCCTCCTAACAAAAGTCAACTTCAATCTACAATGACTGCGGGTCCCAACACCTCCAGGACCCCTTGCAATATTTCAAGCTTAAGTGCTTTCAGTTCTTGGGGAGAAGGTACAACTGCAAAGTTCGGGAAAGCCAATGTATCCAAAATCAGAAGACGAATGTTACTCAGGAGTGGAGGGTCTGGAATGAAGAGAGTCAATACCCCCTCGATTTCCAATCCTGGAACCTTCAGCAACACTTCTGCCCTCAAATTCGGTGGACCACTGACAAGCGTGATCGATCTCAGCCTCCCTGTACTCATCGGTCCTAGCATTCGTTGCTACGTACGTCCACTCAGGCGAAGCGTACCTGTGACACGGTACTCTGGCTCTCCTCGACCTCCTCGGGGCTTCAGGATCTTGTTCTTCCTCGCTCTGCTCCAACTCCTGCACCTCCGACACTGGGGCAAGATCTCTTCTCGGTGTCCCTCTGGAGTTTTCCCGTCTCTGTCTTACGGGCCAAACTCTTTCTGCTTCTGAGACACCTCTGCTCTCCCTTCCGATACCCTGTGCACTATCTCTTGCTCCAGGAAGATTTGGCTCTTCCCCACCGAATGCACCTTCTTCTGGTTCTGATTCAGAATCTCTCTCTCCTTCGCTTACAGCTTGTTCCAGTGCACAACCAGCTGCGTCAGCCACCCTTACAGCTTGACTTGCCCTCTCAGATGGCCCTGCCACCTCAGCTGGGTTTTCACTTATAAGAGGGGCTGTATCTTCCAAGGGTGCTGGAACTCTACGGGTATGGGAGGCATGCACCCAGTTCGGTAGTCCCCCACACTTCACTGCAGTGTTCGTGACTAAAATTATCTGGTAGGGACCTCTCCAGCGAACATCCAAGCAACTCTTCCACACGTGTTTCCGCACTAACACCCAGTCTCCTGGGCACAGGTCGTGGCACAGATCGCTTGCAGATGGAACAGCTACCGCCTGCACCTGCTGGGACACAGAATGAACCACATCAGCCAGGCCTTTACAGTAGTCCAGAACAACATCATCAGTGATATTTATTAAAGCAGAGGCTGGAATTGCTGGCACACGCATCGCTCTCCCCATCAGTATCTCATGGGGCGATAATCCAGTCCTCCTATCTGGCACACTTCGAAGACTCATTAGCACCAGGGGTAGTGCGTCTGGCCACTTCAGGGGAGTGAAGGAGCACACCTTTGCCATTCGGGCTTTCAACGTCCCATTAACTTGTTCGACTATCCCAGAAGCCTCTGGTCTATAACTGCAATGCAACCTTTGATCCATGTTCAAGGCAGCACATAGCAACTTCATCAATTCACTGTGGAAATGCGTTCCTCTGTCCGATTCCAAAGAGGTCGGAACCCCGAACCTCGGGATGAGCTCTCTCAACAGCAACTTAGCTACAGTTAGAGTGTCACACCTGCGTGTCGGGTAAGCCTCCACCCACCTGGAAAAGACACATACCACGACTAATATGTACCTCAACCCATTACACTTTGGCATCTCAATAAAATCTAACTGCATCCTGTTGAAAGGGCCACCTGACCTCCCTATATGACTCATCCTCACAGCTGTCCTTTTCCCTACATTCATTTGTTGACAGGTGACACATCTCTGGCATACAGCTTCTGCTGCTGCCCGAAACTTCGTATTGTACCATGTCTGTCGAAACACTCGCACCATCGCGTCCCTGCCAACATGCACAGCACCATGTATCAATCGCGCCATTGGATTTAGCAAACATTCTGGTAACACTGCTCTTCCATCATTTGAAACCCAAACATCCACATCTCCCTTTTCACACCCAGCTCGTACCCAACTATCTCGTTCTTCTTCAGACACCTCATCTTGCAACTGTTTCAACTCCTCCCATGTATCGGCCATCGCCAACATCATACTGAGATCAGTGTTCTCCTCATTTCCCCTCATGTGTCGCTCTGTAAAATTGCACCCCTGCTCTGCACAAAATCGGGCCACCTCATCGGCATAGCTATTTCCAAGAGATACAAAATCATTTCCTCTCGTATGAGCAGCACACTTCACTACTGCAATCTCATCGGGGCCTTGCAACGCCTCCAACAGTTGTCTCACATATTCCCCATTTCTAATGGGTGACCCAGATGATGTCATGAATCCCCTCTGGGACCATAACTGTCCGAAGTCGTGAACGACACCAAACCCGTACTGGCTGTCCGTATAAATTGTTACACGGATCTGGGTTGCGGCCACACAGGCGCGAGTTAAAGCAATGAGCTCGGCCACCTGTGCGGAGTATACTCCTTCTAAACAGGCGGCTTCGACCACCCCAGTGATGGTACACACAGCAAAGGCTGCTTTCAACTGACCCATATTGTCTCTTAAACATGAACCGTCTACAAAGAATATTTCATCTGGTTCGGAAAGTGGTTCATCTACAATATCAGGTCTGGGTTTGGTGCACAATTCAGTCACATCGAGGCAGTCATGATCCTCACAATCTTCTTCATCAAAATTTGGGATTGGCAACAGTGTAGCAGGATTTAAAACAGAACACCTCTTCAATGTTACATTTTCAGCAGCTAGTATGACTTGTTCATAACGTGTCAATCTATTATTCGTGAGGTGTTGTGTCTTAGTCCTGGTCATCAACAGTTCAACCGAATGTGGTACATGCACAGTAAGCGGATGACCCATTACAATGCTCTCACATCTCTCGATACTGACACCTGTTGCAGCAACGGATCTGAGACATCCGGGCAACGCAGAGGCTACTGGATCTAGTGTAGCCGAAAAATAAGGAACTGGTCTACAGACATTCCCATGGACCTGAGTTAACACTGCCAATGCGCAACCTTCTTTTTCACAGCAAAACAATGCGAATGCCTTCTTATAATCAGGCATTCCCAATGCTGGTGCACAGCACAAGGCTTCTCTTAACTTCAGAAATGCCCTTAAGCAGTCTTCATCCCATGGTACCGGATCAATCACATCTTTGTGCGTCAGCCTCTGTAAGGGCTTTGCCTCAAAGGAGAAGTTTGGGATCCATTGGCGACAGTAGCCAACCATTCCCAAAAACATTCGCACTGCCCTCTGAGTCGTAGGGACGGGCATTCTCAAGATCGCCTCTATGCGATCTGGGGATATTTTCCTCTTGCCCTTCTCGATCCTGTGACCCAAATACTGTACTTCACTCAAACAGTACTGCAATTTATTTGGAGACACTTTATGCCCATTCTCTCCCAGGAAATTCAACAGTGCCACTGTATCGATCCTGCAGGCGTCCTCAGTTTTTGACGCCACTAACAAATCATCTATGTACTGGACGAGAACGGACTCCTGGGGAAGCACTAGACCCTCAAGATTCTTTTTCAAAATCTGGTTGAAAATAGATGGGCTCTCAGTGTACCCCTGTGGGATACGACACCATGTTAACACACGATTTTCCAGCCTAAACGCGAAAATAAATTGGCTCTCCTCATGCAGGGGTATTGAGAAAAAGGCTTGACACAAGTCGATCACGGTGAACCATTCCGCATCACATGGGATTTGGAATAGGATCACGGATGGATTCGGTACCACAGGACAACATGGGATTACGATTTCATTAATCCTTCGCAAATCTTGCACAATCCTGAATTTCCCGCTCGGCTTCTGCAATCCCATTATGGGTGAATTGCACGGACTACCTCTGATTTCTCTCAGAATCCCCTGCCTCAGCATGGATTCAATTACAGGTTTGATCCCCTCAATAGTTTCCGGTGACAATTTGTACTGGGGAGTTCTCGGATATTCCACATTCGTTTTGACTCTTATTTTTACTGGATCTACCCCCTTTACTAATCCGATCTCTTCCCCACTAAGGTCCCATACTTCAACTGACACAGACTCCCTTAGATCTAAGGGGAGTTCCTCCACTGTAAGTGCAGGATACATTTCCACGCACCAAAGCTGATTCGCAACCTTAAAGGTCGCATCATCATCTCTTGTCTGGACTTCCACTCCATTCGGGGTGCAATAGATGGTACAATTAAGTTTACACAATAGGTCTCTTCCTAACAAGCAGACTGGGCTGGAATCGCACACCACAAACTGGTGTCTATCACTGAAGTTCCCAATCCTAATTGGGATTGGTTCCGTCAGTGGGCTAGTCAATTGCCTGTTCGCTACTCCAACAACTTGGATTGTTTGACCAGAGAGGGGTAGATACGGGATCACTGCAGACCTTACAGTCGACCTTGTAGCCGCCCCCGTATCAACCAAAAAGGTCGTAGGGTGGCCATCAATCTCTGCTTCTACAAATGGTCCCCTTTGGTCTACCTCTAGGACTGCTCTAAGCGCACATTCATCATCTCCTCTCCAGTACGATCTTGTGGCTGGATCGGAATCGCCTTCCCCATTCACTTCGAATAGAGGCATCTGTACATACGTCCGAGCTCCCTGCTGCATATTCTGTATTCTAGGCGGTCGGGGAACTTGTACCTGCGGGACGTTCGTCCCCCCTTTTGCCATTCTAGGTGGCGTCACTACAGGGAGTGTGTCTGCTACTGGGACATGGGTCAACTCTTCTTCCTGCTGTATCTGATTTAATGGATTGAACGGACACTCGCGTCTCCAGTGTCCAATCTGATGGCAAAGGTGACAAGCTGTGGTCTTTTTCAATACTGTCACATCTATTCCGGTCTTAGGATCTACTCCTCTCGGCCTCCCCAGTCCTTGAGCATTCTGTGCTCCTCCTTGGTAATTTCCCTGTCTCCTTCCCAGCGTTCCTCCAGTAGACTGTCCCTGTACTGCGGTCTGCATCTGTACCAATAACAGATTGTCTTTCAATTTCTTATGTTTAGATTCGATTTCATCACTGCAATACCTAGCATATCGGAGGATCTCATCCACAGGCTTATTCTGCCAACAAATCAAATGTTGCTGTATCATCAGGCTCACCTCTGGCCTCAATCCCAACACAAACTTAGACACAAACTGCCCCATATCCTTGGTATCCAATGCCTCCAACCCACTGTACTGTTTAAAAGCCTGCAAAAGCCTCTCATAGAATTCATGCACTGTCTCTTTGGGCTCCTGTACTGTCCTATCTATCTTCACCCAATCGGTATCTTGAGGCGAGACCTTCGATTTCAACCAAGTGATTACCTGCTCGAACTTTTTCATCACTATCGGCGACGGGCCATGTGTAAGCAAATCTCTGTCGGGCTCTGAGGCCGGCCATTCAATCGCAACCTTACATGCTGACCACAAATCCCCCGGGATCACAATATCAAACAAGGTATTCAAATCAATCCACAATACCTTCGAGATCTTGACAAAACGGTCAACCTGCTTGTACCACTCCACAGGTTTTTCCCTTAGCCTGGGAAAATCATTTGTGAAAGCAGCCAAGTCCCCTCTACTCCAGGGTACATGCACGTATCCTCCATTCTGTACTTCCCTTAAAGGGAAACTCCCTATCGCCATCGCGCCTCCTCCTGGAGGTGGCGTCTCTCCCATTACTCCTCTAGAACTTTTCTTTTTGGACCATCTTTCTTCCCACTTATCGAGCATAATCCATGCTCGCATCGCTATAATCAAATCCTTGACATGGGTTCTTAATCCCATGAGTCTCTTGTCTTCCAGTTCCTGATCACTATACTGTAGCCGGTGGTCACCTTGCAACGTTTTAGTTTTGGACAGATCCACCCCATATCTTTTTGCCATCTCCGCCAATTTCTCATGAGCTGTGCGTGCCTTGCGAGTCACATCTTTCGCTAAAAAGAGTAACTCATCTTGTTCGTACGTCTATATTCTTTCTAGGGGTAGATTTCCAGCTATTATCTCATCCAATTCAGCCTTTAGCCTTACAACATCCAACATTTTCCCTCTCAATGCTCCCCTCAGGACTTCTCGACAAGCTGTACCATCCCTGTCATTGTATTCGCATTCTCTTTCTTGTGACCTACTCTCTCCTGATCTGCCCATAGGAATCGAGCGATTTACAACCGCCCCTCGATCCCTTTCTGCATCTAAAACACCCTGACTCTGAGTTCTCACTGGTGGAGTCCACATTCTCAAGTCAGATCTTGACTCCACTAACGACTTTGGTCTAATTGGTCTCGATTCTCCCTGTCCTCCTGAAGAGTCCGCTGTGGCTGGCATTGGCGTACTCCATTCTATAGGCTGCGGAGCCCTCTCCATTCTCCTCACCGAGCCACTTCCCTCCGTCTCATTTCTCGTCCTGCCCTCTGACCGTTCTGAACTCCCTGCTGTTTCCGGCTCAAGCTCATACATCGACTCAATAGGTCCGATGATAACTGGTATTTTCAACGCATCTGGTAACCTCACTCCTTTCTCCACTTCCGAGCTGCTGACAGACTTATACCTAATATTCTCGGTTCCCATAGAGATCTTTCCTTCTACTCTTACTTCTGATCGAGGTACTGTTCCCCTACACTCTTCTTCTTTCGTCTCGTTGCCTTCTGAGGCATCTGGATTGTACGGAGGTGGTCTCTCGGATAACAACCTTTCTACCAGGCTATCATCCGTGTCACTGTCTTCCTCTCCATCTACTGTCTTTTCCTTTGGTTTTCCTGTCGTCTCTAACAAGGGATACAATTTATGTCCCTCTATGGCCTGCTTTCTCCATCTTTTCTCCGCGGCATCCAATCTAGCATCCTGTAACGCCTGAACTGACCTCTTCACCCTTTCTTGATTTCTGCCTCTCTCTTTATCATGCGCTGCTCTTATCCACGCATGTAATGCTTCAAATTGTGTGGGCCTCGGCATAGGTCGTAAAGCTGCCATCACAGTCTTTAGCTGATACAACACTGCCAGTCTGAATGAACCATATCATGGGAATGCTAACTCTCCTTCTCCCTGAGTCACCTTGTGCCAATTTTCAATCCAAACTATAGTATGCAACCCTACATTTCTTGCCATGTAGTGTGCTGGCGAATCCTCCGGAGGGGCCTCCGCACCCTCCCGAGTAACCACAGGTTCATCTCCCCGACACAATTCTCTAAAAACTTTAAAACATTTCATCATGACCAAATACTAAACGCACACAACCTCTATTACTTCCTGGTTTCCGTCCGCCAATGCCAGCGCGAACTACACCAACCAGCCTATCGCAGCGCGACACCTTCTGACGTCACAGTTCCTCCGCTCGCAGCAGTTCCCCTCCTTCACACCGCTCGTCTCACCCTTGCATTCGTCCCATTTACACGCTGAAATAACCAACTCCTCTAGCTGTCCGTCCACAGCCTCTGACTGTCCGTCCACAGTCTCTCGAAATTGTCGACCTCGGTTGGCTACTGTCCGTCCCTTTCGAGCAGACAGATCGCCTCTGATAGGTTTCAATTACTCAATTCCACATACTACAACCCACGACCGGCGTCAGGTTGCCACACACTCATACACTCGTTCCCCCTATCTCGGTCCTATTGATCTGAGGAAATATGAATTTTGTGATCAGTTATGTCCCCTATCGTAGACCCCAACGGCTCCATGTGCATGCTATAAGTACATGTATGTTCCCTCCTGCTCCAGTTTTGAAGACGCAAATATATGTGCGTCCACCGTCAACATGTCCTCTTTCAGATCCGCCATGAATGTGTCAGATATTCCATTCCTAAATATGAAAGGCCACCGACTTTATGTGGTTCACTTTCCACATTTCACAGATTCAGGCGAGTAGGCCCGAATTCTGTCATCAAGCCTTTTCCTGCCTTCTGCCTCTGAAAGCTCCAGTCTGAGCCTGCATCTGTGACCATGAACTTTGTCTTACTCCTTGCGCGGCTAACGGTGCCTGATCCAGCCTGTCGCCTGCCAAAAACTGTATTTCACCTTCGAGATTATCTCCTTCGCTCCTCATCCGATGCATTCCTGTCTAGTAGTTTAGGTAAACATTCCTCCAGCTACCGTGCAAAGGGGCCAGGCCTCGCTGTCCTCATGCAAGTAATTCATAGCCCCGTTACCATGGAATATTCCTACCCCCTCGCATCTAGTGTAGACACTTAGACGCTTGTACACGCACTAACAGTCAGTATAGTCAGTATAGAATAAGATTCTATCCTAAGAGACCTTTTCTTTTGGATAACACAGTTCTTTAAACATAGGATATTAGATATGATTTGGGATTAGGTTGACATAACCCCAGACTTCTGTCTCCACATGTAGAGCTAAATGTCAAGTCCCCTTCACCCTCTAGTTGCACGTCAATCACACGTCATGCGGCTGCGTGCGCATCTTTGCCAAACATTTCTGCTGACATTGCAGGATTCTTTTATGGATCCACCCACTTGTGACATCATGTTTAATGACGTTTCTTGAATTACGCCCTCTATTAGCTACGTATGCACCTTTTATCAGCTGTTACGCCTCTTGCATCTGTTTCACTGTAATGTATTTTCTATAAAACTGCCTATCTGTCAATAATATATGCTCCCTTCCTTCCTGAACTTTCGTGGTGATGGAATAGAAGGCCCACAATTCGAATTGTCTTCCTTTTTATTGGAATAAAGCATTTTAAACCTCTAATACCACGGATTCTGCCTCTTATATTTACTGAGTTATTCTTGATAGACTTTACCGCATAAAAAATAGTACCGGTAACGAAATATTTACCACAGATCGATGGTACCTCACGATCGGTGGTCAACAAAATCTACCAGGGGTGTCTTCTACACCCTCTTGCTCAGGCTTCTCATCGCCTAAGACTTTCCCGGGCTGCGCGCGCTCACAGCCTGATCTCACAGTCACACAACACTCACACCGACTCCGCAAAACACCTCATACAATACAACACCGCAATCTACAACATCGTATCCTGTTCATACTCACTCTTCGAGCTTCTGCTTGCTGTCGCACTGCTACTCGCCATCTACTTCCGTCCGCCAGGTCTTCTGCCGCACGCCCTCCGATGATTCAACCTCACTTATCATGGATGGGCCTCAAGGAGCACTTATCCCGTTCTTGATCTTCCCTCGCTATCATAAAGAAACCATCCTCGTTTGCTACCAACTGGGAACGCCGGTTCTTGGCTTCGTCTAATTAACTACAAGAACCTACACAGGTCGCCAGGATCTTTTTACTTGCAGAATAGCGTAGAGGGAAGAATCACAATTATCAAGTCGTATGTACCACAATTGGACATCTCAGGAAAGAAGACTCATAATCTGGGAGGTTGACCTTTTATTATCAGCAAAAACATCTGAATATATAGGCACCTCAATACCAAACACAAAAGATATATGGGGATTAATACAAATGCTAGTCTGCGAAGAATTCGCATACGACTGAAAATGAACAAGATTACAGCTTCCAAGAGCATCAAATACCCTATGGCAATCGTGATATCAAAATTTAAAGTCATCAATCAAATCATTTCTGTCCCTACTCTACTCTAAGGTGACATACCTACTTAACATTCCCTTCCAGGTGAGGATCGCATAAAAGGTGTCAGCAGTGAAACTTCCTAAGAAGTTTTCACCATATGAGAGCTCGATCTATATTGCTCCTTTCCGTCCCTCGCCTAAGTCTCGTCTCTCCACCCACGGGGCTCTGTCCCTAATACAAAACCCCAAAAAGCGGTACACGCCCTTCAACACACCCCTTCAGGCAGCCTCTTTCTTCAGTATATTTCCATTTGGGTCCTTTCTTCTTCCATCCACGAATTCGACCTTGGGTCCCAGGCCTTCTCTGTACCAGGAGTTGCAACTTTACATTCCAATCCACTCCCTTCACGTCTACTCCTTCTGTCTCCATTCCATTTGAACAAAGGCTCTTTCTAACTAACGAGCTACATGGCCTTGTACCTGCAGCCAAATGCTGAATAAGAAAAAAACCCTAACATCATGAGGTTTCACAATACACTGTATTTTAAGCTCTGCTAGAATCCTGCCGCCTTAATAAAACATGGCTAAAATAAACGAGGCCTTCACTTTACACTCTTGGTTAGGCCTCAAACTAAACACTCTATCATTAGTAACTCTAATTATTCGTTCTATACTTCAGAGGTTTACGTTCTTCATCCCTCTAACATGGCTTTACGTCACAAAATGCACAACATTTTATACTAAGCATTACATATACACATTTATATATCAAAATAACTAAAGGCCCTTCTCCTCTCTCGAGGCCTGTTTACATTTCTACTTTTCTACTTCATTGAATACATTTCCATTATACTTGGGTAACATGTTCATATATATGTGGGTGCTGACTAACAAAGAATATGGTGCACCCCTACAATTTTCGCATCAGTCCCGCTCTATCAGTGCCCTTCCATTTCTGGTGCTTTCCAGCAGTTTTAGGATCTTCTTATAGTTTCTAGTTTCTCAAATGAGTGTAATTCTTTATATATATAAAGTGCGAGGCCCACTGAGGGGTTAATAAATGAAAGGAATGCAAGAAGGATGGAAAGTGCACTGAGCAGATCCGTGGAAGACAGTTTGTGTTTTCCCTATGAAGAAGAAGCATGAGCTTCGAAACGCGTCAGGGATGTAAATTCATTGAAAAGCTGGAGCCGGTTTCAGTAATAAATAGTTCTGTGAACTTGTTTCTCGTGGAGTGGCGTCCTTATGCTTGAGGGCAACTTGGTTAGATTTTTTCACACGGCAGCCTCGCCGTGAAGGATTGCACCGCCATTAAAGTAACATGGGTCTCCAAGGTTGGAATTGTGCTAAACCTGTCTGCAGCACGAGAAACTTAACATTGGGAACTGGCCTGACTTTTCGAGGCCCACTGGAGGGCTTAAGGTAAAAACATTTAATAACACTTTTTAAAATATTGAATTGCCAGTGAAACGGACCCCACAGATGGGGAAGAGTTGGCACAGCACAAAGACTTCCATTCCCATCATGCATTGGAAATTACTCACCTGCGAGTGCGAGGCCCACTGAGGGGTTAATAAATGAAAGGAATGCAAGAAGGATGGAAAGTGCACTGTGCACATCAGTGGATGACAGCTTGTGTTTTCCCTATGAAGAAGAAGCATGAGCTTCGAAACGCGTCAGGGATGTAAATTCATTGAAAAGCTGGAGCCGGTTTCAGTAATAAATAGTTCTGTGAACTTGTTTCTCGTGGAGTGGCGTCCTTATGCTTGAGGGCAACTTGGTTGGATATATATATATATTCAGTGAAAAAACCATAGGTTTCACACACGTTATAGTTAGGAATTAGCATTTAAAAAACCTTAGAGATTCAGTGAAAAAACCATAGGTTTCACACATGTTATAGTTAGCTGGACATTTTACTCGTAAAAAACCAATAAAATTCCCCCGTTATAGTTAGTTCAGCTAACTATAACTCGCGCGCCCGCAATGCACTGCTGATGACGTCACATATTACATCACTCATGACATGGTCAGTGACATCACTCATGACATCACTGATGACATCTCAAATGACATCACTGATGACATCACTGATGACAACATCCAGTGAATGGGTGTTTTTCTGAAAATTAAATATGTTTTATATATGTATATCTCAAGGTCGATGGAAGAATAAATGGGTATATTACTGTCTAAATGGATGATTTCTTTTTGAAAAATTGATTGTGTAACTGACTGATTAAGTGTATCATAGTGAATACATGGCTTAGTGAGTAATGTTTAAATATGTAAATATCTGTATCATTTTTTCACTTTGTGTATAAGTGGCTGCATGGGTTGGTGAGTAGCTACATGGGTGTCTATATAGGTTATTAGTTGCTTTTTTGAGTATTAGTCTGAGTGTCTGCATGGTTCGGTGGGGGGTATGACGTAGTGCATAGGTGCATGAATGAGTGACTCACTGTTTGTATGTGTTGAACAGAGCATGTGTGCAGGACTGCATGGGTGGATGAGTGTGTGTATGGGTGTGTTAGTGAGTGAATGACTGTCTCAATAATGTCTTTATGAGTAACTACATATGTTTTAAACTAGTATATGTGACTATTGGTGTATATAAGTGAGTATATGTGAGAGTGAGAGATTGAAAGAGTTCCTGTATGAATAAGTATGTATTTCTATAAGTGATTGTTTAAAAGACTAAGTATGTGTAAGTTTCCGTAGAAGTAAGTGTGGTGGTGTGTGTATAACTGTATATGCAAGTAAATGTATGTTTGATTCTTTATTAGCATGAGTGACTATGTGTGTGAGTAGCTCTATGGATGAGTGGCATTGTGTAACAGGATGTATAGGTGTATGAGTACATATGATAAGTGAGTACATGTATGAGTGACTGTAGAGGGCTGTTGGTGAATGAGTGGATGTGTATGTGGATCTTAGAATTACTGAAGAGGTTGTTGTAACTGTTATTGGTATGTCCATTGTTTTGAAAATTTTAGTCTCTATTTTTGAATGTGTGTATCAAAGGTTATATTAGGGGAAGAGGAGGTCTGCCACTCTATCACAAGGATGATGTCATCAGTGATGTCATCAGTGATGTCATTTGAGATGTCATCAGTGATGTCATGAGTGATGTCACTGACCATGTCATGAGTGATGTAATATGTGACGTCATCAGCAGTGCATTGCGGGCGCGCGAGTTATAGTTAGCTGAACTAACTATAACGGGGGAATTTCATTGGTTTTTTACGAGTAAAATGTCCAGCTAACTATAACATGTGTGAAACCTATGGTTTTTTCACTGAATTTCTAAGGTTTTTTAAATGCTAATTCCTAACTATAACGTGTGTGAAACCTATGGTTTTTTCACTGAATTTCTAAGGTTTTTTAAATGCTAATTCCTAACTATAACGTGTGTGAAACCCATGGTTTTTTCAGTGAATTTGCAAGGTTTTTTAAATGCTAATTTTTTTTTTCTTCTATTTTTTTTTAAATATTTTTACCTTTTATAAAGACTATGGTAAAATTTTTAAAATTCTTTAATATGTTTTTTTTTAATATATTTTTTAAAATAAACATGTAAAATTTATTTGCAGTACATTTTTTATATTTTTTTTATTATTTTTTTTAGTACGCGTACCGTAAGCTTACGGTAAGCGTACGGTTTACGCAACGCCCGTAATTTTTCTACGCTGCTTGCGTATAGTTACGCAATTTGCGTAGCCGCGCGTACTCCGCGTGGGACGCGTGCGCGCGTACGCTACACGCGCACGTTACGCGGAAGTGTCGGGTAGTGACTGATATGCGCATGCGCGCAAGCGCGTGTCTTTTTTACGCGCATGCGCACTTTTGCCGTAAGCGTACCGTAAGCGTACCGTAAGCGTACGGTAGGTCATGTGATCATGAAACACAACTTTTGATTGGTTGAAACTACTTTCAGTTCTAGAACTCTCCTACACCACACCCATTCCTCTCATTTCTGCTTGTGATCCCTTAGGAGAAGGAGCTGGGTTGTCTTTGTGATACGATTGCAGAACAGCAGAGCTCTTCTGAGAGTGAGGCTAGCACTAGCAGCACTACCTTGAGGCAGAGAGCGAGGAAACAAAAGCCCTCTTATGTATGGGATTATTTTACTTTTCCTGAAGGCCAGCAAAAGGTAAATGCACCTTTAGTAACTTGTAAGCTGTGTAAGCGTGTACTTTCAAGAGGTAATCCTGAGAAGAAGTATTCCTTTGGGAATCATACCATGAAGAGACACCTCAAGGATGTACACAGAAGGACACATGCTCGACTTTTTGGAGGTAACTCTTCAGAAAGTCAACCAAGCACATCCACAGCAGCTCAGCCTGGACCATCATCTGCAGGGCTGACTCCTTCTTCTGCAGGTCAGGTGAGCCCTTCATCTGTGGGGGGAGCATCTCCTTTTGCTGGCCCTCTGGAAATTTACCCTCTGTTTGCGAGGGTTGATATTCGATGCGCCTCTTGTCATGATCTAATTTGTCATAGGGAGACCAGTGTTTCCCTAGTGAACCTCAAAATAGATCAGCACACTTGTCGCTTTGACTAATTTTCCCAGTCTTTCTTTCCTCTGTCCCTGCATGAACACAACGGCTCTTTTAAGAGCCAACCTTATCTTTCATCTTTTTTTTACATGTTTTTTTTAAACTTTTTTTTTTTTTTTTTTTACCGTACGCGTACGGTACGCGTAATTTTATTTTATTTTTTTAAAAAAACACTAAAAATCAATTATCACATTACAAGGTCCTTGAGAGACTACAATTATTATTATTGACTTACCATACCCACTCAAAAAAATATTTATTCATTTGTTTTAAAAAAAAATTGCTTGAAAAATGGTTCTAGTTTTCGAAATTTTTCTATATCAATCTGAAAAAAAAGAAAAAAGTATTAATATTTTTAAAACATTTTATAATACAGTACACATATTTATATATTTTTCAAAAAATATTTTTGCCTTATTTTTGCTGTTTTCAGAATATATTGCATTTCACTATAAATTGTGAAAGCAATTGCATTCATCATTTTACAGCGGGCAAAAAAAAATAACAATCTCAAAGATTGTATTAAAAAAGCCCAGAATCTCTTTTTACTTAAACTTAACATTATAGAAATGCATAATATTCTAAAAAAATATCATCTAATACCAATACTTATTTCTTTAAAATACCGTCTGATATGTTTGTTTCAGAAGTATAATCACAATATTATATCTCAAATAACTTCACAATACATCTGATTCCATTTCCTTTAGGCCAAATAGTAATTTTAAAAATTTTTTTGGAATAAATTTCCAACGGTAATCCAATAAAATTCCATGTCCAAACTGCTTTTTCAGACCACCACCATGTGTAACCTGGGTGGCTGCCTACATTCCAGCAAGGGCAACCAGCCTTAGTGATGCTGAATGTATTTGCATTACAGACTGAAACCTGAAAACCCCACTCGCTTCTAAATACTGTGCATGATTATACATGGAAAGGAGCTGGGTGTGTGCTAAGAGTCTGCTTCTGCACCAAAAAAATCGCTCCCCCTTTTTCCTACTAATGCAACTGTGAAATCACCAGAGAAAAACGCAATAAATCTCTGCCTGTAATTCCTATTTCCACACAGAGTCATGTTTTCATATTAGTCACAAAACGAAATTTCTTTGCCAATTTGAAAGCACACTTACTACTCTTTTTTTGGCAAGTGATAAGTACTTTTACAGACTGACACATTATGAATCCACTTTTCAGATTTTTTTAAATGCACATGTCCAAACTGCTTTTTCAGACCACCACCATGTGTATCCTGGGTGACTGCCTACACTCCAGCAAGGGCAACCAGCCTTAGTGATGCTGAATGTCTTTGCATTACAGACTGAAACCTCAAAACCCCACTCGCTTGTAAATACTGTGCATGATTATACATGGAAAGGAGCTGGGTGTGTGCTAAGAGTCTGCTTCTGCACCAAAAAAATCGCTCCCCCTTTTTCCTACTAATGCAACTGTGAAATCACCAGAGCAAAACGCAATAAATCTCTGCCTGTAATTCCTATTTCCACACAGAGTCATGTTTTCACATTAGTCCCAAAACGAAATTTCTTTGCCAATTTGAAAGCACACTTACTGCTCTTTTTTTTTGGCAAGTGAAAATCACTTTTACAGACTGACACATTATGAATCCACTTTTTTGATTTTTTTAAATGCACATGTCCAAACTGCTTTTTCAGACCACCACCATGTGTAACCTGGGTGGCTGCCTACATTCCAGCAAGGGCAACCAGCCTTAGTGATGCTGAATGTATTTGCATTACTGAGTCCAACCTCAAACCCTTAAACTATTCTTTTTTTTTCCAGTACACCTTAATTTATCGTGAAAACATAGTCCATATTATTTTACATGTTCCTCACATTTAAATTTCTCCCAAAACAGAAAATGATAAACGCAACTTCAACAAAAGGATTTCCATTTCTATTATTCATTTCTTAATTTACCATATACATCTCCTCTCAAACTCTAACCTCACCTTTAAAATTAGTTAGTTGTGAAAGAAATGTGACACTCAAACAGCAGATTATCAGAGCCAGGATCTCTGTTCTGTTCACCTCTCTCCTCTCAGCAGAACCAGATAATGGCAAACTTTCCCTCTATTTTTCCACACATATACATGTAAGTTTCAAATCTCAGTGCTTCCCCCTTTTTTTCAAATGTAATCACACATTTCTATTGGTTGAAAACCAACCCTTTTCCAAAAGTACCCTGCCCCCAACTTGACTTCTGCCTAGTACCCTTCCCCCAACTTGACTTCTGCCTGCTACCATAGCAACAGCTCATGGAACACTGCTGTGTGGAGTTAGGTCAGAAGTTCGCCACACAATGTTTCAATTCCACAGAGCAAGAGTGCTTGACTTTTCAAACCTAACAGCAAATGCATAGTACTGTTCTTTGGTAACACATTTTTTTGTACCAATACAAAACATGCTTCTATTAATTTACACATACAGCCTAGTTTTTATTCTAGAATGGTATGAAACAGCCAATCAGTTCTTTTTGTTTTGAAAAAAATATGTATGCCTCCATTTCCAAACTGTCTTTCTTTTCATATTGCCATTCTACTGAAAGACACCTCCTGAGTGCATCCTGTTCTCCTTTGAAGATGTTCACAGTGTGGATTGTAGGGCACAGCTATGTCTTCTGGAGTGAAAAGTTTGCAGAGAAAACAGGTATGGTGAGAGACCTTGCTTTGCCAAATGTAGACATTAAATGGATTGGTCAGAGAGGGTTAAAGTGGCACCAATTGATGCCATTGGTGAAATCCTTCATGCAAATCCAACACCCTGACCTCATAATAGTGCACTGTGGTGGCAATGACCTAGGTACTTTGACTGGGGTAGGTCTGGAAATGCTTATGAAGGACACCTTTGCACAACTGTTTTCACTTTTCCCTAAAACTGCCTTTGTGTTTTCCAACATATGCCAAAGGCAAAAATGGAACTGGTCCAATCATTTCTGTCCGCAGATTGACAAAGCAAGAAAGCACGTCAACAAATCTGTTTCTGCTTTCCTCCGTGACTATGGTATGGGTGCCATTTACCACAACAACTTGCGTTATGACATGCAAGACATTTATAGAGGAGATGGTGTGCACTTCAATGATGAAGGGAACAGAGTCTTCCTCTTGAACCTTAGACTCTGCATCGGTACTTACTTGTAGGTACCACTAAAAAAATGACTTCATAAACACAACGGCTCTTTTTAGAGCTCCCTAATATCTAAACTCTTAAATCTGCATTTCATTTCTTTTTTAATTTATTTTTTCTTCCGTACGCTTACCGTAAGCTTACCGTACGCGTACCCCGTGATTTTTTTAAAAATCAATAAATGTTTTCTTTGAACTTTACAGTCCTTCTTTGACCCCCTCACAAATGTAAGGGGGTCTGTAACTCTCCTCCTTGCCCCCTTTTCTTGTTTTCACTCTTTTTTTTTCTGAGTGAAACACACAAAATGGTGGCCGCCGCTTCCTGGTTTCGGCCGATTCGAATGTTTACTAAGATCTAACAGCCAATCAGAATCGCGCTCGCGCACGCCACCGTACGCGTACGGTAAGCTTACGGTACGCGTACCGTAAGCTGGCTCAGATATATATATTGATTTAAAGGCTATTTTCTCAGAATCTACTGAACAGATTTACACCAAACCTACAAAAGGCACTTCCTTGACCTAGGGACTACCTCTCTACCAAATTTCTAGTAATTCTGTTCAGCCGTTCGGGCTGTAGCCCTGTCTAAAGGTCCTATGGAAAAATGCATGGGAAAAACGCGTTTTGGGACCCCCCTTTTATCTCAGCCCCCGCTTGACGAATCCCCCCGAGACTTTCAGGGTAGGAGCGGAGCGTAGCGCCCCACCTATTTTGAGAAATTCGCGAGGATTCATCGACCGGCGCCAAAGTTATTCAAAATAGAATGTTGCGGATTTCCTATGGAAAAGGGGTCCTAACTATAACTACCTACTGGCGACCGCCAGTAGGTAATATATATATATATCAGCTCCACAATCCCCTCGTTCTATAGAACGAAGAACAGCACTCACGGGACTTTGTTACAGCAATGGTTTATTGATTTGTTAAACCGAAAACAGACGCGTTTCAGATAAAATCCTTCGTCAGTGTTTACAGTACGCGCTGTGAGGCACCATTTTAAGGCGTCATGTAAATTGCCATAGAAACAGACAAGGGCTGGCGGCAAGCCATATCGCGAGCGCCATTTTGGAAAGGTTCTTATAACATTATCTGATATGTCACAAACAGCCATTATGCATTATAAAACAAAGATTTTGTTAAAGATTCACCAGTAATTCATTTTGTTTATATATTATTGCTGTTATAGTGATCATATTCTCAATTAACAATCTCGCCGTGTATCGGCCCCTTGCAACCTGTTGTCCCAGGTTGCAAACATCCCATGTCCGTTCTTTTTGTAGCCGTGTATCGGCCCCCGCTACGAATGATAGTTCCATGATTTCAATCAATAGGTCAGTATACAGTTGTCAATTCAAAAAGGGATACTGTTTTTCAGTTTTTGGGGATGACTGCTTGCCGCATGCAATGTGCTGTTACCGGCAGTGGGTTTCCTAAATAGGGCTGTTGTGATTTTCCCTTCCCACTATAACAGCAATAATATATAAACAAATGAATTACTGGTGAATCTTTAACAAAATCTTTGTTTTATAATGCATAATGGCTGTTTTTGGAACCTTTCCAAAATGGTGCTCGCGATATGGCATGCCGCCAGCCCTTGTCTGTTTCTATGGCAATTTACATGACGCCTTAAAATGGTGCCTCACAGCGCGTACTGTAAACACTGACGAAGGATTTTATCTGAAACGCGTCTGTTTTCGGTTTAACAAATCAATAAACCATTGCTGTAACGAAGTCCCGTGAGTGCTGTTCTTTCTTCTATAGAACGAGGGGATTGTGGAGCTGGCATATTGTGCGGTGCACCGCCGCATTTCGGCACCCGCCCTGAGAGTGACTCGCATTTCGGTGTATTGGAGCAGAATATATATATATTTATATATATATTCAGTGAAAAAACCATAGGTTTCACACATGTTATAGTTAGCTGGACATTTTACTCGTAAAAAACCAATGAAATTCCCCCGTTATAGTTAGTTCAGCTAACTATAACTCGCGCGCCCGCAATGCACTGCTGATGACGTCACATATTACATCACTCATGACATGGTCAGTGACATCACTCATGACATCACTGATGACATCTCAAATGACATCACTGATGACCTCACTGATGACATCATCCAGTGAATGTGTGTTTTTCTGAAAATTAAATATGTTTTATATATGTATATCTCAAGGTCGATGGAAGAATAAATGGGTATATCACTGTCTAAATGGATGATTTCTTTTTGAAAAATTGATTGTGTAACTGACTGATTAAGTGTATCATAGTGAATACATGGCTTAGTGAGTAATGTTTAAATATATAAATATCTGTATCATTTTTTCACTTTGTGTATAAGTGGCTGCATGGGTTGGTGAGTAGCTACATGGGTGTCTATATAGGTTATTAGTTGGTTTTTTGAGTATCAGTATGAGTGTCTGCATGGTTTGGTGGGGGGTATTACGTAGTGCATAGGTGCATGAATGAGTGACTCACTGTTTGTATGTGTTGAACAGAGCATGTGTGCAGGACTGCATGGGTGGATGTGTGTGTGTATGGGTGTGTTAGTGAGTGAATGACTGTCTCAATAGTGTCTTTATGAGTAACTACATATGTTTAAAACTAGTATATGTGACTATTGGTTTATATATGTGAGTATATGTGAGAGTGAGAGATTGAAAGAGTTCCTGTATGAATAAGTATGTATTTCTATAAGTGATTGTTTAAAAGACTAAGTATGTGTAAGTTTCCGTAGAAGTAAGTGTGGTGGTGTGTGTATAACTGTATATGCAAGTAAATGTATGTTTGATTCATTATTAGCATGAGTGACTATGTGTGTGAGTAGCTCTATGGATGAGTGGCATTGTGTAACAGGATGTATAGGTGTATGAGTACATATGATAAGTGAGTACATGTATGAGTGACTGTATTGGACTGTTGGTGAATGAGTGGATGTGTATGTGGATCTTAGAATTACTGAAGAGGTTGTTGTAACTGTTATTGGTATGTCCATTCTTTTGTAAATTTTAGTCTCTATTTTTGAATGTGTGTATCAAAGGTTTTATTAGGGGAAGAGGAGGTCTGCCACTCTATCACAAGGATGATGTCATCAGTGAGGTCATCAGTGAGGTCATTTGAGATGTCATCAGTGATGTCATGAGTGATGTCACTGACCATGTCATGAGTGATGTAATATGTGACGTCATCAGCAGTGCATTGCGGGCGCGCGAGTTATAGTTAGCTGAACTAACTATAACGGGGGAATTTCATTGGTTTTTTACGAGTAAAATGTCCAGCTAACTATAACATGTGTGAAACCTATGGTTTTTTCACTGAATTTCTAAGGTTTTTTAAATGCTAATTCCTAACTATAACGTGTGTGAAACCTATGGTTTTTTCACTGAATTTCTAAGGTTTTTTAAATGCTAATTCCTAACTATAACGTGTGTGAAACCCATGGTTTTTTCAGTGAATTTGCAAGGTTTTTTAAATGCTAATTGTTTTTTTTTTCTTCTATTTTTTTTAACATATTTTTATTTTAATTTTCTTACCTTTTATAAAGACTATGGTTAAATTTTTAAAATTCTTTAATATGTTTTTTTTAATATATTTTTTAAAATAAACATGTAAAATTTATTTGCAGTACATTTTTTTTTTTTTTTTTATTATTTTTTTAGTACGCGTACCGTAAGCTTACGGTAAGCGTACGGTTTACGCAATGTCCGTAATTTATCTACGCTGTTTGCGTATAGTTACGCAATTTGCGTAGCCGCGCGTACTCCGCGTGGGACGCGTACGCTACACGCGCACGTTACGCGGAAGTGTCGGGTAGTGACTGTTATGCGCATGCGCGCAAGCGCGTGTCTTTTTTACGCGCATGCGCACTTTTGCCGTAAGCGTACCGTAAGCGTACCGTAAGCGTACGGTAGGTCATGTGATCATGAAACACAACTTTTGATTGGTTGAAACTACTTTCAGTTCTAGAACTCTCCTACACCACACCCATTCCTCTCATTTCTGCTTGTGATCCCTTAGGAGAAGGAGCTGGGTTGTCTTTGTGATACGATGGCAGAACAGCAGAGCTCTTCTGAGAGTGAGGCTAGCACTAGCAGCACTGTTTTGAGGCAGAGAGCGAGGAAACAAAAGCCCTCTTATGTATGGGATTATTTTACTTTTCCTGAAGGCCAGCAAAAGGTGAATGCACCCTCAGTAACTTGCAAGCTGTGTCAGCGTGTACTTTCAAGAGGTAATCCTGACAGGAAGTATTCCTTTGGGAATCATACCATGAAGAGACACCTCAAGGATGTACACAGAAGGACACATGGTCATCTTTTTGGAGGTAACTCTTCAGAAAGACAAGCAAGTACATCCATAGCAGCTCAGCCTGGACCATCATCTGCAGAGCTGACTCCTTCTTCTGCAGGTCAGGTGAGCCCTTCATCTGTGGGGGGAGCATCTCCTTTTGCTGGCCCTCTGGAAATGAACCCTCGATTTCGGAGGGTTGATATTCGATGCGCCTTTTGTCAAGATCTAATTTGCCATAGGGAGACCAGTGTTTCCCTAGTGAACAACAAAATAGATCAGCACACTTGTCGCTTTGAATAATTTTCCCATTCTTTCTTTCCTCTGTCCCTGCATGAACACAACGGTTCTTTTAAGAGCCAACCTTATCTTTCATCTTTTTTTTACATATGTTTTTAAAAACTTTTTTTTTTTTTTTTTTTTACCGTACGCGTACTTTTTTTTTTTTTTTTTAAAAACACTAAAAATCAATTATCACATTACAAGGTCTTTGAGAGTACAATTATTATTATTGACTTACCATACCCACTCCAAAAAATATTTATTCATTTGTTTTTTTTAAAAATTGCTTTAAAAATGGTTCTCTGCCTGTAATTCCTATTTGCACACAGAGTCATGTTTTCACATTAGTCACAAAACGAAATTTCTTTGCCAATTTGAAAGCACACTTACTGCTCTTTTTTTTTGGCAAGTGAAAATCACTTTTACAGACTAACACATTATGAAACCACTTTTTTGATTTTTTTAAATGCACATGTCCAAACTGCTTTTTCAGACCACCACCATGTGTAACCTGGGTGGCTGCCTACATTCCAGCAAGGGCAACCAGCCTTAGTGATGCTGAATGTATTTGCATTACAGACTAAAACCTGAAAACCCCACTCGCTTGTAAATACTGTGCATGATTATACATGGAAAGGAGCTGGGTGTGTGCTAAGAGTCTGCTTCTGCACAAAAAAATCGCTTCCCCTTTTTCCTACTAATGCAACTGTGAAATCACCAGAAAAAAACACAATAAATCTCTGCCTGTAATTCCTATTTCCACACAGTCATGTTTTCACAATAGTCACAAAACGAAATTACTTTGCCAATTTGAAAGCACACTTACTGCTCTTTTTTTTTGGCAAGTGAAAATCACTTTTACAGACTGACACATTATGAAACAACTTTTTTGATTTTTTTAAATGCACATGTCCAAACTGCTTTTTCAGACCACCACCATGTGTAACCTGGGTGGCTGCCTACATTCCAGCAAGGGCAACCAGCCTTAGTGATGCTGAATGTATTTGCATTACAGACTATAACCTGAAATCCCCACTCGCTTGTAAATACTGTGCATGATTATACATGGCAAGCAGATGGGTGTGTGCTAAGAGTCTGCTTCTTCCCCCAAAAAATCGCTCCCCCTTTTTCCTACTAATGCAACTGTGAAATCACCAGAAAAAAACGCAATAAATCTCTGCCTGTAATTCCTATTTCCACACAGAGTCATGTTTTCACATTAGTCCCAAAACGAAATTTCTTTGCCAATTTGAATGCACACTTACTGCTCTTTTTTTTTGGCAAGTGAAAATCACTTTTACAGACTGACACATTATGAAACCACTTTTTTGATTTTTTTAAATGCACATGTCCAAACTGCTTTTTCAGACCACCACCATGTGTAACCTGGGTGGCTGCCTACATTCCAGCAAGGGCAACCAGCCTTAGTGATGCTGAATGTATTTGCATTACAGACTAAAACCTGAAAACCCCACTCGCTTGTAAATACTTTGCATGATTATACATGGCAAGCAGATGGGTGTGTGCTAAGAGTCTGCTTCTTCCCCCAAAAAATCGCTCCCCCTTTTTCCTACTAATGCAACTGTGAAATCACCAGAAAAAAACGCAATAAATCTCTGCCTGTAATTCCTATTTCCACACAGAGTCATGTTTTCACATTAGTCCCAAAACGAAATTTCTTTGCTAGTTTGAATGCACACTTACTGCTCTTTTTTTTTGGCAAGTGAAAATCACTTTTACAGACTGACACATTATGAAACCACTTTTTTGATTTTTTTAAATGCACATGTCCAAACTGCTTTTTCAGACCACCACCATGTGTAACCTGGGTGGCTGCCTACATTCCAGCAAGGGCAACCAGCCTTAGTGATGCTGAATGTATTTGCATTACTGAGTCCAACCTCAAACCCTTAAACTATTCTTTTTTTTTCCAGTACACCTTAATTTATCGTGAAAACATAGTCCATATTATTTTACATGTTCCTCACATTTAAATTTCTCCCAAAACAGAAAATGATAAACGCAACTTCAACAAAAAGAATTTCCATTTCTATTATTCATTTCTTAATTTACCATATACATCTCCTCTCAAACTCTAACCTCACCTTTAAAATTAGTTAGTTGTGAAAGAAATGTGGCACTCAAACAGCAGATTATCAGAGCCAGGATCTCTGTTCTGTTCACCTCTCTCCTCTCAGCAGAACCAGATAATGGCAAACTTTCCATCTATTTTCCCACACATATACATGTAAGTTTCAAATCTCAGTGCTTCCCCCTTTTTTTCAAATGTAATCACACATTTCTATTGGTTGAAAACCAACCCTTTTCCAAAAGTACCCTGCCCCCAACTTGACTTCTGCCTAGTACCCTTCCCCCAACTTGACTTCTGCCTGCTACCATAGCAACAGCTCATGGAACACTGCTGTGTGGAGTTAGGTCAGAAGTTCGCCACACAATGTTTCAATTCCACAGAGCAAGAGTGCTTGACTTTTCAAACCTAACAGCAAATCCATAGTACTGTTCTTTGGTAACACATTTTTTTGTACCAATACAAAACATGCTTCTATTAATTTACACATACAGCCTAGTTTTTATTCTAGAATGGTATGAAACAGCCAATCAGTTCTTTTTGTTTTGAAAAAAATATGTATGCCTCCATTTCCAAACTGTCTTTCTTTTCATATTTCCATTCTACTGAAAGACACCTCCTGAGTGCATCCAGTTCTCCTTTGAAGATGTTCACAGTGTGGATTGTAGGGCACAGCTATGTCTTCTGGAGTGAAAAGTTTGCAGAGAAAACAGATATGGTGAGAGACCTTGCTTTGCCAAATGTAGACATTAAATGGATTGGTCAGAGAGGGTTAAAGTGGCACCAATTGATGCCATTGGTGAAATCCTTCATGCAAATCCAACACCCTGACCTCATAATAGTGCACTGTGGTGGCAATGACCTAGGCACTTTGACTGGGGTAGGTCTGGAAATGCTTATGAAGGACACCTTTGCACAACTGTTTTCACTTTTCCCTGAAACTGCCTTTGTGTTTTCCAACATATGCCAAAGGCAAAAATGGAACTGGTCCAATCATTTCTGTCCGCAGATTGACAAAGCAAGAAAGCACGTCAACAAATCTGTTTCTGCTTTCCTCCGTGACTATGGTATGGGTGCCATTTACCACAACAACTTGCGTTATGACATGCAAGACATTTATAGAGGAGATGGTGTGCACTTCAATGATGAAGGGAACAGAGTCTTCCTCTTGAACCTTAGACTCTGCATCGGTACTTACTTGTAGGTACCACTAACAAAATGACTTCATAAACACAACAGCTCTTTTTAGAGCTCCCTAATATCTAAACTCTTAAATCTGCATTTCATTTCTTTTTTAATTTATTTTTTCTTCCGTACGCTTACCGTAAGCTTACCGTACGCGTACCCCGTGATTTTTTTAAAAATCAATAAATGTTTTCTTTGTACTTTACAGTCCTTCTTTGACCCCCTCACAAATGTAAGGGGGTCTGTAACTCTCCTCATTGCCCCCTTTTCTTGTTTTCACTCTTTTTTTTCTGAGTGAAACACACAAAATGGCGGCCGCCGCTTCCTGGTTTTGGCCGATTCGAATGTTTACTAAGATCTAACAGCCAATCAGAATCTCGCTCGCGCACGCCACCGTACGCGTACGGTAAGCGTACCGTAAGCGTACCGTAAGCGGGCTCAGATATATATATTGATTTAAAGGCTATTTTCTCAGAATCTACTGAACAGATTTACACCAAACCTACAAAAGGCACTTCCTTGACCTACGGACTACCTCTCTGCCAAATTTCTAGTAATTCTGTTCAGCCGTTCGGGCTGTAGCTCGTTCTAAAGGTCCTATGGAAAAATGCATGGGAAAAACGCGTTTTGGGACCCCCCTTTTATCTCAGCCCCCGCTTGACGAATCCCCCCGAGACTTTCAGGGTAGGAGCAGAGCGTAGAGCCCCACCTATTTTGAGAAATTCGCGAGGATTCATCGACCGGCGCCAAAGTTATTCAAAATAGAATGTTGCGGTTTTCCTATGGAAAAGGGGTCCTAACTATAACTACCTACTGGCGACCGCCAGTAGGTAATATATATATATATTACCTACTGGCGGTCGCCAGTAGGTAGTTATAGTTAGGACCCCTTTTCCATAGGAAATCCGCAACATTCTATTTTGAATAACTTTGGCGCCGGTCGATGAATCCTCGCGAATTTCTCAAAATAGGTGGGGCGCTACGCTCCGCTCCTACCCTGAAAGTCTCGGCGGGATACGTCAAGCGGGGGCTGAGATAAAAGGGGGGTCCCAAAACGCGTTTTTCCCATGCATTTTTCCATAGGACCTTTAGAACGAGCTACAGCCCGAACGGCTGAACAGAATTACTAGAAATTTGGCAGAGAGGTAGTCCCTATGTCAAGGAAGTGCCTTTTGTAGGTTTGGTGTAAATCTGTTCAGTAGATTCTGAGAAAATAGCCTTTAAATCAATATATATATCTGAGCCCGCTTACGGTACGCTTACCGTACGCTTACCGTAAGCTTACGGTACGCGTACGGTGGCGTGCGCGAGCGCGATTCTGATTGGCTGTTAGATCTTAGTAAACATTCGAATCGGCCGAAACCAGGAAGCGGCGGCCGCCATTTTGTGTGTTTCACTCAGAAAAAAAAGAGTGAAAACAAGAAAAGGGGGCAATGAGGAGAGTTACAGACCCCCTTACATTTGTGAGGGGGTCAAAGAAGGACTGAAAAGTACAAAGAAAACATTTATTGATTTTTAAAAAAATCACGGGGTACGCGTACGGTAAGCTTACGGTAAGCGTACGGTAGAAAAAAAAATTAAAAAATAAATGAAATTCAGATTTAAGTGTTTAGATATTAGGGGGCTCTAAAAAGAGCCGTTGTGTTTATGAAATGATTTTTTAGTGGTACCTACAAGTAAGTACCGATGCAGAGTCTAAGGTTCAAGAGGAAGACTCTGTTCCCTTCATCATTGAAGTGCACACCATCTCCTCTATAAATGTCTTGCATGTCATAACGCAAGTTGTTGTGGTAAATGGCACCCATACCATAGTCACGGAGGAAAGCAGAAACAGATTTGTTGACGTGCTTTCTTGCTTTGTCAATCTGCGGACAGAAATGATTGGACCAGTTCCATTTTTGCCTTTGGCATATGTTGGAAAACACAAAGGCAGTTTTAGGGAAAAGTGAAAACAGTTGTGCAAAGGTGTCCTTCATAAGCATTTCCAGACCTACCCCAGTCAAAGTGCCTAGGTCATTGCCACCACAGTGCACTATTATGAGGTCAGGGTGTTGGATTTGCATGAAGGATTTCACCAATGGCATCAATTGGTGCCACTTTAACCCTCTCTGACCAATCCATTTAATGTCTACATTTGGCAAAGCAAGGTCTCTCACCATATCTGTTTTCTCTGCAAACTTTTCACTCCAGAAGACATAGCTGTGCCCTACAATCCACACTGTGAACATCTTCAAAGGAGAACTGGATGCACTCAGGAGGTGTCTTTCAGTAGAATGGCAATATGAAAAGAAAGACAGTTTGGAAATGGAGGCATACATATTTTTTTCAAAACAAAAAGAACTGATTGGCTGTTTCATACCATTCTAGAATAAAAACTAGGCTGTATGTGTAAACTAATAGAAGCATGTTTTGTATTGGTACAAAAAAATGTGTTACCAAAGAACAGTACTATGGATTTGCTGTTAGGTTTGAAAAGTCAAGCACTCTTGCTCTGTGGAATTGAAACATTGTGTGGTGAACTTCTGACCTAACTCCACACAGCAGTGTTCCATGAGCTGTTGCTATGGTAGCAGGCAGAAGTCAAGTTGGGGGAAGGGTACTAGGCAGAAGTCAAGTTGGGGGCAGGGTACTTTTGGAAAAGGGTTGGTTTTCAACCAATAGAAATGTGTGATTACATTTGAAAAAAAGGGGGAAGCACTGAGATTTGAAACTTACATGTATATGTGTGGAAAAATAGAGGGAAAGTTTGCCATTATCTGGTTCTGCTGAGAGGAGAGAGGTGAAAAGAACAGAGATCCTGGCTCTGATAATCTGCTGTTTGAGTGTCACATTTCTTTCACAACTAACTAATTTTAAAGGTGAGGTTAGAGTTTGAGAGGAGATGTATATGGTAAATTAAGAAATGAATAATAGAAATGGAAATTCTTTTTGTTGAAGTTGCGTTTATCATTTTCTGTTTTGGGAGAAATTTAAATGTGAGGAACATGTAAAATAATATGGACTATGTTTTCACGATAAATTAAGGTGTACTGGAAAAAAAAAGAATAGTTTAAGGGTTTGAGGTTGGACTCAGTAATGCAAATACATTCAGCATCACTAAGGCTGGTTGCCCTTGCTGGAATGTAGGCAGCCACCCAGGTAACACATGGTGGTGGTCTGAAAAAGCAGTTTGGACATGTGCATTTAAAAAAATCAAAAAAGTGGTTTCATAATGTGTCAGTCTGTAAAAGTGATTTTCACTTGCCAAAAAAAAAGAGCAGTAAGTGTGCTTTCAAATTGGCAAAGAAATTTCGTTTTGGGACTAATATGAAAACATGACTCTGTGTGGAAATAGGAATTACAGGCAGAGATTTATTGCGTTTTTTTCTGGTGATTTCACAGTTGCATTAGTAGGAAAAAGGGGGAGCGATTTTTTGGGGGAAGAAGCAGACACTTAGCACACACCCATCTGCTTGCCATGTATAATCATGCACAGTATTTACAAGCGAGTGGGGTTTTCAGGTTTCAGTCTGTTAATGCAAATACATTCAGCATCACTAAGGCTGGTTGCCCTTGCTGGAATGTAGGCAGCCACCCAGGTAACACATGGTGGTGGTCTGAAAAAGCAGTTTGGACATGTGCATTTAAAAAAATCAAAAAAGTGGTTTCATAATGTGTCAGTCTGTAAAAGTGATTTTCACTTGCCAAAAAAAAAGAGCAGTAAGTGTGCTTTCAAATTGGCAAAGAAATTTCGTTTTGGGACTAATGTGAAAACATGACTCTGTGTGGAAATAGGAATTACAGGCAGAGATTTATTGCGTTTTTTTCTGGTGATTTCACAGTTGCATTAGTAGGAAAAAGGGGGAGCGATTTTTTGGGGGAAGAAGCAGACTCTTAGCACACACCCATCTGCTTGCCATGTATAATCATGCACAGTATTTACAAGCGAGTGGGGTTTTCAGGTTTCAGTCTGTAATGCAAATACATTCAGCATCACTAAGGCTGGTTGCCCTTGCTGGAATGTAGGCAGCCACCCAGGTTACACATGGTGGTTGTCTGAAAAAGCAGTTTGGACATGTGCATTTAAAAAAATCAAAAAAGTGGTTTCATAATGTGTCAGTCTGTAAAAGTGATTTTCACTTGCCAAAAAAAAAGAGCAGTAAGTGTGCTTTCAAATTGGCAAAGAAATTTCGTTTTGGGACTAATGTGAAAACATGACTCTGTGTGGAAATAGGAATTACAGGCAGAGATTTATTGCGTTTTTTTCTGGTGATTTCACAGTTGCATTAGTAGGAAAAAGGGGGAGCGATTTTTTGGGGGAAGAAGCAGACTCTTAGCACACACCCATAAAAAACAAATGAATAAATATTTTTTTGAGTGGGTATGGTAAGTCAATAATAATAATTGTAGTCTCTCAAGGACCTTGTAATGTGAATATTGATTTTTAGTGTTTTTAAAAAAAAAAAAAAAAAGTACGCGCACCGTACGGTAAAAAAAAAAAAAAAAAAGTTTTTAAAAACATATGTAAAAAAAAGATGAAAGATAAGGTTGGCTCTTAAAAGAACCGTTGTGTTCATGCAGGGACAGAGGAAAGAAAGAATGGGAAAATTATTCAAAGCGACAAGTGTGCTGATCTATTTTGTTGTTCACTAGGGAAACACTGGTCTCCCTATGGCAAATTAGATCTTGACAAAAGGCGCATCGAATATCAACCCTCCGAAATCGAGGGTTCATTTCCAGAGGGCCAGCAAAAGGAGATGCTCCCCCCACAGATGAAGGGCTCACCTGACCTGCAGAAGAAGGAGTCAGCTCTGCAGATGATGGTCCAGGCTGAGCTGCTGTGGATGTACTTGCTTGTCTTTCTGAAGAGTTACCTCCAAAAAGATGACCATGTGTCCTTCTGTGTACATCCTTGAGGTGTCTCTTCATGGTATGATTCCCAAAGGAATACTTCCTGTCAGGATTACCTCTTGAAAGTACACGCTGACACAGCTTGCAAGTTACTAAGGGTGCATTCACCTTTTGCTGGCCTTCAGGAAAAGTAAAATAATCCCATACATAAGAGGGCTTTTGTTTCCTCGCTCTCTGCCTCAAAACAGTGCTGCTAGTGCTAGCCTCACTCTCAGAAGAGCTCTGCTGTTCTGCCATCGTATCACAAAGACAACCCAGCTCCTTCTCCTAAGGGATCACAAGCAGAAATGAGGGGAATGGGTGTGGTGTAGGAGAGTTCTAGAACTGAAAGTAGTTTCAACCAATCAAAAGTTGTGTTTCATGATCACATGACCTACCGTACGCTTACGGTGCGCTTACGGTACGCTTACGTCAAAAGTGCGCATGCGCGTAAAAAAGACACGCGCTTGCGCGCATGCGCATAACAGACACTACCCGACACTTCCGCGTAACGTGCGCGTGTAGCGTACGCGCGCACGCGTCCCACGCGGAGTACGCGCGGCTACGCAAATTGCGTAACTATACGCAAGCAGCGTAGAAAAATTACGGGCGTTGCGTAAACCGTACGCTTACCGTAAGCTTACGGTACGCGTACTAAAAAAATAATAAAAAAAAATAAAAAAAATACTGCAAATAAATTTTACATGTTTATTTTAAAAAATATATTAAAAAAAAAACATATTAAAGAATTTTAAAAATTTAACCATAGTCTTTATAAAAGGTAAGAAAAATAAAATAAAAATATGTTAAAAAAAATAGAAGAAAAAAAAAACAATTAGCATTTAAAAAACCTTGCAAATTCACTGAAAAAACCATGGGTTTCACACACGTTATAGTTAGGAATTAGCATTTAAAAAACCTTAGAAATTCAGTGAAAAAACCATAGGTTTCACACACGTTATAGTTAGGAATTAGCATTTAAAAAACCTTAGAAATTCAGTGAAAAAACCATAGGTTTCACACATGTTATAGTTAGCTGGACATTTTACTCGTAAAAAACCAATGAAATTCCCCCGTTATAGTTAGTTCAGCTAACTATAACTCGCGCGCCCGCAATGCACTGCTGATGACGTCACATATTACATCACTCATGACATGGTCAGTGACATCACTCATGACATCACTGATGACATCTCAAATGACATCACTGATGACATCACTGATGACATCATCCTTGTGATAGAGTGGCAGACCTCCTCTTCCCCTAATATAACCTTTGATACACGCATTCAAAAATAGAGACTAAAATTTTCAAAACAATGGACATACCAATAACAGTTACAACAACCTCTTCAGTAATTCTAAGATCCACATACACATCCACTCATTCACCAACAGTCCTATACAGTCACTCATACATGTACTCACTTATCATATGTACTCATACACCTATACATCCTGTTACACAATGCCACTCATCCATAGAGCTACTCACACACATAGTCACTCATGCTAATAAAGAATCAAACATACATTTACTTGCATATACAGTTATACACACACCACCACACTTACTTCTACGGAAACTTACACATACTTAGTCTTTTAAACAATCACTTATAGAAATACATACTTATTCATACAGGAACTCTTTCAATCTCTCACTCTCACATATACTCACATATATAAACCAATAGTCACATATACTAGTTTTAAACATATGTAGTTACTCATAAAGACACTATTGAGACAGTCATTCACTCACTAACACACCCATACACACACTCATCCACCCATGCAGTCCTGCACACATGCTCTGTTCAACACATACAAACAGTGAGTCACTCATTCATGCACCTATGCACTACGTCATACCCCCCACCGAACCATGCAGACACTCAGACTAATACTCAAAAAACCAACTAATAACCTATATAGACACCCATGTAGCTACTCACCAACCCATGCAGCCACTTATACACAAAGTGAAAAAATGATACAGATATTTACTTATTTAAATATTACTCACTAAGCCATGTATTCACTATGATACACTTAATCAGTCAGTTACACAATCAATTTTTCAAAAAGAAATCATCCATTTAGACAGTAATATACCCATTTATTCTTCTATCAACCTTGAGATATACATATATAAAACATATTTAATTTTCAGAAAAACACACATTCACTGGATGATGTCATCAGTGATGTCATCAGTGATGTCATTTGAGATGTCATCAGTGATGTCATGAGTGATGTCACTGACCATGTCATGAGTGATGTAATATGTGACGTCATCAGCAGTGCATTGCGGGCGCGCGAGTTATAGTTAGCTGAACTAACTATAACGGGGGAATTTCATTGGTTTTTTACGAGTAAAATGTCCAGCTAACTATAACATGTGTGAAACCTATGGTTTTTTCACTGAATTTCTAAGGTTTTTTAAATGCTAATTCCTAACTATAACGTGTGTGAAACCTATGGTTTTTTCACTGAATATATATATATATATCGCTGCTGCAAAGTACAAATGGTATAGCACTCGCGGGAAACTGATTACCCGGTTTTATTGGGTTACAAACACAAAAGACGAGTTTCGGCGACTGCCTTTGTCAATTATTATATATATATGTTTCACTCGTCCTCATTGCTTGATTTTGCTATCCTGAAAGTGTCACTCAGAGTCGTTGAATGTCACTCATAATTACACTTAAATTATGAATATGTCACACATAAGCAATCTGAGACCTTCACAGCTATGAAAAGGCATGCAACAAGCCTAACAGCACCTAACAGCACAACGTGTGCTTACACAATCACTAATATGTATTAGTGATTATGAAAGTCCACCTGGTGCTGTTTGGCTTACTGCGTGGTTTTTCTTAACAGAGCTCAGCAGTTTGGTTAGATTTTACATTGCTCGAGTTAGGACTATTCCAACATGCTGCATTTTCTTTCATGTTTTGGATTAGGGGACTGTATTTAAATTCTTGGGAAATCGAGTGAATTATGTTTGTTAATCCAGCACGGTCGATTGCTCTCTCCCCAGAGCCAGCGGCCCCCTTTCCTTTTTGAATTTCGATCCTGGAAGATGCAGGACAGCATTATAATTGCTCCCTAGATAGATTAGAATGCTTGACTCACGCATGTCTGTTATTTCATATTCTCCTGAATAGGATTAATTAAATTCATCGGAGCCAGCAGGAAAAGTTATGATTGCTCCACAGACAGAGCAGACAAACACGGTGCTTGTGCGCTTGTCTGCTTGTCTTTGCTTGATCCTTGAATACTTTTACCTTGCAATTACTATTATTTTTGCAGATTTTACTAGGACGATCTCAGCAAATACTATAGGCCAAGCTTTTTGCCCTATGCTCCTTGGGGTTCTTTTCTATTGGATTTAAACACCGACTGTAGAACCTCGTCCTTCAATCCTTGGTAAGGCTTCTTTACTCCATTGGATTTTCAGGCATGATTGGCTTTTCATAAATTAAGCACCTTTTATGTTATCATCTTTTTGTTTATAATTCTTTAGGGCACAGTCTGCCTTTTTCAACACTTTCAATTGTTTCTTAGACTGGGAGAATTCCAGCTATATCAGCATTCTCCCACTTGAGTTGCACAGGTCTGCATTTAAGATTCTTCGTGATTATTAATTTCCTTATTCCTATGTGCATGTTTTTCTTTCATATTTTCACTTTTTTTTTTTCATATGCATTTGTCTCCTTTAGATCGTTATTCATGCTATTATATATATTTTGAACCCTCTGTGCTATTGTGTTCCACTGCAATTTATGTATCATTAAAATCTGTATTGCATATCTTATCTTTTGATTACTAATTAGTTTTCTCAAAAAAAATGCAATTTGAATATATTATGTAATTTCTATCTTTGTTTGCCAGGTCCCATTGCCTTTTTTAATTGAAAATTCCCACATGCGCCCTGAGGAAGGTGATACCCCAAAAGGATAAAGGTTTCCACCGAAACGTGCATCGGCGCTCTGAATTAGTCCCCTCCGTCCATTCATTCTGCATTTTGATTTACTATGTTTAAAAAAAAAAAAAAAAAAAAAAATATTCTTTTTTGATTTGGGAATTGTGTTTTGTTTGAATGTAATCAACTTATAAAACATTTTTGTGTTATGATACCGAACTTCTGGCTAAAATCAGAAAAAAACATTGTGAATTTTGGTATCTCTATCTTGTGTATTCTGGTATCCCCCTATCTGAAATTATTGTTTTTGTCCACGGACACGCAGTGAGAGGGGACTCAGTGCGTGATATGCTGCTTTTGTATATATACGATGTATGTATTGGTGATTTCGCGTGAGTATGCTGTGGGTATGAAAGTGATTGTATGCTGATGAATAAACTGTTTGTCAATGGGATCCGATGAATTTCACTGAAACTGTATAGTCACGATTTGTCATCATGAATGTATTAATGTTTATGTACAGAAAAGTCAGAAAATAATAAATTAGTCAATGACTATGCTTCTCTGAATGCTGTTATTGATTGCGGTGACTTAGCAAGAGTGGTTAACGGAAATAGGTGACTTAAAGCACCCTTCGAATTGATACAGGTAGAGTCTTCCTTTGGTCTAGCTCAGCAGTTTGTGTGCCTTTTTTAAAGTTTTCAGGCTAAGTGAAGCCCCGTGTGTAAGCAGGTCGGGCCCTGTAATTAACATGAAAACTTTCAGAAAGGCACGCAATCTGCCTCACTCTATTAACAAAAGGCATGCAACAAGCCTAGCAGCACGACGTGTGCTTTTACAATCCATAATATATATTAGGGATTGTGAAAGCACACGTCGTGCTGTTAGGCTTGCTACGTGCCTTTTGTTGGGAGATAGGGTGACCAGAATTTTAAAGCCAAAAAGCGGGACATTTCATACAAACAGAAAAGGGACAGCACATGGCTGCCAGGGTTTCAGATTGCGATTTGTGACATTAAAAAAATGACAGTACAATTATGAGTGACATTTCAACAACTATGAGTGACACTTACTTGAGAGCAAAATCAGCCTGGTTCTACTCAAGTACACTAGAACGCTATTCCCAATATGAACCAACCTGCCCCACTCCGTGCATTCAAATACCACACAGCCATTAGAACTAACTCCATTCATATCCACCAGAACCAACCTGCTCCTTCGCAGTCCATCTTTACCCCATTCACATCCGCAGTGTTCAGCTCACCTGTTCCAAGCAAGACTCGGGCCATGGTGAGATGGGGCTAGGGGTCATTGGCATTGCTTTGCTGATTATTGCAGGAGAGCGGCCGACTCTCAGGACTGACCTCAGATTATACGGTGCTCCGTTATTGGTATTACATGCAGCCTTTGGTCTGTGTCAGCAGAGAGGGGCTGCTGCCTGTGTGTCTTAGGGGCTACACTGAATCCGAGTCCTAACGTAAACTGCACAGGGTAGCTCTAAGTCTCAACTCGCTGTCACCCGGGCCGTGATGGTGACCTTGCTGCCAGTACACTGTAACTGTGTCACGCAATTGAAAAAAGACATGTGGTGAACGGTTGTTCAGTCAACAACTGAACAACATTCGGCAAAATTAACTTGTCTGTCAGGCTGCAGGGGACTGAGGAAAAGAGCAGGTAAGATTTTGATTAAGTTATTTCATATTGCCATCCTGGGCTGCACCACACTTTCACAGTTTCCAGCACAGTCTACCAAGGGCCTGCAAGTGACTGGCATGGCAGGCTGTACAGGAAGTAGCATTCATAAGTACGCTTTCTTTATTTAAATGCCACAGTGCTGGGATAGTTTTAGCACAGTCCTCGTGTGCACAGCCTGCGTTACGGCAGACGTCCTTAGGTCGCTTCAACACCATATCTGGTATGCGTTTGGGTTGGCAGGGTTTACTATCAACATACTTGACTCAAGGCTAGTTGCACCCCAGGGTCTCACCTATGACTTTTGAAGATGTCAGCAGACCGCCACGACAACTCCCCCTGCATGGGCCAGACTACGGGCAGATGCCATGGTGCAGGATGCGACGACTCATGCAGGCTATCTGCTAAACATGAAGTAGCACCACTCCTGCGGCAGCCGCAGTCTGGGTCGGGTCGCGGGTGGCCATAGGCACATTAGGGCCGCCCGGATCGGCACAACAATGAGTAGTGCCTACTGCCAAATGTAAACTGACTGTCATGATGTATGCTCGCACCGCAAGCGAGGAGTTGACCTAACGGCAAGGGCGGTCAACCTCAAATCTGTGGAACCAGGTTCGAGTCTCTGCAAGGGTGCACAAAATCCTGTGATTATGGGCAAATCACTTAATCTCCCCGCGCCTAACAAAAAAATGAATGTGTCCACAAGTAACGCAACTAGTACTTGTGTAAAGCGCTCGGATACCCGATACCTTTGGGTCAAGGGTGCACTATAGAAAACTCCATAAAAGAACAAAGAAAAGGCAATAGGGCTCCTATAGCTAGTATTGTAGTCAGTCAGACTCAATCTATCAGACATTGGGCCAAGGGTAAATCATGCAGACAATGATTTGCCCGCTTTATCACGTGAGGTCAGTGAAGCTCAATGCAGCGCCAGCCCACTACGGGTGAAGTTGTTACATTGTAGCCCCTGAAGCCAGCCCAAACCTAGCTGAGCCAACCCCCAAGTCTGCACCAGCAGGGCTGACCGGGCGCTGCCAGCTTTCTGTAAGTGGTTCTAATTACCAGCTGGCACTGGGTTTGACATCGGAGGAGGCTTTATAAATGCGTGAGTTCACATTTCAGTTCGGTGATGCGGACCACCACTCTGAAATGCATTAGTCTAATGCCTGATGCGTGGTACTTGGCAGGTTTGGCTTAAATTTTTACTTAAATGGAGCACACAGAATAACATCACTCATCAGCAGAGAATTACAGAAGAGGCAGTAAAAACATTGATACAATAAAGATGTTAAAGCCAGTATCATGCCAGTTAATTAAATTGTTTTTTTTTATAACAGCTGCTAACTATCACTGCTTTGCAAAACATAAAAAGGCACCTCCCACCGTTTTTAGTCAACCTGCCCTGAAAACCAGGACATGAGCCAAATTTACTGAAAACTACCAGGGCAGGTGGTGAAAAACCGGGACTATCCCGGCAAATCTGTGACGTATGGTCAACCTATTGAAAGAGCGGTGTAGATTAGGTGCCTTTTTGAAAGCATTCAAGTTAATTGCAGCGCTGTGTATAGGCAAGAAGGGCGCTTAAATCAACATAAAAACTTTCAAAAAGGCACACAATCTTCCACGCTTTATTAACAAATGCATAGCTACCAAGGTTTCAGATAGCTACGTGAGACGTTTTCTTAATTTCAGTGTATTATGAGGGCCATTTCAATGACTATAAGTGACACTTTCTCGCGAGAAAAATCAAGGTATGAGGTAGTTGGACCTGCACCACTGCAGTGTGCTAGATCTAATAATAAAATTTAAAAGCACATTTTGAAGCAGTCACCAAGGCACTACCCAATGCACTCCGTGTTGCTCTTTCCCTTGTATGCTTCCCTGCTCCATGTTGCTTTCCTCTCTTGGTATTTCTCCATCTGCAAAACAAACCTGCTCTCAGTGATGCTGTCTGTCCCTCTTGTGCTTCTCTCTGCCATCCCAACTGCTCCATGTTGCTTTCTCCCTCCTGTGTTTCTCCTACCTTTAAACGCTCCCTCCTCCGTGCTCCTCTTGCTCTCTTCCTTGTGTGTTTTTCTTCCTCCTGTGGAAAAATAGTCCTGGGCTCCTTGCTGCTTTTTCACAAAGAGGCTATTTGGCAATTGCTCATTCCTAAGACTGCAAGTTCCCCAAGTGGTTCAGACAATGGCCAACTCAAATTGTCCCCAAACATAGTGGAGCACTGCAGCTGAGTGTTCCCGGCAACAGCGTTGCTGGAAATGAGCAGACAACTAAGCTGTTTTTGGGTACTGCACCCAGGAGGTGAGTGGAATGTTTGATGGGCCCTTCCATTCGAACTCACACCAAGAGCAGAGTCGGGGAGCGACAGGCCACCACTTCCCGCACAGCAGTGGGGTCCCTCTCCTGCAGTGCTACCTCTCACGGATTTGCTGCATCATGCCTCCAATGGTGCATCACTACCAGGGCACTAACTACCCTTTCGGACAGGCGCAAGTGTCCTCCAAGTCAGCAGCCAGGCCCGGCCACACACACTTGCAGAACAGAAAGAGATTAGGGTCTCAACGCCGCCGCTGCATAGCAGCCATTTTACTTTCTCTACAGCAACACTTCATTTATTTCGAATGTCACCCCAGCGCTTAATTTGAGCAGCATTTTCTGCAATCCAACAGATTCTCTGTGCGATTTAGAAAAAGACAGAAATATGCAAGTGGTTAGATACGGCTACCATTTGTTTAATTGTTTCCGATTATGCCTGCTGGTCCAGTAGTGTCAGTAGCAGAAGAATATACGGATGATCACAAGTATGTTGCACAATGAGACCACAAACTGGCAGCTTGAATATAGCACAGTTATCTACTGCAATAGTGCACATGATGTGCATTTTGCAGCTGCAGTCAAGCTTCTCCCTCACAGCATGCAAGTGTTGTCAAGGCACTACAAATGTGTGATTAATGTATTTTAGTGCAGGGATGCAGACCACCTCACTAAAATGCATTAGTCGAAGCTGGATGCATGGTACTTGGCAGGGCTGTGAAAGGCATGCAAGAAATGCAGCAGGAGATAAAACACATATAAGGAATGTCTGTGGTTGGCTAAGGAGAGTACACAACAATGCATTTGTACAGATTCCATTGTAGTGCTATCTTGAATAACACAGACACCTCTTAGGGATGTAGCATTCACATTTGACAAGTGATATTAAGGGACACATTGCTACATTAAAAGACCTTCAATGGAGAATATGCTTTTTAATACTGTATCCTTTTATGTTTATTGAATGTTTCAAACCTGCCTTAAGACCCTTCATGTGATGCTGTATGTGTAGAAATAACGATCTTTTCACTTTATTATAAAAATGTTTGAGTTATATTGGCACTGACAACTGGCGCTGCACCCACACATGCGGTTGGGTTCTTGGCGCACATAGCCTTGGCTGCAGCGCACAGAGACCTTATACTGCTGCACGCAGAGGAAAAAAATTAGAGGGAACATTGCTCACCAACCCCAGCTCCAACACCAATGACATCCCAGTTTCGCAAGACCTGTGCGACTCACTGTCCACCTTCTTCCATCGCAAGATTGCAGACATCCACGACAGCTTCAACCGCACAACCGCACCGACAACCACTGAGACCCCCGCCCCGACGACCACCATCCGCACCAACCGCCTGCTCTACTGGACCAACATCAATGACGACGACACCATCAAGATCATGAACACCATCCACTCCAGATCCCCGTCAGACCCTTGCCCACACCACATCTTCAACAAAGCTAGAACCGCAATCGCACCCCATCTCCGGAAAGTCATCAACATCTCCTTTGAGACAGCAACCTTCCCGGAGAGCTGGAAGGACGCCGAGATCAACGCCTTACTCAAGAAACCCAAGGCGGACCCCAAGGACCTCAAGAACTTCCGGCCCATCTCCCTGCTCCCGTCGAAGGTCATCGGGAAGACCGTCAACAAACAACTGACCCGCTACGTCGAGGAGAACAGCATCTCGGACCCGTCCTAATCCGGGTTCCGCAGAAACCACAGCACCGAAACTGCCCTCATCGCCGCCACCGATGAATCAGGGCCCTGCTAGACAACGGAGAAACCGCGGTCCTCATCCTCCTGGACCTGTCAGCCACCTTCGACACGGTCTGCCACCGCACACTACGCACACGCCTCCATGACGCCGGGATCCAAGAGAAGGCCCTGGACTGGACCACCTCCTTCCTCTCCGGCAGAACACAGAGCGTCCGCCTCCCCCCCCTTCCACTCCGAAGCTACCGAGATCATCTGCGGTGTCCCCCAGGGCTCATCCCTCAGCCCAACGCTGTTCAAGATCTACATGGCACCGCTCGCCCACGTCGCCCGACTGCACGACCTCAACATCATCACCTACGCCAATGACAACCAGATGATCCTCTCCCTCACCAAGGACTCCCACACCGCCAAAACCAACCTCCACGAAGGAATGAAGGCCGTCACCGAATGGATGAGGAACAGCCGACTGAAGCTGAACTTGGACAAGACGGAGGTCCTCATCCTCAGTTCCACCCCTTGGGTCTGGAACGACTCCTGGTGGCCGACCGCACTGGGAACAGCTCCAACACCCACCGACCACGCACGCAACCTAGGGGTCATCCTCGACTCCACCCTCTCCATGACTAAGCAGGTCAACGCCATCTCCTCCTCCTGCCTCAACACCCTCCGCATGCTCGGCAAGATCTACAAGTGGATCCCCACCGAAACAAGAAGAACGGTCACCCAGGCTCTCGTCAGCAGCAGGTTGGACTACAGAAACGCCCTCTACACAGGAGCCTCGGCCAAACTCCTGAAACGGCTTCAACGAATCCAGAACGCCTCTGCATGCCTGATCCTTGACATCCCCCGCAGCAGCCACATCACACCCCACCTGAGAGACCTGCACTGGCTCCCTGTCAACAACAGGATAACCTTCAAGCTCCTTACCCATGCACACAAGGCACTCCACAACACCGGACTAGCATACCTCAACAGCAGTGGCGGTGCGTCCATTGGGGGCGTTGGGGCATTGCCCCACTAAGCTGGAACAGCCCCAACGCCCCCAATGGACGCAAACTCCTGCAAGGGCATTTACGTTCCAATCCAGCCTGAAAGTCCTTTTCAGTTTCACTGAGTGCGCGTCGCAGTCTATGGGTGTGTGTGGGGGCGGGGCTGCCGCTGACGTGGAAATAGCGGCGCGCAGCAGTCCAGCAGATAGCAGTGCGCAATGCTAATGTCAAGTTTTGGGCTCTATTCTGGAATCCTGGCCCGAACATGCGCACACGTGTGTGTGTGGCACTTAGAAACTTTGACTACTACAGTGGTGACTGGGACCCGAGGGTGCGTCTCATAACGCAGCCCCCCAGGTCTCATTATGGGCACGGACTAACCCTGCTCTTAAGCCAATCCTGGCGCTGCTGGCACAGTGGCGCTGGTAATGCAGCGCCAGGGTTGGCTGAGTCTATTCACCGCGGTCCGCGCAGCGCGCGCAGTGCAGCAGTCGAGTGAGTCATGGTGCGCCGTACGTATGGTATGGCCAATCACACTGCGGCAATGTGAAGCCATGCAGTAGTGATTGGCCATTTCAGTCTCTCTCTACGCTGTCGGCGCACCACGTCACCGCGCCAGTGCCTGCTGCCTGCCACACGACACACACGAGACGACACACACGAGGTGCGAGGAGTCACGGTCAGAGAGAGTCACGAGTCGGAGCGAGCACGACGAGCAGACGAGACACAGTGCAGCAGCCAGCAGCGAGTTTTGACTCTAGTATGTATCACTCACTATAATGTGGAGGCTTAAGCTTTTGTATTTTGTAATGTGTACACTGTACAGTACACCGTCACCGAGCCCTTCGACTGAGGCCCAGTCCCTTACACATAAGAACCCCTCTCTCTCCTCACTTGCACTTACCCAGCACTCTAGCCAGCCGGCGGTCCATGCTCTGGCCTAAAAATGCTTTCTTCATACACCGGACTGCCCCAGCCCCTCCCGTCACAGCACGAAGAACCCTCCTTGGCTTGCACCCAGGTTCGACTGTACTGTTCCAAGACAATTCCCCTCCTCACCCCGGCCCCCACCTCCACTCTTCAACTTATTCTCAATTGGGATCCAGGAATGTGCTCTTAAAAGTGCAGTCCACACCCTAGCAACAGGCAAAATAACAGCACCCTCGGTGAGCCCAGGCCAGGCAGGGCCAGTCCCTGCTCTGAGGTGCCTCCGGTAGGAGGTATCGACCAACTCATAGGCACGAGGGCTCCCATTTGGGGTATTTTTGCTTCATTCTGTTATCTTACACACTAGTCCCAATTTAAATTGAAAAAATACACACAAAAGTAGTTATCTACAAGTGTTTCTATCCTCCAAAATACCTCTACAGAAAAATATGACACTATCTTTTTCGGGCTGAAAATGCAATTTTTAAAAATGATTAGTTACTTTCCATCCTAAATATCAGAGCTTCCTTTCCATTTCTATACCCTTTCGTCATTTTGACAAAATGAAATAAATCTGACTAACATAAAACCCTGCCCCCGGGCTCCGGGACAAGAGAACGGGGGTGTACGACTGCGACTCACCCTTTGGGGCAGACCTAGGGCAGATAGAGGGGTGGATGAGGCCCCCTTCCCGCCTCCAGTGGTGGTCGGACAGGGGCCTGTGTGTGTGGCACAAGGCTTATTAGGAAGAAGTGCGCTGCTAGCGTGGAGGAGTACAGACGGCACAGCGAGAGAGCATAACATCACACAACACACACTAAGTAGTATAACAGAAAGCTAATAAAATACGAGGAATGCTCCCAATCCTGCTGTCAAGTACGAAGCGAGGGGATGCGCCCAAGAGAAGGGGAGAGCAAACAGAGACAGATGGAGGGAAAGGGCTCAGAAAAAGACGTGGGAGGAAGAGTGTAATGAACCGCAAGAGGGAGAGAAGAGAACGGGGGAGGCAAAGGGGAGACAGGAAGTGAAAACAATAGTGACAACAGAGAAAAAGGGGACAACGGAGTAGAGATAAAAAAGGATGTAGAAAGGAATGGTGAAGCGGGGGGGCAAAAGAAGAGACAGGGGAGAGAAACGAGCGTATGAAGTGCAAAGGTGAGAGACTACAAGACAGAGAGGGGTGAGATGGGGTAGGACAAGGTCAATAAGATGAAGAGGAAGAGGAAGGAAGAAAGCAATTACGAGGGAGTAGAATGAGGAGCACGCGAGAGGAAGAGAGAAGAGATGCGAAGAGAGGGAAATGTTGTTATAGATGTAAATGCAGAGATGAGAGGAAGTGTGAATGAGCGAGGAAGGAAAGGGGCAAAGAATAAAATAAATAGAGAAGGAGGGGAGACAAGAAAATGGAAATACGATGGAACGGAGGGAAACTAGAAAGGAAGGGAGTAAGAAAATAAGGCAAGAAAGGAGAAGGGCAGAGAGAAGCAAACAAAGATCAGAGGAAGGGCTCAAAGAAAGTAAAGTAAAAAGTGGACACGGGGAGCTTGATGGCGAGAAAGCTGGAAATTTGCTTGAAAATGCACCATTTTTCCACTCTTTTTTCAACATTTTCTCGGGGGGGGAACCCCCCCGAACTCTCCTTAAGTTGTTCGGGCTCGCTCGCTATGCTCGCTCGCTATGCTGAAGTATGACAAACATTTTACGCCCCACCACTTTCAAATGTCACCGTCCGCCACTGCTCAACAGACGACTCAGCTTCTACACCCCCTCCCACCAGCTCCGCTCCGCTCCGCCGACTTCACCCTTGCCACAGTCCCCCGCATCCGAAGAGCGACATCCGCGGCAGATTGTTCTCCCACCTCGCCGCCAAGACCTGGAACACCCTCCCCATCCACCTACAGCAGACCCAAGACCTGCTGACCTTCAGAAGACTCCTCAAGACCTGGCTTTTCGAGCAGTAGCAGCTTTTCCCACCCCGCCAGCGCCTTGAGACCCTCACGGGTAAGTAGTGCGCTTTACAAATGCTATGATTGATTGATTGCACACACAATTCCCACCGTCTGCTAAGACAAGGCCATTACCTTTCTCCACTCTCAGTCCAGCTTCTTCTCTCCTCTGCAGCAGTGTGAGTAGTTGTGTGTAAACATGTGGCCAGGCAAAAGGTTTGGCTGGCGGCCATTCCAAGGATACAGAGATGTGTTCAGCTGCCATCTTTAAAATGGTGGAGACAATTTGATTGTGTCAAGCACCTAATAAATGCCCTTAATAATGATTTTAAGAATATGAAAGGTGGCATGACAAAATGCACAAGATGTTGGAATCCGTATTGGGGTATTTATGGAAAAATGGATCAAATATAATAAGTACCAAGAAGTTAGTGGAAGAGGGAAGGTCAAACGCTATGAACAGTATTTGATTCCACCAGCAATACCACATTGATAAAAATAGTAAAAAGTAGCATGTGAGATGAGGGAGCTGAAATATATGTTGAATCAACCGTAACAATATCCTTGATTGTACCAGAATGTGTACAATTTCCATGGCTGATCATGACTAACTTCTCTGCAAGACGCGTATGAAGTAAGTATCAACGCAGAAGGTAAGGAAAGAAGTTCTTTATTTGCCAATATAGAAGTCTGTACCCTCAGCTTGCCAGTGCGAGGCTCAATCTGTTAGAAGTACTGCCTGTCAACATTCCAAGCAAAAGACACACAATTGATGGACGGAATGCAGAACAAATCAAAACATTCACCCTCAGTCAAGAGATCTGGGTTAAATCCATCATTCTTTTGCTCACCATGCCACCCCAGTTTAGACCTGGCCATATGCAAATCAGTCTTGACCCTGTGCCTCATGGGAACAGTCCAGCCCGAACTGCCAAGCCAGGTCCTCCCTGGACCGGAATCAAGCATCCTAGGACCGGTTTCAGGGTTTCACCCCTCTTCAGCCAGGTTAGCTTGATTCCAGTGGCACAGTGAGCCCGGGACCCACGACTGGGCATACCCGGCGCACTTAGGGCGAGAAAGCAAAAGACACACAATTGTCAACATTCCAAGGCAACCTTCACCTGAAGGTTCTAAGGTGGAACCAAAGGGACAATGGAAGGAGGGGCGGGGGGAATGTACCAAGTGGGAGGATTATAGCACATCTTCCCCCCATGGAAAAGGATAAGTGGGGGAAAAGGAGGAGAGGGAAAATCGGGATACAGAACTAGGGGAAAAGATGGTGGAACAGGATACAAAGAAGTTTTAACAGTGGTCTTCCGCAGAAGACCCATTGACATTCGAATACCAGTAGAAACAGAGATGATCACACCATTCTATAATCTTTGTGCCAGCCCGGAGAGCTTTTGGATCTTATACCTCTTCTCACATGAACCTCTTCCGAAACGGTACCCTGTGTGTGTGGATCCATAACCTCCCTGTGATCCACACTGTTCGGACCTAAGGCAACATTTTCCAGAATAACTACATTCTACTTTACCTCTCTGATTTTCTCTAGAGAATAATATTTGTTACCTTTGCCACTTACCCCATAGGGTTTCCTGATGTAGATTCCTTGCCCTTGCTTGAATGACCTGCACTTGGTACCCCACTTCTTGTCATACCACTCTTTGTATTTCTTTTGTTTGGATTCTACCCTCTTGCTGTACTCTTCCGGGTTGACCACATCCACATCCTTGAGGCTCAACCAGTTGGGAGACAACTTAGAGCCCGCCTTCCTCCCCCTCAACAATTCAAAAGGGGTATGACCAGTGCTAAGATTGGGTGTGGTATGGTACGACCATAGCATATCTCTGATAGCTGACTCCATAGGTTTACCAGACTTGACAGCCAGTTGAATGCACTCTTTTAACATATGATTTGCTCCCTCTACTTTCCCATTAGCCTTGGGACAATATAATGGTGTGCGTATGTGTGCAATGGACATGTCCTTAAGAAACTCCTTCATTTCCTCCGACACAAACTGTACCCCATTATCTGTGATTATGATGGAGGGAATACCTTCCTTTGAAAACACCTCATTTAAGAACGTAATGAGGGACTTTATGTTGATGCTATTCACAAATTTGTGTGTGATCCAATTTGAATATTAATCAATGAGAACTAAGAGGTACCATTCCTGAGGTCCCCTGGCATGTATGAGGCCAGCAATATCAAGTCCCAGCTTGTCCCATGGAACCCTGGGGACTTCAACTGGGATAAGGGGTATGCGCCTAGTACTTTTTGATTTATCACTTATACTACAAGCATAACAGTCATGCACATGCTCTTCCATTAATTGATCCATATAAGGAAACCAGTATTCAGATCTTAACCTTGCTTTGCTGAGACTACGCCCCAAATGCCCTTCATGTGTAAGCTCAATTATGTGGTTCCTCAGACCATCCGGCGGAACTATCTTCCCTGATTTGAGAAGGAACCCCCCATCAATAGACAAATCATCTCTTACATTCCAATATGGTTGTATGTCCCCAGGGTGGTCCTTGCATTTGCTGGGCCAACCCTTGATTACATACAATTTGACTCTCTTAATGATATCGTCTTGCTCCATGTGGGGGTCCCATTGATCTTTTGTTACGGTAGTTAGCGTTACCTCTAGAACCATGTCATTGCATGAGGTTGTAACTTCTTCACACTCTACTGGAGCCCTTGATAAAGAGTCAGCTACCTTGTTCTCTTGACCAGGAATATAAACCATCTTGAAATTGAAACCTTGCAGGCCCAGTACCCATTTAGCTATACGGGGGGTCATGTTTTCAGTGTCCTTTTTAGTGAACAAAGACAACAGAGGTTTGTGATCAGTGCACACCTCGAATGGCAAGCCCAAAAACATAGAATCTGAAGTGTTTTATTGCCCAAAAAACAGCCAACGCCTCTTTTTCCACTGTAGAATAATTGGATTCAGCTGCTGTTAGAGTTCTGGAGGCAAAGGCCACCACCTTCATTTTTTTGTCAACTCTTTGTGAAAGGGTGGCTCCAATACCTCTGCTGCTTGCATCAGTGGATATTATAGTATCCTTATCCACATTGAAATGTCCAATGAATGGGGCTGAAATGATAGCTTCCTTCCTGCAGTCCAACGCCTCATCCTGTTCCTTGCCCCAAACAAATGTAGCGTCCTTCTTTAGCAGATCTCTAAGGGGTTGTGATAATAATGAGAAATTCCTGATGTATTTTGCCATATATTCCGCCAAGCCCAAAAATTACTGGATTTCCTCTTTGCTTGTGGCAGTGGGAGCTCACTGCTTCTACTAAGTCAAGCCTGGGTTTAATGCCCTCCTGTGAGATTGTGTGCCCTAAATAGTCAACAGCAGTAACTCCTAATTTACACTTGTTTTCTTTTGTTGTAAACCCAACATCTCTAAGTTTCTTGAGAACTAAAACAACATTAGAATTGTGTTCAGCTTCACTTGAACCATAAATTAGAATATCGTCCTGAAAACACATTGTTTTTGAGCAATCCTTTAAGATGTGTTGCATTACTCTTTGAAAGGCTGAGGCAGCAGATGCCAACCCAAAAGGCATCCTCAAGAACTTGTAGTTGCCAAAAGCCGAGGCTCAGGGTGAAGCTTGACCTGATGATAGGCCAAGAATAGATCGAGCACGCTAAAAAACTTTGCTCCTTGAATTTTGCTCCGCATCATATACCTTTGGTAAGGGATGCCTGTCAACTAAGATGTTAGCATTTAAGTCCCTCAAGTCCACGCATAGACAAATGTTCTGCCCATTGTCCTTGGTTGTGATAACTATGGGTGCCAACCATGCTGAACTTTCTATTTCTTGAATGACGCCTTGGTTGACTAGCTTTTCTAGTTCCAATCTTAGAGGTTCTCTCATGAGCAGGGGAATTGATCGAGTTTTGTGCACCACTGGGACAGCACCATCTTGTAAAACAATCTTATGCATGTAATTCCTTAACAGACCCAATTTATCATTGAAAACATCTGGAAAATCTTTGGTGAGATTAGCACCCACCAACGGGGGTTCAACCAGTAAGACTTGCTCTACATTATTGGGGTCCAGTTTAATACCTAATTCTTTCTGTGACCCTTGTTTGGTTACATAAACCTTCCCCACAGTGTTCCTGTCTATAAATGAAATACTCATTCTTGCCATTCCTTCGAAAGGGATGGGTTCTCTATTGTACCCCAACGGACATATGTCTACACTTTCTAATTTGACATTGTGTTTGGCAAACTTATCATCAAAAACTTTCTTCTCAACCAGGGTAAACAAGGAACATGAGTCTGCATATACCTTGAATTTTTCTCCGTCCGGATAAATCTCACAAGTGGGATAATGTATCTTTTCTTCCATGTTCCCTTCTTCTATCTGAAAAACAAATGTTTTTTCCTCATCCTTCTCTACCTCAGGTTATTCTTTGACATGTATTTTTGGACTGAATACTTTGCAAACCTTTGAAATATGCCCCTTCTTACTACACTTCCTTCAGATTACATTCCATGCAGGCCATTTCCAATTGTTCACCAATTGATTAGGACTACCACATCTGAAACACAGAAAGCCCTCAGATTTATTACGTGGTAGTTCCTTAATCTTTTCGCCTACCTTACATACAGCCTCCTCACTAGAAGTGACCTTCGCTTCACACTTCTCTTTAATTAACAGTTCTGAACTCTTTATCTCCTTCATACACTGTGCTGTGTGTTCCAATCCTTTGGCTATACTAATAGCTTCTTCAAGGTCAGGATTCCTCGTCAGCAATTCCTCCTGTACTTTCACATCATTTGTGCACCTTACCAGTTGATCCCTGATAAGGGAGTCTGTAAGAGCACCAAACTCACACGTGGCTGACATCCCCCTCAATACTGCTATATAAGAGGAGACTTTCTCATCCTTCCTTTGACCTCTTTTGGTCAAAGGAATTTGTGCCTTTCTAGGACCGCATTTATTCTTACCCTAAAGTGTGCCTCCAATTTCCTCAAAGTATATTCATAAACATCCACCCCTTCTTCCTCCTCGTTGGGTTCACCATCAACTAGCCTTCCCGTGATGTCCTCAAAAACCTTTCTCCCCTGAATGCCAAGATTGTGCAGAAGGATATGTTGCTTTCTTATGCTTGAAAAATTACCACCCCCAATAGCAATAAAGTAAGGCGTGAAGATCCCTTCCCACCTTCTCCAAGGTATGCCAGGCTCTCCTAAATCTTTCAAAAAGGGGGGTGGTTGACTCATGCCCACACCTGCAGAAGGATATGTTGCTTTCTTCTGCTTGAAATATTACCACTCCCAATAGCAATAAGGTAAGGCTTGAAGATCCCTTCCCACCTTCTCCAAGGTATGTCAGGCTCTTCTAAATCGTTCAAAAAGGGGGGTGGTTGACTCATGCTCGCACCTGCCATGGCCACCAAACTGTTTGTAATGATGCTCAAATATGAAAATTGTAACTTTAAAATTTGTGCCTATTGACTGTATATATCCTGAAAAATGGAGAGTGTTATTACATTACATTTATAAAACTTTTAAATTGAACAATTGAACATTTTTAAATTGAACAATTTCCCAAATTTTCTTTTGAACAGTCACTTAGAAATGTATGAAAAACAAAAAGTTCCACAGAGGAGTTAAGCTACACCTTTCCCACAGAACAAAAGTCCTCTTTTTATATCTATGAATACCTCCTTAGAGCATGTGATGTCCTGACACGGAGGCGGGAACTTCCTGTGAGGAGATCGTATGGGAAACTTCACTCTGAATACCTCCTCTCATGCCAAAGTTCAAGCGTGCGCAGAAACAAATTCAATTCCTCGCGCATCAAACTTCTGAAGAACACAAACGCCACCCTCATCAATGCGCACAGCCTCCCGGAAAAGCTGCTCCGTGAAGAGACTTCCACTGCGCAGCTGATTGACAGGTGAACAAGCTGTGAGATGCCCACACAAGCGGACGCAGAATATTTTCTCAGGCGCGCTGTCACGTTCTGTCAGCGCATACCACCACACAAAAAGATTACCATATCTCGGCCGGGTGACTCTCCCGCCTGTGCTCACGAAAGGCAGCAACAAACAAATGATGCACCCCTCTCCTCGCCACCCAGGCAACGGCTACGATCACCGACGAAGGACTCTTTGAAAGATGCGGTGCACAGCTCCGATAGAAATCTCGGCACCCAGGCAGTGGCTCCGATCCACCCCACGAGACCTTCGTAGAAGGAATCTGCCGTTTCGATGATTCCCTGGGTAGATGGGGAGAACTAGTGAACACTATGCCCATGGGGATGGAATGAGGTCGTCCGCCTCTGGATTTCCCAAGGTTAGCTATGAAAAGCTAAAGGAGCAGCATGACACACTCTGACACACTGTGTCCAAGTCCCATCAATACTTTTGCAAGGATAGATGAAATTCCCAAGATGCAGCGAAGTAAAGATGAATTGAAAACTCACCACCTGGATGTAATCCGAAACAGAAAAGGTCCTTTTTAGAACTCAACCATAAACTTGAAGCGGACCAGCTCACACTAAACCAGGCGACCGGCAAGATGAATCTCAACAGGGGAAGGTACAGCGCTGTCCCTGCCACAGCATCCCATTCCTCGTCGACAAGATGAAGTACGTATCAACGCATAAGGTAAGGAAAGAAGTTCTTTATTTGCCAATATAGAAGTCTGTACCCTCAGCTTGCCAGTGCGAGGTTCAATCTGTCAGAAGTACTGCCTGTCAACATTCCAAGGCAGCCTTCACCTGAAGGTTCTAAGGTTGGACCAAAGGGGACAATGGAAGGAGGGGTGGGGGGAATGTACCAAGTGGGAGGATCATAACAGCGTAGTATGGAAATAAATGTATGATACATGCCAATTGTTGCTCATTGTGTCTGGGACAGTGAAAATTAGGTGGAGCTACTCAACCAAGCCAGTTTGGGCAGAATTTGATGATGTGATGTACTAGCTGAGGGCTGGAACCAATGTTACAGGCGTGACAGACAGAGAATTAACCGGATCTGTCTATCAGAAGAGAAGAGTCAGCCATGAGTGTGTATGAAGGTATTCGAAGAGAATGATGGACCAAGCACTGCTTCCGGGTGTGTTATGACGTATTGCACAGGAGGCATTCCTCGTGAAGCCACGTTAGGTATGATAGTTAAGAGGAGCTGGGCAGGTCTGACAGCAACAGAGGCATTCACATGACTTCGATGAAGCATCCAGTCAGCGTTCCGTGTATTTTGAACTTTCATTGTCCGTCTGTATTGTTATGGTCGGTGATAGCGTTAGCTGTGTCCCAGAATTCTTGTAAACACCGAAAATAAAGACAAAACGTTAACAATATACAGACTATGTGTGGTAAGGAGCATTGGGTCAACGGTTGCCAGTCACTGGATAGTTTAAAGTGTCAGTCATAATTTGGATCATACCTCTGTAAAGTCATTTGACACTGCAAGTCTTTGCCTGTTTATTGCTGCTGGGATTGGCAAGTGGTTGTCAATGTTCGCCTGATGAGGGTCTCTGGGCGAATTCTTTGTTTTATGAGGCCATATTGCAAATAAAGTGTGATTTGTCAGAGCTATATATGTTTGCATCATGTGACTTTGGAGCAACCTTGAGACCCACCTGGCCATCGGATGTTTTGTGAGATCTTGTTGCAGGCTGTGTGTGAGCCAGGCGGTAGTGACGTGGAGAGTGTTGCAGGGCTTTGTGCAGCTGCCCCTGCTGCTGTGGTCCTTGCTTTGGCACTATTAGAGAGGGAACTGTCAGCTATGGCCATGACACCTAGGGTCTTGCTCGTTAGCCACACTGATCTTGAATAGGGCCATACAGCAACAGGCGTAATCCAGACCCGTGCAGCCCATTCGGTGCAGGGAGGGCCCAACACTTTAGAGGGTCCCAACCACTCGGGGAGCTCCCATTTAGCCCGAAGCCAGTGATGTTCTGTGAGTTATGGGAGAATCAAAGGCCCCTCATCACATTCTACAGTGAAGCCCCATCATTTTGCGTTACACCGTGCATTGCATGTGGCCATAGCATTGTGGACAGTGCTGTCTCTGGATAGACCTCGTGCATTGCCAGCATCAGCTTCATACAACACGGGGTGGTAGACATATTAAGAAATGCAACACCAGCATGGCTCTGTGACTGCCTGCCAGTGGGATAAATAATTTCTCAGCGATATGACAGTGAGATTTGCTCAGGAAGACCTACCCTTAAGACCAGTGGCGGCTCCTCCACCATGGCGGAGGAGTGTCACCCCCACTGCTTTCAAGCTGTGCCATGAGCAAGAAAATAAAATGATAATAATTTTCAGTTATTATCATTTTATGTTTCCTTTGCGGACAGGCGGGTGGGTGGGACTGCTCTGCTAATGGAGCAGGGGAAAAGTGGTTTTCCCACTCCTAAGTGCGCAATCACTGTTTGGTTGGCTCTCTCAGGCCGCCCAAACCAGTCCTGCACACTTTCCCACTTCTCCATGCAGGCGGCATTACAGCCTGCATGGAGAACATGCCCACCCTTCTAGCTCCTGGCTGAGCGCCCTGTCACGGCGCTCAGACCAATCACAATGCTGCATTGCAGTGCTGTGATTGGCTTAGGAGAGGGAGCCTGGCTGCCTGCTTCCTGTTCCAGAAGTCAGTGCAGGAGCAGAGATGCGGGACCCGGCAGCGGCAAGGTAAGTGATTTTTTTCAATTTGTGCTCCCTCTTGCACTAGTGACCCCCGTGCGACCCACGCAAAGCCCACCCCCGCAACACCTCTGCGCCCACAAGCCATGCCAGCTGCAACTGCTTAAGGCATGTCTCCAGGCCTCTTCTTTTGATGTATTCACCCCCACCCCTTGACTCTAGCCTTCTAGTCCCCTCAACAAAGACGTTTGAAAGTGTGTCATGACCAAACATTACCATGATAAATATGCGCCTTGATAAATTAAATAAGCTTATTGCTATTTTAAGCCAGACAGAGGTATCTTTAGCCACTGTGGCAGGACCAGTCGACCCCAGTCTGAATCTGAAATTCAGCAGCTCTTGCAGTCTCAATTCTCAATTTATTGCACACTATATTTCTTGCTTCAAATACAACCGGCATCATCCATGTTTTTAAAACCATTCTATCTGGCTTATAGAATGGTTGTTTTAAAATTCATTCCTTTCTTTTTCAATTTTTTAGGCTCAAATCTGGTTGCTGAAATAGCAACTAAATTTTTTTATAGTTGAATGTGGAACTTTTATTGTGTTTCTAGTGAAGAAATACAATTCAACATGAATGGAAACATGAATGAAAGTACAACCTACCGAACTGAAAATCAATACCATTAAGCTATGGCATTCTATTTTGGAGGAGACCTGCTTGCTAAGTTAAGTGAGAAGCGGACTCCATCTTTTCACGAATTTCAAGTTTCTTGAGCGAGACCTGTATTTTAGAACACGATTTGCTGTGAAAATAATTGACCACCAGACAGGGTTTAATGGCTTGCTCTGACAACATAGCTGCTACACACACAGAAAGATAGACAACAGCTCTCTTCATACAGAACAGTGCCTCCATGGTACCATTTAGTTATGGGGTGAAAGACAAGGCCAACTAAGAAATTTGTACAGGCTCCTTTGGGTGCTAAGCTAGCTCAGTTAGAGGCAAGAAGGTAGGGGATGGAGACAATATGCACGGAAATTAAAATACTGATATAAGGTTCCAATTCTTTCTAACATTCAGTTCATTGGCTGCTGTTGTTGCCACTATTCTGTTTGTTATTATAGTCACAATATATACATGAAATCCACTAGAATAGGATTTTGATTTGAATACATATCATAAAAATATATTCTTAATGTGTATTCTTGTGCATGTCTATTCCTGGTGGAAGAATGTTTGGAAACTAATAACAACAAATACTCCTGTGAGTCTGATAGGACTGATTGTTGCCCAGTACGCAACATCCAGATGTAATATGCAGGTGGCATGTGGGTTACAGTCCACCATTCTCTGTCTCAAGTTGGTGCGCTGACTAAGTTTGCGCTGTAAGAGGGTCTAAGGAGCCCGAACATTATGCTGTATTCCGGAAAAGTTTCAGAAACATATTATTATGGGAATGTGCAATGTTACTGGCTTGACGTATGTGTGATGTTCATATTTGAAATATATAAATTTTAATTGTGCATGCCTAAAACCTTTATGTACAAGATGAAGGGCCATTGGCCCTCCAGCATCAGAGAGTTCTCTACCTAAATCTTCTTCCCCGCTATCTTTGAGATTGCTCAGGTCCCACTTTTGCTTTAATCTGAGGGCTTTGTACAAGTTAGAAATCATATGCCTCCCCTGTGTTAGGAGCATTTACAATAATTAATGTTAGATTTAAAAAATAAACAAGCTCCTGCATCTCTGATTCCTTTTGAGATACTCATGATTTTCAAAATGCCATTGCCTCACAAGATGCTGTTCCACTACCTGCGGTGGTGCGTCAAATTCCAGCTGAAGCTGGCATACCAAAGTTGAGTACCCTGAAGCAGCCCTGACAAGATTTCCAGGTCAGTTGCTGCAGTCTAGGTTTTTTGTTTGAATTCCGGACTTGTGATCTTGTTTATTCCATTATAAAACCAGGACTACAAATTTGAGGATTGAAAGAAAACAACTAGACTACAGAAGCTCATCATGCATGGACCTGGGAAACTTGGCAGCTATCTTATTAACAAACCAGATAAGAAAGCACATTTTTATGGTAATACAAAACCTCCCAGGCAGCAACCCCCCTGCTTCTCCCTCATTCCCTTCTTCCCCCAGAGTCACAGCTGGACTGGGAACGGAAACCAGCTCTGGCACCTCTGCTCGACCAGCCCGCCTGGGGGGGGCTGCTATTGAGAACATCCGGCCCTCCTTTGCACAGCTGCCGTTTTTGTTACAGGGGGCCGATATTGTATCACTGCTGCAAACCGGCCTCCAGTAACAAAAACGGCCTCCATGGGCCAAAAAGCGGCCCCCACACTTCCGGCCCACTGGGAAAATGCCTGGTGCCCGCTAGTCTGACCCTGCCCACAGTGCACTGTACATGAATCTGAACCTTTTATTTTAAAGAAAGAAGAAAAACCAAAATAGAGCAAACTTTAAAGATAACCTCGTTTTGTAATAAACTTAGCTCTAATTCGTACTATTAAAAGCCCAAGAGTGAGATGGACTAAACTTTGTTTCACTTCATCTGTAAAACATGTTTACATCTTGAAAGTATTTTTGACGTGGAGCAAGACCTCTGACCTCCTGGTCAGGCAACAGCTCTCCCCTCACACAGCTCCGTCGTTGTGTCTCTGTGATCCAGCGGGTTACCAACCTCAGGTACTCAAACACCATATACTCACCTGGGCCCATAAATACACATTCACATAGGCTAGTGAATACCGCTGGGGGTCAATTTTTTAATAAATGCCTTTTTTGAGATTAGCTACCTGTCAGATTTTAACTAATCTTTCACTGATCAAAAAGTTCTTTCCTCTGGTCAATGGACCTATTAGTTGGAACTAGTTGATGGTGAAATTACATAGAATTTTTTTATTTCTTACTATTTTTTAAATAACCACAGAGTTTAAAATGTTTATCTAGTTAATTCATATGAGCCAAAACAAGAATACAGTATGAACTCCGTTTCTCCAAGGAGGAAAAGTCAATTAATATACTCATCAGTCACCTATATTAGAATAACGTATCACAATGACAGTAACTCAGATAGGCGAGGATAGAGAGAGCAGTACAATGACATACTACACAGAGATATATTTACCTAGGATTGTTTTGAAACCAACCCCTTGGCCAAGGATCTGGAACGGTCCCCTGGGAAAGATCAGGTGACAAAGACTTCAGGACAGGTTTCAGGACAGGATTCAGGTGACCTCTTATAGACCCGACGCCTGCGTCGCACCCCTCTCTGACACTATCTTCCTCCTCGATTCTTCCGCGATCTTCTTCTAAATATTTTCCTCAATTTCCTCCTCGATTCTTTCACGATCTTCTTCTAATTAATTAGGTTTAGGCTCTAAGTTCTGCAATTCGATTATCCTTTAGCATTCGTTCAGCTCTCGGACAGCATCCTGGCCTCTCAGCATTCTGGTCTTGCTGCGAAAGACTAACTAACTAAACTACTTCAATTATACGTTTCTATGCTCCCGTACCACCCATTAATGTTTCAACTTTATAAAATTCCTAATTCTGATTGGACAGGCAAGGGGGGATGATCATCACACCATGCTAAGTTTTAATAATTTTCTTTGGTTCTTTGTTTAATGTTTCCGCCCCTTAATTCTTATTCCCAAGCTTTATTTCCCACCCATATTCACATCGTTATCAGTCAAATGCATACTTTTGATATTCATTTCTATTCAGCTCTCAGGATGTCCATCAGGTTCCCAGGCCATGTAGCGATGATGGCCTTGGACGGGTTTCAAGTTCTACATCACGGCTTCCCGACTTGTCATTACTGCGCCTGCGTGAGGGGTCACGTGTGACATGGACTTTTGTCTCACTCGGAGGCCCAATTACGAACTAATAGAGAGGTCAAAAAGAAATGTATTAATTTCAGAATAAAATGATTTCACTGTATTCCACCTATCTTTACTCTAATCCCATTTACTTATAAACGTTTTCCCCGCATTAGCGTTTACTAAAGAGCTTGTTTTAGTGTCAGAAAAGCAGATGCTTAGCATGTGAGTTTTCAAGCGGCCATATTAGATGCATTTGCACAGGTGCAGGAAATTCCCTCCAAGCAAAGATTCGTCATACTGCATAGATGCAGTTGACGCATGTGCAGTACAGTTTCCCGTGTTAGCAGCCATTTTAATTTTCACTCGGGTTACTTGTTAGTAAAACACGTATGCAAGCTTCATCTTGCTAAAAATTTAATGAGGTGCATGTTAATTTACCAAAATACTTTTATTAATAAAGTGTTACGAGTTATATGAGAAGATTGCATCCGAGCAAGTTTCTTTTATACGAGTCCTTGCTCCATCAATCCCCTCTCTGATGGCATTTGTGCCATCACGAAATTGCCCATCACCAAGCCAGATGCCAACTTTAGCACATCTCAATTCCCTTGCCGGTCTTTTCAGTTCCTTCTTCATTTCTATCTTTTAAATTTTTCATCTTTTTGTATAACTCGCCTTTCATTTCTTCTAATTGAATTTCTTCATACTTTCTTTTCTTTCCCTTTTCATTTACTTCATATCTTTTTCTTTTCCTGCAACATTTGTGCCATGTCATTATTGCTAAGACTATTATTATTATTCCAAGTATGGGTAATATTATTTGACCTACAAGACCTTTGCCTATATTAGTGAACCAAGTCCCTATTGAAGTAAGACTATTTGTTAATTTCTTCCATACGCAATCAACTTCAAGTGGTTTCAAATCTTCTTCGTTTGGAAATATTTTTAATGTTCCCTCCAATTTCAACACTTTTATTAGGAATATAAGTGCAACAATGTTGCGCTTTCAGCATTTTACAGACTCTGCCCTTTTTGCCAATAATATATCAAGAGCAAGTCGATTTTGCAAAACCATTGATCTAATTGCAACCATTTCTGTATTGATCATCAAGAATCTTCCAGCAGTATCAGTCGATAGACAATCAACCACGTTAGATAACTGACAAATCTTACGTGAATTTAGAATGACTCCCACTGAAGGTATCAATGCACTAAATATGTCACCTACTATTTCTGAAAAACTAGCTCTTTTCTTATGTGTTAGTTCCTTTGTGTTTTCATTGCTTCCTTTGATTCTTGTCACATGATAAACGTTTGGGAATACTATTCCAAAATAGCAACTCCCGTACCAATGTGCAGGCAGCCTAAAATAGGCTTTATTCCCACACACATAATTAACTCCAGGAAATACAGGATCTGTTGCCCATTTTAGTCCCCATCCTCCGATTACCAAACATTTATGTTCACATTCACTGGAACCAATAAATACATTGTTATAGTCAGTCTTTAATCTTTCCCTTTCTTCTCAAAATCAAGGGACATCACAGCGTGAGTCTTGCCAGCTGTATAAATTTCCTCTTTCTCAGCCCATTGAGGAATCTGAGGTCTCTTTTCAGAAGCTTTTCTTTGGAAGTCCTGTCTCCTTTCCTCTACTAAATTCAAAAATATTTTTTCTTCGTCATGTAATGAGCATGTTAGATTGTTTTTGTGTGCTTCTGCTACATCTATTGTTTTCATAGTTAAGAAATATTCAGCCATAAACTGTGCATCTTTAGTACTGAAAAAATCACATCTACGTTAGAATAATAATACTGTAAATTTACTGTCCTATAAAATAAGCTTGATAAAATACTACATGAAATACCATATGTTAATGGTAAATGGTGATAAGTAACACCATCTGCTACTGATGCTGGTAATTTCACACATACGTAACAATCACTAACCTCATAGTGTTTACATACTAAACTAATAACTTTGTGAATACATTTAAAGCAGTGTCATTATTTGTCAGAGTGTATTGTAAGTCTACCTCATCTGGTGCTTCTGATTCTATTCTATTTACCTTTAGGTTAGCCGCCCTTTCATTAGCATCTGTGTTATTTTTCTTTTCTGTTACCATCAAATAAAGGATCACTATTGTTAATACTAGCCCGAATATGAGTACTAAAAATATGCTACATATTCTACAACATTTCTTTATACAATTTTGTTTTCATCTTCCGGTAACCCTATCATCAGCCATTTTAGTTTAAGAAGATTTCTCTTCTTTTCATTGCTCTATTTTATGACTTTTGTTTATTTGATCTTCAAGGAGGTCTCACTTCTCCCTCTTAAATCTGTTCAACAATTAATTCTACGTCACTTTCTTCATTCAAATCTAGATTCTCAAAGTCTTCAAGAATCACATAGGTCCATTCAGGACCATTGAACTTATTGTTCAAAATTCTCAGTCTTTGACTCCTTCGCCGGGGTTTTGCAATCAATTCACCAGACTGACTTATTCAGGTTCTTCACTTATTATTTTTAAGTGATATTTTAATCTTTTAACCACCTTGCCAATTATCATCTTTTATGACCTTTTTGGCTTGTACTACACTTTCACTTTCCTCGTCCCTTTCAAGTATTCTTTTATTTTCGTTATGTTGTGGCACAATTTGATTATCTTCGTCTTCAGAGTCCCTCTCTATCTGTCCTTGTTCAGGGCTTATTTTTGTGACATCCTCTGCCTGAATGTGTTCTTCCTGTATCTGGTCCTGTTCAGAGGTTGACTTGTTCTTCTTCCTGAACTTCTTCTTCTGATCCTAACTGGTCCTGCTCAGGTCTTACCGCACTTTGTTTTCTGCAGCCGTAACGTGTTCTTCTAGTCCTGTCTGTCCCTCCTCAGATTCGTGAATGTTTTGATTCACCTCTGTCTGAGTATTTTTTTCTCTCCTTGTCTGGTCCTGCTCAGGGTCTCCAACAGTTTCATTCACCCTTTCCTGAGCTTGTTCTTCTACCCCTGTCTGATCCTCACTAGTTTCCTGCCTTTCTAGTCTTGTTCTGCTTCTCGTTCTAATAATCACTTCATGTATGTCAACCACTGGTATCCAGTCTTCCTGACCTGTGCTTGGTTGTTCCTGATCAACTACTTCAGGATCGGTTATTCTAGATCCTTCGGCTGCACAACCTTCAGTGGCCTCATCTGCAGGAGATAGTTGAGGTCCCTCTTCGTCAGGAGCTGGAACTCTTTTGGTATGACTGGCATGGATCCAGTTAGGTTTACCTGCACATTTCACTGCTGTTCTTGTGACCAGTATAACCTGATGCGGCTTATCCCACCTGGGTGCTAGGCACGACTCTCAGGTGTGATTCTTCACCACCACCCAGTCTCCGGTATTCAGATCAGGTGCTTGATTCGGCTGCCTGGCAACTGTGTCTTCTCCAACCTGATGAGAGACAGAACGCACTAGATCAGCCAATCCTTTACAATAGTCTAATACCAGATCATCAGTTATATTAAACAGTTTGTGTCCAGGTATAAATGCTTGTCTCATTGCTCTTCCCATGAGAATTTCATGGGGACTCAATCCTATGTTTCTTTCAGGAATACTTCTGAGTCCCATCAGAACAAGAGGTAATGCATCTGGCCATTCCAGTGAAGTGGATGCACACACTTTTGCCAGTCTTGTTTTGATTGTGCCATTCATTTGTTCTACCACTCCAGAAGCCTCTGGGTGATAAGCACAGTGCAGTTTTTGTTCAATTTTAAATGCTTCACAGATTAATCAAATTATTTCATTATTAAAATGAGATCCTCTATCCGATTCCAAAGTTACTAGAAAACCAAACCGCGGAATTAGCTCCCTCAACAGTAGTTTGGCAACTGTTATGCTGTCATTCCTCCTAGTAGGGTATGCCTCCACCCACCGGGAAAACAGACAAACAATAACAAGGACATACTTCAATCCCCTGCAGGGTGGTAATTGTATGAAGTCCACCTGCAACCTTACACATGGTCCTTCTGCTTTTCCAATTCTTCCCCAACAGACCACTGTCTTCCTGCCTGGATTTATTTGTTGACAGGCTAAACATCGCTGGCAAAGGCTCTCTGTGACTGCCCTAAACTTCGGATTATACCAATCTTGTCTAAAGAGCCTGATCATGGCATCCCTGTCTACGTGTGTGTCTCCATGATACATTCTGGCCATTTGTGAAAGCAAACAATCTGGCATTACTGGCCTACCATCTAGATAAATCCATACATCATCCTCTGTTCTCCTCTGGCATCCTACTTTTATCCACTCTTCCCTTTCACTCACTTCCACTTCATCCTGCAGTTGTCTTACTTCCTCCCATGTTTCAATTCCTGAGAGTAGCATAAGTTGGCATTTGATTCCACTTGTTTCAATTTTCCTGTGCAGTGCCATTTTATTTTTGTCACAGTACTGGGCAACTTGGTCAGCATATCGATTACCAGCTACCACATAGTCATCTCCTGACTGATGTGCAGCACACATGACCACTGCCACTTCTTTTGGCAATTGTATTGCTTCCAACAGTTCCTTCACAAATGTTCCATTTTTAATTGGGGATCCTGAAGAAGTCATGAAATCCCTCTGCATCCAAAGCTGGCCAAAATCATGCACAACCCCGTAACCCTACTGGCTATCAGTGTACATGGTTACTTTCCAATGTTTCCCAATTTTACATGCTTTAATTAAAGCTATCAATTCGGCTACTTGTGCAGACGCGACTCCTGGTAAATAGGATGCTTCGACCATTCCAGCCAATGTGCATACAGCATAAGCAGCACTTAATCCTCCTTCCTCATGTCTCATGCACGAGCCATCTGCAAATAGCTCATGCTCAGTTTCTTTCAAGGGCTCTTCCTGTATGTCTTGAAGAGTCTTGGTCCATAATTCAGTAACGTCCAAATAGCCATGCTCGACTTCATCTCTCACTTCCCCACATACATCTGGTAATACAGTAGCTGGGTTAATTATAGTACATCTGACCACGGTCACATTTTCTGCCACTAAAATGATTCTTTCGTACTTAGTCATTCGACTAGGGGTAAGGTACTGTGTTCGAGTTCTTGTCTTAAGAATCTCGACTGAATGTGGAACATACACCTTTACAGGATGTCCCATCACAATGGACTCACTTTGTTCTAGATCAGGGGTCTCCAACCTTTTCTATAGTGAGAGCTACTTCTGATCAGTGAAAATCATCGTGAGCTACTAAAGGCCAAGCAACTAGCGCATTTTTTGGAGACACCTCCCACGCCCTGCTTCATTGTCTTTAAGCCTAATTTCTTTGTGGCCCATACTGTGGTTTGAACAAAATACATAGACCTATAGAGTTGTTCAAAGCTGTCAGCAAACTGAAAATCATAAAATAATAAACTGTATATCGGTCTCACACCTCATTCACCACACTGCTACACACTGCTTCCCATAACATGATAACGATAACTGCACCTTGGTGTTCATCAGGCAAGACAAGGAAACACTTCCCACATAGGCTTAAAAACCAAAGAAAACACTTTGAACCACCCACCCGACACATGCCATAGCTTGCTAACCATGTAGATAAGTGCATCAGTCCCACACATAAGTAAGCGCTATAAAAATGCTGCAACAGAAGGCTTCCCCTTTCTTCATTATCAACAAAAGTAACACAAAGGGAGAAAAGTTATGTTACAAATGAATACATATGATTTTCATTCATATCCGGGCCTTTGCAGACTATTGGAACAACAAATGGCCGATATTTGGAAAGACTGCAACCTTACTTTTATTATAAAGCACTTCACTCAGGTCTGTAACACATGCTTTAACTCTGCAAAGTCCATTTTTAGAAAATGCATAGCTCTGCAATGTTCAGCAACAGACTGTCTGCTAAGCCTTGCATTTGCTTCACAGACCTCTTCTACTTCCAGTAATAATATAGTAGCATGAAACATATGGCAATGTCCCTCAGCCATACCTCAATAAACAGAAAGCTCCATAGTCAGATCATTAACAGGTTCAAGCCAGAAACGACCCTTTGTAATGCATTAAAAAAGGAATACAATACATTCATCTAGTCCAGCCTTATCACACTTCTGTTGAGCAGGACTCACCTTCAAACAATACGAACACATGCAACAACAGATAGTTGGATTATTTTTATATAAAACATAACTTTCTGAAAATAAGCATGAAAAATAAATAGCACACTGGTAGAACGCTTTATTCTCATGGTATTTCAAATGGGCTCTCATCTCCCACCCAGACCATGGGGAAAGCCGATATTTCTCAGACATTTCTGTGACTATGCATAAAGAGGGCTGCATTATAGCTCCTATTTGCTTTAATTGAAAATGTCATTATTGAAGCAGAAGAACCCTCGTGTCTCCTTACATATTATTGAAATGTTAGAAATAAAGCGTACTTATACATTAGCAAATCTAAGATACAGATCAAAATTATTCAAACTCTTACACATCATGAAATACTGAAAACGCTCCAAACGAGTGAGCATGAATTTGTTACTTAAAAACAAATGTCAAATCTGATCACACCTCGTTCACGAGCACACACTCCAGATGTCTATTGCACTCACCAGCCTGCTTTCCTCCTACCTAGGCCATGAGTTTCTAAATCAGTGTGAAGGGGTCCTTCATTCAACATTCTCCTAAGTAACACCTCAAGAACCATGCTATATAAAGACAGAACATCAATGGGATCAAAGTGCATGGGTAAAATCACGTAAGGACTAATGAGCCCTGCTCAGAAAAATCCCACACAAGAAGAAATTGCATCACCTCAGAGTCAGCCACTAAAATTGTAAACAGAAGCTGCCTCTATTAAACGCATACTAGTATAGAAGTACTTAACAAATCAAATTCTTTGGCGTAGCTGTGGTGCAGCAAAACACAGCTCCGTGTCACACAAGCAGAGCTGCCTTGGCACAAAGGTAGAGTGTGGGAGATAGAGAGACTGGGAGTGACAGGACAGAGATGAAGGGCCTGTTTTGAGAGGCTCGGGTCAGTGCATGTAAAGCGCTTTGGTTTCAACATCGGCTGGCACCGCGTTTTAAAATTAAAAGAAGATATAATAAAGCACAGTGGCAGCCGATGTTAATATTGAAGGGCCTTGCATGTACTGAGCTGCTTTCACTGACTACAAGACAAAGGCAAATTTAAAGCATGCTGTAGTCAGTGAAAGCACTTCAGTGCAGGCAAGAATCTTTGACTTTAACATTGCCTGTCACCGTGGTAGCTGCTCAGTGCCTGCAAGGACCTTGGATTTTAAGGTCAGCTGCCGCTGTACTTTATTACCGAAGGCAGATATAAAGCACGGTGGCAGCTGATGTTAAAATCAAAGGGCCTTGCATGCACTGAGCCGCTTTCACTTACTAACACGCAGAGGCAAATTTAAAGCGTGCTGTAGTAATAAGTGAAGCGGTACAAAAGGGGGTGGTGATGGACGGAGCATCAGAACCAATCCAACACTCACACCCAGTCAACAGATCTGGGTTTAATCCATCACCGTTCTTTAGCCCACTCTGCCACCCCAGTTCAGACATGGCGATATGCAAATCAGTCTGACCCTGTGCCTCATGGGAACAGTCCAGCCCGAACTGCCAAGCCATGTCTTCCCTGGACCGGAAACAAGCTTCCTAGGACCGGTTTCTGGCATTTCAGCCGTCTTCAGCCAGGCTTGCTTGAATCCAGTGGCAAAGTGAGCAAGGGACTCACGTCTGAGCATACCTTGCCAACTTATGGCGAACAAAGCGGTACAAAAGGGGGTGGTGATGGACGGAGCATCAGAACCAATCAAACACTCACGCCCAGTCAACAGATCTGGGTTTAATCCATCACCGTTCTTTAGCCCACTCTGCCACCCCAGTTCAGACATGGCCATATGCAAATCAGTCTGACCCTGTGCCTCATGGGAACAGTCCAGCCCGAACTGCCAAGCCATGTCTTCCCTGGACCGGAAACAAGCTTCCTAGGACCGGTTTCTGGCATTTCAGCCGTCTTCAGCCAGGCTTGCTTGAATCCAGTGGCAAAGTGAGCAAGGGACTCACGTCTGAGCATACCCTGCCAACTTATGGCGAACAAAGCGGTACAAAAGGGGGTGGTGATGGACGGAGCATCAGAACCAATCAAACACTCACACCCAGTCAACAGATCTGGGTTTAATCCATCAACTTTCTTTAGCCCACTCTGCCACCCCAGTTCAGACATGGCCATATTCAAATCAGTCTGACCCTGTGCCTCATGGGAACAGTCCAGCCCGAACTGCCAAGCCATGTCTTCCCTGGACCGGAAACAAGCTTCCTAGGACCGGTTTCTGGCATTTCAGCCGTCTTCAGCCAGGCTTGCTTGAATCCAGTGGCAAAGTGAGCAAGGGACTCACGTCTGAGCATACCCTGCCAACTTATGGCGAACAAAGCGGTACAAAAGGGGGTGGTGATGGACGGAGCATCAGAACCAATCAAACACTCACACCCAGTCAACAGATCTGGGTTTAATCCATCACCGTTCTTTAGCCCACTCTGCCACCCCAGTTCAGACATGGCCATATGCAAATCAGTCTGACCCTGTGCCTCATGGGAACAGTCCAGCCCGAACTGCCAAGCCATGTCTTCCCTGGACCGGAAACAAGCTTCCTAGGACCGGTTTCTGGCATTTCAGCCGTCTTCAGCCAGGCTTGCTTGAATCCAGTGGCAAAGTGAGCAAGGGACTCACGTCTGAGCATACCCTGCCAACTTATGGCGAACAAAGCGGTACAAAAGGGGGTGGTGATGGACGGAGCATCAGAACCAATCAAACACTCACACCCAGTCAACAGATCTGGGTTTAATCCATCACCGTTCTTTAGCCCACTCTGCCACCCCAGTTCAGACATGGCCATATGCAAATCAGTCTGACCCTGTGCCTCATGGGAACAGTCCAGCCCGAACTGCCAAGCCATGTCTTCCCTGGACCGGAAACAAGCTTCCTAGGACCGGTTTCTGGCATTTCAGCCGTCTTCAGCCAGGCTTGCTTGAATCCAGTGGCAAAGTGAGCAAGGGACTCACGTCTGAGCATACCCTGCCAACTTATGGCGAACAAAGCGGTACAAAAGGGGGTGGTGATGGACGGAGCATCAGAACCAATCAAACACTCACACCCAGTCAACAGATCTGGGTTTAATCCATCACCGTTCTTTAGCCCACTCTGCCACCCCAGTTCAGACATGGCCATATGCAAATCAGTCTGACCCTGTGCCTCATGGGAACAGTCCAGCCCGAACTGCCAAGCCATGTCTTCCCTGGACCGGAAACAAGCTTCCTAGGACCGGTTTCTGGCATTTCAGCCGTCTTCAGCCAGGCTTGCTTGAATCCAGTGGCAAAGTGAGCAAGGGACTCACGTCTGAGCATACCCTGCCAACTTATGGCGAACAAAGCGGTACAAAAGGGGGTGGTGATGGACGGAGCATCAGAACCAATCAAACACTCACACCCAGTCAACAGATCTGGGTTTGATCCATCACCGTTCTTTAGCCCACTCTGCCACCCCAGTTCAGACATGGCCATATGCAAATCAGTCTGACCCTGTGCCTCATGGGAACAGTCCAGCCCGAACTGCCAAGCCATGCCTTCCCTGGACTGGAAACAAGCTTCCTAGGAACGGTTTCTGGCATTTCAGCCGTCTTCAGCCAGGCTTGCTTGAATCCAGTGGCAAAGTGAGCAAGGGACTCACGTCTGAGCATACCCTGCCAACTTATGGCAAACAAAGCGGTACAAAAGGGGGTGGTGATGGACGGAGCATCAGAACCAATCAAACACTCACACCCAGTCAACAGATCTGGGTTTAATCCATCACCGTTCTTTAGCCCACTCTGCCACCCCAGTTCAGACATGGCCATATGCAAATCAGTCTGACCCTGTGCCTCATGGGAACAGTCCAGCCCGAACTGCCAAGCCATGTCTTCCCTGGACCGGAAACAAGCTTCCTAGGACCGGTTTCTGGCATTTCAGCCGTCTTCAGCCAGGCTTGCTTGAATCCAGTGGCAAAGTGAGCAAGGGACTCACGTCTGAGCATACCCTGCCAACTTATGGCGAACAAAGCGGTACAAAAGGGGGTGGTGATGGACGGAGCATCAGAACCAATCAAACACTCACACCCAGTCAACAGATCTGGGTTTGATCCATCACCATTCTTTAGCCCACTCTGCCACCCCAGTTCAGACATGGCCATATGCAAATCAGTCTGACCCTGTGCCTCATGGGAACAGTCCAGCCCGAACTACCAAGCCATGCCTTCCCTGGACCGGAAACAAGCTTCCTAGGAGCGGTTTCTGGCATTTCAGCCGTCTTCAGCCAGGCTTGCTTGAATCCAGTGGCAAAGTGAGCAAGGGACTCACGTCTGAGCATACCCTGCCAACTTATGGCGAACAAAGCGGTACAAAAGGGGGTGGTGATGGACGGAGCATCAGAACCAATCAAACACTCACACCCAGTCAACAGATCTGGGTTTGATCCATCACCGTTCTTTAGCCCACTCTGCCACCCCAGTTCAGACATGGCCATATGCAAATCAGTCTGACCCTGTGCCTCATGGGAACAGTCCAGCCCGAACTGCCAAGCCATGCCTTCCCTGGACTGGAAACAAGCTTCCTAGGACCGGTTTCTGGCATTTCAGCCGTCTTCAGCCAGGCTTGCTTGAATCCAGTGGCAAAGTGAGCAAGGGACTCACGTCTGAGCATACCCTGCCAACTTATGGCGAACAAAGCGGTACAAAAGGGGGTGGTGATGGACGGAGCATCAGAACCAATCAAACACTCACACCCAGTCAACAGATCTGGGTTTGATCCATCACCATTCTTTAGCCCACTCTGCCACCCCAGTTCAGACATGGCCATATGCAAATCAGTCTGACCCTGTGCCTCATGGGAACAGTCCAGCCCGAACTGCCAAGCCATGCCTTCCCTGGACCGGAAACAAGCTTCCTAGGACCGGTTTCTGGCATTTCAGCCGTCTTCAGCCAGGCTTGCTTGAATCCAGTGACAAAGTGAGCAAGGGACTCACGTCTGAGCCTACCCTGCCAACTTATGGCGAACAAAGCGGTACAAAAGGGGGTGGTGATGGACGGAGCATCAGAACCAATCAAACACTCATACCCAGTCAACAGATCTGGGTTTGATCCATCACCATTCTTTAGCCCACTCTGCCACCCCAGTTCAGACATGGCCATATGCAAATCAGTCTGACCCTGTGCCTCATGGGAACAGTCCAGCCCGAACTGCCAAGCCATGCCTTCCCTGGACTGGAAACAAGCTTCCTAGGACCGGTTTCTGGCATTTCAGCCGTCTTCAGCCAGGCTTGCTTGAATCCAGTGGCAAAGTGAGCAAGGGACTCACGTCTGAGCATACCCTGCCAATTATGGCGAACAAAGCGGTACAAAAGGGGTTGGTGATGGACGGAGCATCAGAACCAATCAAACACTCACACCCAGTCAACAGATCTGGGTTTGATCCATCACCATTCTTTAGCCCACTCTGCCACCCCAGTTCAGACATGGCCATATGCAAATCAGTCTGACCCTGTGCCTCATGGGAACAGTCCAGCCCGAACTGCCAAGCCATGCCTTCCCTGGACCGGAAACAAGCTTCCTAGGACCGGTTTCTGGCATTTCAGCCGTCTTCAGCCAGGCTTGCTTGAATCCAGTGGCAAAGTGAGCAAGGGACTCACGTCTGAGCATACCCTGCCAACTTATGGCGAACAAAGCGGTACAAAAGGGGGTGGTGATGGACGGAGCATCAGAACCAATCAAACACTCACACCCAGTCAACAGATCTGGGTTTGATCCATTACCATTCTTTAGCCCACTCTGCCACCCCAGTTCAGACATGGCCATATGCAAATCAGTCTGACCCTGTGCCTCATGGGAACAGTCCAGCCCGAACTGCCAAGCCATGCCTTCCCTGGACTGGAAACAAGCTTCCTAGGACCGGTTTCTGGCATTTCAGCCATCTTCAGCCAGGCTTGCTTGAATCCAGTGGCAAAGTGAGCAAGGGACTCACGTCTGAGCATACCCTGCCAACTTATGGCCATGTCTGAACTGGGGTGGCAGAGTGGGCTAAAGAACGGTGATGGATTAAACCCAGATCTGTTGACTGGGTGTGAGTGTTTGATTGGTTCTGATGCTCCGTCCATCACCACCCCCTTTTGTACTGCTTTGTTCGCCATAAGTTGGCAGCCAGGCTTGCTTGAATCCAGTGGCAAAGTGAGCAAGGGACTCACGTCTGAGCATACCCTGCCAACTTATGGCCATGTCTGAACTGGGGTGGCAGAGTGGGCTAAAGAACGGTGATGGATTAAACCCAGATCTGTTGACTGGGTGTGAGTGTTTGATTGGTTCTGATGCTCCGTCCATCACCACCCCCTTTTGTACTGCTTTGTTCGCCATAAGTTGGCAGGGTATGCTCAGACGTGAGTCCCTTGCTCACTTTGCCACTGGATTCAAGCAAGCCTGGCTGAAGACGGCTGAAATGCCAGAAACCGGTCCTAGGAAGCTTGTTTCCAGTCCAGGGAAGGCATGGCTTGGCAGTTCGGGCTGGACTGTTCCCATGAGGCACAGGGTCAGACTGATTTGCATATGGCCATGTCTGAACTGGGGTGGCAGAGTGGGCTAAAGAATGGTGATGGATCAAACCCAGATCTGTTGACTGGGTGTGAGTGTTTGATTGGTTCTGATGCTCCGTCCATCACCACCCCCTTTTGTACCGCTTTGTTCGCCATAAGTTGGCAGGGTATGCTCAGACGTGAGTCCCTTGCTCACTTTGCCACTGGATTCAAGCAAGCCTGGCTGAAGACGGCTGAAATGCCAGAAACCGGTCCTAGGAAGCTTGTTTCCAGTCCAGGGAAGGCATGGCTTGGCAGTTCGGGCTGGACTGTTCCCATGAGGCACAGGGTCAGACTGATTTGCATATGGCCATGTCTGAACTGGGGTGGCAGAGTGGGCTAAAGAATGGTGATGGATCAAACCCAGATCTGTTGACTGGGTGTGAGTGTTTGATTGGTTCTGATGCTCCGTCCATCACCACCCCCTTTTGTACCGCTTTGTTCGCCATAAGTTGGCAGGGTAGGCTCAGACGTGAGTCCCTTGCTCACTTTGCCACTGGATTCAAGCAAGCCTGGCTGAAGACGGCTGAAATGCCAGAAACCGGTCCTAGGAAGCTTGTTTCCGGTCCAGGGAAGGCATGGCTTGGCAGTTCGGGCTGGACTGTTCCCATGAGGCACAGGGTCAGACTGATTTGCATATGGCCATGTCTGAACTGGGGTGGCAGAGTGGGCTAAAGAATGGTGATGGATCAAACCCAGATCTGTTGACTGGGTGTGAGTGTTTGATTGGTTCTGATGCTCCGTCCATCACCACCCCCTTTTGTACCGCTTTGTTCGCCATAAGTTGGCAGGGTATGCTCAGACGTGAGTCCCTTGCTCACTTTGCCACTGGATTCAAGCAAGCCTGGCTGAAGACGGCTGAAATGCCAGAAACCGGTCCTAGGAAGCTTGTTTCCAGTCCAGGGAAGGCATGGCTTGGCAGTTCGGGCTGGACTGTTCCCATGAGGCACAGGGTCAGACTGATTTGCATATGGCCATGTCTGAACTGGGGTGGCAGAGTGGGCTAAAGAATGGTGATGGATCAAACCCAGATCTGTTGACTGGGTGTGAGTGTTTGATTGGTTCTGATGCTCCGTCCATCACCACCCCCTTTTGTACCGCTTTGTTCGCCATAAGTTGGCAGGGTATGCTCAGACGTGAGTCCCTTGCTCACTTTGCCACTGGATTCAAGCAAGCCTGGCTGAAGACGGCTGAAATGCCAGAAACCGCTCCTAGGAAGCTTGTTTCCGGTCCAGGGAAGGCATGGCTTGGCAGTTCGGGCTGGACTGTTCCCATGAGGCACAGGGTCAGACTGATTTGCATATGGCCATGTCTGAACTGGGGTGGCAGAGTGGGCTAAAGAATGGTGATGGATCAAACCCAGATCTGTTGACTGGGTGTGAGTGTTTGATTGGTTCTGATGCTCCGTCCATCACCACCCCCTTTTGTACCGCTTTGTTTGCCATAAGTTGGCAGGGTATGCTCAGACGTGAGTCCCTTGCTCACTTTGCCACTGGATTCAAGCAAGCCTGGCTGAAGACGGCTGAAATGCCAGAAACCGGTCCTAGGAAGCTTTTTTCCAGTCCAGGGAAGGCATGGCTTGGCAGTTCGGGCTGGACTGTTCCCATGAGGCACAGGGTCAGACTGATTTGCATATGGCCATGTCTGAACTGGGGTGGCAGAATGGGCTAACGAATGGTGATGGATCAAACCCAGATCTGTTGACTGGGTGTGAGTGTTTGATTGGTTCTGATGCTCCGTCCATCACCACCCCCTTTTGTACCGCTTTGTTCGCCATAAGTTGGCAGGGTATGCTCAGACGTGAGTCCCTTGCTCACTTTGCCACTGGATTCAAGCAAGCCTGGCTGAAGACGGCTGAAATGCCAGAAACCGTTCCTAGGAAGCTTGTTTCCAGTCCAGGGAAGGCATGGCTTGGCAGTTCGGGCTGGACTGTTCCCATGAGGCACAGGGTCAGACTGATTTGCATATGGCCATGTCTGAACTGGGGTGGCAGAGTGGGCTAAAGAATGGTGATGGATCAAACCCAGATCTGTTGACTGGGTGTGAGTGTTTGATTGGTTCTGATGCTCCGTCCATCACCACCCCCTTTTGTACCGCTTTGTTCTCCATAAGTTGGCAGGGTATGCTCAGACGTGAGTCCCTTGCTCACTTTGCCACTGGATTCAAGCAAGCCTGGCTGAAGACGGCTGAAATGCCAGAAACCGGTCCTAGGAAGCTTGTTTCCAGTCCAGGGAAGGCATGGCTTGGCAGTTCGGGCTGGACTGTTCCCATGAGGCACAGGGTCAGACTGATTTGCATATGGCCATGTCTGAACTGGGGTGGCAGAGTGGGCTAAAGAATGGTGATGGATCAAACCCAGATCTGTTGACTGGGTGTGAGTGTTTGATTGGTTCTGATGCTCCGTCCATCACCACCCCCTTTTGTACCGCTTTGTTCGCCATAAGTTGGCAGGGTATGCTCAGACGTGAGTCCCTTGCTCACTTTGCCACTGGATTCAAGCAAGCCTGGCTGAAGACGGCTGAAATGCCAGAAACCGGTCCTAGGAAGCTTGTTTCCAGTCCAGGGAAGGCATGGCTTGGCAGTTTGGGCTGGACTGTTCCCATGAGGCACAGGGTCAGACTGATTTGCATATGGCCATGTCTGAACTGGGGTGGCAGAGTGGGCTAAAGAATGGTGATGGATCAAACCCAGATCTGTTGACTGGGTGTGAGTGTTTGATTGGTTCTGATGCTCCGTCCATCACCACCCCCTTTTGTACCGCTTTGTTCGCCATAAGTTGGCAGGGTATGCTCAGACGTGAGTCCCTTGCTCACTTTGCCACTGGATTCAAGCAAGCCTGGCTGAAGACGGCTGAAATGCCAGAAACCGGTCCTAGGAAGCTTGTTTCCAGTCCAGGGAAGGCATGGTTTGGCAGTTCGGGCTGGACTGTTCCCATGAGGCACAGGGTCAGACTGATTTGCATATGGCCATGTCTGAACTGGGGTGGCAGAGTGGGCTAAAGAATGGTGATGGATCAAACCCAGATCTGTTGACTGGGTGTGAGTGTTTGATTGGTTCTGATGCTCCGTCCATCACCACCCCCTTTTGTACCGCTTTGTTCGCCATAAGTTGGCAGGGTATGCTCAGACGTGAGTCCCTTGCTCACTTTGCCACTGGATTCAAGCAAGCCTGGCTGAAGACGGCAGAAATGCCAGAAACCGGTCCTAGGAAGCTTGTTTCCAGTCCAGGGAAGGCATGGCTTGGCAGTTCGGGCTGGACTGTTCCCATGAGGCACAGGGTCAGACTGATTTGCATATGGCCATGTCTGAACTGGGGTGGCAGAGTGGGCTAAAGAATGGTGATGGATCAAACCCAGATCTGTTGACTGGGTGTCAGTGTTTGATTGGTTCTGATGCTCCGTCCATCACCACCCCCTTTTGTACCGCTTTGTTCCCCATAAGTTGGCAGGGTATGCTCAGACGTGAGTCCCTTGCTCACTTTGCCACTGGATTCAAGCAAGCCTGGCTGAAGACGGCTGAAATGCCAGAAACCGGTCCTAGGAAGCTTGTTTCCAGTCCAGGGAAGGCATGGCTTGGCAGTTCGGGCTGGACTGTTCCCATGAGGCACAGGGTCAGACTGATTTGCATATGGCCATATCTGAACTGGGGTGGCAGAGTGGGCTAAAGAATGGTGATGGATCAAACCCAGATCTGTTGACTGGGTGTGAGTGTTTGATTGGTTCTGATGCTCCGTCCATCACCACCCCCTTTTGTACCGCTTTGTTCGCCATAAGTTGGCAGGGTATGCTCAGACGTGAGTCCCTTGCTCACTTTGCCTCTGGATTCAAGCAAGCCTGGCTGAAGACGGCTGAAATGCCAGAAACCGGTCCTAGGAAGCTTGTTTCCAGTCCAGGGAAGGCATGGCTTGGCAGTTCGGGCTGGACTGTTCCCATGAGTCACAGGGTCAGACTGATTTGCATATGGCCATGTCTGAACTGGGGTGGCAGAGTGGGCTAAAGAATGGTGATGGATCAAACCCAGATCTGTTGACTGGGTGTGAGTGTTTGATTGGTTCTGATGCTCCGTCCATCACCACCCCCTTTTGTAGTAATAAGTGAAAGCAGTGTGTACAGGCAAGAATCTTTGATGTTAACATCGCCTGCCACCGCAGTTGCTGCCCAGTGCCCTCAAGGACCTTGGACTTTAACATCGGGTGCCAACGTGCTTTGTTACTGAAGTCAGATATAAAGCACAGTGGCAGTCGATGTTAAAATCAAAGGGCCTTGCATGCACTGAGCCTCTTTCACTGACTAACACGTAAAACACAGTTCCATGTCACACAAGCAGAGCTGCCTTGGCACAAAGTAATAGTGTGGGAGACAGAGGGACTGGGAGTGACAGGACAGAGGTGAAGGGCCTGATTTGGGAAGCTCAGGTCAGTGCATGTAAAGCGCTTTGGTTTCAACATCGGCTGCCACCGCACTTTAAAATTAAAAGAAGATATAATAAAGCACAGTAGCAGCCAATGTTAAAATCAAAGGGCCTTGCATGCACTGAGCTGCTTTCACTGACTACAACACGAAGGCAAATTTAAAGCGTGCTGTAGTCAGTGAAAGCCCTTCGGGGCAGGCAAGGTCTTTTGATTTTAACATTGACCTCCACCGTGGTAGCAGCTCAGTGCCTGCAAGGGCCTTGGATTTTAAGGTCAGCTGCCACCGCACTTTATTATTGAAGGCAGATGTAAAGCACGGAGGCAGCCGACCTTAAAATCAGAGGTCCTTGCATTCACTGAGCAACTGTCACTGTCTACCACGCAAAGGCAAATTTAAAGCATGCCGTAGTCAGTGAAAGCAGTTCATGCAGGCAAGGAGCTTGGATTTTAATATTGGCTGCCACTGCGCTTTGTTACTGAAGGCAGATGTAAAGCGTGGTGGCAGCCGATGTTAAAATCAAAGGCCTTACAATGCACTTAGCCAGTTTTACCAATGATGCAGCGGATTACCAGCTCGGGATTACACACAAACACCATAATACTCACCTGGGCCCATAAACACTCATCAAATAGGCTAATAATACAGCCGGAGTCAATATTGTTTTTTTTTTACCTGCAAGATTTGTTTATCTTTACCCAAATCTTACCATTCCAATCTCCTTGTAAATAAATTTCCTTTGGTGAATGAATCTAGTTGCTATTAGTATAGACAAAAATGATCATTTAGGGTTTTCTCCAATAATCACAGACTCAAATAATTTTAAAAGTTTTATCTAATCAATAAATTTGTGAGTCAAAGATCAAATATAATGTTAACATCAAGCTTCATTCAGGAAAGAAAATCAAATTTTAGTTCAATAATAAGTCTCATTAAGATTCGTGATGACAGTACCTGAAAAGGGAGGAAAAGAGAGAACAGGAACAAAGGCAGATTTCACAGAATTATATTTACCTAGGGTGATAGATGAACCCAACTCTTTGAAGTTGGGCCAGAGGGAGTCCACCGGGACAGGTGGAAGACATAGGATCAGGATAGGTTCAGTACCGGGAAGGTGACCTCTTCTAAGTGCAACGCCAGTGTTGCACCCCTCTCTGTCACTACTCTCCTCGATTTTCTCTTAAGCAACTCCCCTTCTAGATGACTGGATTATCGATCAGTATTTTGGTCTCTCGAGCAGGGTCTCTGGCATCTGCAGGGTCTGAGACAGCGTCTCGGACAGCATACGTGTCGGATTCCTCCAGCAAGACAAGATCTGACTAACTAACTTACCTCTATTATACTATTCTGTGTTTGTGTGCAACCCCCAAATGTTTCAAACTCGTGTTTTCCCCTATTTCTGATTGGACAGGGCAAGGAGGTGAGTTCATCACACCATATTAAATGTAATATATTACTGAGATTCTTTGTTCTATATTTCCGCCTCTAATTTATTTTCCCAAAGCTTTATTCCCACCCGCATTTCACATTATGCTTAATACAATTTATACTTTTTGAAACATATGTTGCTCTTGTCCGGGTCGATGGGTTAAGTTCCCATGTGCTTCTTTCCAGCTTGTCCTTGGCTGGGTTTCAAAGGTGTCATCATAGTTCTGGGCAGGGTTTAGTGCTCGTGCACACCGATCAGGTGGGGTAGGGATTTCAGTCAACCTCCAAGGCCCAAATACGAACTAATAATAAAGTCGGAAAAAGACATGTTAGAATACGAAAATAAATGAATTCACTGTATACCACTTATCACTTCTCTAATCCCATTTACTTATAATAATGTTTCGCATTATCAATTAGTAGAACTTGCAAGGTTTAGTTTAAGCAGTAGCATGTGTATTAACATGTGAGTTTCAAGCGGCCATTTTAAATGCTATAGCGCAGGTGCAAAAGATTCCCTCCAAGCATAGAAAACGTCATACTACGTAGATGTTGTAGACTCATGCGTAGTGAAATTCCCGTGTTTGTCGCCCATTTTAGGACATCGGGTTACTGGTTAGTAATACACAAATGAAAGCTTCCCCTAGATATGATATATTGTGTGTAATGTATTATTAGTTTTTACAAACAAGTTGATTAAAGTGTTATACCCAGTCAACAGATCTGTACATATACATATTCTCCAACATTTCTTTACACAATTTAGTTTCGGGTTTCCAGCAGCTCTATTGTCAGCCATTTTCTTTGTGATAAGAAGAAAATTGAAAGTAATTTAGAATTTTTAATCTGCGTTGATATCTTTGGGTACACAATTTTTCTTTTCAGGTTGGTCCCACTTCTTCGTTAATTAGCTCTGCATTTAATTCTTCATCACTTCTTTCCTTTATTTCCAGATTCTCGAAGTCTTCAAGAATAACGTACGTCCATTCAGGACCTTTGAATTTATTGTTCAGTCTTTTCAATCTTGGGCTTCTTCGTTTGTTGTTTTAAGTCGATTGTTCAGTCTGACTGGATACCTCGGTTACTTGGTCCGGTTCCTCATTTATTGTTTTGAGTCGGTATCTCACTCTCTTGATAACACTAGGCCGATTATCGCCTTTTCTTTTTTTTGTAAACATTTTATTGCATTAAACAAAAGATCCGTCAGTGCATTCTTTACATGTGATAGAACAGGTACGTAACATCTCACCATCATCAAAATCATTAGTATCGTATAGGTTTTATAGCTTTGCCCTTAATGCCTCATCGTCCGAGCCGTGTTCCACAAAAGGTGGAGTACAGATATGGCCTCTATAGGCATTCCATTTGTCCCACACTCTTCCCCATTTCTTGGGGCAGCCTCTGTGATTATATGTAGCTTTTTCGGCCACCATGATCATGTCCATGTCCTTACACCACTCCGTTAGGGTTGGAATTTGTGATGCCCCCCCTTTTCTGAGCAATATTCCGCTTTGCCACTATCATTCCTGTTGTTCCCTACTATCCGCATAGTTGAGGTCAGTTGGTTCCAATATATTGAGGACGATTATCGCCTTTTCTGATTCATTTGGCTTGCACTGCACTTTCACTTTCTTCAAGTGTTCCTTTGTTTTCATTAGTTTGTGGCACAACTTGGTTATTTTCGTCTTCAGAATTTCTCTCTATCTGACCCTGTCCAGGGTTTATTGTCTTAGTATCATCTGCCTGGATGCGTTCTTCTTCCCTAATCTGACCCTGTTCAGGTTTTATTTCAATTTGTTTTTCTATTTCTTCTCCCTGAAGTTGTTTTTCTTTTCCTTTCTGGCCATGATCAGGTCTTACTACACTTTGGCTTTCTGCCGCCTGAACGCCGCCTGAACGGCTTCTTGTTCTACAGGTATTTCTACTATTGGGATCCAATCATCCTGACTGGTGCTCGGTTGTTCTTGGTCAGCTACTTCAGGATCTGTTATTCTGGATCCTTCAGCTGTACAATCTTCAGCATCCCCAACTGCTTGAGTCAGTTGAGGTCCCTCTTCGTCAGGTGCTGGTACTCTTTTAGTATGACTTGCATAAATCCAATTAGGCAAACCCGCACATTTTACTGCTGTCGTTGTGACCAATATAACCTGATGTGGTATTTCCCACCTTGGTGCTAGGCACGATTCTCGAGTGTGATTCTTTGCCACTACCCAGTCGCTGGGGTTCAGATCATGCGCTTGGTTCGGCTGCCTGGCGACTGCGTCTTCTCCAACCTGGTGAGAGATAGAATGCACTTGGTCAGCCAACTCTTTGCAATATTCTAGCACCAAATCATCAGATATATTCAACAGCTTGTGTCCTGGTATACATGCTTGTCTCATTGCTCTTCCCATGAGTATTTCATGGGGACTCAATCCGGTATTCTTGTCTGGAATACTTCTGAGTCCCATCAGAATAAGAGGTAAAGGTAAAGGTAAAGCATCAGGCCACTCCAGTGGGGTGCATGCACATACTTTTCCCAATCTTGACTTAATTGTGCCATTCACTTGTTCTACCACTCCAGATGCTTCTGGGCGGTATGCGCAGTGCAGCTTTTGTTCAATTTTAAATGCTTCACAAATTAATCGAATTATTTCATTATTAAAATGAGACCCTCTATCTGATTCAATAGTTACTGGAAAACCAAAACGAGGAATGAGTTCTCTCAATAGAAGTTTAGTCACTGTCAGGTTGTCGTTTCTTCGGGTTGGGTAGGCTGCCACCCACTTTGAAAATAAACAAACTATGGCAAGTACATATTTCAATCCTCGACAAACAGGCACCTGAATGAAATCTATTTGAAGCCTTACAAATGGACCTTCTACCTTTCCAATTCTTCCCATACTGACTATGGTTTTCTTTCCTGGATTTATTTGTTGACAGGTTAAGCATCTCTGGCAAAGACTCTCTGCGACATTCCTGAACTTTGCATTAAACCAATCTTGTCTGAAAAGTCTAATCATTGCATCTCTGCCTATGTGAGTGTCTCCATGATGCATCCTAGCCATTGGTGCAAGCATACAGTCTGTCTTCTGCCCTTCTCTGATAACCAACTTTTTCCAACTCCTCTCTTTCTCTTGTTTCCACCTCATCTTGTAGTTCTCTTACTTCTTTCCATGTTTCTAATCCTGAAAGCAGCATAAGTTGGCAGCTGAATCCACCTGTTTCAATTTTCCTGTTCATTGCCATTTTAAATTTGGCGCAGTGTTTGGCAACCTGGTCAGCATAGCAGTTACCTGCTTACCCCAGCGTAATACTGCGGGTAATGTTAGATGTCTGCTCTGTATCTTGGAAGCTGAGTTGGACGATCCAGGTACTGCTGCGGTTTTTTCAGTAGACATAGAAAAGGCCTTCGACAGCCTGGAATGGCCGTACCTATTTCAGGTTCTCCGTGCTTTTGGGCTGGGGGATCGCTTTGTGGCTTGGACGGCCTTATTTTATAAAGACTCCACGGCTCGCACTAAAACGGGTGGTCTGATCTCCGCTTCCTGTGTGGTGGGTAGAGGGACCCGACAGGGGTGTCCTCTCTCACCGCTCCTCTTCGCGCTGGCCGTGGAGCCGCTTGCGGCCCAGGCCCGATGCGGGAGGTGGTTCCGGGGACTCCGGATACATAACGAGCATCATTATATCGCTCTATATGCGGATGACCTTCTTTTGTTTTTGAACAATACCCGGGGGGAACTGGTGGGAGCTAAGAGGCTGCTTAGTTGTATGGAGGACCTGGCAGGCTTAAGGGTGAATTGGTCCAAATTGTGTCTTTTCCCCACCTCCAGAAGAGTGGAGGGTCCCCGGACTACAGAAAGGGTACAGTGGGAATATACCTGCATAACATATCTGGGGACTCGAATATATCATGATCGCAGCGATTTGCTGGAGGGCAATATTGGTAGGGCTATGCGAGGTCTACGGGGCAGTATGGACTTCTGGCAATCATTGCCGCTCTCTTTGATGGGGAGAGTGGCGCTTCTGAAGATGGTGGCTCTCCCCAGGCTGTTATACTACTTTAGGACGCTCCCGGTCTGGATCCCTGCGTCGACGTTCAAGAGACTCCAACAGTTGATGACGGGATTTCTCTGGAATGCTGGCCGCCGTCGGGTGGCTTTGCATACATTGATGAGACCGCGGGGAGAGGGAGGGTTGGCGGTTCCGGTCTGGAGTCCTATTACTTAGCCGCCCAGCTACAGTGGTTGACTCAGGCGGTGGCTCGAGAGTTCCGAGGCGTAGGGCCGGCGTGGGTGGGCAAATTACTGCCTGCCTACTGGCCAGAATTGTCTTGCAACAGCCGCTTTGCATAGGGGATCTTTCGGCCGAAGTGCAGGCCTTTCGGTTATGTTGGAACAGAAGTCAACAAAGGGCCGGGATCCCCTGTCCATATGCGCTTGAGATACCAGTCTTGATGTGTCAACAACTACCGCATAGGGGCAATTGGTCGGCGCTGGTGGGCTGGTGTGATGCGGGACTGATGGTAGTGGGGGATTTATACGAAGACGGTGTTCTACTCCCTTTCGAAGCCCTTTCTGAACGTTACGGTCTTCCGCGTGGGGACTATCTCCTGCATGCGGCCTCGGTGTCGGCTGTTCAGCGGCGGTGGAAGGGAGGGCTATCTGAGCCGCGGACATCCATGGTCTGTCAATATGTTGTGCTGGCGGCGGGTACCATTAAAGCGGTCACATGTCTGTATCGCTGCATGACCTATGAGAGGCTGGCCCCCCTGGATAGGCTGAAGCGGTGCCGGGAGAAGGACATGGAGAGGGACATCCCGGAGAAAATATGGGGGGAATTGCTTGAACGTCCCTGGAAATGCTCCAGGAATGCCCGTTTCCAACAGATCCAATTTTTCATTTTGCACAGAGCCTATCTTACTCCTGTCAAAATCCAGCGCTACTTTCACACGCTCGCAGCGCCCTGCCCACGCTGTCGAATGGAGGGTGCTGATTTTCTCCATATGCTGTGGAGCTGTCCTCGGATCAGAGGCTACTGGTGGGAGGTGTGGTCCTTGCTTTGCACTATCACAGACAGGGAGATTGAATTTGGAATAAGTCCGTGCCTGTTACACTGGTTCCCTCACACTTCCAAGACTAAAGTAACCAGTAAATTCATAGATCTGGGGCTGGTACTGGCCAAGCGGGAAATTACTACTAATTAGAAGGCGCAGCATGGGCCGAGGTTGCAGAAGTGGAGAGCGGAGTTTACCCGGTGGGCGGACTGCGAAATGGTTATTAGATTACAGTTGGCCACCCGTGCCCATAGCGACAGAGCATAGGAGACGGCCCAAGCCTGGGGGACACTGGCAGTCCTATTGAAAAATGCCGACTCTGTTGGGGAGGGGGCCTTGGAGAATGAGGGAGCGCAGAGTCAACCCTCGACTATGTCGGGCTAGTGGAGTACCGAGGGGATCAGGCACTGCCTTACTTGCGTTCCCAGTGATCCTGTGTTAGGGTGTCCCATACGGAACTGAATGTCTGCCCATATACTAAGACAACAAGTCATGCCGGAGGAGATGGGGGGGAGGATAGGGGGAGGGGGGAGGGGTTGTACTCAGGGTTAGTTGATCAGTTTAGGATTAGTCATATTGCTTATGCACTGAACCTGTTGAACGGAGGCTCCCTGGTTAATATGTCTGTAAATGTGGCCTTGCAAGCTGCTCCGATGGTGGAATTGCTAGTGACTTTATTGTAAGGTTTGTAGGAGTAGCGATTAATCAGAGAATATGTCAGCGGGGTTCAGCGAGCATGGTTATTCTAGTGCAATTGCCCACTTAGATGTTTTCAGCAAGGGTCGATTACTGATTGTCATGTATTTGTATGATCTTGAATGTTAATAAACATATTTACAAAAAAAAAATAGCAGTCACATGGTCATTTCCTGACTGATGTGCAACACACTTGACCACTGCCACTTCTTTCGGTAATTGTATTGCCTCAAGTAATTCTTTCACAAAATTTCCATTTTTAATGGGAGACCCTGAAGAAGTCAGGAAATCTCTCTGCATCCAGAGCTGGCCAAAGTCATGCACAACCCCGTAAACATACTGACTATCAGTGTATATGGTTACTCTCCAATTTTTCCCATTTTTGCAAGCTTTAGTTAAAGCTATCAATTCGGCTACTTGTGCAGACTTGACTCCTGGTAAATGGGATGCTTCGACTATTCCTGCCAATGTACACACAGCGTTAGCAGCACTTAACCCACCTTCCTCATGGCGCATACACAAGCCATCTCCAAAGAGCTCATGTTCAGCATTCTCCAAGGGCTCCTCCTGTATGTCAGGACGGGGTTTGGTACTTAGCTCTGTCACATCGAGACATTCATGTTCGACTTCATCCTTCACTTCTTCATTGTATGGATCTGGTAACAAGGTAGCTGGGTTAAGAACAGTACATCTGACTATGGTCAAGTTTTCAGCCCCTAGTATGATTCTTTCGTACTTTGTCATTCTACTTGGGGTAAGATACTGAGTTCGGCTTCTTGTTAAAAGAATTTCAACTGCATGTGGGACGTACACTTTTACAGGATGTCCCATCACAATGGACTCGCTCTGTTCTAAACTCATGCACGTTGCAGCTACCACTTTTAGACATTCAGGCAATGCTGATGCTACAGGGTCTAAGGTAGAAGAAAAATATGCCACCGGATATCGCATTAGCCCATGTCTCTGCATTAAAACCGAGAGTGAACAATTATCTCTCTCACAACAGAACAGTGCAAATTCTTTTGAATAGTCAGACATGCCTAAAGCAGGTGCTTCACACAAACCTTTTCGTAATTTTACAAAGGCTTCGATGCTTTGATCATCCCACTCTAATGGGTCCTTTGCTCGCTTCTTTGTCATTTGTATCAAGGATTTTGCCAATAGGGAAAACCGTACAATCCATTGTCTGCAATATCCTACAACACCAAGAAACATCCTTATTTCTTTTTGGGTTTGTGACAATTTCATTTGACTTATTATTTTTATTCTCTCAGAGGTCACTTTTCTTAGTCCTTGCTGTATTTGGTGTCCCAAATATTTAACTGTTGTTTGGCAAAACTGTAATTTCTCTGGGGACACTTTATGTCCACCTTTGGCTAGATGGTTCAATAAAGCAATGGAATCAGTAACACAGTCGTCCCTTGTTTTCGATGTGACCAACAGGTCATCAATATACTGTACCAGGACTGACTCCCTAGGCAACACTAATGTTTCGAGACACTTTTTCAATATTTGGTTAAAAATCGAGGGACTTTCAGTATACTCTTGAGGAACGCGATTCCAAACATAAATACAATCCTCAAATTTGAAAGAAAATAAAAACTGACTATCAGGATGCAATGGAATAGAGAAAAAAGCATGGCACAAATCAATTACGGTATGCCATCCTGCCTTCCATGGTATCTGGTACAAAATCACTGCAGGGTTAGGCACTATAGGGCAACATGGCACAACACTCTTGTTTATCTTTTGTTAATCTTTTACTACCCTATATCTCCCGTTAGGCTTCTTGATGCCAATTATAGGTGAATTAAAAGGACTACTCATTATTTCTTTTAAAATGCCTTGTTCAACCATTCAATCAATTTCTGCTGCAACACCAGCTTTTATTTCAGGACTCATTTTGTATTGTCGAGTATTTGGGTAAACTGCACCTTCTTTTACAGGATCTACATTTTTCATTAGTCCTATCTCTTTTCCTGTAAAATCCCACACTTCAGGATTCACTGTTGTTTTGACCTCATTTGGAAAATCTTCTTTGGTCATTACAGAATATAATTCATCGACTTCTGTTCCTTGTTTTGCTAGCATGATTTTGTACACTCGATCTTTGTCTATGGTCTGAATGGCAACACCATCCGGTGTGCAAAATATGGTGCAATTCATCTTGGACAATAGATCCCTTCCTAATAAGTTCACAGGACTGGAGTCACACACTACAAACTTATGCATCTCTTTGAATTTGCCAATACATACCTCCATTGGTTTTGTAATTGGGGTCCTAATTTGTTTATTAGAGACGCCTACTACTTGGATCGCTTCTCCCGAGATGGGTAGGTTTGGGATGTCTGCTGTTCTCCCAGTAGAAAGGGAAGCACCAGTATCCAACAAGAAGGTAATGTTATTTCCTTCCACCTTACCATCGATATATGGACCAGACTGATGTGCCAAGTACACACTCTTCTTCCTCCCCCCTCAGGCACCGTCATAAGGTGCTGTCATCAAAATAAGAATCCTGCAAAAGAAACTGCGATGCTACAAAATTTTTCATACCACTTCCTTCTTGAAATCCCGTGTCCGCACTGTACTTGGCTTGACTCACAAAATTTGGCATAGGGTAGGGTGGCAATTGATTCTGTAGGTTTACAACCTGTTGCGGTTGACTCATTATCACCTCATTCTGCGTCTGTGGATTTAAATTTTGATTTGGGCCATTATTTTTCTGTATACTTATTCACTTGTTTTTCCAATGCCCCAATTTTCCACACCCATGACAGGGAAACTTTTTCTTTGCCTCTTGTCTGCTCAATCGCCCTTTCGGTCTACCCCCAATGTTCTCACCATGACCTTGCCCCCTTCCTGTATTTCCTGTCTGAATCTGTAGCTGGAGTTCTTGCTGTTCTGCTAATTTCACTTCCACAATATTTTGCATATTTTAGGATCTCATCTATGGGCTTTGCTTGCCAGCACAAATTGTGCTGCTTAATCATTTGGGATATCTCTTGTCGTAACCCTGACACAAACCGATACACAAAATTAATCATGTCCTCATCTCCGATATTTTCAAATCCACTATACTGCTTGAACACCTGTAAAAGACGTTCATAGTAAGCATGAACAGACTCATCCTTTTCTTGAGTTGTTCTATCTATCTTTATCCAATCAGTTTCTTTTGGGAAAATGTTCCCTTTTAGAAAAGTGATTACTTGGTTATATTTCTTCATAACCTCTTATGACAGAGCTCCTGCTGTCTCATCTCTTGGGTACTCATCACTAGGCCAATCAACTGTAATTTTACATTCGGTCCACAAATCAGCAGGCACCACTATGTCAAATTAACCATCCAAATCTTTCAACAAAACCTTTGAAACCTTCACAAATCTCTCAACTTGCCTGTACCATTCCACTGGTTTCTCTATCAACTTAAGGAAATCATTTGTAAATGATAAATTATCCTGTCGGGTCCATGGGACATGTACATATCCCCCTCCTAGAACCTCTCTCATTAGGTACAATCTTTCAACCTTCTCTGTTTCTTTCATCAAATATTCAGATGTTGATCGAATTGTCTGTACTTCCTCTTTTTTCTTTGTCCATTTAACTTTCCATCTATCTAAATCACCCCATTTTTGTAATATTGTCATCAACTCTTTTATCTGCAACTTTCTTCCCGACATATTCCTGTTTTCCAAATCTTTATCAGAAAATTCTGCTCTATAGGGTTTCTGCAACACCTTGGATCTCCCTATTTCAATCCCCATTTCTGAGGCCAAATTTGTAAATTTTTCATGAAATAATTTCGTATTTCTAGTTATGCTCCTGCAAATAAATAGCAACTCTTCTTCACTATAGGTGTTTAAGCTCACCAGTCCTACATTTCCAGGTATCATTTCTTCTAATTCAACCCTTAATTTGAAAATGTCTAATACTTTCGGTGGTGAATTTGGTTTCTCTACTTCTTGTGCCATCTTTCTATTTCTTCTGGGGTTACTATTAATGAAATTACTGACTCACATTCACTAGCTTGGTCATCAATTATTATTTTCTCTTTTCTCGGTTGAAAGATGGGTGTAGTCATGACGGGTGTTAAAGGACAATTAGATTTATCCCCATACAATGGGGCTACAGGACCTATGGTCACTGGTATAGTCAAAGCAGGATGCGTGTTTAACTGAGTAATTTTCAGTATTAATTCACTTCTATGTTTATTTATCGCTTCTTTTTCTCTTTCTTGTAATACCTTCTCCATTGTTCTTTCATGTACTACCACTGGAACTAAAGGTATATCTAGAATTGGGGCATTTGGGGTAGTTTTATTAGATCCTTCTTGATAAGGCGGAGGATTTTTCATTAAAATATACTCTAAGTAATCATCTTCTGAGTCTCCACTACCTGCCATTGTTAAGTGCTTTGTTTTCTCTGTGCATGTCTGTACCTCAGCCATCAATACAGGATATAATCCGTCTGTCTCAATGGCTTGCCTCCACTGTTTCATCTGCCTATCTCGGGTTTCACGTGGAAATTTGGGATAAATCCTGATCAAGTTTCTTTCACTTCTTGATCTATCGCGCTCAAATGCTTCAGTTTCCCATTCTTCTAATGCCTCATACTGTGTTCATCTGGGTCTGGGTTCTAATTCATTCATTCTAGTACGTAAGTTATGTAGGATTCTTCCATTAAATGTTCCAAACTCTGGAAATGCTAGTATTCCATCATCTTTTGTATATTTTATCCAATTTTCTAACCATACACAGGTATGATAGCCTCTCTCTATCATCATGTAGGATGCGGGCGTTTTCGGGGGAGGAATAAGAATCCCTTCCCTAGTTTTAATAGGTTTATCCTTCTTAAAATAATTTTTAATTTTCTGCATAAATGACATTTTCCTTTCCTCTCCGTACATTTTTCGAGATTTTCCTTTTATGTACTGTTCGTGGGCAAATCCTAAGTACCTTCTATCTGGACGATTCCCTATCAAAGTAGGATTGTGTCTCCACATGCAAGACCCGCTATCAATTATTATTATGGCTTCTGTTTTCAACTAATCAAATGTTCGCTTTTACTTTAACAATTGACCAACCCCAGCACGGCTTCTTATTCTTCTCACCAATCAGATTCTGTTTTGCTATGCGTTTAGCCAATACTAGCGCAGCTCTCTGTGACGTCAGTATCGGTCCTTAGTACTGACCCCTCCTTTACAATTCTTCGCATCACTAACATGCCCGCTGTTTCAACCAATCCCCTCTGTGATGCCAGTGCAGCACATGCGACTGACCCCTCCTTTACAAGGTAATGCGAAAACGTATTTTCTTCAATTTTGCGTGCAATTTTCATTAATTAACAACATAGAAGCATTCGCTACTTTGTCTGATCTTCTAAATTCAAAGAATAGTCTATTTCTTTTGCTTCGAGTTAAACCTTTCTGCTTACTCATCACACACTACGAGTACAACCCTTCTATTTACCCTTCACACAAGCATTAGAGAACCTGCTACTCCTTCAGTATTACCCTTTCTAGGTGATATAAGACCAAAGTTTCACCAGCAAACTCCTTTGCTACCAATCACTCTCACTTTCATATGAAAGAAAATAATCCCTAAATCAGTGCTTCTAGTCCTGCATAACTTTTAGCACCTTCCTGATCCAGACAAGTAACCTCACTGCAGTGTGGCTTTCATTCGCCAACAGCTGTTCAATATTCCCGGAAATTTCCAGACAACATGAAACAAAACATAAACGAATAACGGGTGTTAATGCATAAATCAATACTTCAATCCACAATATTCTCTACCTAACTAACTAGAACCCTAACCATAGCTCTGCTACCAAGAGATACTGATGCAGCGGATTACCAGCTCGGGATTACACACACACCATAATACTCACCTGGGCCCATAAACACTCATCCAATAGGCTAATAATACCGCCGGAGTCAATATTGTTTTTTTTTTACATGAAAGATTTTGTTATCTTTACCCAAATCTTACCATTCCAATCTCCTTGTAAATAAATTTCCTTTGGTCAATGAATCTAGTTGCTAGAAGTATAGGCAAAAATGATCATTTAAGGTTTTTTCAAATAATCACAGACTCAAAGAATGTTAAAAATGTTATCTAATCAATAATTTTGTGAGTCAAAGATCAAATACAATGTTAACATCGAGCTTCATTCAGGAAAGAAATTCAAATTTTAGTTCAATAATAAGTCTCATTAAGATTCGTGGTCTCGGTACCTGAAAAGGGAGGAAAAGAGAGAACAGGTACAAAGGCAGATTTCACAGAATTCTTTTTACCTAGGGTGATAGATGAACCCAACTCCTTGAAGATGGGCCAGATGGAGTACACCGAGACAGGTGGAAGACAGAGGCTTAGGACAGGTTCAGGACCGGGAAGGTGACCTCTTCTAAGTGCAACGCCAGCGTCGCACCCCTCTCTGGCAGTACTCTCCTCGATTTTGTCTTCCGTAACTCCCCTTCTAGATGATTGGATTATCGATCAGTATTTCGGTCTCTCGAGCAGGGTCTCTGGCATCTGCAGGGTCTGAGACAGCGTCTCAGACCACATAGGTCTCAGGTCGGATTCCTCCAGCAAGACAAGATCTGACTAACTAACCTACCTCTATTATACTATTCTGTGTTCGTGTACCACCTCCAAATGTTTCAAACTTGTGTTTTCCCCTATTTCTAATTGGACAGGGCAAGGAGGTGAGTTCTTCACACCATATTAAATGTAATATTTTACTGCGATTCTTTGTTCTATATTTCCGCCCCATAATTTATTTTCCCAAAGCTTTAATCCCACCCACATTTCACATTATGCTTAATACAATTTATACTTTTTGAATCATATGTTGCTCTTGTCCGGTAGGATGGGTTAAGTTCCCATGTGCTTCTTCCCAGCTTGTCCTTGGCTGGGTTTCAATGGTGTCATCATAGTTCCGGGCAGGGTTTGGCGCGCGTGCACATCGATCAGGTGGGGTAGGGATTTCAGTCACCCTCCAAAGCCCAAATACGAACTAATAATAAAGTCAGAAAAAGACATGTTAGAATACGAAAATAAATGAATTCACTGTATACCACTTATCACTACTCTAATCCCATTTACTTATAATAATCTTTCGCATTAGCAATTAGTAGAACTTGCAAGTTTAGTTTATGCAGTAGTATGCGCATTAATATGTGAGTTTCAAGCGGCCATTTTAAACGCTATTTGGCAGCTGCAAAAGATTCCCTCCAAGCATAGAAAACGTCATACTACATAGATGCAGTAGACGCATGCGTAGTGATATTCCCGCGTTTTGTCAGCCATTTTAAGACACTCGGGTTACTGGTTAGTAATACACATATAAAAGCTTCCCCTAGATACGATATATTATGTGTAATGTAATATTAGTTTTTACAAACAAATTGATTAAAGTGTTATACGTTATTTAAGAGGATTGCATCCGAGCAAGTTTCTTCTTTACGAAACCTTGCTCCATCACCAACTATGCTGATATTAATCCAGGGGCACACTTACCAGTCCTGCACAGCTTCCCAAGAGGATGAAGTTCAGTGCCAGCCTGGAAAAGGCAGGTGGAGCGTGACTTACGGAAAAACGTCACGTTTTTTGACCCGCCCCGCCCCAGCTAAGCTCTTTTCAGCTAATTAAGGGCAAGGGCTTATAGCTGACCAAGACAATGAATGGATAAAAAATAAAATGATTAAATGACGTCTCTATCATTAGAAAGCAGCACAAGCTACTCCCAGAGGGTCGGCGAGCTACCGGTAGCTCGCGATCGACCGGTTGGAGACCCCTGTTCTAGACTCATACATGTAGCAGCTACTGCTTTTAAACTACCAGGTAATACTGATGCTACAGGGTCCAAAGTAGCAGAAAAATATGCTACTGGACGTCTCATCAAACCATGTCGTTGGGTTAATACTGAAAGGGCACAATTTTCTCTTTCACAACAAAATAGTGCAAATTATTTTGTATAATCTGGCATACCTAGAGCTGGAACTTCACACAAACAATTTTGTAATTTTACAAAAGCTTCCATGCTTTTATCATCCCAAACTACTGGGTCCTTTGTCCGCTTACGTGTCATTTGTATTAGGGGTTTGGCTAGCAAAGAGAAACCTACAATCCACTGCCTACAATACCCCACTACACCAAGAAACATCCTAATTTCTCTCAGAGTTTGTGGTAACTGCATTTGATTTATTATTTTTATTCTTTCAGGGGTCACTTTTCTCACTCCTCTTTCTATTTGCTGTTCTAAATATTTGACTCCAGTTCGATAAAACTGTAATTTCTCTGGAGATACTTTGTGTCCCCCATCCACCAAATGATTTAACAAGGCAATTGAATCAGTAACACAATCATCTTGCGACTTTGAAGCTATTAACAAGTCATCGATGTACTGGACTATGACTGATTTTCTGGGCATCACTAAAGTTTCTAGACACTTCTTCAAAATCTGATTGAATATTGATGGACTTTCTGTGTACCCTTGAGGAACTCGATTCCAGACTAAGATACAGACCTCAAACTTAAATGAAAAAAAGGTATTGGCTGTCTGGGTGTAAAGGAATAGAAAAGAATGCTTGACATAAATCAATTACAGTAAAGAATCCTGCATTCCATGGAATTTGATACAGAATCAACACTGGATTTAGCACTACGGGACAACAAGGCATAACAATTTTATTGATTTTTCATAAATCTTGAACTATTCTGTATTTTCCGCTAGGTTTCTTAATGCCAATTACAGGTGAATTACAAGGACTGCTCATTATTTCTTTTAAAATGCCTTGCTTAACCATGCAATCAATTTCTGCTGCAACACCTGCTTTAAATTGATGGAGCAGGTAGAACAAAATTTTGAATACCTCCTCTATTTTGCATGAAAAGACTAACTATATAACTTACTGATTATAATTTTACTAATGGTTTGCTGTGTTATACTAATTTAACCTTTTGCATACACCAATTACACGTGGGAAATTGCTATTTGCATGGCAAAATAACTCTAATGACTAAAATACGTAAGCATATTAATAGTAGTACATGTGGTAATAGATATCGCATGATTTATGTTGCCTATGTTTGCATTCCTGATTGGATCTTAAAGGTGAATATCATCGCTTTAAATGTTGCTATATGCTAAGAAAATACTAATACATAAAGGGATTAGTGAGGGTATAACATTAGAATCATAATTTCTTTGTATTAATTATTCTTTTATGTTTGTTTCTCTTAAGTTGACATTTGGGCCTACCCTAAAATGGCGTCGGAAATCGAGTTCAGAAGTGGCCACCGTCTCGTGAGCGCGATGCCTACTGCGCAGACTCGGATGGCTCAGTGAACGTCCTGACAAACCCAGAGCACCCAATGTCCTCGGTCAAGGATAGGATCTTGGTGGACTGCCAAACTTCAGTCAGTAAAAACTGGTCTAAATGAACAATTGGATCATACAAGTAAACCTAAAACATTGTAGCATAAGGACAAACATACGCTACGGAAGTGAACCAGCAAAATCCATGAGAACCTAACAGAATAAAAATCGGACGTTTTTGATCAGCCAATCAGACTTTCTCCGCCTAAAAAAATGTTTCATGTTGGCCCGAAATTTATTATAAAAAGAGTAGTAGAATAGGGACTGGCCTGGCTTGTTCCAATTTCCTGACGTCTATGCTGGCGATGACAGATGCTTGCACGATTTCTTGTCATTTGGAGATCTTTGGGACTGTAACGTGCTGAGCAAAGAACTTTCGGACTTTGAGCTTTGACCTGCTTATTTTGGACAATTTAACGGCTAATTCGGATATGCAGAGCCAAATGAATTAGAGAAAATCCAGATAGCAAGAATAGGTAAATATAATGTCCGGCGATTTGAATTAATTAATCTAGAAATTATAAAACTTTTGATAAAATAAATGCTAATATTAATTACAAGCAAAATCTAGCTAAACAAATATTTGATTAACAGAAATTACGAGTTTGTGGTTTTTCGATGAAGAGAATAAAGGATTCTGAGTCTTAAAATGTGTTTTAGCTGGTTCTAAATCACCATCAACCAATCCAACTAATTGGTCCGTCGACCAAGTAGGTGGAGTGCCTTGATGTTTGGGATTAGGGATCTAAAAGGTGGCGAATATTAATGTATAATCTGTAAATTAACTTTTTCTTCCCTATAGGTTGCAAGGAACCCCCACATGTCCAGCGCTTGATTGAATCATTCATCCCTCCTGTGTGCAGACTCGAGTGAGAGAGAAAACGTATGAGTGTTGGTGTTATGGGCCCCACCAATGACTGCGTGTGTGAATGAGCTGGTGTGACGTCGGGTCTGCGACGCAGGGAGGAATAGTTGTAAATTTGCCCTTTTTCCTCTTTTCTGTCCGGCCTTGCGCTGGATCAGTTTTTCTGGTAGAAGAATGATGGTTTTATTGCATTAGTTTGGTGATTATTGCTTATTGATTTGATTATTGCTTATTGATTTTCCTATTTTAGAAAATTGATTATTGATTGTGGATGTTCGGATAAGTATTGGTTCATGTATTAACACTTTATGTTGAGTCGCGTTGCGTTCTATGTTGTTTTGATGACTTCTGGGATGTAGGAAGTCGAATGTAATGATTACGTAGTAGGGCAGATTGTGCGCTGCTCTTGGGAAAGATGGAATTATTGTGCCCTGTAGGTACACGGGGAAAACGTGTGAGGATTGGAGTTGCACGACGCATTGTCTGGGTTAGATTTGGTAACATCGTCTTGTGTTGCCATTAGGGATATTTTCTGTGTGAAAGAAGTGTATGGGTAGCGAAGGCCACCTGTGAATATTTTTGGTCTTAAGTACCAGGAGTCCAAAAGGAACTCTGATTACGTTTATCACTGGAAAGGTAATAGTTGTTCCCTAAGCTTGATAGAAGGGTAAAGTAGATGCTACTTTAATAATGAGTGTAATAATTCTGTAGTAGGGCAGATTGCTGCACAGGATTCTGTGTGAATGAACTACATTTTCCGTTTGAAAGTGCGTAAATGAAACGGCATTCGACTTAATTGTGAAACTCTGGTTTTATATCTTAGGAGCAGTGCGTCTCCAACAGGTGTCTTATTTCCAGAGAAACGGTTAGTTAATGCTTGCTAGAAGGGTAAGGTAGAGGGAAGTGCTACTTTATCAACTGATTTACTGATTCCGTAGAAGGGCAGATTGTTGCGCTGCTCTCGGGAAAGACGGAATTCTTGTGAAAAAGGTCAAGACTATCCTTTTGTTAGCGAAACAGATAATGGTGGCGTTTTTATGTCGTTACTAACAGAATTTTAAGTAAAAGGTGAATGTAAAAGTTTGCTGATAAATTTTGTAAAGGAGGGGTCAGCAGAAGCAGGAGTAGCGAAAAAAGTTGACGTCAGAAAGACCGCGCTGGGATTGGTTAGTCAGTAAGGGACGAAGACGCTCCTAATTGGTGCATTAGTGTGCGCCGCGCTAGGAGTGGAGAATTACAGGGTGACGTAGACGCTCTGGATTGGTGCGTTAGTGAGAGTCGCGCTGGAATTGGAGAATTGCGAAAGTGACATAGACGCTCCGGATTGGTGCGTTAGTGTGAGTCGTGCTACGATTGGATAAAACAAACAAAATAGTCGTAGAAGAAATCTAGCGATACAAAAAAAAGAGAAAATGATGTATTACGATCCACCCAAGAAAGAGAAAAAGTCCTGGTTCGGAAAGATTAATAACTTATTTAAAAAGGACAAACCAATTGTGACTAGAGAGGGACAGTTACTTCCTCCACCGAAATCACCTGCATCCTTTATGGTTGCGAAATATGGCTATCATACATGTATTTGGTTAGACAATTGGGCAAAGTATACAAAAGATGATGGAGTTTTAGCTTTTCCGGAACATGGTTCATTCAATTTAGCGGTATTGAGGAATTCGAGAGAGAGAATGATGAAACTAGAACCGAGACCTAGACCTACTCAGTTGGAAGCATTGACAGAATGGGAAGATGAGATGTATGACAGAGAACGAAAGCGGAGTGGCGGAAGGTACAAATATATGTTTGGTAGATCGTATGGACAAGAGAATCATGATGATAGAATGAAGAGATGGCGAAGTGCAAATATGACTGATGGGTTGTTCCCCATGAGAAATGTGGAAGAGACTGCTAGTAGAAAATGTACGGAAAAGAGAAATAATACAGGATCAGAAGGTTATATGTATGGTGTGCATGAGTCGGAGGATGATGTTCTTGAGGACATGTTTTATAAAAATCTGCCCCGTATCAACCAAATTCCACATTATTGACACCAAGTGCCCCAGTAAAAGAATCACCACAGAATATAACATTTGAATCAATACCACAAGAGGTAGGAAGAAAAAATCCCTTTAGAGAAGCAGAAAATACTCAACCTAGTAAAATGGCAAATGAAAATTCAGCTGAATTAGCCAGAACTACTTTAGAGTTAACTGAAAAGATTAGGGAATTAACTAAAAATATGGAAGCTGTAACTGCTCCTGTAACAATAGGACCTGTAATGCCGATTATTGATAAACAAAAGGCTAGTGAGCATTGTCTGATGATTCCTTATAACAGTAACAGAGAAAATGAAATATACAAGAGAAAATTCACGGGGACAAGCAGTAGGAATTTCTGAACAAAGTACTCCTAAAAATTTGACAGTAAATCAGAGTCTAGCAAATAGAGCAATAATGACGACAGAATCAGTACCAGGATCACCAAAAGGTCTAGAACAGACACGAAATGAGATGATTCCTGTAGGTCCTACTTCTGATGAATTAAGTGAATAGTTAAGGAGTTTACAGCAAAAAGATGCTGAGCCTAGACCTTTAGATGTGTCCAAATTAAAAATAGTGTTAGAGGAATTAATAGTAGGGACTATTCCTACGGAAAAATTAAAAACCTATCAGGATGAAGAATTAATGTTTCTATGCAAAAGTATAACGTGGAGAGCGAGAAATTTACATGAAAGATTAGAAGAAGTAGCAAGTGAAATGGGTATCGACTTCGAAAAGGTAAAGTCATTACAAAAACCATACAGAGTAGATTTTTGTGAAAAAGACATTGAAAATTTGAATACTACAGGACGAACAACTCAGATTAAAGACTTAATTATTTTACTAAGGAAATGGGGCGATGTAGACAAATGGAAAAGTAGATGGTTTCGAAAACGAGATGATGCAACAGATAAAACGTTTGCAGCTTACCCAGTAAGAGAAAAAGAAAAGGTAGTAACTGAATGTCCCATGAGAGAGATTCCAGGCGGAGGCTATGTACATGTCCCCTGGACCAGACAAGATATTTTGTCATTTACCAATGATTTTCCACGATTGAGCAAGAAGCCAGTGGAGTGCTATAGGCAGGTAGACAGGTTTGTAAAATTATCAAAAGTATTATGGATTGATTTGAATAGTCTATTTGACATAATTGTACCAGCAGGTCTATGGCAGAATGTAAAATTACAATAAGTTGGCCTACTCAAGAATACCCTAGAGATCTAAAAACAGGTGCCCCTGATCCAGAAGTAATGAGAAAATATGAACAAGTAATTACCTTTCTGAAAAATAAAGTACCTCCTAAAGAAACTGATTGGGTAAAGATTGATAGAACTCATCAAGAAGCGAAGGAATCCGTACACGCATATTACGAAAGGTTGATACTTGCCTTTAAGCATTATAGTGGTGATGAAAGTTTGAGCGAGAAGGATTTGAGTCATTTTGTGTATCGATTTGTGTATGGGTTGCGACCTGAAGTAAGTGAAATGATTAAATAGCATACAGTAGATTGGCAAAATAAAAAGCTAGATGAAGTACTGAGGCATGCGAAATATTTTAGTGATGAAATTGAAGCAAAACAGCGTGAATTAAAAGAAAAAGCCATGTGGCTCAAGTAAAGGTGGCAGAGAGACAGGAAGCTCAATTGATTGAACAGGCAAATGGTACGGGCATGAGACAAAAACCTAGCATTGGAAAAGGGAAAGGACAAATTAGTCTAGATGAAGCCAAAAAGAAATGGTCATAATTGCGGAAGAATAGGGCATTGGAGAACCAAGTGTAAATTTCCCCAAAGTGCTAATGGTGATAATGCATCATTGAATCCACAGGTGCAGAATGAGGTGAGTTGTCAACCGCAGCGACAGCAGCAGGTTGTTGCCCAACAGAATCAGGTGCCAAAACTGCATTTTCAACAGAGCGTAAATCCTCCGAAATACAGTAATGAGACACGATTCTACAACGAAGAACAGGTAACTAAACTGCCGCGGGCTAATGCTGTTTCGCAGTATTGGCTACAACGCGATGAGAGTGAGTCAGAAGAAAGTTATTGATGGTGCCGAGGGGAGGAAGAGGAGTGCGTACTTGGTGCAACTCTAGAAGCAGACCAGACAGGCCCATTTGTGGATGGAAAGGTAAATGACGAAAACATTACTTTCCAAGTAGATACTGGTGCTACTCGTTCAACTGTTAGGTCAGCTGATGTTAAAAATCTTCCTCTCTCGGATGAAACGATCCAAGTAGTTGGAGTATAAAAATGTATCTCACTGAACCAGTTAAAGTTACCATACAGAAATGTTCTGAAATGCACCGTTTTGTCGTGTGCGATTCAAGCCCTGTAAATTTGTTAGGGAGAGATTTGCTGTGCAAAATGAATTGCACAATATTTTGTACTCCAGATGGTATAGCATTTGAGACCCCTGATGAGGATGTACTGTATAACTTGACTATGGCTAATATGGAACCTGAGATTACCGAGGCTATTGCTGTATTTGACCCTGAGGAATTGCCTCAAGAATTGAAAAACACAGTAAAAACGGAAGTATGGGATTTAACAGGAGAAGATGTGGGATTAATAAAAAATGTAGATCCCGTCAAAGTTGCTGTAAAGGAAGGAGTAAGTTACCCAAATATTCCACAGTACAAATTAACACCCGCGATAATTGCAGGAGTCACTCCTATAATAGACAGAATGATTGAACAAGGTATTTTGAAGGAAAAAATTAGCAGTCCATGTAATTCACCAATTAAGGGTCTGAAAAAGCCTAACAGAACTTTTAGAATAGTACAAGACCTGAGAAAAATAAATAAAATCGTTGTATCATGTTGTCCCATTGTACCAAATCCATCAGTGATTTTGTATCAGATTCCTCATGATGCAGAATGGTACACAGTAATTGATCTGTGTCATGCTTTCTTTTCCATTTCATTGCACCCTGACAGCCAACAGATTTTTGCGTTCCGGTTTGGTGACCGTATTTTGGCATGGTGCCGAATCCCACAGGGGTATACAGAGAGTCCCTCAATATTCAATCAGATGTTGAAAAAGTCCTTAAAAGATCTAAAACTGCCTGAAAGTTCGGTTTTGGTCCAATATATCGATGACCTGCTTGTGGCATCGAGGACTCGAGAAGCTTGTGTAGTGGATACCATTGCATTGTTGAATCACTTGGCAGATGGAGGACTTAAAGTATCCCCATCGAAATTGCAATTCTGTCAGAAAGAAGTACAATATTTAGGCCACAAAATTGAAAAGGGATTAAGAAGAGTAACTGCAGACAGAATCAAGATAATAAAAGGAATGAGAGCCCCAATGACTCAAAGAGAAGTGAGAATGTTTCTAGGAATGGTTGGATATTGTCGTCAGTGGATCAGTAACTTTTCCCTGATTGCAAAACCTTTGGTACACTTGACAAGAAGCGATGTAAAAGATCCCATTGAATTAAAAAAAGAAGCGTTGAAGGCTTTTAAACAATTGAGAGATGGTTTGTGTGAAGCACCAGCTCTTGGCATGCCTGACTATGAGAAAGAATTTGAACTCTATTGCAGCGAAATAAATGGATGTGCACTTTCTGTGTTAATACAAAAACATGGAAAACTGAGGAGGCCAATTGCATATTTTTCAGCTATATTAGACCCTGTAGCTGTAGCATTGCCTGGTTGTTTGAAAGCTGTAGCAGCTACCTGTAAGAGTCTGGAACAGAGTGAAGGAATTGTGATGGGATATCCTGTGAGTGTGTTTGTACCTCATGATGTGGCAATCCTTTTAACAAGGAGCCGCACTCAGTTCATGACGCATAGTCGTCTGACTAAATATGAGAAAGTCATCTTAGGTGCAACGAATGTGAGCCTTGTGAGATGTCTGAATGTGAATCCTTCGACGTTGCTGCCTGATGCTGAAAATGTGGAAGTCAGAGATGATGTGGATCATGACTGTTTGGAAGTGCTTGATTTCTGTACCAAACCACGTCCTGATATAAAAGATGTACCTTTGACAGAAAGTGACTATGTGATGTTCGTGGATGGATCATGCTTGAGAACGGATGAGGGCATTCTGAGTGCAGCGTATTCAGTATGTACGGTAGCAGCTGTACTGGAAGCATCTTGCCTGAAAGGAGTCAATTCAGCCCAGGTTGCTGAACTTTTTGCCTTAATGAGAGCATGTAAGTTGGGAAAAAATGTGAGAGTGACTGTGATAACCGATAGTCAATACAGCTTCGGTGTAGTGCATGACTTTGAGCAAATCTGGTCCCAAAGAGGGTTTTTGACATCGAGTGGAACTCCTATATGCTGAAGTGGTTGGAAAATTGCTTGAGGCGATACAGCTGCCTAGGCAGTTAGCTGTGGTAAAATGTGCAGCCCATTCTAAGTAAAATGACTATATTTCAGCTGGCAACCAATTTGCCAACGATATGGCTCAATATTGCACACGTAATCAGAACTCAGTTAATCGGGGAAGAGAAAAAGAAATGAATTTATGTCCCTTCTTGTTTACTAACACTGTGAATACATGGGAAGAAGTGAGGCAGTTGCAGGAAGAAGCAGGAGATGAGGAAATGAGACAGTGGGTAAAAGCAGGATGTGCACCACGGGAAACAGATCATGTATGGGTTTAACGGGATGGAAGACCAGTCATGCCTGATAGCATAGTTTCTACCATGGCACGAATGTATCATGGACAAGCACATGTAGGAAGAGATGCTATAATCAGACTTTTCAAACAGACATGGTATAATGCAAAATTTAGACTTGTAGCTGAAAGCCTATGTCAAAGATGCCTTATATGTCAGCAATTCAATCCTGGAAGAAAAACAGTGGTAAGTCTGGGAACGATAGGACGAGAAGGCGGGCCTTTCACCAGAATGCAGATTGACTTGATTGAAATGCCCCCCTGCAACTGGTTGAGGTATGTTCTAGTGATGGTTTGTTTGTTCTCTCGATGGGTGGACACATACCCAACAAGAAGAAGTGATGGAATTACAGTAGCTAAGCTATTATTGAGAGAGTTCATTCCTAGGTTTGGTTTTCCAGTTATGATTGAGTCAGATAGAGGAAAACATTTCCATAATGAAATCATGAAATTAATTTGTGAAGCATTGAATGTACAACAGAAACTACATTGTGCCTATCGCCCAGAGGCTTCTGGTGTGGTGGAACAAGTAAATGGTACCATTAAAAACAGACTGGAGAAAATGTGTTTAGCCACAGGTTTGAAATGGCCTGATGTCTTGCCTCTGGTACTCATGACTATTAGATCTATTCCAGATAGGAATACAGGCTTGAGTCCCCACAAAATTGTGATGGGCAGAGCAATGCGACATGTTTTCATATCCGTCAACAAGCTATTGCCTATATCTGATGACTTGGTGTTGTATTATTGCAAGGGGTTGGCTGATTCCGTTCATTCTGTGTTCCATCAGGTTGGATCGGATGCCACCACTCTTGAAAAGAAGCCAGCTCATGGTCTGAGCCCAGGTGACTGGGTGAGAATAAAAGTGCACAGAAGAAGAAATTGTTTGGTCCCACGTTGGGGAAAACCACGTCAGGTGATTCTGTCCACGACGACAGCTGTAAAATGTTCAGGAGTAAAGAACTGGATTCATGCTAGTCACACCTTGCGAATTCCAAATTCAGTGGATAACAAGGAAGGAGAATACTTTGAAGAATCAGATGCAAGTTCTGAATCAGATGCTGAAGAAATAAGAACAAGACAAACTCATGAAAGGGGGGAGTCAGAACTAAGTCCAGCTATTGCACCAGAGAATCTTCCTTTAAGAAGAAAATTGCAGATTTCTGACACCAGCTCAGAATCAGACACTGAACCAGTACAAGTACATAAGAGTGAAAATAAAAACAGTGAAGAGACTGTCAAAGAAATTCTTGATAAAGAAGTTCCGAATTAAAATTCAAGAGAAATTCAACCTGAAATAACAGAAATAGATGGTAAGGTACCAGATACAGAGAGTGAGGGAAAGATTTTTGCGGAAGACTCCGGAGGCGTTGTAGGGAAACCATACATCCAGGTAGAAGAAGGGACAACTAGTCAGCAGGAAGATTGTGTGGAAGAACCACGAGGAGGGACAGAAGTAGGTAAGAAAAAGGAAGTGGTGGAAAGAAAGACTACTGAAAGTAAAGGTCAAGTTGGAACTGGATCGGAGGACAGTGATGAAGAAGTACCAGAAGGTCGAGTCCCGAGGAAAAGAGCATGGAGAACTGAGAGAAATGAAAAAGGAAGTAAGTTAAAAAGGCCAGCAAGGGATGAAATTTGGCCAAACAAGATAAAGAGATTGAGATACAGATTGACACGAGTAAATTCATCTAGAGCTGAACAGGTGAATGAAGTGTCTAGCCAAGTGAAATCCAAAGACGTTGAATAAACACCATCAGAATCAAGTAAGAGAACGAGAAAACCTAACCAGAAGTGTAAGTCACCGGAATGGTCGTATGTGGCACTTCCTGAAGTACGAGAAAAGGCAGACAGCCAAGAAGATCTAGAGGTGACTGTACCAGAAGTTGGTAAGGAAGACGAAGAATCAGAAATCCTGAGAGTTATCTTGTCCGACATAGGAGAAGAGACGGATGTTCAGGAAATTCTGAATCAAGATTGTGAAAGAAAAGTGAAAGACGATCAAATGCCAAATTGAAGAGACAAAAAGTGCTCTAAAAGGAGAAACAAAAATTTACCGGAAAAGACATAACCTGAAAAAAAAACATGTAGGTGCTTAGAGCCTTGGGTTAGACAAAACTAGTTGTGAAGTAGAAGAGGCTAAGTCAAAAGACACTGATTATTTTTCGAAATGGCAAACACAGAAAGTAGAAAATCTAAATGTGTGTTCCTTAGAGGATGGTTGAAAATGTGTTGTTGTTGTTGTACAGGTTTACGAATGCTTCTGTGGAGTGCGTTAGCTTTAATGGTTTCATTTAAGGTTACATTAGAAACAATAAAAGGACATAGCGAAAATAAGACTAAGGTAGAAAAGATTCAAAAGATTTATCCGACTAAAATAGACAGAAATTATTTACATAAAGATAGGTCCATAACTGTTTTTTCTAACAATGTTTTTTCAAAATTATTATACGAATATGTGAAGACGATGGATGTGAGGGATTGCTACATCTGCATGCAGTTGCCTGCATCTGTATCTGAGGGAGTGGCATACCATCACCTCCCAGTGACATATGGAATAACATGTAGTGTATTAGCAAGTTTGTTTTACAAAATAAGGAGACTAGAATATTATTTTTCAGATGTAGATAACAATTTTTCACAAATACCTGTAGTCAACAAGCTGAATAAAGTAAAACCTGCTAAAGTGTTAGGTGAATTTTTCTTAGAAACTAAAGAATTAACATTAGAGTCAATATTTAGAAATAATCTGATTTGTAGTCTAAAAAGAGAGGAGAAGACTTTCTTAGATATGGTAGAAGAAAGGAGATTAAAAATGCAAAAGAAGGTACCTGAGGAAAAAGAAGAAAAGACAGTCTGGGATGTTGAAAGAGAAAAACATTTGAAAAGAGAAGCTAGTCCACCAATGGCTTTGGATTGGCCTCAGAAAGGGAAGTTGTGTATTAGAAGGAATCAACCTGCATATGATAATTACTTTGTAGGCACGAGTGATTGCCATGATACTTATAGAATCATGGGCGGATGGGGATTTAAAGGAGGAAATGATCCGGTTTTTCCTGGATTATATTTTATCTGCGGGAACAAAGCTTATTATCGATTACCTGATCACTGGTATGGCACATGTTATCTAGGCCTGGTTTTCCCAAAGATATTTCATGTGGGAAGAGGAAAAGATGGTGCACATGAGATAGGTAGACAACTAACATGTAGGAGAAGAGAATCTTGGTCAGAAATTGTAGGAGACATTTTTGGAGTGTTGATACCAGCAGTGGGAATATCCCTGAATGCAAATAAAATTAGAAAATTATCAACAGTAGTAGATCGCTTGCCAACAAGCACTGCTGGAGGATTTTTATTGGTAAATACTGAAATGGTTTCCAATGCGAGCCATGGTAATGCAAAATTGACTTGCCCTTGATATCATTTTGGCAAAAGAGGATGGAGTCTGTGGAATGCTGAAAGTTCAACATTGTTGTACTAACATTCTTGACGAAAGTCAAGATTTAAAGACGTACATTAAGAATATAACTGATTTGCACGAGGAGATTGTTCCACGAGAAGTTGAAGGTATTTGGGAAAAGATTGGGAAAAGGTTTTTTACTATTAAGGACTTTTTACTAAAACTAGGTAGTACCTTTATTGGTATGATATTATTTCCAGTAACATGTGTGAATATTTTAGTATTAATTTTAGAGATTAGGATGTCTATGTAGCAAAAGAAGGAAAATACGAAATAACATAAAAAGAGAAACTGTAAAGAAAAGAGAGAAAGAAAGAAAAGAAAGAGAATTTGAAGAGGTAGAATTAGAAAAGTGGAAAGAGAACATGTATAGAAAAACAAGAGAAGAAGAGACAGGTGAAACAGTAATGTGATCTAACAAAATATTGAGAGAACTGAATTTATTTCTATTTAGTAAATTTTTCAAATTTAAAGGTAGTGTGGTGATGTTAAAAATCACCAAAGGGGGGATTGATGGAGCAGGTAGAACAGAATTTTGTATACCTCCTCTATTTTGCATGAAAAGACTGACTATATAACTTACTGATTATAATTTTACTAATGGTTTGCTGTGTTATACTAATTTAACCTTTTGCATACACCAATTACACGTGGGAAATTGCTATTTGCATGTCAAAATAACTCTAATGACTAAAATAGGTGCGCATATTAATAGTAGTACATGTGGTAATAGATATCGCATGATTTATGTTGCTTATGTTTGCATTCCTGATTGGATCTTAAAGGTGAATATTATCACTTTAAATGTTGCTATATGCTACGAACATACTAATACATAAAGGGATTAGTGAGGGTATAACATTAGAATCATCATTTCTTTGTATTAATTATTCTTTTATGTTTGTTTCGCTTAAGTTGACATTTGGGCCTACCCTAAAATGGCTTCGGAAATCGAGTTCAGAAGTGGCCACCGTCTCGTGAGCGCGATGCCTACTGCGCAGACTCGGATGGCTCCGTGAACTTCCTGACAAACCCTGAGCACCCAATGTCCTCTGTCAAGGATAGGATCTTGGTGGACTGCCAAACTTCAGTTAGTAAAAACTGGTCTAAATGAACAATTAGATCATACAAGTAAACCTAAAACATTGTAGCATAAGGACAAACATACGCTACGGAAGTGAACCAGCAAAATCCATGAGAACCTAACAGAATAAAAATCGGACGTTTTTGATCAGCCAATCACCGACTTTCTCCGCCTAAATAAATGTTTCATGTTAGCCCGAAATTTATTATAAAAAGAGTAGTAGAATAGGGACTGGCCTGGCTTGTTCCAATTTCCTGACGTCTATGCTGACGATGACAGATGCTTGCACGATTTCTGGTCCTTTGGAGATCTTTGGGACTGTAACGTGCTGAGCAAAGAACTTTCGGACTTTGAGCTTTGGCCTGCTTATTTTGGACAATTTAACGGCTAATCCGGATATGCAGAGCCAAATGAATTAGAGAAAATCCAGATAGCAAGAATAGGTAAATATAATGTCCGGCGATTTGAATTAATTAATCTAGAAATTATAAAACTTTTGATGAAATAAATGCTAATACTAATTGCAAGCAAAATCAAGATAAACAAATATTTGATTAACAGAAATTACGAGTTTGTGGTTTTTCGATGAAGAGAATAAAGGATTCTGAGTCTTAAAATGTATTTTAGCTGGTTCTAAATCACCATCAACCAATTCAACTAATTGGTCCATCGACCAAGTGGGTGGAGTGCCTGGATGTTTGTGATTAGGGATCTAAAAGGTGGCAAATGTTAATGTATAATCTGTAAATTGACTTTTTCTTCCTATAGGTTATAAGGTACCCCCACATGTCCAGCGCTTGATGGAATCATTCATCCCTCCTGTGTGCAGACTCGAGTGAGAGAGAAAACGTATGAGTGTTGGTGTTATGGGCCCCACCAATGACTGCGTGTGTGAATGAGCTGGTGTGACATCGGGTCTGCGACGCAGGGAGGAATATTTGTAAATTTGCCCTTTTTCCTCCTTTCCGTCCGGCCTTGCGCTGGATCAAACTTCATGACTCATTTTGTATTGCCTAGTAATTGGGTAGAGTGCACCTTCCTTTACAGTCACTTTTACGGGATCTACATTTTTCATTAATCCTACCTCTTTTCCTGTAAAATCCAACACTTCAGGATTCACCGTGGTTTTGAGTCCATCTGGTAGATCATCTTTGTCATCATTTCATACATCTCGTCTACTTCTGTGCCCTGTTTTGCCAGCATTATTTTATAGACACCGTCTTCATCAGGGGTCTGAATTGCAACACCATCCGGTGTGCAAAAAATTGTGCAATTCATTTTGCACAATAAGTGTCTTCCCAGCAAATTTACTTGACTAGAATCGCACACTACAAATGTGGCATTTCTCAGAACTTACCAATGCGCACCACCATGGGTTCTGTGATTGGGGTTCTAATCTGTTTATTTGAAACCCCTACTACTTGGATGGCTTCTCCCGAGAGGGGTAGGTTTGCTGTTCTCAAAGTAGAACGGGTAGCACCAGTGTCCAACAAGAAGGTAATATATTTTCCTTCTACCTTCCCATCAATATATGGACCTGACTGATCTACCAGCAAGGATGCACCAAGTACGCACTCCTCTTCCCCCCCCCAGGCACCGTCATTGATCATCTCCAAAAAGGTGACTGTCCTGCAAAAGAAACTGTGAAGTTAAAACATTTTTATTACCACATTCTCCTGGAAATCCGGTGTCCGCACTGTATTTTGCTCTGCTCACAAAATTTGGCATAGGTGCAGGTGGCAACTGACTCTGTGGATTTACAACCTGCTGCGGTTGACTCATTATCACCTTATTCTGCGTCTGTGAATTTAAATTTTGATTTGGGCCATTATTATTCTGAATATTTTTACACTTGTTTTTCCAATGCCCCAATTTTCCGCACCCATGATAAGGAAAGTCTTCATTGCTTCCTCTCTACTCATTCGTCCCCTAGGTTTTCCCCCATTGTTATCATTCCGACCCTGTCCTTTCACTTGATCATCATTCTGACTATTTAATTTTTGTTCTTGTTGTTCTCCCAATTTTACTTGTGCCCACATCACCTTTTCTTCCAACGTTTTACGTCTATTATCAATGTCATCTCCGCAATACTTGGCATATTTAAAAATTTCGTCAATAGGTTTTGCCTGCCAGCACAACATGTGCTGCTGAATCATCTGGGAGATTTCTGGTCTTAAACCAGACGCAAAACAATATACAAAATGTCCCATTGCCCTTGTCTCCGATATTCTCAAATCCGCTATACAGCTTGAACACCTGTAACAGATGCTCATAATAAGCATGTACAGTCTCATTTATTTCTTGTGTTGTCCTATCTATTTTTACCCAATCTGTTTCTTTTGGTGGGATTTTCCCTTTCAAGAAAGTGATCACCTGGTTATATTTCTTCATTACCTCCTCTGAAGGGGCTCCTGTTTTCTCATCTCTCACGTATTCTTCCCTAGGCCAATCAACGGTGATTTTACATTCTGTCCATAAATCAACGGGCACCACTATGTCAAATAGACCATCCAAATCCTTCAACGAAACCTTTGAAACCTTCACAAACCTTTCAACCTGCCGGTACCATTCAACAGGTTTTTCGCTTAATTTTGGGAAATCATTAGTAAATTACAAAATATCTTGTCGAGTCCATGGAACATGTACATACCCTTCCCCTGGAACTTCTCTCATTGGACACAATCTTTCTGCCTCTCCAGATCATTTCAATAAGAATTCAGATGTTGTTCAATTTGCCTGTGCCTCTTCTTTTTTTCTCATCCACCTAGCTTTCCATTTGTCTAAGTTTTCCTTTTTATATGTAATTTTCTTCCGGACACATTCATATTCTCTAAATCTTTAAGAGTAAATTCTGGCTTCTGTTGTAGTTTTGATCTCCCTATTTCAATCCCAATTTCAAAGGCAAGATCTGTCAATTTTTCATGAAATATCTTCGTATTTCTAGTGATGCTTCTACAAATGAACAGTAATTTGTCCTCACTGTAAGCATTTAATCTATCTAATCCCACATTTCCAGCTACCATTTCTTCCAATTCTACTTTCAGTTTGTAAATATCTAAAATCTTCATTGGTTGTTTCAGTTTATCCATTCCTGGTGCCCATCTCTCTAATTCTTCCGGGGACACTATTGTTGCACTTCTGGTTCCTGTAGATGTTTCTAAACGTGTCTCTTTTGAATAGCTAGGTGTAACTCTTCTCGGGGTGTCATTTATTTGTCCTCTTAGCGGTAAATCCATTAGTTAAATTACCGAATCACACTCACTGGCTTGATCATCAATTAATATATTTTCTTTTCTAGGTTCAATGGTAGGAGTTGTCATGACAGGTGGTTTGGGACTGTTCGCTTTATCCCCATACAATGGAACAACGGAACCTATAGTTACTGGTATAGTCAATGCTTCAGGGTGTGTATTCAATTGGGTTTTCGTCTGTATTAATTCTTCTCTATTTTTATTTGTCGCTTCTCTTTCTTTTTCCTGAAGTACCCTTCCATTCATTGAATCATGTATCACTTGTGGAACCAAAGGTGTTCCCAAAACAGGAGCACTCGGGGTAGTTCTACTGGGTCCTTCCTTTTATGGTGGAGGATTTTTCGTTAGGATGTCCTCCATAAATTCATCTTATGATTCCCCATACCCTGTCCTTGTTAAATGCTTAGTTTTCTCTGTACACTTGCTCCCTGACTGTTCCTTAGCCATTAATACAGGATACAGTCCTTCCGTAATCATTGCTTGTCTACATTGTTTCATCTGGCTCTCTCGTGAATCACGCATTTGTCTAGGGAAAAATCCCCTATAACTCCTTCTGGATCTGTCACGCTCAAATGCCTCAGTTTCCCATTCTTCTAATGCCTCATATTGTGTTAATCTAGGTGAGGGCTCTAATTCATTCATCCGCAATCTCAAATTATGAAGAATTCTCCCATTGAACCTACCATTTTCTGGGAAAGCTAACACTCCATCATTGTTAGTGTATTCTATCCAATTTTCTAACCACACACAGGTATGATAGCCTCTCTCCATCATCATAAATGAGGCAGGTGTCTTCGGTGGAGGGATAAGAATTCCCTCTCTAGGGTTTATATATATTTGTTTTTGGTCAAACTTATTTTTATTGAAAGATTTTCAAAACAGGAGCAGAATACATCCATCACCTCGCTCAACGCAGTGAGCTGCCACTGTAGAACACGTAAGAAGGGTTGTAGTCATAGCATATGATCTGGCCACAGTCCCGGCCCCTATCCCAAAGAGAATGCTTAGAGCAAGGGTACAGTTTCTAATATCATACACCATCGGTCCATGTTCCAGTGTCCATTATAGAAGGAGAAATTCACTCGAACAGTTCAACCCATCTTTCTTTTGTGATGGGGTTCTAACAGGCCCTTCTAACGGGAAGGAGCTTCATAGGATAGGTAAAACCCCCGAAAAGGTGATAGTTAAAAAAGAATAACAAAAAAATAAAAGAACCCCCTCCCTCCCCCTCCCCTCAAACAATGGTGGTGGCTCAGCGACTCAACGACAATTAGGCATAGATGGGTCAGATCTGAAATAGGTTCAGTGCTCTGACAGAGGGAGGACAGACAGCCGAAGGTAAACCTCGCGAGAGAAATCTAACCAATAGCCCCCACTTATATTCAAAGTTTTTATAATCATCCCGGAAGATGTCAGACATTCTTTCAAGGCTGGGAAGCTTCCACAGGCAGGAATACCAGAGGGAGACCACCGGAGCTTCCTTCCGTTTCCAAGACGCTGCTATGGTTACCTTAGCTATGCCCACATAACCACATGATCGCCTTGTCAGCCCGGGTCTGGTGTTCAAGAGCTGGGTCTCGGAGTCCCAAAAGGGTTTCCGCCATGGAAGTCGGGATAGGGTAACCTAACATTTCTTTGATGTGTGTCAGTATCTCTTCCCAAAATGGGTGTATAGTTGGGCAGTCCCACCATATAAGTTTGAAGTCACCTAGGAGCCCGCACCCCCTCCAGCATCTATCTGAAGTATTGGGGAAGATGTGTTTGAGCTTGGAGGGGTGGAGATACCAATCCATCATAGTTTTGGGGTGGGCTTCCCGTAGTTCTGTAGAGTGGTTGAATCTCATGATATCAGCCCATAACCGCGACCACTCGCCATCTGAGATGTCTCGCTGCAGGAGACCCTCCCACATAGTCATGTAACATGGGCGCGGGGAAAGTGTGGAGGTGGGTGTATATGTATGAGATTGCCCCTGTCATGGTAGTGGTTTTGAGAGGAACAGCTCGAATCTCGTGGGGGTCGGGTGGCCACTTCCCTCACCCGTGGATTGAGAGTCCAATGCATCAATTGCGTGTAGTGATACCTTTCTGCGTTCTCCAGGCCGTAATCCCGCTTGCAATTATCAAAGGTAAGGGGATCCATTCTATGGAACAGATGTGTCAGGGCCAAGCAGCCTCCCTTTCTCCAGGCGTCAAAAAGGCCCTCGTGGAGGGCCGGGGGAAAAGCATGGTTAAAGTGGAGATGCGTAAAGGGTGAGGGGAACGAGGTCCAACGTTCGTCATTCGCTACCGAGTCCCATACTTTCAAAGTGGTGCGGGTAGGAGTGCTAAGGTAACCGTTTTCAGGTCTGTCCTCCTTAGGACACCACACCAGGTCCCAGATAGTTCTCCCTGCCACACAACGGTCCATATGTAACCAGTGTTTTTCGGATTCTGGTTTGGACCATTCCATCAAGACTCTCAGCTGGGCCGCCTTATAATACAATGCTAGATCAGGTAGTCCCACTCCCCCCTCCGTCCAGGGACGGCGTAAGAGTGTGAAAGAGAAACGGGCTCATCCCCCCTGCCAGATGTAGTGAAGGATCAGGGATTTGACTCTGCATAAAAAGTCTCAGTCAAGTTCTACGGGTAGGGCCTGGAACAGGGATAGGAGCTTGGGAAGAAGTGTCATTTTTATTGCGTGTACCCGACCCAGCCATGAAAGAAAGAGAGGTTTCCACCGCTTCAGATCGGTTTAGATGCGAGTGAGAGCGGGGGGGAAGTTAGCCTTAAAGAGGTAATCTACCCGGGCTGTCAAGTGGACCCCTAAGTATTGTACAGAGGAGGTGGCCCATTGGAGAGAAGTGTGGGGCTGTAGTTCGCGTATTTCCGCTTTTGGGAGGGTGAGATTGAGAATATATGATTTACTGAGGTACGCCTTGAAGCCCGCCACTGCCTCAAATTTTCCCAGTTCCGAATGTAAGGGGGGAAGAGATGTAGCTGGATCAGAGAGGGACAGGAAAACGTCATCATCAAAGAATGTGATTTTGTGTGACTCACCACTGAAAGGAATTCCTTGAATCTCTGAATTGGCCCTAACCGCCAACGCCAGGGGTTCAATGCTGAGGTCGAAAAGGAAGGGTGAAAGAGGGCAGCCCTGCCGAGTACCCCTATTGTGAAGAAAGGGGTCTGAGTATATCCCATTGACCTGTACCCTGGAGCAGGGTTGGGTGTAGTTAGCCCAAATCATGGAAAGAAATGTATCCATGAACCCGAAGCTTTTGAGAGTGTTAAAAATGAACGACCAGTCTACCCGATCACACGCCTTCTCAGCGTCGAGGCCCACCAGTATGGCAGGAATCAGTCGTTTATGGGCCTTCTCTATCAAGTGGACTATGTGTCGGGTGTTGTCGCGGGTTTGCCGACCCTTGATAAATCCCGACTGGTCTGGATGTATAAGGTTGGGCATGAGGTCGTTAAGCCGTGTTGCAAGGATGGTGGAATAGAGTCAAGATTAAAAAGTGCAATGGGGCAGTATGAAGAACAAAACTGGGGGTCCTTACCAGCTTTGGGTATTACCAAGATCACCGCTTCAGTCATGGATCTGGTGGCACCCCCCTCCTCGGCCATTGTATTGAACAACCTAGTGAGATGTGGTATGAGATGTGGTGCAAACAATTTATAGAAGTGGGCAGTGTACCCGTCCGGGCCTGGGGCCTTGTGCGATTTGAGAGCCTTTATGGCAGCGCCTACCTCTTCATAGGTTATGGGGGCAGTGAGTGTGTCATTCCAATCCAAAGACACCTGTGGAAAATGGAGCGCATGGAGGTAGTCATGCTGCTTGTTCGTGTCTCGTTGGTCCTGGGTGTATAGGGCCTCATAAAAGACGCCAAAGACATTAGCCTTTTCTGCATCATTATGCGTAAGCTCCCCGCTGTCCCTTCGTTTGCCCCCTATGTATTCCCGTTCTCTTTTCTCCTTTAGTTGCCTGGCAAGGTGTTTGCCAATCTTATTGCCCTGGGAGTATGACAAGTGTCTGAGTTTTAGGAGAGTGAGTTCAGCCCTGTTATTATAGATGGCCCTAAGCTTGCCCCGCAGTGCGGTCAGGTTACAGAGTGTCCCTGATGGGGTTCGTTTTATGTGCTTGTTCAGTCGTAATCAGTTCCCCTTCCAGAGCCTCCCTCTCCCTGGCCCGCTGTCTGTTCAGCGCCAAGTTTAGGGCAATACATTTCCCCCTAAAGACTGCCTTAAATGTGTCCCAATTGATGTATTCTTAAGTGAAAAAATTCAGCAATGGATTGCCTCGGTGTAGAGCTCCTTGTCCCGTGTGAGAGGAGCCGGGAAGTACCATCTACTGACAGGGGAGGCATTGCTACTCCAGGACAAGCATATTGACGTTAGACCATGATCTGACAATGAGATAGAAAAAATCTTGGCGCCCTGAAGCGTTCCTACTAGATTCTGGCTAATGAATATATAGTCAAGTCTAGAATACGTGCGGTGCACATGTGAATAAAAAGTGTAGTCACAGGATTGAGGGAAATTACACCCCCGGGGAACGATTGAGGTCTGCTACATGCTGGGAGCCTCTGACCTGCCTTGTTAGAGCTCCACCGGTCCAGGCGGGATCACTGTGTCAGGTCGCCGGAGATCGACAAAATGGCGCCTGCTGCTCCAAGAGCTCTGCCACTAGCCCAGATCGGGTGAGTCCCGAGCCCCACAGAGGAGGGTGACCTTTCTGGTGCATCCCACGGCTGGAGTCCACGACCACGCTCATTGTGAATCTTGCCAAGCATCCGGGGTGGCGGTCCGCGGCGTGATTGGGACTTTTGCAAGCACAGGCGCTGAAGACACTGCCACCTGATGAGCCGATGCAGGTGCATGAGCTGCCGGGGTAGCGCCAGAACCACCATATCGTAGCGGCTTCCCGAACTTGCTGCTGCGGGCCTGTCCCCGGTCCTGGGGGGGCTGGATTACATACCATTGGGCACCCTGTGCATCCCGCCTGACTTTAAAATGGCGGCCGCGCTGAGACATCGAGCGCTGTCTCCCAGCCCCCCACTGCCTTGAAGCCAGAGGCCAATCTGTGCAGATGTAGAACGGGTGGCGGAATTCCTGGGCTCACTACGATCGTCAGGCATCAAAGGTGCCGCCCTTACCGCAGCTTCCTGGAGGCCTCGGGCCGATGTGAACAGTCCACAAAATGGCACCCAAAGTGCAACTCGGACATGGTGCTTCCCGCTACTAAGCGCCATTTCAACGAACGGCCTCGGTCTTGAGGCCTTGAGTGACATCAGGCTCCTCTACCACTCGGCTCGCCCTGCTCCTGGCGAACGCGGCTCTACTGGCCCCAGTGGCATTGGCTAGGCTCATTCGCTGTGCGGCCGTGGACCCTCATATCTACTGAACCCAAGTTGATGCCTCGTGTCTGCATACTCGACGGCTGCTACTGGCTGGACCATAGTTGAAATACACAGGACTCTCCATTTGGCTCTTGCGTGCTCCGCCTGCCACCGCTTCGTGGGTCCTCCTGGGCCCGCCCTTATGCCGCCAAAAAAGTCAACGAGCAAAACACCCAACAAGGTCTCAAACTTCTTTGCGCCAACAGACAGGCGCCTGGCGCAGAACGAAGACTCAGGCAACATGGCCCTAACGAAAGACGACCTCCTTGGCCTGTTCAGAGACTTTAAGATTGAGCTCTGTAAAGATATCAGTCAAGACATGCAGGCCTCCCTGGACCAATTGCGTTCTGAATTCACAGGACGATTGACATCTCTACAACAAGATGTAGACTCTGTGGGTACAAGAGTGCTGGACCTGGAGACGCAAACTCAAGACTCCGATAAACGCACCACCGACCTGCGAGAGGAGGTCCGGACTCTTCAAGACCAACTTCACCTGACACAACTTAAAGCTGAAGACCTTGAAAATAGGGCCCGGAGAAACAACCTGCGGATACGGGACCTGGAGAAGGGGGCAGAAGGCCTGGACTTAGAAACCTTCCTAGTGGGTTTCTTTGCGGAAGTCCTGAGCCCTCAGACTCCCACAATTAAACTGGAACAGGTTCTTCGAGTGGGCGGACTGCCGGCAGGTGACAAGAAAAAAACACGCGACGTGTGGGCCAAGTTCCATTCCTACAAAGTGAAAGAAGCGGTGCTCCACGCTGCTTGGAAAAAGGGGACCGTCTCCTTCCAGGAGCACTCCTGCTCCATCTAGCAGGACCTAGCGCCCATCACCCTGGCCAGGAGACAGCAGTTCCGGCCCATCACCTCGAAGCTCCGAGAGGACAAGATACAATATAGATGGACCGATCCGTTTGGGTTGAGCTTCGAGTTCAAGAACAGACACCGCCACATCACCGAACTGAAAGATGGTCTGGATCTCTTGGGCATCTCCCCAGAAGAGCCGGGCCCTACTCGTGCCACTGCACCGGAGCCCAGGCTCGGAGGCCCCCCGGTCTCCCCCTGGTCCACCGGCTCCCGTCGATCCGGGAGATGAGACACAATGCCAGTGACTTCTTCACCTGGCTTTCGAGCATGAGCCGCGGCCCGACCGACCGGATGCCTAGTGGCGACAATGCAAAGACTATAGTCCCCTGGGACTTCCTGCAATGGATGGAAGTCGTTCTTCCTAACGTCCACTGTGAGTCCACTTGCCCGCAACAGTCTGGGACGTGGCCGGGGCTACTACACTGGATTGTTCCTCGCTCCTGCTGACCCACCGCGAATTCTACAAGTCAATCGGCCACCGATGTGAAGATCAATGCCCTTTGGCATGCCCAGACACACTATGCATCTGGCCCTCCTCCGGCAGGCCCCCGAGTTCTGGGGACCCTTTTTGCTCCCGGGCCTTATCTTCTGACCTCATGGCCGCTGCACTAAGGCCTGCCTGGACGATTGTTCTTATCGATTGGGGCAAGGACACCATACAGTTGTTTCCATAGCTTTGTACACTCAATATAGCCGTATACCGATCTACTCTTATGTTTTGGTCGGGGGGCGCGGTTGGGAACCTCGGTGGTATTGTTTCCCCCGCATCCCAGAGGGGAACACTTTGCCTAGTTGACACCATGTTAGCGGTTATACAACTGCGGTTCTTTTCAATGATTGTTTTTATTTGGTTTGGGGGAGGGGGGGCTTGGGGAGGGTCCCAGTGGCAGCTCGCTATGGTTCCACTTCTTAGGCTCAACCTGCTACAACATGCCACACTTATAGGTGGGCCACTTCTCGCCGGAGATGTCCCGGACACTTTGGCGTGATGGGTTGGCTCACAACTCCAAGAGAGGCAGACTTTCCCATGCTAGATAGATGACCATAACCATTGGTTCATGGAATGTCAAAGGCCTTAACTCGCCCCAAAAACGCCAGAAGGTCTGGAAATATCTTACCGACCATCACCTTAATATAGTGGCCCTGCAAGAGACCCATCTTGCCAGGGCTGACGACACTCGCTTCCGGCACAAGCAGTATCCATTGAGTTACAGGTCTATATTTTATGAAATAATTTTTAATTTTCTGCATAAATGATATTTTTTTCTTTTCCCCGTACATTTTAGGTGATGATCTTTTTATATATTCGTCTCTTGCAAATCCTAAATATCTACTGTCTGGACAATTTCCATATGAATGTCGGATCGTATTTCCACATTCAAACTCCACTGTCCAATATTATTACGGCTTCTATTTTTGACAACCAATTAGATTCTTATTACACTCCGAGTTTCAACCAATCCCATTGCGGCTTTTATTCTTTTTGGCCAATCCAACTCAGGCTCACACTATTTGTCTAGCCAATACTAGCGCGGCCCTCTGTGACGTCACTACAACTCCAGCAACTGACCCCTCTTTCACAAGGTGACACGAAAAACGTATTTTCTTACAACTTTTCTTATGATCTTCATTAATAACAGCATAAAAGCATTTGCTACTCTGTCTGTTCCACTAAAACCAAAGGATAGTTGCTTTCTTTTACGGCGAGTAAAACCTTCCCCTTACTCTTATCACACTGCGAGTAAAACCCTTCTGTTTACCCTTCACTCATGCTTCAACGAACATGTTACTCCTTCAGTGTTACCCTTTGATATAACACCAAAGTTTCACCAGCGAACTCTTTTGCTATCAATCACTCCCACTTTTATATGAAAATAGTCCCTAATTTAACACTGCCAGCCCTGCATAGCTTCTCAGTGTTATTCCAACAGACGAGTAACCTCACTGCAGTGCGGCTTCCATTCACCACCCGCTATTCACTTCCCGGGATTTTCCAGACAACATAAAACATAACACAAACGGGTTTGTTAAAACATAAATCAATAGTCACTAATCACCATACTAGTCAATAATAACCATAGCTCTGCTACCAGAAAACTGATCCAGCGGGTTACCAACCTCAGGTACTCAAACACCATATACTCACCTGAGCCCCTTAACACACATTCACATAGGCTAGTAAATACCGCTGGGGGTCAATTCTTTATAAATGCCTTTTCTGAGATTAGCTACCTGGAAGATTTTAACTAATCTTTCACTGATCAAAAAGTTCTTTCCTCTGGTCAATGGACCTATTAGTTGGAACTAGTTGATGGTGAAATGACATAGAACGTTTTTATTTCTTACTATTTTTGAAATAACCACAGACTCTGGAGGAGTTTTAAATGTTTATCTAGTTAATTCATATGAGCCAAAACAAGAATACAGTACGAACTCCGTTTCTCCAAGGAGGAAAAGTCAATTAATATACTCATCAGTCACCTATATTAGAATAACGTATCACAATGACAGTACCTCAGATAGGCGAGGATAGAGAGAGCAGTACAATGACATACTACACAGAGATATATTTACCAAGTATTGTTTTGAAACCAACCCCTTGGCCAAGGATCTGGAACGGTCCCCTGGGAAAGATCAGGTGACAAAAGACTTCAGGACAGGTTTCAGGACAGGATTCAGGTGACCTCTTATAGATCCGACGCCTGCGTCGCACCCCTCTCTGACACTATCTTCCTCCTCGATTCGTCCACGATCTTCTTCTAATTATTTTCCTCAATTCCCTCCTTGATTCTTCCACGATCTTCGTCTAATTAATTTGGTTTGGGCTCTAAGTTCTGCAATTCTATTCTCCTTTAGCATTCGTTCAGTTCTCGGACAGCATCCCGGTCTCTCAGCGTTCTGGTCTTGCTGCGAAAAACTAACTAACTAAACTACTTCAATTATACCTTTCTATGCTCATGTACCACCCATTAATGTTTCAACTTTAGGAAATTCCTAATTCTGTTTGGACTGGCAAGGGGGGATGATCATCACACCATGCAACATTTTATTAATTTTCTTTGGTTCTTTGTTTATTGTTCCCGCCCCTTAATTCTTATTCTCAAACTTTATTTCCCACCCATATTCACATCTTTATCAGTCAAATGTATACTTTTGACATTCATTTCTATTCAGCTCTCAGGATGTCCATCAGGTTCCCAGGCCATGTAGCGATGATGGCCTTGGACGGGTTTCAAGTTCTACATCACGGCTTCCCGAGTTGTCATTACTGCGCCTGCGTGAGGGGTCACGTGGGACATGGACTTCTGTCTCACTCGGAGGCCCAATTACGAACTAATAGAGAGGTCAAAAAGAAACATATTAATTTCAGAATAACATGATTTCACTGTATACCACCTATCTTTACTCCAATCCCATTTACTTATAAAACTTTTCCCCGCATTAGCGTTTAGTAAAAAGCTTGTTTTAGTTTCAGAAAAGCAGCTGCTTAGCATGTGAGTTTTCAAGCGGCCATATTAGATGCATTTGCGCAGGAGCAGGAAATTCCCTCCAAGCAAAGACTCGTCATACTACGTAGTACAGTTTCCTGCGTTAGCAGCCATTTTAAGTTTCACTCGGGTTACTTGTTAGTAAAACATGTATGCAAGATTCATCTTGCTAAACATGTAATGAGGTGCATGTTAATTCATGAAAATACTTTATTAATACAGTGTTACGAGTTATATGAGAAGAGTGCATCCGAGCAAGTCTCTTTTATATGAGTCCTTGCCCCATCATCTGCCACCAGCACCTCTCTGGTTCAGATAGGTGTTTGAGGCCCTCCGCCACCCGCAGGCTCCTGCCTGTGCCTCATCCCTGGTGGTCCAGTTGGAGAGCCTTGCTCTTCTGCTGGTCTGCTCTGCCAGCCATTCTGTTTTTCTCTGTCTGCACCTCCGTTGTCTGTCTGTGCCTTGTTGACTATTTGTGCCTTGTGTTCTGTCTGTGCCTGGTTGACTGCTTGTTCCCCGTTTTTTTCTATCTGTGCCTCGTTGACTATTTGTGCCCCGTTTCTTTGTCTGTGCCTTGTTGACTGTTTGTGCCCTTTTTTGTCTGTCTGTGTCATTTTCTGTTCACTGTTTTTCACCGTTTTCCTGCTGCCTTTCGTTCCCTTCCTGTCACCCCCACAGCCCCTCCCCCTGCTTTTTCCGACTCCCTCTTCCCACCTGCTCTCCCTGCCCCCACCCCTTACTTAATGGCAGCCGCCTGCACCTGTCTGTGACCCGAACATGACCAGCGCCAGGGACCCTGGTCCTCCGACCCCCCGCCGCTATCTCTCAGCAACCCTCCACGCACTCAATCCTGGACGCTACAACAACTGCCGGCTCTCGACGCCGAGCATCATCAAGGCCTGTTCCTGCAGACACTGTCACCACACTTTCACCCACCTCCGGACCCCGACAGCTACCGCAACCCCACCGGAGGCCAGCACACCCAAACCTCTGAGCTTCATCCCCACTCAGCGTACGCTCCCTGCACATGCAGTTCACTAACACCATTGCAGATTACATCGTGCCTCATGCCCTTGGCTCCACGGACTACATACTGCTTGGATACCAGAATTTCCTCCTTGACAATCTCAGGGACCCCAACTCTACCGCCCTCCTAGACAACCTTGCCAACATCGTATTGAAACAACTCGTCACCACCCCCACCCACAAGGCTGGACACACCCTCGACCCCATCTTCGCTGGAGGAATCAACATTCTCTTTAGCCACATCACGCAAACCCTTTGGACAGACGGACTACCACTGCGTTCCCTTCTCCTTCTCAAAACCCACCGCATACAAGCCAAAGCCATGCCCCGCTCAGACACTGGAGCAAGATCACCGAAGAGCACCTCGCCTCCGCCCTCAGCCACACTCCTAAACACACCACAACCGACGCCAACTCTGCAGCCAACAAACTCCATAAAAGGATCGCCGACTGCATCAACACGCTTGCACCTCTCCAGAACTCTGACAGACAACACACTACAAAAGCCACCTGGTTCATCACGGACCCTCGAGAATCCAAGCGCTCGTGCAGACGACTCAAGAAAGCGTGGAGGAACACCAAAACCCAAAAGCATGCACCGGCTACAGGACCGCCACCACAGCACACCACCAACCAATCAGATCCACGAAGAGGAACTTCATCCAGGACAGAATCCTTTCCAACTCACGCAAATCCAAGGTACTCTTTGACATCATACAAGAATTTACCAGACCCCCCATTGAAACCTCTGACGTCCCTCCCTCCCAGGACCTCTGCAACAAACTTGACTCCTTCTTCTACCACAAGATCAGGCCTCTCTATGACAAGTGCGACATATAGAACCAAGGCACCGACCCTGCAACTTCCACCTCAACTATACTCAGCTGGCCATCCTCGTCTGGACCCCTATCATCACAGTAGACAACGCAAAGACCATGAAGAGCATACACTCCGTGCCCACCACACCTCTTCCACAGGGCCGCCTCCGCCATCGCACCAGAACTAAGACGGACAATCAACTGCACGCTTGAAACAGGCACATTTCTCGACAACTGGAAATACGCAGAAGTCAAACCGCTCCTCAGGAAGCCCTTTGCAGACCGGACGGACCTCAAGAACTACAGGCCCATCTCCCTCCTCCCCTTCGCCGCCAATGTCACCGAGAGGATCGTCAACATCCAGCTAAAGAATGTCATAGAATCCAACGACATCCTTGACACATATCAATCCGGCTTCTGCAGCAACCACAGCACCGAGACCACCCTCCTAGCCGCCATGGATGACATCCGCACACTCCTCGACCAAGGCCAAACTGCAGCACTCACTTTACTAGACCTCTCAGCAGCATTCAACACCGTCTCCCACCACACACAAGCCCCCAGACTCCACGACACCAGCATACAAGGAACTGCCCTAGACTGGATCTGCTCCTTCCTCGCCAGCCAAACTCAAAGAATTAAACTCCCGCCCTTCCTCTCCGGACCCACAGAGATCAGATCCACAGTACCCCAAGGATCCTCCTTTAGCCCCATGCTCTTCAACATCTACATGGCCCCCCTTGCAACCATCATCAGAAAACATGGACTCAGCATAGTATCCTACGCCGATGACACCCAGCTCCTCCTCTCCCTCACCAAGGAATCCGACTTCACCAGGCACAACTTCCAGGAGGGAATGAAGGACATCACAACCTGGATGAGCAGCAGCTGCCTGAAGCTCAACTCGGAGAAAATGGAAGTCCTCATCCTCGGATCCACCCCCTCCATATGGGACGACACCTGGTAGCCCCCCGCCCTTGGCAACCATTACACAGACCACGCCCGCAACCTCGGTATCATACTCGACTCCTTCCTCACCATGAACTGACAGATCAAGGCTGTATCATCCACATTCTTCAACACCTCCGCGTACTCCGCAAGATCTTCAAATGGATCCCCCCTGAATCCAGAAAGACCGTCACCCACACACTCATCACCAGCAGGCTGGACTACGGGAAAGCCCTCTACACTGGAATTAACAAATCTCTTATCCACAAACTCCAGAACGCCGCAGCCAGACTTGTCTTTAGCATCCCATGACAAGAACATATCACCCAGCGCCTACAAGACCTCCACTGGCTTCCTGTCAAAAAAAAGTGACCTTCAAGCTGCGCACACACGCCTACAAAGCCCCCCACAACTCCGGACCCCAATACCTCAACAAAAGAATCTCCTTCTACTCCCCCAAGAGAAACCTCTGCTCCGCTGACCTAGCTTTGGCCGAAATCCCTCGCATCCACAGAGCCAGAACGGGAGGCAGAGCCTTCTCCTACTTCGTGGCAAAGACATGGAACAAACTTCCTCTCCGCATCAGACAAAGCCCCGCACTGCAAGCATTCAGGAGGAGCCTCAAGACCTGGATTTTCGGATGACCGGAGCTGCTCGAATTCCCCCCCACAGCGCCTTGAGACCCTCAAGGGTGAGTAGTGTGCTCTATAAATCCCTGATTGATTCACCTATAAAAAGAGTTATTAATCTCGGTTGCTTAAAAAAATAAAAATAGCACATAGTCATTGGTACAGCATTTTGCAGTGGATGGTTGTACCTGACTGGTAGCTGTGCATATTGTGCACAAGTGAAATGCTGTCACTCGGAGCAAGAGGAGGCAAGGACTGAAACGGGCTTCATGCAGAATACTGTTGCTAAGTATTGTGGTGGGTGGAAGTAAAATGCAAATGATACCACAACAGACCAATGGATAAAGAGGGAGGATTGAAAGCTCCTCTATGAATGTTTAAATGTATGCTTTTTTTACGATACATTTAAATGCAATGCGTGGAATGTTTGGAAAAGTAAAGACATTTCTCTATGTTAGACCCTGCTTCAGCCCAGTCTAGATATCTGTTGTGTTGTCCGGGCACTATTACTGCTGGCCTCCACCACCCGGGTCCCTACACGTGGGGAATGAGACTCGGGACACAATGGTGCGTTTGCTCCGTCACTGCTGCCGTGGCCATTCTGACTACGTGCACCAATGACGTCATATTTATTACTGATCCATACACGTGACCTGACGCGCACGCCGTTGCGTGTCGCGTCAGTATTAGTATCGCGACATTACAGATATCTAAGTAATTCCGGCTTTGCATCAGAAACTAAGGCTTCTTGTGCTAATCTAACCCAATAACACCCAACTCATGCCCCCCTGCTTTAAAGTGGTGTAAAGCAGTGCAGTGCACTATTGTGCTGACAAATACCTTTTGTGCTGGAAAGTAAGTACCCTTGGAAGAGTTTGTTCTGCTTTGCATCACACTGCTTGCCTACAATCAATCAATCAGGATTTGTAAAGCGCGGCTAATCACCCATGAGGGTCTCCAGGTGCTGTGAACCCTGCAAAGGAGAGGGGTTCAGTTGAACAGCCAGGTCCCTTGAGTCCTTTCCTTGTCCCAGTGAAAACCCTTAGTAAATCTGGTTGCAAATTTCTGATAAACATGCTCAGCTGTCAAATTATAAAAAGAAGCTGCTTTTTATTTGTAATGTTGTTAAGGCAGAAATTACAATTGACTGACTCATTTTACAAGGCAAAAGCTTGGAAGGTGGGGACCCTGGGCAGTTGCTTCACAGTGTCCTGTAACAGTCATCGGTGCAGGTAAACGCGGTGGGGTGGTGGAGTGGGGTGAGGCGGCGGGGAAGTCGACAGACGACGGAATAGGTTTTATTTATTTATTTCGTTTTACCTATTCCTTGGTCTGTCGACTCACACCCTCCCACCCTGCTCACTGTGCTTACCTGCACCGGCCGCCACTGTCCCGTACATAACCTTGCAGTGAATCTGGCCCAATGCACAACTGGCTGAGAGACCATGAGGCATTCGAAAGCACCCTCAGCCCTTGTCATGCTGACATTATATATGTCTCTATTTACACCAAATGATACCTTTTACACACCCAGGTCAACAGCTGGTAATTTGTAATGCCCAGATTTAGTTGTGGAGATACTGATCAAAATCATTATTTACAACCTGTGGCATAGCTGGACCTTTTGCGCCCCCATGGCCGTCCCTGTGTTTGCCGCCCCGCGACGACTGTAAGTATTGGGAGGGGGTGCTGGCGATCCCTGTGTTTGCCGCCCTGTGATGGGTGCCGGTAAAACGTGTGCAGCCTGGGGCGGACGACAAACCCCTGCCCCCCTTGCCACACCACTGTTTACAACCCGAGTGTCCTCCCTCGACGTGCCCCTACTACACTTCTCCCCCAGACCTGACTCTAAATTCTGGCTAAGGCACTTAGGGGCATGTTTACAACAAAGTGGTGAAGTGTGTCACTAAGCCAAGAAGGCTAACCACACGCTCTGTCACTTCAGAAACACAGGGCTGCACCATACTCATAAGAATATGGTGCAGCCCTGGGTTTCAACCTGTGCTGCCGCTAAATTTAGCTGCCTGGGGCCAACGCAGGCACCCTTGCACCATAGGGCAAGAGTGTCTGCATTGAGGGGAAGATTGTTTATGTGCAGTAAGGTCTCCCTTCCTGCACATAAACAATCCATAAATGAAATGGTGTTTTGTAACTTTTATGAGTGCTGCTTAATGGAGCACACATATAAGTTACAAAATTTCATTTTTTAAATGATTGTTTATGTGTAGGAAGAGATACCTTCCTGCACATAAACAATCATTGGCGTTTTGCTGTTTCCATGTGTGCTGCACAAAGCGGCACACATGGAAACAGCAAAAACGAGGAGAAATAAAGCACTTCTCTTCGTTTCGCCTGGTAAACACCAGATTTTTCCTGGTCTTCATTTTGTTGCTGCCTTACATTTACACCACCCTTGTAAACAGGATCAGCGTCAAAATCAATGGCTGTTGCGGTGGAACGGCCATCGCAGCACACATTGCCCTCTCTTTTCACGCTAAGTACAGCATGAAAGGGTGCCTTATTTACAAGGCAGCGTTAAGTCATGTTAAGCAGCTTGACCCTGCCTCATAAATAAGGCAAAGCTCCTATCGCCACCTCAACGTCACTAAAAGTGACGTTGAGGTGGCGATAGGGGCTTGTAAATATGCCCCTTAAAGTGATGTTTTTTTTTTTTTAGGTTGGCTTCATAGAGTTGAGCGGAGACGTGCAGAAAATAATGCAGTCCTGTATTGAATCACTGATATTATTCCATAAGAAGCATGTCAATTTTGCAAAGAAGTGCTGGGACTGCCCCTTAAAAGGTAGGACATGTCTGCTGAAAATTATTGGGACTGGCCATTAAATGGTAGGATATATCTGCTGAAAAGTGCCGGTACTGCCCCATAAAAGGTAGGACATGCCTGCTGAAAAGTGCTGGTACTGGCTATTAAAAGATAGGACATGTCTCCTGAAATGTGCTGGTACTGGACATTAAATGGCAGGACATGTCTGCTGAAAAGTGCTGGTACTGGCCATTAAAAGGTATGACATGCCTGCTGAAAAGTGATGGTACTGTCCCTTAAAAGGTAGGACATGTCTCCTAAAATGTGCTGGTACTGGCCATTAAAAGGTAGGACATGCCTGCTGAAAAGTGCTGGCACTGGCCATTAAAAGGTGGACATGCCTGCTGAAAGGTGCTGCCACTAAACGTGAAACTTCCAGCTTTTTAACACTGAAAGTATGGCTGCTGTGTTAAGATGTGTCAGCACAACGAAGTGGTCCTATGGTGGGTTTCTGAATTGCATATCACCTAGAGAGGTATTGCCTATCTATTTTAGCTCTGCTCTAAACCCCGGCGTAGGTGAGCTTCCAAAGTAAATATTTTTAAATTCCAAAACTGCATCTGCTTTTACCAAATCCAAGGAATGTTCTCAAGATCGAGCCACAAGAAAACTCTTTCATGAAAAATCTTTGCGGGCACCCACGTGATTCCAAGCATACCGACCCATCAAATATG